>NC_134592.1:24910000-25510000 GCF_037038515.1 Microtus pennsylvanicus
GTATTGTCAGCTCAGAGGTTGAAAAGTCCCCTCTAGCAAATTCCACCGCAGTGCTTGAAACTGAGTGTGCCTGCCCTCTCCTCCAAACAGGACCCGGATGTGGAAGAAGCATCCAGGGTGTCCTGCCTTTGAGGGTCTGGACATCCGGCTTCTGCAAAGGGACATCAAGGGGTACTGAATTTAAGAGGTCAAGAAGAACACCATCAAAGTCAGGCTCTGTGCCCCCATCCATCTCTCTGTGGGAACCTCCAGATATACTCTAGTCTTTTGCCTCTACTCAGAGCCCCTTCTACAAGCCTCACACACAAAAGGGACCTGAAGGTCCCTAACTTATCATTTCACATATTAGGAAATATGAACCAGGAGGGGATGCAGCCCTTGTATTAAACAACATTCATACAAGACAATACCTAGAGATTAAAAGCTGACCCTTTGGGGTTTGCCCACCCTATACTGACAGGATCCTTCTACTTATTCTGTCAGAGCCAACTTTCCAGGCATGTACTTTCAACTTGCCAGAGGCTGCATTTTCTCAATCCTCACCTCTCTTAGTACCCAGACATTTGACGCTTTATGGTCTTCTTGCTCCGCAGAGGCTAGCTCATGATCTATCACTGACTTTAATATGTAAATGTCTAAAAATATATTACCATAACCCAAATCCCAATGCTCTAGGTCCAAAGCTCCCAGAAAAATCAGGAGTTAATGGAGCTGTCTCAGATTCCCAAGATCTCCAAGATTTGGTCATGGTCCTCTGGGCATACTCCTGGGTTCAAATAATGGGGCAAAAACAAACCCTAGAAGTCCTGTGTACTGTAGAGAAACTGTTGTAATATATGGGTCAAATATTAATGTAATAAATTGGTCAAAGAAAGTCAAAAGGAAACAGAGACTTAACAGTGCAGACTCTTAATGATATCAGTTTTCAAAGCTTTTGTGAAAGAGTGTGTGGGTTCTTATCAGGGAGTGTTAGGCGGCTCCATTCATTCCCACATTTCTTCAGTAAATATTTCTCAAGTGCTCATGTACAATGATAAACTTCATTTTTGACATTTCTTTAAGAAACTGAGTTTCTAATATATATAAATAGGAGAAAGTAAATTTGAACGTTGAATTGCAAAAGCAAATGTGTATTGTGGTTAATCTTCACATTAGAGAATGAGCTAAACCTGGATTCCTGGTCATGTTCTGATATATGATAACTGCCCCTTAAGCTCTCCCACTGCAATTGCCTCTTCCAGAAGTGGAAACTCTGGACACTAAAACCTGTGTCATTGTGTGGCTTAAATGAAATAACAAATGTAAAGAACTTATACTGTTTACATTCCCTGCTCCTGTGATAAAATTCCCCGGCAAAAGCAAGAAAAGGGAGAAAGGGTTTATTCTACTCACAGTTGGAGAAAATGGAAAAGTCATGCCGCTCACACTGCATCTGCTCTCAGGAGCAGAGACAGTGATTGCTGGGGGTCAGCAGGCCTTCTTCTTTCTACACAACCCAGTCATCAGATTTTAGAGAGGGTCTTTCTCACAACAGTTTAGCTAATCACTATTATCCCACAGAATCAGAACCAAAGGCTTGTCTCCTCAGTGGTTCTAGGTTTGGTAAAGTTAAAGGTTAATATGAACCATCACAACCCTAACCCTTATCAACTTGACAACCCGCTGAACCATACCTGCTACTCTTGTCCCCATAGATTACTGAAAATACCATAATAAAAAGTACAATTAATGCAACTTCAAATGTCACCATAGTTCTTTTTTTTAACAATCCTAACATTGCTTTAAAGTCCAAAGACCAAGACTCATATAAGACTTAAGGCAATCTCTTAACTTTGAACCCCAACTACATCAACATAGACATTACCTATGTCTAACATATAATGATATGAGGCATGATTAATAAAAACTCAGAGACAGAAATTGGGGTTCAACCTGAAGGTCAGAAAAACAAAACAGCCAGCCACTGTTGTTTGGTGATCACTGTTTGGTGATCCTGCCTCTAGGAATCTTAGAATAAGACTTGAGTCTCAGAGCTGTTTCCTTTTGTTTTATAATCCTCTCTAGTTCTGGGATTAAAGGCATGCTCCACTGGGTTTAAAGGCATGCACCGCCCGGTTTCTAAGACAAACTAGTATGGCTGCTGGGATTAAAGGTGTGTGTTACCACTGCCTGGTCTATAAGGCTGACCAGAGGGGCCGTTTTACTCTCTTATCTTCAAGTAAGTTTTATTTATTAAAATACAAATGAAATGCCACTACAGTAGTACTTAATCAACATTTCCATTCCAAAAAGGAAGACTTACAACGAAGGAAGGAATAATGAGGCCAAAGCAAGATCATACAAAGAAGAAAAACCAGAAATTCAGATATCCATGAATAGGGACAATGATGGAATCATCAAAATTCCCAAGGAGCCCCTCCCTCCAACTCTACTACCTGTAACATTCTCTTTATATCTATCTATCTATCTGTCTGTCTGCCTGCCTGCCTGCCTGCCTGCCTATCTATCTATCTATCTATCTATCTATCTATCTATCTATCTATCTATCTATCGCTATTTCTATCTCTCCTGTACACCTCCCTTCCCTCTCTCTAACCCCTCTCTCTTTTGCACCACTGTATTCTTCAGCAGACATCCATGATCCTCACATCTCCAATATGCTGAGGTCTCCATTTAAATAGACTTTGTCTTCATAGCTTCACACATTAGCCTGCCTCCCAAGACCTCCTTGTAAGGATTCTGACTCTACCATACATTTGATTTAACCTTACTCAAATTCTCGGGACAGTCATAATGCAGCCAGATTACTTGCCAGAGCATCACAGCAATGGGCCATATCCCAGTTCCTGATGGAGTCCTTACTACCTTCTGGAACCTCAAGATCTGAACTTGTACTATCCATATTCCTCTCAGCACTTTCGTCATCCAGGCTCCCACCAGAGTGACCTGTTAAGCTCTGATTACAGTATTCAAAAGCTCTTCTACCCCCAAGTTCCAAATGTCTACACACTCTACCCATAAACCAGTTCCAGAGGCTTGAGAACATAGGGTTGATTACATCAGTGGCCATACTTTAGTAGCAATGGCCCTCACTTTTTTTTGGGGGGGTGAGACTTTTAATGAGTGCTTTAGCTACTTTCACTGTTACTTTGAGAAAAATGCCTTGATTCAAGTACCTTCCAGGAGAATAGGTTTATTTAGACTCACAGTAAAAGCATACAGTCTATCATGACAAGGAGGTCCTAGAAACGGGAGCTTGAAGCAGTTCGCCACAACACATCTCCAGTAGTAAAGCAGAGAAAGATGAATGTATGTGCTCCGCTTGCTTTCTCCTTTCTCATGTAACCCAGGAACTCTGCCATGTGAATGGGGCCACACACTTTTAGTACTGGTCTTCCTACCAACATAACTAATCTAATTGGTATATCATAGGCGTAGCCAGCAGCTAACCTAATCAAACAATCCCTTGCAAGCATGGCCAGGTGCTTAACTCTTAGGTCATTCTATATCCTGTCAAATTAACTACTGATATTAACTATCACAGATATCAAAAATGTTGATCACATTTTTGAGAGCAGAATAAAGACATTCTACATGCTTACAATTGTTGCTTGGATGGGAAGATTCTGAAGTAACCTTTTCTACTAAAAGACAGGAGTGAATTATAAATGATATGTTGTAATATTTTTTTAATTTCATAGTGACAAAAAATATCTGTAAAGTTTGGTGAAGGAAAGAGAAAAAGGAATTGAGAAATTAGCACACATGATCAGTGTTTTGGGAGTACCTTCAGTCTCTGAGTAACTATACTTAACAATACCGAAAACAGAGAAATGGTTAGGATAGGACTTACCAAATATTGATCATACAAATTGTCTACAGATGCTATTTGGATGAATACTGATTCAGTAGGGCAGGATAGGGCCTCAGATTTTGAGTCTCTAACAGTTTCGTTTAATGGTCAAGCTACTGGTTCCCAGATTATTTGGGGGTATGAAGGGGAATGGATGCAATTATAACCTAAGCTATAATTACATATGTATTTTACTATACATTTAATACATTGGTAGTATGTACAAATATATGCTTAATATGCTACAGGCACATGAACATATATATTGTATGCTTTATATGTGTATATTCCCTCATGTCAGCAATAAAATGAAGTGATTTCTAAAAATTCTGGCTATTGCTATTTTTCTTCAACAACAAGAAAATGGGTTTGAGCAAAATAGGTAGCATCTTCATGAGAGCAGTCATAACTACTTGCAAAAGACCCTTAGCATTAGGCCTGTTGACTGTTGATATCTCTTCGCAGAAGTAGAATCATTCCCTTCTGCACCTCCCAGTTGGCTTATGTGATTCTTCCCTGATTGAAGAAGGTCTTTTGTTCTTGGAAGGTGTTTGAGTTCGTAGACCAGGAGAAGCGAAGTGAAGAGGAGAGTCCATCTGCGCAGCTTTGAGGAAGTCACCATCTAGGCCAGGATGATACTTTCTGATGATGCATGCTCCTATAAATAAGCCCTCAGCCACTCACTGTGAGTAATCCCAATAAACTCATTGGTTCTCCAGGATGGATTGACGTAAAATTCTATTTTCTGCTGCTGGACTCCTATTAGAGAGGGATATTTGTTTATATCACCCCAGGCAAATAATACCCCAGCAGTGGAGTGGTGAGTTTTTGTTTGCTTTAGTTCTTTTTTTAACCTTAGAAAATGGAAGTATTAAGGAGGGTTCCTATGTTTCCTTTCAGCATTAGCTTCCTATGTGATATTTTTCCACTAAAGAAATAGAAAAAATATATAGTTACCATTGCAAGGAATTCAAAGGATAAGAGGAAAGTTATTTTTGATCCTCAGTTACTCTGCTTGCCTTGCCCTCAGTAAAATGCTCATGGAGACCAATGCTCTGGAATTATTTGAAATGGAAGAAATATAATGAATTTATTTTTCCCCACCAACATACAAATGTCAATGAAGAGTTTCTACATAGACACTATTTATGAAAATGGCATAGGAGACTTCTAATTTGGAAGAATTCTGTCCAGGTCAATATCATAAACAAAGTCAAAACACCTAATTTTGTAGATTTAGAAAGTCCAAGGAACGATCAGTGCTGGGAAGAAGGCAAAGGCTACAGCAAGAACTTTTAAAGGCATTGAGGAGAGAAAGTCACCTTGGCAAATATTTCTTCTCCTAGAAGCTCTGTAGCTAGCAAAGGCCTTTGGATACACATAATTCTGCAACATGAGCTGTGTATGCAAATTGTTTGCATTTTCTTCTGACAAGTTGATATTATTTATGAGTTTACCAAACTCATAGCTAACCTTTTACCCTATCATATTTCTGTGCACTTGCAGGACTAATCCAGCCTGCTTGGCTTCTTTCCTACAATGGGTAACATGAAACTGGAGTTATGAAATCATCGTCTCTGATAGAAAAGCAATCACTAATGATTGAGGAACCCACTTTTCAAACACAGGCACCATTCTGGTTTTGTTTGTTCCAAACAATCTCTTTTTTTTTCAGGCACTGTGTACAGTAATTAAGTGCATCTATAAAATGAATAATGACTTGAATATTATGAGTAGTATGGGGGCGATAAGAAACACATGGGAGACCCAGGTGAGAGTGTCTGTACAATCCTTTCATTCAGTTCTGCTAGCAATGCCTGATCTGGGCTCTAGACAGTCCAGTGTGTAGTGCTTCACACTGCTATGGAGAGAGAACTTACACATCTCTTTCAGAGCTTATGCTAAGGTCAACATTACATTCCTGTTGTTGCATTGAACAATCACTATGAAAATGAGGGACTGTTTCGTTTTTCTCTACCATGTCTTTAGTGGTAGATATTTATTTCAAGATTTGGATGAGTGCGTCTCTAAACACCTTGAGTTATACCCCTGCTTGAGAATTGAGTCATTTAAAAAGTCTAATGATAAATGGTACTAAATGAGACACGTGGTTAAATTAAGCATATCTATACATGTGCACATAATTACACAGAATGTGCATGTATAATTTACCGCCAACAGTATTTCCATCTCTACCTGAAAGCCCAGGTGTCTTCAAAGAAGGACAGCTCTGTGACGTCATCCCATTAATAGAGACTTGTTACCATGGAGACATCTAATTTCTTCTCCAAATAACATTGAGCTCTGACAATTGAAGCTACAAAATTTCAATTAAGCTGTGAACTCAGTTCCTTCCAGTACTTACAAATTTGAAAGTTATCAAGTTCTAAGGCTCACCATTTTGCCTGAAAAGGCATTTAATTGCAGACATACTGTAATAAACTATGTGTATATAAGTATATATTTTTTCAGTTATTTTATTTCCTATATCCTATATCATGCAACTATATAATGCTGATTCTTCTCTATTCAAGAACTACTAAGGAAAAAAATCCATAATTTATTCATTGGCTCATTTATTCAGCACACACACACACACACACACACACACCTTTAACTATGTCCAGTGTCTAACATTCATATATTTTTATTCTGAGTGACTCTCATAAGATGATTATATGTATTATGTGTTTAAAACAGAAGGGTCTAGTATGGTGATAAATAGGAATTAAAGGGATGAGTGGATACAGACAGGAGACCTTTAAGGTTAAAGATGTCTCTGGCAAGATTTCAAAAGCAATGGGATGACCCAACAAAACTAAAATCCTCTTCCCTCTAAAGAATAAGTACACATGATATTCTCTGGCCAATAGTATATTAAACAATCAACAGGCCCTTTGGGATGTAGTTTAAGCACAGAGTGAATCAAAGTTAGAGACAGCGAAAGAGCAAGCGTGGAAGGACAAAGCAGATAATCTACCTGAAATAATAAAGGAAAACCTTTCTGGGTCATGCCCAATATATAGTGCCTGCTACAAAGGCTGAAAGGGTTGAACAAAGCAAACATCTTTCCTTTCAGTGCCCTCAAAAATTGTCTAGGTCTTGTTGCCTAAAAGGATGATGGAGAACGGATTGCATAGACGTGGGTCACCTTGAATTCTCTGTGATATTGTAATGTTGGCCATGCAGCATTTTCTAAAGTGAAGTTTCCCTGAAAGCGGTCAGAGTGCACCTATGTTTTGGATCATTCCCACAGCTTTTAAGAGAAAGCAAGGCAAGATGGTGTTTATGAACAGAACCAATATTGAAAATCTCTTCTCTGCCGAATAACCTGAGTTGTTATGATTTTATCAAGGCAAAAGGGACTCAAAGTAAGTCCCCATCATGTTAATAAACAAATTTTATTAAATGTATCACCTATAATTAGCCTACTTTTTAGAAGTTTTATCTGCAGCTCTGCCTAGAAGTCAATGTAGTATTAATGTTACGGTCTTAGTTTCTGCCGATGACAAATTGCCCTTTAATAATGGAATTTCCCGGACTCTATATTTATCACCCAGGTGGCCTTGATCTCTAATCTCCCATACACCCAGTTTCTTCATCTGAAAATTGGGGTAATGAAAATGCTCATTCACCAGGTGCTTTCTGTATAGCTGACGTGATGCTTTTAAGTATTAACTCTTTGCACAATCTTTACGAACAAGGTGAAAGAAACTATCATAGCTTCCAGTTTGCAGATGGGACAATATGTAACGCACAGAGGGACCAAGAACTTGCCTAACATAAGCAGTATGTGCTTGGTCTTGTGATTGAGGTCAGATGGAACTGAAACCTTTCCTGTTAGTTACTCCACGGAATTCCTGAAATAATAACGCTTCCCAAGTAAGAAGCTAATTTGACCTGTGTGTGTTACTCAACTATTGTTTTACTCCAAGGTGGCCATAAAAAGCATATGTTTCAGTAAATGGGTAAGTGAAACTGGATCTAATTAAGGTTTTGCTCACCAATCTACACTCCATGACTTTAGACCATGCTTCCTGGAGAAAAGCACTTTTCTATGCACAGATACCATGGGGACTAAGGAGACCCTGTTCCAATCCTACATGCGTGTAAATTGAGATTTTGCTTACCATCCTTTTCAATTTGTTACAACCACTATCTAATTATACCATCATTTAATGAGTGTCATTATGTACTCTAGTCAATGTCCCCTATTCTTCCTGATATATGTGCAGTCATTAGTGCTATTGAAACACTCTGATTCTGGGGCACCATTCCAAACCAAATACAGAATAATGATCTCTGTGCCTGTGGCTTAAAGGCGTGAGAACAGTTCACAGCATTAAATGCTCTTGAGTCATCAAAAGCACATTTTTAAACCTGAGAGCTAAGGAGCATTTAGAGAGCTGAACTTTGACACGTTGTGACATTCTGCACCTTCATCCTATATAGTTTGTTCTCCCAGTTATATTTCTTTACTAAGTACTACGCCTTAAAGCAGTCTCTGGATGAAGTTCGGACACCCGAGTTCAAACACCGCCTTCACAAACGGACTCTCTTTTTTGACCTTGAATACTAGTCAGTTGAGTTCTCGGGGCATTGCTTTTGGACTGAGCAGTGTGGACAGTGAAAGAAAGACTAGCCTTTGACTCCACGGGGATGTTGTGAAAATAAATGAGACACAAGGTTATAGCATCACCTTAAGCTCTTAGGAATGAAAGCACGTAGAGGCATAAGGTTTCAGTAGTTATTCTTTAACTTTTTCAGCCTTGCCGGTGAGAGAGAAAGGTTCCCACCCTGGTAAATTTTGAAGAATATGATACCACTGCTTCATTTTCCTCATCTGAAGCTCTGCCTCTTCTACATTCACAAAGTGCATTGTAATTCCCACTGTTGACTCAGGAAAATTAATAAGGATCTGCCATATCCTCAGGCATCAATGAGGAATAGCCATGCCCTGCGTGGGGTGAATTACCTGCCACCAGTTGGGCATCACACAATGCATGCCCCTACAGTGCCTGTGAAAAATAACTCTAATGAAACAAAGGAAGTGTTACATTGCATAAAAGAGGAAGTTGCTGGGATAGAGTTCCCAGCTAGAATATTGATCTAACAGAGTCTAAAAGTTCAGAGATAGAAAACTTCCAGCATTTTCTTTTAGGAGAACTGCATTTTGCCAGTAGCATGAAGTCAAAGCAATTCTGAGAAAGAAGCACAAGTAACGAGACGGATTCTCTCACCTGCTTCCAAATGAAGAGCCCCTGACAGGTGATACAGATAAGTACTGTGTAGCCCGTCATTTCATCTTCCTTAAGACGGCACCATAATCCAAGGAGCTCACAGAAACCCTTCCGTGACTTCGATCCCATGCCGACACTCAGGAGAAAAGTTGACAGCCATAGATTAAAGGGAAACACTGCATTGAAGAGATACTTACAACAGGTAGCTCTGACTAAAGATGTATTTTGGCAAGAATTAGCTGCCAAGACACGTTGGCACACTGACATGAATTTCTAAGCTAGGGGATAAAGCTGACATCTTTGTCTTAATCTCACTGGAGCCCGTGTTTACATATAGGCTTTGGTTTTCTTCATTTACTCATTCAATAAATATCCATTGAGCTGTGTAATGGAAATCCCAGGTGATCCCCTATCTGCTCTGCTCTCTTTCCTGAGCAAGTAGCTATCGAAATATACCATAAATTTCCCTTCGGATATTGCAAGAAGTTATGGGTGGTGACCTAAGTCTTTGGGAATGGAAACGGGTGGAAGGGAGAGAGGACAAGTTCAGCATAGCTTGTTACAAATGAAACTCTTACCCTTTTTTTCTTCAAACTGTACATTGAAAATAGCGATGTTGATGTGATCTATCCATTAGAGACTTCCGTGTGAGAGAGAAATAAACATCTGTGCTTTGGAGTATCTCCGTTACTTCAGTTTCACCTGAGCCTGTTACAGAGAAAGGTTCCATAATGCCTTTCTTTTATCCTTGACTCTAAAGCCAAAACCACACTGTTGAAGCTACTAAATTCTGCTTCTTGCAGGGGCTGGTGCATAACCTACTAGTTCAATTACAACTTCACCAGCTTTCTGTTTTCCATAATTTCCTTCACTGCCTAAGACTGGATGTCCAGGAACCTGTTCTGTAGTTCAGGTTCGAGTTCTGGGACTAAAGGCATGCACCACCACACCTGACTCTAAGCTTTTTTTTTTAATTATTCCTTTTTACAGGTTGGAAACTTGGGCAGTCATCACTCCCTTTACTTTGTTTCTTAATTTGATTATAACCTTGAACACAGGACTTAGCCCCACTGCACTTCCTGGTGCTCCTCTTTTCCTCAAATTTTACATTTTGCATTTTTTCTTGTTCCTTTTCATTATAAATCTTCATTAACATTAATACTAATTACCACAGGCAGAATCTATGATAGGCTGTTTTAAGATTTCTTCTTCCAAGAATTAATCAAAATCTTTCCGCTTTACCCTCGGGCATACTTTTCAGACAAGGGCAAAAAGCAACCACTTTCTTCACCAAACTATCACAAGACTGGTCTCTAGGCCACATACTAACATTCTTCTCCTCAAAAGCCTCTTGATCCAGGCACCCACAGTTTAAATCAACCTCAGCACCACTGTCTCCCATGTTCCTACCAGCATGGCCTATTAAACTGCACCTAAAGCATTCAACTACTTTTCTAACACATAGTCCCCAGGTCCATATCCCGTCAAACAAAAGCATGGTCAGGCCTATCACAGCAATACCCCCAGTCCCTAGTACCAACTTCTGTCTTACTTAGGGTTTCTAGTGCTGTGAATAGACACCATGACCACAACTCTCATAAAGAGAAAACATTTCATTGGAGTGGCTTACATTTTCAGAGGTTTAGCTCATTATCACTATGATGAAAATAGAAAAGGGCAAGCAGACATGTTGCTATTTAGATCTTGATCTAAATGTGATCTAGAAGTGATCTGAGATGCTGAGCACTATCTTGTGCACGGGCGACCTCAAATCCAACTCCCACAGTGGCTTAATTCCTCCAACAAGGTCACATCTACACAGAAAAGTAATAGTGCCTTTCCCTTTGGAAGCCATTCTCCTTTAGAGCACCACTGGCATGATAAATACCTACTCTAGTCAATTAAAATAAAACAAGACAGCAAACAGCAGACAGTAGTGAACTAAGATCTGGGCTAGTGTGATGTAGATCTAAGGCCACATTCTCATTTTTTCTTTCATAATCATATCCTTTAATAAACTATTTGACTTATGCAAAATTAATTGTGTCTTGTATAAATGAGAAATGATATAAATAATAAACTGTATAAATGAGAACTAGTATAAATAATAAGTATCCATTAGGATTGCAGTTAATATTAGAAGTACTCTTGTAAGTGGTAGAAACTAGGGCTTGGGGGAAGCAAGCATGATCAGTATTCCGAGTCATTATACTCTCATTGTTTCATTCAGATTCTATGGAGAGAAACTAAAAGAAAATATGCAACCTTCATTTTATCTAAACTGTGTTAGAGAAGGCAGATATCACCATCATTACCGTGCATTCCATTTAGTTCCTTGAGAATTGTGTACAGTGTGTTAGATAAGACAATCAAATCTCAGAAGAAAGACTGTTTAGTAAGCAGCTGAACTAGAATTGGTCACAATTTGTTCCAGGATTCCAAAGCACATCCTACTATATCAGATATAATCATTTCCACTAATCATTGTTCAGCTACAAGTCCGATGAAGACAGTTCACCAAGGTCTTCCTGCCAGCTACTATGTTGTAAACTCTTGTGCGAGAATTTTCGTCTCTGGACTCCAACAGATAAGCTGTTACCCTTTCTCGAGTTCCCATGGGCATTTTGTGTCTGTGCTGTTTTGCGTTCTACTGTCATTCTTTCAGTTCCAGTACTATTTAAAACTGAAATGTGAAAACTTGAAATAGGAAATACCTGTCCAGGACTTAATACGCTGCCTGTTAATGCCTAGGTATTCTATCAATAATTGTTCTGAATAATTTTGGTGTGAATAAATGAATATATAATAAAGCCTAAGGGCAGAAATACCTACCAAGATGGTTATTTGCTAGATTGAGGCACTCTGTTTTGAAAATAAATGAATGCCAATGAAATATTTAATAAAATTCCATCAAGCATAAAAACTTAAATTACAATAGCCCCATATGGGAAATAACCATTTTCCAAAAGTCATATGTCAATTGCTTTGACCTCAAAGACATAATGAAATGTTATACATCACTTGTAAGGGTCCAGTTCACAGAAGCTATTTTCAGCCTCAGTTGAAACTGAAATATTGGACAATTATGTTGGAAAAATCACACAAAAAAATACAGTTAGAACATCAAAAAGAAAAGGAAAACATCAAGATTTTGTGCTTTGGTAAATGTAGGTTTAATTAACAGAAGATAAGGAAGTAAGTACTAACTTCTAAAGACTTCAAACTTTTACTGTCCCTTTTCAGTGAGTTTAGAAGTCCAAAGGATCTATTCTTTGTCCTAATTCCACATCAAAGCTCCCAGCTTTCCCTTCTCTAGCATGGAGATATTGCCAGCAATGCTCTGCATGGAAGAGTCTGGATTAGCCCCTTTTCCTCACAGGGGGAATAAAGAAAGAGTGGGGAATCTTTCTAAAATAAGTGAAAAAAGAACTTGAAACAATAACAACAAAAGCTGTGAACTGCATAAAGAAGGCTAAAAGGAAAAAGTAGTGTCTGGTATGAAATTTATTGGCCTATATTTTAAAAAATAAAGTAATGGGGAAAAAACTTCATGAAACTTTGTATGAATGAGAAAAAGCAGCAGGAAGCTAGTGACTCAATATTCTTCCACATTATCTTACAGTTTCTGTTGCTGAGGGGAAAAAATACCATGACCAAAAAGCAAGTTGGGGGGAAAAAAGAGTTTATTCAGCTTACACTTCCATATCACTGTTCATCATTGAAGGAAGTCAGGACAGAAACTTAAACAGGATGGGAACCTGGAGGCAGGAACTGATGCAGAAGTCTTGAAGGGATGCTGCTTACTGGCTTGCTCCACATGGCTTGCTCAGTCTACCATCTTAGAGAACCAAGACCACCAGTCCAGTGATGACACCAACCACAATAGACTTGGCCCTCCCCAACTGATTACTAATTGAGAAAATGCCTTACAACTGGGTCCTTAACTGAGGCTTATTCCTCTCTGATGACTCTAGCTTATGTCAAGTTGACACACAAAACCAGCTCATACACTCATCAAACAAAAAAAAAAATAATTGATCAATATGAAAAACAAACTATGGAAAGACAGCAAAGGAGAGATGTGGAAAATATTTAATTTACATAAATAGGGTAATTGAAGTCTGGTTTACATTTAAATTCAAAGACAGTAAACTGATGTGCTCTGTGTTTATGAAAAGCAGAGCACAAAGGAACAGTGAAAGGTGGCTTATTTTGTCCTTTTTTTAATCTCCTGGAATTTTAAAGTATAAATTCCCTTACGTGATACCCATCCAAAGGCTATCATGATAAACACAAAAAGTGCAAACTAGGAAGAAAGCTCCATGACTATTATTAAATAATAATAAATTTGGTATTAATAATGAAAAATCCCAGAAGAATATTCTAAACATCTGTGTGGATTCAGCATAGTTAAAGTGATGTTACTGGTAAATGGCTGAAAAGGAACATTGTTTTTCTGCATCATAGATAATACACAAAGTCTAATTAAACTTCCCTTTCCACCTGCAAACCCGTCTTGCCCTTCTCCTCTGAACCCTTCCCTTCCTCCCATTAAAAAATGCCCATCAGCACCAAGGACAGCAGCTCTCGGTCTCAGGGCAATTGGTTTAGGGGCTCATTTGAACTCAGGCCACAGGCCCTCAGAGCAAATCTCACAGCTGTAAGCCCTATGTTTCTCAGGCAGAGTATGACCATTCCCATATACAAGCAGGTTGCTGTTCTCTGAGTAAACAATTGGCAAAACCTGAGGATCAGAAATGAGAAGAATGAGGTCCAGAAGTCCACTACCTAGGAACAAAACATTCAAGCATGAAGCCTATATAATGGAGTACACCAATGTAGTCATGTTATAATTCAATAGAAGGCAGATCGGTGCACTACACTCTAAACAGAATGAAGCTGCTATATTGCTGCTGCTACTGTTGCTGACACCTCCTCATTCCCAAAAGGGATGGAGGACTTCAACCAAGCCACGAGTGGTCACTACCAATCTTTCCACCTTCCAAGAGATTTTTCACTTCTTCCTTCTAGATTTATCTGGTCATGCAACCCCAGAGAAGACTATGCCTATTGGACCAAGCGTCCCCAATACCATTGGCTTATCAGATAGAATTCCCACAACACCTATGGGGGCCATTCTCATTCAAACTGCTACACATGCCTCCATTTCCTAACAATTTGACAACAGGAAAGTATTAGTAAAAAAACATGACCAGCGGTTTCACAGCATCTCTGATAGTTTTCAAAGGTGTAACGGAAATTTGTGCTTGTTTATCTTGAAGAGCACCTACTACCTGAAATATCCCTAACTTCAAATCTACTGGAAGTGCATCTAATAAGAGTATGTCTGCATCCCATTCAGGAATCACTGCTCCTCAGAAGCCAGGCTCTTGAAATCTGACATGTTCCTCCTTTTCGCTTTCCTGAGAGCCCGTGTCTACCCACTGAAATGCATTTATCACAACACACAAAACTATCCTTTGGAGCTCAATATCCTAGTGCTTGCTTGTAATTGCAGCTACTCAAGAGGCCAAGGCAGGAATTAAAGTTTGGATTGTTCCATCATCTCAATGTTTCAACATTGTGTTACATTTAGTTACTGTGTTTCTGCATGCAAGTGCCATGGTATATGTAGGGCATTCGGAGGACAACTTGTAGAGGCCAGTTCTCTCCCTCCACCTCCTGAGTGCCAGGGACTGAACTCCAGCTGCCAGGCTTGTCAGCAAGTGGTTTTATTTGCTGAGCCATTTTACCTGCCTTAAAATTATTTTTTGAGTGTCTACCCTTCAGTTATATAAACAATTTAAGGATGGATACAAAGTCATTCAAGTTCGTTTGCCCAGAATACTTACAAAATGTGTCTAAAGAAAACCACATATACACATTACTATACTCTAATGTTAAAACCATAGTTAAACATCAGTGGCGTGTTCAGCCACATATCAGATAGTTATATCATTTCCAACCAAGAATCAGGGTTCATGACAGAAAAGGGAGATGAAATATGATTTTAAAAAAACACCCAGAGGATAGAAGACCAGACTGCAACAGTGTCCTTGTATCATGAACTCAGACAAGCTTGTTGCCTGCACAAGGTCAAGGCAGTCACACTCTAGTAAGGGTATGGCAGCAGCACCCTCACAAAGTCCCACCGCTAAATGAGGAGCTGTATGCACCTGATAGCTTTCGGGATTAGGAATGTCAGTTTTCTCTAGGGTTTAGCTCCTAGTAAGTTGACCATGCTCCAGTGGATGTCCCTACATCATGAATATATCAGCAGCACATTGGACTTGTAATGGAAGGAGGAAGAAGAGGAAGGAGGAGGAGGAGGAAGAAGAGGAAGGCAGCATGAAGTGGAGATGCAATGAGTGAGGGGTAGGGGTGGATCTTGGAAGGAGCTAGGATGAGGAGAAATGACCATGACCCCACTACAGTCTAAGGAATTCTCACAACGTGTTATTAAAAATATTATTACTTATCTTAAAAAAAATGTTTGAAGTCAAATTGGATAAGAGAGGTATGTATTATATTATACTATTATAAGAGAGCAAACAACCTGCAAGCCTTAAAGTTCAAGTTTTAAATCTTAGTTCTGCCCCTCATAAAAGACCCAGAGGGAAAATCAACATAAGTGTAGCTGAAAATGCACATGGTATAGGCAATACTATAAACTTCCAAGAACTGCTTTAAAGGTAAGTGCTAATAGGGAATGGGGAGATGGTTCTGTCTGTACAGTGCTTGTCATTAAAGCTTGGGTACATGAGCTTGGCTCTCTGGCACCCTTGTCAAAACCCAGCAATGGTGGTACATGCAGGGAGTAATCACAACACTGAGAAGATAGAAACAGGAGGCTTTCTGGAGCCTGCTGGTCATTGAGCCTAGCCAAATTGTTGAGCCCCAATTTCAGCAAACGTCCCAAAAACTAAGATAGAGACCCAATTGAGGAAGATGCTCTGGCAGTAAGATAGTCCTGAACGCTAAGAGCAATTGACAGTCACCAGTGAGCAGAATTCATAGAAGCAGCACCACAGAGCTGCCATTTTCAAAAGATATCTCAAACTTCAACTGAAATCTCAAGGTCCAAATTAGGAGCAGAAGGAAAGAGAGCACAAGCAAGGAACTCAGGACCGTGAGGGGTGCACCCACACACTGAGACAATGGGGGTGTTCTATCAGGAATCCACTAAGGCCAGCTGGCCTGGGTCTGAAAAAGCATGGGATAAAACCGGACTTGCTGAACATAGCGGACAATGAGGACTACTGAGAACTCAAGAACAATGGCAATGGGTTTTTTATCCTACTGCATGTACTGGCTTTGGGGGAGCTTAGGCAGTTTGAATGCTCACTTTACTAGACCTGGATGGAGGTGGGTGGTCCTTGAACTTCCCACAGGTCAGGGAACCCTGATTGCTCTTCGAGCTGATGAGAAAGGGGGACTTGATCGGGGGAGGGGGAGGGAAATGGGAGGCGGTGGCGGGAAGGAGGCAGAAATCTTTAATAAATAAATTAATTAATTAAAAAAAGAAAGAAAAAATTGGGGGAATGTAAAATAGTGTAATGGAAAGATCAGAAGCAATATGCTTGGTTGAACCACTGAGGCTGTTATCTGAGAAATGGCTCATAGTCAGGTAAATATTCTGTGTCCAGAGTGCTTAGCACGGTGTCGGACATCAAATTGGTGTCTAATAAACATGTGTCTCATGGATAGAAGAGAGAATTAATACAACACAGTGGGGGAAATTCATAATTTCTACCATGTACATGACTCATCTATAACTTTCCTTCACATTGTATCTTATGTGATCCTATAAAATTAAAAGGATGGAGAGACAATTTTGAAAGAGATGTCAGGAAATGAAATAAGAAAAATGTAATCACAAAGTGCAATCATTTTATGTTTCTTGCCTTTGACAGGATTAACATACTCTTGTATGTTAATTGTAGTGTCTTCTCTTTCATATGTGCATAGAATTTATGCTTCTAAGGACATGATTTGACTAAAAATCTGTTCAAACCCATGAAATAAAGACTATAAAAATATGTATAAATCTTTTCTTTTATGCTAAAGCAACCATGCACACACAATACACAATCGCATATTTCTAGCTCCATCTTTGCATATCAAACCTCGTTTTAAAAATAAATATCTGTGGCGCATTATAAAAATGCATCGACTACTATGATCCTCTATTACTTTTGCAATGTTTCCCACTTATGGCTTCAAAAAGTTTTTTTTTTCATTTCACATTCAAATTGGTGCTTGACTTAGATTTCTCAATGCTCCTGTCCATAGCCAAGTACATACACACCGTTCATCTATTTCTTGTCCAATCTATTATAATTCCAATGGACCTTCAAAGGGCTGTATGTCTTCCCAAGGGCTTGGTGCATCTAATTTCCTCATGACCCCTCATTTCTTGGCATCCATGTTAGAACAGGTGTGAACAGATTCAGCCAGGTCCGTGGAGCCCATGGTTCATTGCTGGCACAAGATAAGGGTTATCTTCCTGCAGCAGGTAACTCCAACGGCATTTTCCAAAATGCCAACTTCCAATTAGTGTCATCTTTTCCTCCATGTCCTAGGGCAAAAGTTCAGCTTACAGAGAGTAGACATCTGAGAGATGTACACCAATGCCAGAAACAGAAGCATGTCAACTCCCTCCCTACCGCCAAGGAAGGCAAGCCTGTCAGCTGAAGACACGGTCACTGCTGTTCAGTACAAGGTCAGTCCTTGTTTGTATACAGGGATGCTAATTTACTTTCCAACAATGAAACCAAATGTGGCTCCAGATGTTGAGCTTGGAAGCAACTGTGGTTGTTGGAAGCACATGGGGTCGGGAGAAAATCAGTTAAGACACACAAATTCTCACAAATTGTCCTTGACCAAAGAATGTCGATATAAACAGAAAAAAAAAAACCTTTTGTCATTTGGGCTCAAAATGGTCCTTTAATAGCCAAGACCTTGTCACAAATAAATTGGTATATAATAAATATTCTACAGATACTATGTACGAGAAAGGTGAGAGCCCAAGAGGAGACAATTTTCATAAGGCTACGTTATACTAACACAATGTCATTAATGCTATTGGTTTAATCCAATCACAAATATGTGAAAATACTGTTGTATCAAGTCAGTCATTTTGTGTGTGTGTGTGTATGTGTCTTGTGTGCACACATGTGTTTGTGCATGGTTACTATGTGTGTGTAGTATATTATTCTGGTTTATTTGGTAATTTTCCTGAATCAACATTGGAAGCAGGTTACCTTGTGTGCATGGAGGCCTGCATAAAGTTCTCTCTTTAAAATACTAATTTTGAGTCCATGAGTTGACTAGCTAAGCTTAATCCAAGCACAATAAGCACATTCCAGGGTCTTTGCTTCCTTCCAGGGGCCTGGTCTTGCACATAGCAGTACACCTTATACAACAGCTCCAGGGGTTTGGTTTGGTTTGGTTTTTGTTTTGTTTTGTTTTGTTTTGTTTTGTTTTGTTTTGTTTTGTTTTGTTTTGTGAGATCTCTGGTCAGCTTTGGTCTACTCTTTCAAGTCCTCATATGTAACTCTATAACTTTCTCTGTTGATTTGCTATTAACCCTTGAAATCTTTTTCATATATAATTTTGTGATTACATAACCCTGCAGCCCACAGCTATAAGTCAGAAATACAAATTTCTCCACTCTCTCCAATATTTCCACGTTGTATCAAGGCCAGACCAACATCTTGGTTTATTTTTTCTAGTACAAAGGGAAAAAAATGAATGATAACCGATTACTCTCATACAGAGAAAAACTCTAGATACAAACTCACTTTAGCTGTTATGTTCTTGGTGACTCTCATCTTTCTTAGATCCATCTAACATCTCTGAATTCTATCTATAAGAAGTGAGAGAAAGCAAGAGTCTTATTTGTGTGGGAACCCAAAGCAGCTCGGGCTTTGCAACTAGGTGTGTCTACTTCCCTACTGTGCAGATTCCTGCAATGAGGGATTGTACCCAGCTACTTGAATTCTCCTGCCTCCACTTCTTAACCTATAAAAACTGAAGACTAAATAATAAAAGTCAAATTAGGACCCTAAGGAAAAACTCGGGAACATAGAATCCCTCAATATTAGTTCTAATCAAATAGAAGTCTGATGTAACCTGAATCTTTCAGATTGTATTTTCTGAAAACTGCTACACCAATAACTCTGCTCTCACTCCCTTTCCCAGGACTTTGCTACTATTGGGAAGAGGTAGACTCTACTTTCTTTCCTTCTGATCTTGACAGACATCTGTGTATTCCTGGAGAGATCACAGACTATAGGAAGATCTCTTTATCATTCCCAAGGCCAGAAACAAAAGCAAGTCTCCCTGGCTCTGACAATGGTGCTTTTGGAACCCAGACATTCCACTGTATGACACTGTGGGACACATGGCACTGCCACATTTAGATGACCCAGCCACAAACAACAAGTGCATGAATCAGCTGGTCTTGAAACGGTGACAACTCCTAGCCTCCTTTGAACTGTCTGGTCTAGTACTCACCCTAACCTTATATACTAAATCACTCAGGTCCAGACTGGGGCTGTCTATGGAACAGGAAGGAAAACAGAAGCAGAAAAAGCATGGAAACATTGCCCTAAATTCTAGTAGATTGAAGAATAGTTGAATTAAATGTCCCCGCCCCTATTTTGCACCAACAGACTTGAGGTTCATGGACACTTTGAGATAAAAGATGAACATCCTTGCAACAAAATATATGCCCCCCCCATTATTTCAAGTTGAAGTATGTAGGAGGAATTTGTTGTGCAGTTGATAGTTAGAACACCAAATCTCAGTGAATTAAATGTGAAGGTTAGAGCAAAAACAAATCAAATTATGTTATGTAAGAAAATCAAATGTGTTATTTGAAATTTGAAATTCAAAGCTGAAAAGCTGAAATGTGTCCTCAAAAATCACCCAATATTTCCTCTTTTGTAAAGTCTTTCTTGAAGTCATTCAGGGGTGGTGACTTAAAGGCAGCCCTGTTCAGTGCTGCGCTTTCTACAATATGACTATGAACACCACCCAAGCCTGCTGGGTTTAGAGTACCAATGGACCATTTTATTGCTTTGTTTTTTCAACACTATGAGAGATCAGTGTCCTGCTCTCATACCCCTTTCTCCTTATTTATTCCTTCCTCCTTTGTAGAGAGCTTGGTCTGAATCTGGCTAACTAAATGTACACGGTTTGAAACCCAGATGAGAACCAATGGGCTCACCTGAACTAACAAGGATGTTACTATGAAATCCACAGACGTGACTCTAAGCAAGAGAGTAGATATCTTGAGCATGAAGCTGCTGCTTTTCCCAGTCACTGTTCTAAGTAAAAATACCTGGATGATCCATAACATTGATCAACACTGAGAAGTCTGCAGTGGGCAGACAGCGTTCCACGTGATCATTTTGTCTTGCTAGAAGCTGATCTATTATGCTAGACTTTATACAAATAGCCCATCAGTTTAAAAAAAAAGTCCTATCACATAGCTAATCTCAAATCATTAGTTATTGATGTGACAATAGGGGTATTGACATGGCTATCTGTCTTTTTTTCATTGATGCTGGATAAGCAAAATGTTTACATTGGACCTAAAAAAACAAAACTTCCCTTTTTTGACACTACAGCATTTTTCCAACTTCTTTGCATATTATCATCAAAGGAGAACTAAATATTGACTATCAAAACAGTCCAAGCACTCACTTGGATAGATATGCTCACTATATATAAAATGTAACACATAAGCACATATAGAAAATGTAAAAAATAATAAAGGAGAAAATTGGAATAAGAAAAAAGATAACCCATAAAGGGTGTAAGAGATATTTGAGAAGCAGGCTGTCTGTTCACCATGACGGTGGTTGAATGTCTTTGTCCTATTATGAAAGACACTTGAACTTTTCAGGAAAAGACTCTGCTAGCATGCTAACTGTTTATCCTGACATTTTAACTAAAGCCTCATAGCA
This sequence comes from Microtus pennsylvanicus, assembly GCF_037038515.1. Classification (NCBI taxonomy): domain Eukaryota; kingdom Metazoa; phylum Chordata; class Mammalia; order Rodentia; family Cricetidae; genus Microtus; species Microtus pennsylvanicus. The sequence continues at coordinate 24,931,069 of NC_134592.1, forward strand.
GCTGGACGATCTCTCTGTTCTCCCTGGATGCTTGATAAGACAGTCTAAATCAGAAGGCAGTGAAATACAACCTTGGGTTACAACGGTCTCATAAGTAAGTTCTCTTGGATGAGGACCAGCTTCAATGGCTTCATTTGATCTACAGCCTTCTCTTGAGCTGCATGCCCGGGTAGCCCCTGTGGCCGCAAAGTTGAAAACACTTACTCTCTGGCTCTTAAATTTTTTGCTGACTTAAATACTGCCATGTATTACCAAATTTCTGGTGTGCTCTCTCACTTCTGGAATCTTTATAAGATGTTTTCTTTTCAAAGTGGTTTGTCTTTTCCTGGTTGGTGGCAATGAGTACGGCAGGCTGGTTGTAAAGACACAACTGAGAAGCTCACTGATTTTCATATTTCAAGGAAGTTGAATCTGTTTCAAAGAAATTTCTGTCAAAGATACACTATAGAATCTCCTTGTCTTTTGGGAGACAGTTAAGATTCTTCCATATCTCACTTTTGTTTGAAAACTCACTGTGTTTGAAATAGATTTTGTTGACTAAAAAGTAGATAAAGTCTGTAGACTTGACCATCTGTAGCCATTTACTACAGGCAATGTGATGGCTTCTTCTACTTAAGAAAATTCTGCCCTCTCATCAAAGATAAGCATGTTCTAATTTTGCCACAAATTATTGATTGTCTTGTTCTTAGAAGAGAAGTTTGAGAAAAATATGAAATGTGCGTGTGTGTGTGTGTTTTACTACGTCTGTCTACATACAGAAATACTGAGAGTAGAGTTAGAAAAGGGGGAAAAGGAGTGAGTGAGCAAAATACACATTTATTGTCCCTGCATGGGCTACTTTGAAGAACTAAATTAAATGGTTGTCTAAGGAAAAGGAATTATTTTCTAGTTTAACAGAGTGAAATGTTGGTCTTGGCTAGTGTGGAGGGGCATCTGAAATTGCTCTTAGGATGATAAAGCTCGTCTGGGGAAAAGCCAAGGAAAAGTAACAGCAGTGTCAGCATTTGACACTCAGACAACAAAGGAAAATGGCTTTGGAAGGCAAAGGGAGCCAGAAATTAAACTGGCAAAGTTTAAACATGAAGAATATGACTTTTGTTTTGTTTTCTTTGGATTTATAGTGTGGTTTTAGATGCTTCTCTGAAATAAAAGCAGATTGGAAGGGCATTTGAAAACATCCCCATACATACCTCGATGAGAGTGTTCCAACTCACATGAGCTGAGAGTTAATGGTTTGTTATAGCAAGCAAAATGCATGTATGTTCCCATAACTCACAGCCAGGTACTCTGTTCTTGCCTATGAATGTGATGTGAACTTCCATTGCATTTAATCACCCGTTCTGTCAACCCTGGGTGGTTACATTCCCAGATGGTGGCTGTGAGAATTGATAGTCTGCCAGACGTGTTAGGATTTTGTACATCCCTATTGATTCCAAGGAATTATACAAAAGCTTTTCTGTATCACACGGAATTCTCCCAGATTCTCTTTGGCAAAAGTGTCTCCTTTTCTGGAGAGATGAAATTAAGCAACAGAGTCTATCAACACTAAAGTGCATCAAACACCACTCTTCCCAACAGCATAACCAGCTGGTTTTAATATTTATAGTTTATTTTATAATATTTAGTTATGTAGAGAGGGCCCATGTGGATATGAGCCTATGTGGGGGAAGACCAGAGTTGTTTGTTTCCCCTGCAGCTGGAGTTACAGGTAATTGTTAGCTGTGAGTGTTGGGAATCAAATGTGTGCCCTCTGAAAGAGTAGTATGAATTCTTAACCTCTGAGCCTTCTCTTCAGCCCCATACTATTGGTTTTTAGAAAATCAGCCACTTTTTTTTTAACTTGGATAAATAATGATTTGGTCACATTATAAGCTAAATAATGATCAGGTTTCAGATTTGTTTTCAAATGAATTATGATTGGAAAGAATACTCAATTAGTTATACAATATCAAATGGTCAGCCTTGAAAACATACATACAAGTAACTGACATACATACAATACTGACAGAGAGGGTGTGAAAGGAGGAAGGAGGGAGGGAGAGAGAGAGAAACAATTAATGAAAAAAATAAGCCATGAATTTGAAAGGAAGCAAGCAGGAGTATACAGGAAGGCATAAGAGGAGGAAATGGAAGGGAGGGAATAATGTAATTATATTATAATCTCAAAGTAAAAGAAATCATTTTAAAAAGATGAACGAGTGAACTGAAAAAAAATAAGATTTTCAAATCTGTAAGACTTACATGATTTTTTTGGTACCACAATAAATGTACCATGAAGTCATGGTACCACGTTCTTATAGTCTCATATTCTTGAGAGGCTAGAGCAGGAGGATCATTTGAACTCCTGAGTTCAAGACCAGCCTAGACAATATAGCAAAACCCTATCTTGTATTAAGTAACTGTAAATGACTTGACCATAAGAATTTCACAATACTGTGACCATATTTCACTTGATAATCATTTTTAAATTTCTGTTCACCTCTGATTTCATGCAAAAGTTCCACATGTCTTAATAGAAAAGGTGCACAAATGCACAAAACAGACAAGAAGTTTGGATGGGTTTCAGCTAAGCAAGCATCCAAGCTCCTGAGAACTTATTAAAATTCAGTTAAAACTCTGGGCTTTTGAAAATACTCAATTTTTTTACAAATGTGATAATATTACCAACAAGACAGTATAAATCATCTAAGCCTAGAGTAGAGCCTGAGAATATTCTAAAGTATAACAAGTAATTTTCTTTTCTAATTTAGGAAGACATTTGTCTCTTCTTCCCCTAATGTGGAGTTTTTACATCAACAAGGATGAAAATGAGGAACTGGGAGTTTACTTGGTGATTGCTGCTACAGATCATTGACCCAGACACAAAATTACACAACATCCAGGTTTCCAATTTAACCAATGAGCTAGATCTCCTTTGACAAATATGGGTGGCACAGACACTTTGGCCGATTGCTATCCTCTCATCCTCATTATGGATATCTGGATAATGGATCGGTTTTTCCATTTTCATCCAGACACTAGACATTCAACAGACAAAAGTTTACTGTAAACTAATATGATGTAAGTGTCAAAGACAGAGTTTTCAAGTCATGCTGGTTTGGGCTCAAAGCATTTACTCTCTCTGGCATTTCCTGATATGAAATTCCAACAGTCTTTGTAATATCATAATGGGGCTCAGGAGCCCATCAATGCTGCATAGAAATGCCATTATTTAAGTGAATAAAGGATAGAAAAGTGAAATTTTAGAAGAAAGTGTCCAAAGCAGATATACTTATATTTTTAAAATAGGATATAGCTCAGAGATAAAACACTCTCTTTGTAAGGCTGAGCCTGGAATTCAGACCTCAATACAAAATAAAAATAAAATCTATTTAAAAAACAACTGAACACTGAACTCAAGTCCATATATTATTTACTAGAACTTTCACCTATTAAACTCTGGGGTGTCTCTAAAGTCATATGACTAGCTTCCTTGTCAAACAACTTGATTCAATTCATGGGAGGGCAGAAAGTTACAAGGACTAGAGTTGTAAGTATAGAATATCATAGAATTGTGGATTTAGGTTTTGTTCCAGTTTATGACTGTTATAAAAGTACCTCAGAGTTCTCCCAGCCCAATGGTAGAGTCTGGGTCAAGCTGAGCCCAAATTATAAAAGCTCTGTATGTTCTGCCTGTATCTTTACGTTTTACTACCTTACATATGAACATTTCCATAGACACTAAAGCTAGGCATGGTTTTTTATACCTGTAATCTCAGTTCTTGCAAGGCCAAGGTAGGAGGACTGCCATGAAGCTAACCTGAACTTCACAGAAAATTCCAAGCCAAACTAGGAAACAGAATATAAGTCTTTCTCAAAAAGAAGAGTAAGAAGTGGGGAGGGGAAGAAGAAGAGGAGGTCCTCCAAATAGCATCATCCCAAGACCAAAAGCACAGAATGACTTGGGAACTTAAAAAATGCATTAACAGCTCATCCCTACATCTACACATCAGAAACAAGATGTAAGACTAGCAGTCTGTGTCCTAACGAGCCCTCCACACACGCGTACCACCTTTTGAGAACTGTTGTGCCATTCAGTTCACAGTTTCCAACTATTCCCAGAAGCCTCTGCGCCAAAACAGTTTTCTTCAAAACCCTATTTCTCAGCGTGCTCACACACATGCTAGGTTTGTAGCCTTCTGCATCAGCCACCAGAATGTGCACGACATTGTTTTATTGTTACATATGCGCGTCTACTTTTCCTTAGTCATATAAACTCATCTAACACAGGGATCACAGAAAGCTAGAGAGCCTCTCACCTGATTATAGCCTTCAATATAGTGACTGGGAAAAAAAACGGGCTCTCAATAAACATAGCTAAACGACTCATACATACATGAATGTTTGCATATATTATTTATATTTTATAATCTCCAGACGAATTAAGTTCTTATACAAGTATATTCATTTAAGTACCATATGGCTAAAATTAAACCAAGAAATCAGGACAAATGTGGAAGGCTTGCTCAATCATCCTAGGAGCCGTGTGCTTTTACTGAAGTTTTAGCACCTGCTGATCACTGCTCACCGCTGTCCAGTTCCCCACAGGAAATCTGCTGATGCAGGGAAATTCTTTATTCTCTGAATACAGATAGCTCGTCAGGCAACTGAGCCACATCACATATGGAAATAACAGTTTCATGGATGGTGGAATCATCAAAAAGTAAGGGGTTGGTGTAGTCCTTCTACAAAAAATTAATACATGAAGGCTGATATTGCTAAGACCCTTGTGTATTTTTCATATTCTTTCACTGTAATTCACAATGCAATAACCATTTTTCCTATGAACACAATGTCCAATAGACATATAACATGTGTTTTTAATATCAGTCCTTCTTTCCCCACCCTTGTGTGTCTTCTCTTTGTTTTTATGCTATTTTATTTTACTGGGATTGAAGTATTCAAAATACATTATACAAATTCCATGGCCCACCACTGAGTTGAAAACTGTACAATATTTTTATTTGATTCATTATGAATGTATGTGTGATTCCTGTGTATACACAGGCATGTATGTGTGCAAAGTAGTGTCTGTATGCTTGTGTGCACGTTTATGTCACAGTGCGCATGTGCTTGTCTGTATAGGTGCATGTGGAGGCTAGGGGCTGACACCAGGACATCCTTCCCAGCGACTCTTCATGATATGTTTTGACACATTCCTTCCCTGAGCCCAGAGATCACTGTTTCTGAGAGAATGGCTGGTCAGGGAGGCTCCAGGATCTACCTGTCTCTGCAGCTTTACATGGGGGTTATAGATGTGGTGTGTAGCACCACAGCCAACTTTTCCCATGGGTGCTGGGAGTCCAAATTCAGCTCCTCGTGTTTGTGCGGTACACATGTTAGCCACTGAGCCATCTCCCCAGCTCTGCAAACTGTACTTTAAAATGTCTTTTACTACAGAATTTATTAGAAAGACTTTAATGTCATTAGATGGGATTTGACTTTGTTTCCATTTGTTTGGAACTCAATATGAGTTTTCAAATGACCTTTCCAAAAACTTAACCCTCTTCCCCTTTATTCTTCAGATGTAGAGAACAATAAAACAGTTCTCTGCTGACACACTTTACAGTTTAGTTTCCCTAAAAGAAATGTTCTATAGCGTAGCACTTGGACAAGTAAGTTACTTTTCCTGTCCCTGATATTGTTTCCCTTGGCCATAAACTAAGACTGTTGAACCACCTCCTGTAAGATAAGACTGAAGGACTCAACGAGGTGGCACAGGCCTTTAATCCTGGCACTCAGGGGGCAGAGGCACAAGCAGAGACAGTGCTCTGTGTCTTTGAGGCCCGCCTAGTCTACATGGCAAGACTCAGGTCAGCCAGAGCTACACAGTGAGACACTGCCTCAAATAAATAGATAGATAGATAGATAGATAGATAGATAGATAGATAGATAGATAGATAGATAGATAGATAGATAAATATTGGAATGAAGATTTTAAAAACTGTATGCGAAGCATCTGGCCGCTTGCGATGAACCAATCATAGTATTTAGCATTGTCCCAGGCCATTAGGAAACACCATCCTTTCATAATTTTAAGACCTGCTCAGATTTCTGTCTGTGCTATCCCTCACAATGTATGACCACAATATTCCTACCTAAGTATGATTACAATCCTCAGAAACAATCCCTGTTAACTCCAAAATAAACCTGACCTGCTGAGACCTGTCGAGTCTCTCCTGTGATACTTGAGATCTGGGCATCTTTCTGCCCACTTCATCAGTGGATGCACCATCCCCCTCCTTCTGGGAGATCATCCATATTTTAAACATCCATTTGCTAGTTAATCATTTGCTACAACCAGCAGTGCAAATCCCATGTCCTTATTTGGCTGATAAAACCCGAAGCCTGAAGATTACTGTTGTATTTCACTTGCAGAAAGATAGTTCTGGGGGGAAATTAATTTAAAAAGTCAGTAAAGTTATATCTGTTTATGTGATCCTGACATATTGGCGAGGTAATAACTAAGAAGAATTTAAAATGTCTCTTGTTAAGGCAGATAATATACACAGGAAACAAACTGCCACATAGGCAGCTCTTACGCTTAGAAACTCAGTATCTGCTTCCATTCAGTGCAGAGGCCGAATACTCCATCCCTCCTCAGCTTCTTCATGTCATTGAAGTTGATTCGACGGGTGTAATGTATACTTTCAATGTTAGAAAATAGAAGAAGATGGAAGCAAAAGCAACTCAAAACATACCACTGCTGAGGCTGCATCCTTAACCCAAAGCTAATAATAATAACTAATAATAATAATAACCAATAATTCAGCAAACACATTGCTCAAATATATGTCCCTGTATTCCCAGTCATTGAAACTTGATCACTCAGAGAACAAGGTTAATTTAGTAAGCCACTTTCATAAAAAGCCAGAGGATTGGTGAATTATCTGATAAATACATTAGATGGAATGACTTAAATAAGACCCTCCTCCTCATAATAGCACGATAAAATCTGAAGACAAATTTGAAAATTTATTAAATATGGCAGTCCCCAAATGCATTTGCATTAACATCCCCACAACACTGAAAGTCATCAGGTGTTCTTTCTTTCCTAAGTTCCCAAAGTTGTGTGTGGAGTAAAGAGACGGATGGCAATGGGTTCAAGCAGACAACTCTCCAGAGAAGCAGTGATAAGGAAATTAGCCATGGGGACTGATTACCAAGAACTCTCCAAACCAAAACTATAACAAACCTGGGTTCAGTAAACACTCAGATTTTTAAGACCCTCTATCTATAATAAGCCTCATTGATCCTCTTCTCTTTAGTCCCATAGCTCTGAGATTACAGGCACTGGTACAGCCATGCCCAGCTTTTCCCCTTGGTATTGGGGCTTTGAACTCAGGTCCTTAATCTTTGCATACTAAGCCACTGAGCCATTTCCTAGGCTTCAACCTTGCTATTTTAAGCTACTAAATTTGTAGTACTTTGTTATACCAATGAAATAGGAAACTAATACATCAACCTTTATGAGAAAATATACACACATTTTCCTCCACTTGCCTATCTTATGGTCCCTAAAGAGGAATCTCAGAGAAGTTTATCTGCAGATTTTTGGAGATGGAGAATGTGTTGGCATGTTTTACTTGTCAACTTGACACAACCTGGGGTCAACCAAGAAGAGTGTTTCAGTTGAGGAACTATCTACATCATGTTGGCCTCAGGGCAGCTCTATAAGAAACTGACTTGATTTGTTAGTCGGACTGTACAAACCATAGAGAACTAGATGCCTGCTGAGAAAACACAGATATACTGATTTCTCTTCTCTTGATTGCAGATGTGATGTGACTTGAGTCCTTGCCTTGACTTCTTAAAAATGATGGCATATAACCTGGAATTGTGGGTTAAATAAACCCTTTCTACCCTTCTGTTGTTTTTTGTACAGATGTTTGATCATAGCTACAGAAAGGAAACCAGAACAGGAAGGCATCCAGGCTGACTCTTGGCACCTACATATCTGTATGTCTCCACCAAGCTTATCCCCACATTGGCACCAAACACCTTTCATTTGCTGAGACTTTGAAAGTTTCACCTATCAACACTCCTTCACTGATGGTAGGAGTATAAACCTGTACAGTCACTTTAAAAATCAGGATAGCAGTTTCTCAGAAAATTGGGAATCAATTTATCTCAAGACCCAGTGATACTGCTCTTGGACCAAGGGATGCACATTCATACCACAAGGGCATTTGTTCAACTATATTCATAACAGCATTATTTGTAATAGCCAGAACCTGGAAACAACCTAGATGCCCCTCAACTAAAAAATGGATAAAGAAAATCTAGTACATTTACACAATGGAGTACTACTCAACAGTGAAAAATAATGGCATCTTGAAATTTGCAGGCCAATGAATAGAACTAAAAAAAGCATCCTGAGTGAAGCAATGCAGACCAAGAAAGACAAACACAGTATTACTCACTCATAACCATGCTACAATCCACGACCCCTGAGAAGCTAGACAACAAGGAGGACCCTAAGAGAGACATGCATGGATGCCCCTGGGAAGGGAAAACAGATAAGATCTCCTGAGTAAATTGTGAGCATGGGGGCATGAGAGTGGGGGGACAGGGACAGGGACGGAGAACATGAGGGACCTGGATGGCAGAGATTGGAGAGGGACAAAGAGTGAGAGTAAGGAAGGAGATATATTGATAGAGGGAATCATTATGGGGTTAGAGAGAAATCTGGTTCTAGGAAAATTCCCAGGAATCCAGAGTCCAGTCAAATAGAAGAAGGGAATGTATGAGAAAGGGGTCAAGATCATGATAGGGAAAACCCATAGAGAGAGCTGACCCAAGCTAGTGGGAGCTCACTGACTCTAGATTGATTGCTGTGGAGCCTGCCTAGGACCGAATGAGGCCCTCTGAATGTGAGTGACAGTTCTGTGGCTTGGACAGTCTGTGGGGCCACTGGTAGTGGGACCAGGATTTATCCCCAGTGTATGACTGACTTTTTGGAGCCCATTCCCTACGGAGGGAAACCTTGCTCAGCCTAGATACAGGGGGAAGGGGCTTGATCGTGCCCCAACTTGATATGCCAGACTTTGTTGACTCTTCATGGGAGGCCTTACTCTTTCTGAGGAGTGGATGGGGGGAAACAATGGTGGGGGAGGGCTGAAGAAGGAGGGAGAGAAGGGGAACTGTGGTTGGTATGTAAAATAAAAAAGACTTTTAGAGGGAACTGGGATTGGCATGTAAAATAAGATTGATTTATAAAGAAAAAAACTTCTAAATATAAATTTTTTCAAAAAGAAAAAAGAAGTTCCACCTATCACATCCAACAGAGCAAGGCAACTGTTCTGATTTCATGCCTCCATCTTCCACTGATCCAGACTCCACACACACACACACACACACACTCACACACACGCACACACTCACACACATTCACACACTCACACTCACACACACTCACAAACACACACACTCACACATACACACACTCACAAACACATGCACACACACACTCACAAACACACACTCACACATACACACACTCACAAACACACACACACTCACACAAACACTGACACACACACTCACACATACACACACTCACACATACACACACTCACATACACACACTGACACATACACACACAAACACACTCACACAAACACGAACACACTCACACACACACTCACAAACACACATACTCACACATACACACACTCACACATACACATACTCACAAACACACTCACACAAACACGCACACACACACTCACACATACACACACACTCACAAACACACACACACTCACACAAACACTGACACACACTCACACATACACACACACTCACAAACACACTCACACAAACACGAACACACTCACACACACACTCACAAACACACAATCATACATACACACACATACACACACTCACAAACACAAACACACTCACACAAACACGCACACACTCACACACACACTCACAAACAGACACACACTCACACAAACACTGACACACACTCACACACACACAAATACTTTTACTTTCACTTCTTTTCATGTCTCTCCAGCATCTACTACTTGGTATACAGAAGTTTCAAAGAAAGAAGAGAAGAGAAGGAGAAAAAGAGTTTGGGAAGATGGCACAAATTTAATAACCCTCGGTGAATAACTAACTACAAAGCCAAATGTGCCCATTAGTCTCACATAATCTGCCAAACAAAATCCAAATGGTATTGCATGGATGGGGTCAGGTCTCAACGAGCCCAGCGTAGGTTGAACACATATGTGCCAGTCAGTGTGTGCTACTGTGACAAAATATCTGAGATAATACAAAAGAGGAAAGATTTATTGCATTTCTGATTTCAGGATGATTACTTTATGTTTGCTCAATCCCATTACTTTGGGCCTGGGATGAGGCTGAACATCATGTCAGAGAATGAAATTGCTAAATTTGTGGTTACCAGGAAAAAAAAAAAAGAATAGTTCACTTTTGTAACAAAAGTCAAACCTACTAAGCTCTGAATGCATAAATGCATTAGTCATTAGTCATTCGTGTTGTCAGGAGCCCTCATAATCCAATCACCTCCAAATCACCCTCTGTATATAGGCTTAATTGGAATCTCAGCCTTCAACACATGGGCTTCTGGGAGGACACTTTAGATCCCTAGAATCTATAATCTGTAACAATTTTATACACCTAGCCTATAGAATACCATGACATGAAATACATTTGAACACTAAAGAATATAATTGTATACTATAGAACGTATTATTTCCCCCATGAACATATGGTTAACAGTGACACATCGCTAGAGAGTATCATAAGGAATGTTGCTAGCCCAGGAAAAGGTTACTATTCAAAGTAGAGTTTCTACTGGATGTGTATTGCTTCTACACCACAGTTGAGAAGTCATCAATCAAACCACCATAAGTCATGAACAGTCCATAAATTTGTCTGTTCTCTGGTGTGGAAACTATTTGCTGCTTTGCTCCAACAACCCTCAAACCTCTACCTTCAAAGTCTCGCTGTGATCCATTCTACAACACCGACTGCAAAGCCCTGAATTATGACACGTGTGGAGGGTAGAGCCCAGCAGAAGAAGATTTGTGCTGGTCTTTCGCTTAAGCTTTGAAACAGGTGGCTTTCTACCTCCAGCATCCAAAAGGAATAGACCTGCTGTCTCGCCACATAAGACAAATCCCCCCTTTCTCTGCAAAAGAAGGACTTGTTGCACAAAGAAAGCCAACTTACTGAAAGTCCTGTAACATGTTGTATGTTTCCTGGTAGCTCCTTAACTCTAACGAGATACAAAATAATATCCCTTTCTCATCTGGCAGCCATTCTGGTGAGACTTCTGCATGTCACATGCTGCGCTCGAATCCCGGGACACAGGTCTCAGAAAGGTTCACAGCTTGTCTCAGAGGGACTTGATGCTAAACAAGAACCAAGCTTTTACTTCTTTACACCCCCACCACCACAGTGCATGAAGAACGTGCGTAGTAAATTTGTGTTGCATGCTGGGCTTATTAAACAAATGGTAAGAATTCTAATTATAGCTAGATCTGCAGTACAGATGCGCTAGACCTCGACAGATTGCACAGCATCTAGCAGAAATCCTTACTTTTATTGATAAAGACAATGAGGTACAAATAAACTGGAAAGATAAATTAAATGACTGCAGATAGAATTAAGTTTCTGTCTCCTTCTCCTGCCTTCTAACACAGTGTGCCTTTTAATTGGTACCAGATATGACAGCTAAACTAAATCCTAGGGACAGCTCCATTTGACTCAGTCTGAACTTGCTCAAATAGCCAGGCTAGCTCAGCTGTGCCAAATCTGACTCTCCTCCCCCAGTTCTCACCTATGCCACTTCTCTCTCTCTCTCTCTCTCTCTCTCTCTCTCTCTCTCTCTCTCTCTCTCTCTCTCTCTGCGGTGTGAACCTGACCAGGTACCAATGACCTTCAGGGTTGTTGGGAAGTAATTTATTTCATTTTCTGAAAAATAAAGGAAATGTTTATATCATAGATCTATGTCCAAAATGCTCCTGGGAAGGTTTCTTCTCTAAATCTGTTCTCTCGTTTTCAAATTTCTTTTTTTTTCTCCTTTTTCAATGTCAAGTTTTCACAGTGACTTTGATCTCAGAAGCATGCAGCTACTCCTTGCCTGAATCTCACCTCCTACCCTGAGATAACCCCATAGAACTCCATCCGTCCTTTCAAGTCTAAGGCAAGTTCCTGTGCTCTGTCCACAGGAACAGCCAGGGTCCCTTGCACCGAAGACAGAAGTCAATAGAAAAGTGTAAATGGACCTGCGTATCAGTAGGTCCATAAAAACTGAAACTGCATGTCTTTGTTGAATGAAAACACATCACATGTTTGTCAGGCCAAGTCTATTAATACAACCTCTGGGAACTAACTTCCATATCAAACTGCAAACAGTAAACAGAACTCTTTGTGATAGTGAAGCAGAGACTGCAGCCCTGAACTGTGGCTCGAACTCTCCCAATTAATAAGAGAAACATTTCAAGTGAGGGAGAGAAGTATACTTCCAGTCAGAGCAAAAGAGAACATCACACAAAGAAGTTTCTCTTTCCACCTTCTGTTTTCATAAACATTATCATTGATTCTTGGTAATAAAAAAATACAAAGTTTAAACAATGACAAACATTTGGCAGGCAACTAGAAGTGAGTTACCCGTGAGAAATAATAAACAAAAGAGCATCGTGTGCTTAACAAAGCTGGACTGACTGCTTTTCTTTGCACCTTAATGTTTATCTCTCTCCCACCCCATGTGACTGTTCAGAAGGCAAGAGAGGACAGGAGAATAAAAAGGAGAGATGCAAATTTGGACAGAGAACTAACACAAATCCGCATGATTGCATTGTGAATAATAAACCTCCGCTCGTAAATTACCTACCTTTCCAGAAAATTCAACTCATTTAAAATGCTTAATGGATGTGAAGAGCTCTGAATCTAATACAATAAAAGCAACCAAGTCAAAATATCTTTGAAAACAAACAAGAGGGGGAAGACAGTCACCCCACCCTCACCCTTTCTGTCTCCCGAAAAGCAGCAATCCTGAGCCCTGGGAGGGGATCCATAATTTTGATTTGAAAACCTCTCAGGGAGGTCCTTTGTGTTTTCCCTCTCTTTCTTCGAAGATCACAGCAGCAATTTTCTTTTATCGTTAGCTATTTATAGTTTTCTTTTCTCCAAAATTCTTGGCCAGAAAGAAGCTGTGCAAAAAGTGTTCTGACAGCCACATTATTTTGTAGCACTCTTCAAAACTATTAAATACAATCAAGTAGGGGAGGGACAAAAAAAAAACAGTCCCCAAACTTGTTCATTATCTTTTCCACTTGGTTTGTTCTCCTTAAAGCAGTGGAAGCCAAATAAATAGTCTCCTCCTGGCCCCAGCGTGGTAAGATGCTGAGAAAAGAGTCACATGGATGATCTCCTTTCTATGCAGAAGTGGAAATAGACCAGAGGAGAAAGATGCTTGGAATAACAACCTAACAACTAGCACAAATCTCATTCCTGTTTCTCCTGTCTCAGACAACTAGAACCTTCCACCTTCCAGAGAGACTGGAGTGAACTTAGCCAAGACTTTGAGACGGTCTTTTCTTTTGTGTCCCTAGTCAAGTCATTTAAAAAATGATTTGTACGCAAACATACATTTATCTGAATGCTGACTCTACTCTTTCCAATCTCTTAACCTTGGGAAAATACTTCTCTCAGAGTCAGCTTCCAATTCTTCAGACCGGGGGGGGGGGGGGGGGGGGCGGGGCGGGGGGACTTAGCACTTAACACAGAGAGTTAACACATGATGACCACTTGAGGCCAAGAAGATACTTGCTCTCTGCTATATGACATCCTGTGTATGTGAGATGCTGACACTTATATATAGGCTGTTGTGAGCTCTGAATATGTTTGTCAGGCTACAGAGAAAAGAAGCTGTGAAGATGGTTTCTGTCCCTTTCACTCTGAGAGCCCCCACAGCTCCGGGAGCTTGAGACTGGCTGCTTTGCATGAGGGGAAGTAGGATAACATCACAGAGACAGGAAGAAAGAAAGAAATAGAAAAGAACCAACCAGAAATAAAGAGGCCCTCAGGATGCTCCAAGAGCAATCCCTGGGAAGTAGGCAAGTGCTGTACGTGGAAGGAACTTTAGGGAAATCTCACCCCAAACCTATTACTTTGAGTAACTGTGTGACCCAGACAAGACACTTGTCCTCTCTGCAACTAAGAGGCACAATCTATGAAGGTGAATATCCTAACTTCTTTGTTTCTTCTGTGTCCCCAGTACCCAGGACATCTCTAGGGGTATAGCTAAACGCATCTCCATGAAAGCTTAAAGAAAGCAACGTCATAAGCTGTAAGTCCTCCATTGGGTCATGCTGTTTGGAATTGAGTTTCTTTCAGTGACCACTATGAAGGAATATTGTTGTAATATGAGCGGCAGGGCTGCGTCCCCAAAGCCCCAGCCTCCTGCCCGGCTAGCTTATGCCCCGAAATAATTACACGGAAACTGTATTCTTTTAAAAACTGCCTGACCCATTAGTTTCAGTTTCTTTTTTTTTTTGTTTTGTTTTTTGTTTTTTGTTTTTGTTTTTTTTATTTATTTATTTTTATTAATAAAAGAAGAAGAAAGAAAAAAAACAAATTTCCACCTCCTCCCAGCCTCCCCTTTCCCTCCCCCTCCTCCCACTCTTCTCCCCCTCCTCCCACCCCTCTAGTTTCAGTTTCTTATTGGCTAGCTTTTACATATTGATCTAACCCACTTCTATTAATCTGTGTAGCCCACAAGCTGGCTTACCAGGAATGATCTTAACCTGCGTCTGTCTGGAGTGGGAGAACCATGGCGACTCCTTGACTCAGCTTCTTTCTCCCAGCATTCCATTCTGTTTACTCCGCCTACCTAAGGGTTGGCCTATCAAATGGGTCTAGGCAGTTTCTTTATTAATAAGAAATCACTCCCACATCAGAATATGATGTGATTATAATGATTTTCTTAAATTAATTCTGCTTAATTATCCCCAGCCCCATTCCCCTAAGATTCAACACAAGTCTCACCTTGTGCCCAATTCTTGCTCAAGTTTCTGGCCCAACACTATTGTAACCCTTTCTAGGAGTGTGCATCTGAATCTGTCAATAACACAGGAGATAAGAAAACTAAGTTTCAAGCCAGGATTCAACTCAGGATAAGTCCCACCCCCTTCATTCTGTGCACCAACCAGCTTCCACCCCACCCAGCCATCAGTATCTCCATTTCCTAAAGGCCTGGCACACAACCTGCAAACTGTAGTTCTTTTTCTCAAAGCAGGGTGTGAAAAATATCTCAACAAGCAGTGTTCTCCTTGGTTTAGGTCCTTGAATTACTCTCTGCAGCTTCCATTCCTTATAGATTCTTCCATCAAGCTGCCTTCTGAATTTCTTCCTCTATCAGGCCTCTGCTTACAGCAGAAGCATTTTTTTTTTTTTTTGCAACATGGTCCTCTCTAAAGAACATTACGCAAACTAATGTTGCGCTCCTACTCTATTTTAACTCTCTAACCTCAGGACATTCTTTCAAAGTTTAGAAATACCGAAGTCAAAGGCGATCCCAGCAATCAGAACTCACATCTGTCTCACATTGCAGAGACCCTGATGGACAGCCCCGCCAGTGCAGTTTTTGTTGCAGATGAGTGTACACTTCGTACTTAGTGGGTGCCTGCAAAAGACAACAAACCCTGGGAGATGGTTATCTCACATCATTCACCGGCACCAGAGATGACAAGACATCAACACTATCAAGCCTACCAGCTGCAAGTACCATAGCCCAGGAATTGTGGGATCCAATGTGTAGTATTTGTAAACCACCCAAACAGAAGCATGCCCATGCCAAGATCTATCTGGCAGGAAAAGATACATTTTTTAAAAAAACAGGTAATGGGCTCTTTTATTGTCATATTTATTTTCAAGGTCTATGTACATAAAAAACATTTAAAGCAGTTGTTCTCAAACAGTGGATTGCAACCCCTTTGGGAGTCAAATGAGCTTTTCACAGGGGTCGCATATCATATATCAGATATCAGATGTTTACATTAAAATTCCTAACAGTAGCAAAATTACAGTTATAAAGTGGCAAAGAAATAATTTTATGATTGGGGGTCACCACAACCTAAAGAACTGTATTAAAGGATCCTAGCATTAGGAAGTTTGAGAACCACTGATTTAGAGGATGACAGGCAGATTTTTGTTCCTTTTTCAAATACAAAACCAAAAGTGTTTAGGAAATCAAGACTAGCAAGAGGACATTGCCCACTGATACTCACAAAGGAGGGGGATGAGGAACTGGACCCATCTCCATCTAGTTCAAAAGTGTCTAAGACTGGGAGAAGAAAAAGGACCAAAGCGGTGTTGAGGAAATCACTCTACTGAAGCCCTCTAAAGAAAGAGGAGAAGGGATGTGGAAACTTCAAAGAATCCTACACCACAAGCTCCCCTTTCACTTAAGCTGCCTTGAGTTGGATTTGTTTGTTTTTTTTTCATCAGTAACTAAGATTATTTCTCCATCATAAACCAGCAAGTTTCTGCTTCTTCATCTATAAAGCATAACAGTAACGGTACCATCCTCCCGACACCTTGTAGGGAGTAAACCAAACCTCCCTCCTCCAAATCTCTAGTAAGTTACATTTACACCCTTGCATGTGTTACTTCCGCTCCGCCTTTCAGTTACACAATAGCTGCCTCTAAACAGCCCACTATTTACAGAGCGCCCTCTAAAGAGACCACTCACTGCTTGTTAAGTACATTGGCATCATCAGCCCTTTCCTTCCCAGTAGCTTCAACAAGTTATATCCTGAGATACTCTTCTCTTTGCCACCAAAACTGTTGGGTCCTTTTCATGACTTCAAACATCACAAATATACCAATGAAAAATGGTAGCTCTTGGGAGCTGGGAAGATGGGTCAGTTCATAAATTGTCTGCCATTCAGGCCTAAATTCTAATCCTCAGCACCCATATAAAAAGTCAGACAAAGTAGAACATACATGCATATATACACATACATATATACAAATACATACACGCACACACACATGTGTGTATGTGTGTATATATACACATATATACCTCTTCCAATGTTAGTCACAGATATGTGTGTGTATGTATCTATCTCTATCTCTGTTCTGTCTCTATATCTAATGTGACTCTAACACAGGAATTGCTAGAGACAGGAAGACCAGTCAGTCTAGCAAACTGTCAATCACCAGGTTCAGTGAGAGACCCTGTCTCAAAAAAAAAATGATGATAGACAGTAATAGAGGAGAATGACCTAGTATTGACTTCTGGCCTTCACACTCTCAGGCACATACCTACAATGAAAGTCAGTCTTTACTTTCATCTAAGCTGAGACTCCTTTTCTGCTGCCTCAAAAGAAAAATCATATGTGTCATGGAACTCTGTCTTCAAGGTACAACATGGCTTTTGTTAGTTTGAAATCCCAATACCCATGAGAGAGCATCATGAGATTGGGCCCATTAAGAGACTCTTTTAGAACGGGTAGGGCTCCTGAGACATATCACAAGATTCCCCTTATCCCTGGGGATATACAAGTAGCTAACCATTTCTAGAGACAAAAGGTTCCTCTTCAGTGCTATAGCTGCCCAGAAGTTGCCCCGGCTCCTATTAGTAACTTTGCACCCATGTTCCTATAAGTAATCCCAGCTGAACCCACTGGCCCACAAAGCTGGACTTTGATGATCACTTCCTTGTGCTGTCTTTGGGGCAAGTAGATGTTTATTCACTTCATCCCAGGAAAAGTCATGAAAAGAATGTCATTCTCAATGTGCCATATGCCACATTCATATATTCAGACTTCTCACCACCCCATCCTATTCTTCATCTATTTTCTATTCACCTGCTTGTGCCACTGGTAGCTTTATACACATGTATAGTCATATATGTTGGTTAGGTCAGTGTTCATTTCTACCCTGATATCCATGACAGCACAGGCTAGGAGTTTTGTATGAGAAGCCTTGTGGTTCCAATAGCAGAATTTCAGGCCCATTCTGGGCTCCCAATGAATATGCATTGAATAACATAAGCAATGAGAACATAGGTTTAAAAAATCCCAGTACCCGTATCCCACTGCCAAATAGCCCTCTCTCTTTCCTCCAGTTCCACCAAGAAGAGGCAGAGGTCATGCATGATTAACCTAGTCTTATACTCCCAGAACTCAGGAAGGCCAAGGTATTAGTGTCTTAAGTTTAAGAACAATTGGAGCCACACAGTGAGAAATACAAAAAGAGGAGCTGGAGGGATAGCTTAGCAGTTAGAAATATTTACTGCTCTTGCAGAAGACCTGAGTTTGGTTGCCAGAGCCCACATGATAGCTCACAGCTATCTGTAACTCCAGACCCAGGGAATCTCTCGTTCTCCTTTTGACCTGTGCAGGCACCACTGCATGTGATACACACACACAGTCGTGCAAATACTCATACACACAAAATCTTTCTTTAATTTTTAATACAAAAAAGTCAAACACAATAACATACACATATGAAAATATAATAAAACCCATCATTTTGTCCACTACTTTTTTAAAAAAATTAAATATCAAGAAGTGGATAAGTGGAGTGATACAAGAGTGTTAATTTAAAAGCAGCTGAAGAGATGGCTCAGAGGTTAAGAGCACTGGCTGCTCTTCCAGAGGTCCTGAGTTCAATTCTCAGCAACCACATGGTGGCTCACAACCATCTGTAGTGAGATCTGGTGTCCTCTTCTGCCCTGCAGGCATACGTGCAGACTGTATATATAATACACTGTATATATAATAAATAACTTTTAAAAAACTGAGAGTTAAAATGCTCATATAATGGCTTTTTAGTTACACAATGTTTTTCATAGAATTTTTAGAACTCTTTTTCCAAGGCAGCAATGAAGTCACATTATGGTCCTCTGCCTTTAGGCCCCATCTCTTGTTCCCCATGTGATCTGAGAGAATTCTTTGTTTCCAACTCTTGGGTAATGTCTCTGCTCTGGTTTTGAAGCAAATCTTTCTCTGCTGCCTGTGTTCTACATTGTTCTCTCATCTTTCGAGTTCCCTGTGCTGGGAGCATTCAGAGTTCATAACCCTTTGCCGAGAATACAATGACTGCATGTAATTGCTCAAAAGCCAGACTTTGCATGTCATTATTTTCATCCAACAATGGATAAAAATATGTTTTTAAAAATATATAGCCCCCCCCCATTGGTAAGAGAAACCGTGTCTCCTCTGCCCTGGGCCTGTGCTACCTAACCAAATGCCCTAACTCGCTGACGATACCTCAATGTCTACAGTTTAACTATTTCAGTTCCATTGGTCCTGGTAGCATCTCTCAGCACAGTTTAATAAACGGTACTGCTTCTAACTGCACTGAAGTTATCTTGACAAGCCCATGACACAAATCTCGAACTGTGCATTTATTCCCAAAAGGAGGGGGGAGTAGAATTCTTCGTGTGACTCATTTTTCTTCCAAGGCAACGTGGAGAATAAAAACAGAAGTAAAGTTTCCCTTTTCTAATTCCCAATTCCCTTAAGCCCAGGCACCTGATGCCCAGTGTGACTCATTTCTTGTGCCACCCACAGACCTCCAGTTCTCAGGGCCCTGCCTTGCTTCTGGTGACTGCCCACTGCAGAGCGCCTTGAGAGAAGTGTTCTTCTTTGTAGGGCGGTCCCCTTGCCTTCTGTACACTGCCTCTTTCCTCCATGCGTGAAGCTATGAACCAGCCTAAGTCACTGTTCACTTTTGCAACCCTTCAGCCTCTAGAGTAGGCCATTCCATGTTATTTCAGGTGGCCCGAGGGTCATCCCTCTGAAAGCACCTACATGACCACAATGATATACAAGGAGCAGACTCGGAAATCACAAAAGTCCGGTGTCCACAACACTGGGTATTCTGGACACAAAAGAAGCCCACGGATGTTAACCTAAAACATTTTTCTCCCGCTCTTTCAGGAATAGTCAGTTTCTATTTTAACCCTATATATGCATGTTTCACTCTGCCTCTTTCCTTTATGTTGAGAGTCAGAAGCAATCCTTTGGTCAATTTTAGTTCTTAAGTTCATGCACGCAAATTAGATGTTCCGCGGAAAGACACGCAAGTGAGTAAAAGACTTGAGTCGGATCTCAAGTTCAAAATTTCAGGACTGCTCCTGGAAATAATTTGCTGGGCTAATTGGGTAAATTTCTCATACCTTTGAGTTTGATTATTCCTACCCAAAACACAGACAAAAAAATAAAAACAACATTTTTACTCCCATATCTGATGTAAATTACAAGAATTAATAACAAAACAACAATAAAGTTATGCAAAAATAAAAAAAACCACTGCCTTTGAAGGGACTGGTCCATTGTCATCATCATAGCCATAGGCATGGCCATCAACCTCATCACTCTCACCTTGACGCCACTTAGCACCTTAGCTCTGTTTTGCGTTGTTCTACTGCCACCTACCGGCAGAGATGAATGACTAGGAGACATTCTTAAACGCTTGGGTTTACATTTGCTTCAATGGGTAGTCACTTGGACTGAAGTCAGAAAATGTGCAAGCTAAAAAAAAAAATCAAACAGAAATGATCACACTTGTTATACTTGGCAAGTAGGATTCAGCCCCAACCTTGAATAAATGGGGCAGAAATGAGCCCAACGTCTAGATTAAGAGAAATTCCACCAGGTGGTCTCATCCATTTTTTATTAGTCCAAATGTGTTTTGCATGTAACAGGCCATGCTCCTATTAACTTCCAGGCATAAAAATGGAAACATTTAGGGTAAGCTGTGGACTGACTTTCAGAATTGAAGAAAGTGTGGAATTTCGAAATACCTAAAGCAGAAAACTTGTTCTGTTGGCACCAGGAGCTGTCAGCAGCAACTGGTCAGGGGGATTTTGACAGAGGGCCTGGCTGGCCACCTGAGTTCCAAACTTTTGCAGCCACTCCCAAAGGAACTACAGTTTTTCCTCGCCAACATGACAAAGAGAAAAATGTTCTTTCTCCTCTTTCTGATCATTGTCAGAACAGTCTAGTTAGACATTCCATGGGGCAATAAAAACCAGCCATTTGTACTTTTCATTTCCATGGCGAATTTCTTATGGAGGGTTGCCAGGGTGCTTATAAAAATAAGGAAGACTGATTGACGTACATCCAGGAAATGAAGCTATAGTTTCATTTGGGGTCCAGAAGTGAAACATGCCCATTTGAATATGAATGTCTATCTACAGAAAGTCAATCGAGCCCCAAGTCCAAGGACACTGAGGCAAAAATGTTTTGTCAAGACAGCTGAGGGAGACTGATGAACTCGGTCTTCCCTTCAAAAGCAAGGAAATCTCAAGTCAACCCACTGAAATAGCCCTTTGTCACACTATAGCTTGGGACTTGATAAAGATGGAAGGTGAGCTTGGAGAGTGGCTGAATTTATGAGCCTTTCGAGTAAGAACTTGATATATTTTAATATACATTAAACTAAGAATAAATTTTAAATATGATGGAAGGTCTTAGAAAAATGAGAACTTATACCTAAAGAAAAACAAAAGGAAGAAATACTAACTGGAAAAATAAATTTGGAAGGCTGTTATATATCACCAATGCCACCCAGAATAATCTATTTGAATTCATAATTTTCGATCAGAAATGGTATTTCCCGGCTCTGTCATCGATCCAAAAAGGGCAACTTCAAGTTTTCTTGACATCCAGAGGTTATCCTGTGCAACCATTCAGTCAGTAGCTAGCTTGGCTGGAATCCAGACTGCTCCCTCTCTGGCTCGCATTTTGAATGCCTGGTCCGCAGCTTGTGGAAGCCCTTCTGAGGACTGTACACACTGTAGCAGATGGAGCCTGGTTAGTAGAAGAGAGTCAGTAGGAGTGATACCCACTTCCCACCTGCCTTCTCCATTCCCCAGTCTGCTGCAATGTAAAAGTCAATGCTGTGCACTCTTCCAGCATGTGCCAGGGTGTTTCCAGCTGCCATGCCTGCACAACCGAGATAGACTGAGATCTTCTGAAATCATGAAACCCTTCCTTCTTGTGTTGTTCTGTCTGGTATTCCCTCACAGCCATGCCCTCCCAGATTGGTGCATCTTGAAAGACCATGATGTCCAACTGAGTCTGGTTAGATTATCACAAGTTTAGGATGGAAACAAAAGATTATATGTGGTATAAAATAACTATAAAGCCTTGAAGAAAGATTCTGGAAGGTAAGAATAAGAATTGAATAGTAAGGTAAGAATAAGAATAGAAACAACTTTTATGTTAGCAGCGAGATTATCCCTAGAATAAACATGAGGGCAAGTCTTTAAAAGAGGCTGGAGAAAGACACTGTAATTCACACTATTTGCATTATGGTAATGGGTTTTGCTCTAGGCATGATAACTTGTTTACCACAGAGGTATTTTGTGTGTCTTCTGCCTGTACCCTAACATGTTTAAACCATTGTTGAAAACTTCCAGGGACTTGTGCTCATTGTGGAATCAAAAAAAAAAAAAGTGTTTCTAAGGTTCTAAGGATCTCTCTGAAGTCTGTGTTTACCATACGGGCATTTGTAGGAAGGAGGGCCTGCCTGTTTGTCCTGGCCACTCGGCTATAACCCCTAAATAACCACACAGAAACTATATTAATTAAATCACTGCTTGGCCTATTAGCTCTAAGAGTTATTGACTAACTCTTACATCTCAATTTAACCCATTTCTAGTCATCTGTGTATCGCCACATGGCAGTGGCTTACTGGCAAAGATTCGGCATGTCTGACTCTGGTGGCTCCATGGTGTCTCTCTGCCTCTACCTCCTTTCTCCCAGCATACCATTTAGTCCCCGCCCCCGCCTACATAAGTTCTGCCCTATCAACAGGCCAAGGCAGTTCTTTATTCATTAACCACTAAAAGCAACACACAGACATAAAGACCTCTAACACCAGGCATTTGGAGCTCATTTCATTAAATAAATAGGCTTTTATCATGATCTACAAATAAACAAATATTTAGAATGATACTTAGTATTTCTGTCTTAAAGTCACTGGTAGGTTCATAACAAAGTTAGACATTAAGCAACCATCAGGTCATTCATTTAAAAAGCTTTCCTACATAGATGAGCCTTCAGGTACTAGAACCTGTTTTTGTAGTTATCCAATAGTCCTACTATAAGGTTTTATAAGCACTTCACAGTCCCTCTCAGTAGGACTGGTAGGGCCCTACTTAGCCCATGTAGATAAGGATGTTATCCTTAATTCTACTCTCCAGCTGCAGGAAGACAATGCACTCTATATCCTTTGGGGTTCTATTACCTCTGTAATATCTCTAAAGTTAGTTCTGTGTTGCTAACTGTATCTGATTCACTTTCCATATCCATAATGATTCCAACTATGCTGACTTCCTGGTAATGATCTGACAATCTTTGTCTTTTCCTGATGCTTTAGCATGAATTGGGGCTTATGGTACCAAAGTGTTCTTTGATTACTTAGTCCATACTTAAACAACCTTAAGCAGAACAAGCTTAAATTCTCAGTCTACAGCCACAGACAGTAGAGAAAGAACTGCCATGGGCTTTCTGTGATTCACATTAACTTCCATCGCTGAACAGGTGGAGTCTGTTTCTAAAAGCAATTAAAAGTGATATGTAATCAATATGGAAATTGTCACAATTTAAAAATTTACCTGGAACAGGTGTGAGCCAGTGACCTTCTCAGGAGTAGACCCAAGCAAGTAACCTCCCACGGAGCAACCTCCTAAAAACCTCCTAGGATTGTAGAGCAACCTCCAGGAATGCCAAGTGACCTCCAAGGTGACTAGAACTGTGGCCCCGACTCCACCATGAGGAGCAACCATCTGAGCCTTGGCTCCACTGGCACCTGGAAGAGTGATCACCAGAGACACAGTCCCTACTACAATAATCAAAGGAAAATGTAGGTAGACAAGAACACACTCAACATGACAAGGAGCAACATAGCACCACCAAAAAATAGGGGCTCTACAACAGCAATACCTGAACACCCCAATACAGATGAAGCAGAAGAAAATGACCTAGAAAATAACTTTAGGAGAATGTTTGAGGCCCTTAGAGAGGAAATGAAAATTTCTCTCAAAGAAATGGAGGAAAAGACAAACAAAAGTTGGAAGAAATCGACAAATCCCTTAAAGAAAATCAAGAAAAAGTAATCAAACGGGTGAAAGAAACAATTCAAAACTGGAAAACTGAAATAAATACAATAAAGAAAATACAAACAGAGGGAATTCTGGAAAAGGAAAATATGGGAAAATGATGAGGAAGCAGAAATGTAAGCATAAACAGAGAATACAAGAGATGGAGTTGGGCTTCTTCTTTTCCTATTATTCTTAGATTTTGTCTTTTCATGGTATCCCAGATTTCCTGGATGTTTTATGTTAAGAATTTGTTGGCTGTAACATTTTCTTTGACTGATGAATCTATTTCTTCTATCATATCTTTGACTCCTGAGATTCTTTCATCTCTTGTATTCTATTGGTTATGCTTGTACCTGTTCATTTACCCATATTTTCCATCTCTAGAATTCCCTCAGTTCATGTATTTCAGTCTTGAGCTATTTCCTTCACCTGTTTGATTGCTTTATCTTGGCTTTCTTTGCTTTCTTTAAGGGATTTATTGATTTCTTCTAATTTTTTGTTCATCATTTCCTCAATTTCTTTAAGAGAATTTTTTTATTTTCTCTATCATTTTCATAAAGTTATTTTAAGGTGGTTTTCTTCTACTTCATCTGTATTGGGATGTCCAGGTCTTGCTGGTGTAGAACCACTAGTTTCTGGTGTTGCCACATTTCTTTTTCTGTTGTTGAATGTATTCTTACACTGTCATCTGCACATCACTTTATCCAATGGGTACAGGTAGGGCCTTGCTTCACAGGATCTCTCTTCCTCCAATTGGTACAGGTGAGGTCTGTGGCTTAGGTGGTTGCTCGTCCTCCAGTTACAGGCAGGGTCGTGTTTCTGGTAGTTGCTGATGTGGCTCTGAGGACTCCAGGTACACTCAAGGCCAAGACTCTGGTGGTGGTCACAGATGTGGTAGAGATGGTTGAGGGTGTGGGGAGTCTGCTCCAGGGTTTCTGGGGCTTTAGTGGGTGGGGATGGCGTGTGGGATGTGCCTCTATGGCTTAGGGTCTAGAAAGCTGGGCCCCCCCAGCCAGGAACCCAGACACTCACCTCTCCGTGTGGAGTCAGGGACAAGGCTTCGATGGTCACAGATGTGGTGGGGAATGGATGGGGCATCATAGATATTTTTATGCAAGAGTGATAAAAGTCTTGATAAAACTAAAATTAAACTTTCTCTTATTTATAGGAAATGATGTGCCTGCTCCCATCAGTAGATAGAAAGATTCATTTTGTGCTTCTGGATGAGTTATTTTTTTTAAAGGGAGAAGTAGTTTCTCACTGAGCCAATATTTTTCCCAATCTCTGCTTTTATTTTAACCAATGTCACACATTTTCTTCCTTCCTTTTCAAGTAATAGCACTCTGTTTCTCTCAAGGATCACTTCGGTATTTTTATATATACTTTATTTTATATATAGTAAGACAATTTACATATTATATTCATGTATTTTGTATATTTTTAATTTTAAGCATTTTTAAGTTCATTTTATTTTATAAGCGTATGTGTTTTACCTGCATGTGTGTCTATGCCTCACATTGAGCCTGGTGCAAACAGAGGCCAGAGAGGGAGTTACAGCCAGTTGTGAGTCACCACGTGTGTGCTTCGAATCAACCACAGGTACCTTAAAGATTTAGCAGACCGTGATCTTAACAGCTGAACCACCTTGCCAATCTCAAAATTTACATATTCAACAAACAGAATTATTTGATAGTTTTGAACAAAAGAAAAACCTCTTCCCACTAGAAGAAACTTTTTAAGATGACTTTTTTCTTTTTTCCCCCTTTTATTGAAAATAGACATTTTTTCACACACTATGCCCTAACTATGGTTTGCCCTCCTTCTACCCCTCTCAGTTCCTTCCCACCTCTCCTCCCATCCAGATCCACTCCTTTTCTGTTCCTCACTAGAAAATAACAGGCTCCTAAGAGGTAGTAATATAACATAACAAAATGCAATATAGTAATATAAAACAAAAACTATCTTATCAGAGTTGGACAAGACAAACAAGCAGAAGGAAAAGAGACCAAAATAAGGCACAAGAATTAGAGACCCTAATATTTGCACACTCAGAAATTCCATATAAATATTATACTGGAAACAATAATAAATACACAGAGGACCTGGTGCAGATCCATGCAGACCCTGTGTCTATGAGTTCATATGAGCTTACTATGACTTTTTTTAAGAGGACCAAATATATTCAGTGACTAGTCATGTCTACCTCTTGGACAATGAAGTTAAAAATAAATTCTGAATTTCATAATGACTACCTCAGAGAAATAACACATGTTGGATTCTTTGGGAACAAAATGTTGGTTCTTGCTATATTTTGTGATGGTTTATTCTAAATCCACTTCAAGCATAGATGAGGGATATAAGTTATAAGGCTCTATACCCTCTTCTAGAAAGTTTGAGAAGTCTCTGAAGCTAAAACTCTAAGAGTCCATCCTCAAACCCCTGAATAGCTCATCTTATTCCTACAAACATCCTCATTTTGTCCTTTAGTAAACTTTAAGAGGAGGCTCAATAACAAAGCAAGGGTTTTCAGAACTGAGGAGACAGCTCGGTGAGATGCTGTTCAAGCATAAGGACAAGAATTCAGATCCTTCAACCGCCACACAAAAGCCACGCATAGTAGTAAACTAAAGAAGCAAGGTATTCTGGGACAAGTCTAAGTAAAACAGTAGATAGATCTAGGGACTAGTCTCCAAGTTTGTGAAAAGACACCTGACTCCATAAAATAAGGTAGAGAGCAATAGGAGCAGATATCAAAAGCAACTTCCGGCCTCTGTAGGCAAACACAGATGTTCACACACACGCACACACACCACACACGCACGCACATGCAAAGGTTTCCATGACAAATTAATATAAACAATGATTTAGGCCTGGATCAGGCTCTGGTAAATAATTTGTATGAAGTCCAGGAATAAAGATGCATTCACATAAAAAATCACATTTCAGGTTATCTGAAAAAGACATTTCCCAAGCTGAAAGGCAAAGTCGGATGCCACTCTGTGACTTACCCATCAACTTGACCTCTTGTCTTAGACACAGGAGGTGATAATGGCAGCCACATGGAGCACTAGGTAGTTGTCAATAGTAGCAGCCACCACAGATCTGCTAAAGAATTCCTTCAGTTTAGTCTTTGACTTAAATCTCCAACTATTGTGCAGTCCCCCAAATATTTGTTAGACATACTCTAAATCACTAGCAAAGGCCTATCCAAATACAAGGCCGAGTTCCTTCTCTAAGAAGTTTATATATTTTCAGGGAGAGCCAGAAAATTAATATATAAGCCAACAAATTGGTAGATGATAGCAGATAA
Organism: Microtus pennsylvanicus; assembly: GCF_037038515.1. Lineage (NCBI taxonomy): Eukaryota > Metazoa > Chordata > Mammalia > Rodentia > Cricetidae > Microtus > Microtus pennsylvanicus. The sequence goes on from NC_134592.1 coordinate 24,958,531, forward strand.
TCATTTCTACAATGTAAACAATCCTAAATGGTTCAAAACAAGAGAAAATTGATGAGGTGACTTCAGATTGGAAGATAATGGGTAGGCCCTCTAGAGGGTTACATTTAAGCTGGAAGTTAAATGCTGAGAAAAAAGCCAACGGGTAGGGACCTGAAAAAAGAGCTTCCAAGTTCAGGAAACAGGAAGCAAATGAAAAGCGGCTGAGACAGGACTGGAGAGACGACTCAGTTAGTAAAGTACTTGCCTTACCAGCATGAGAACCTGAGTTTGGGCTCACAAAATACACATTAGAAAAAGGAGGAGAGTCAACGAGGAGGGGAAGGAGGAAGAGAGACAAGCGCAGTGACACCCCACTGCCAGGGAGCAGAGATGGGCAGATCCTTGGACCTCAGTGATAGGCCAGTATAGCCAATGTGGTGAATGTCAGGCCAGTGAGGAAGAACCTGAGGAACAACCTCCAAAGTTGGTACACACACACATACGTGCGCACACACGTACACACACACAACCACAAGAGACTGGAATGAGAAGTGGGGTGGCTGAAACACGTTGAGGGGAGGGAAGTAGGGATGAAGTAGTGGGGAATAATAAAGTGAGTAGGAGAGAGTATACACAGCCCCCGGGCATATAACCCATTACCACCTCCATCCTTCCACTATCACATATAACAGTATGTTATAAAAGTTCATTTACCCTCCTCTCTCTGTGAGTAGACAGTTAGCTCCTTAACTACACTATATCTTATTCGTACTAATAATTATAGCTTCCATTCATTGAGCTATACCAGGCACTAACCTAGCTACTTTGCATACATTATCTCCAATATCCACAACAACCCTGCCAGGTAAGTATTATTAACACAATTCTCTACAGATGAAAAAAAAAATCACCTAAATGATTTATCCAAGGCCAAAAGCTAGCGTGTAGCAAAGCTGGCATTTGGATCTGTTTTGTCTCATTCTGAAATTGGACCTTTTTTCACTTTGCCACATCATCTTAACCTCATCTCAATTACTCCTATTGCTAGTTCTAGCTCCTTTCATGAGGCCTGAGTATGGGAAGTGGCCAAAAATGCTCAATAAGTGCCCTTCGTGCTGGATTGGAGTGGATCAAATGAATGGATGTGAGCCCACACAAGAGGAAACTGAACTCCAAAGACCACAGCTTTGGGGGTACATTGAAACCCACTCTGGAGGACAATGAACTCACAGGACCATAGATCTAGGGAGAATCTGAATGACAATAGACACCTGTGATGGCTGCCTTCTTTCTCGGGAAGACTTGAAAAGATGGTAGAAACTGTCAGGGAAGAGGCTGTACTTAATAAGACGAAATGGAAGCTAGGGGGGTTCCTGGAAGCTAACGGCTGGCACAGTAACACAGCTGCATGTCCTGTTCTGAAAAAATTAATGGGATTTTAAAGACAGAGGCTGCTCAGTGTGCTGGCAAGATGGAGGAGATACCGAAGAACGCGCCCCAGTGATGAGGAGAGAAGAGCGGAGAGCAAGAGGAGGATGGCACTGGTGTAATTGCCTGTAATTTCTCCCCCTCCTCCTCCTGACTTTAATTAGGACACTTGCGAGACACACACATTTGTAGGAGTGACAGAGCTAATTGAAGAAAACCACATGTCTCATCAACAACCAAATCAGGAATAATAATCAAAGCAGCAGAAGCAAAATTGGAAGCCATGGAGCTGTCAAATGCAGGAGGAACTCAAATACAATGAGGCATGTAATTTAGAAAAGGCGAGAGGGCTGTGTGGAAGCAGTAAAAAAAATGAGACATGAAATAAAACAGTTAACTCAACGCAAACTGAGACGCTCACTCCCACAATCTGGTCACAATTAAATTTGGCCAGAAATCCATCTAGCCCTTTCTGCTGTGCTCTGGAGGGGCCAAGAGGTGCTGTGTTATTCAACCTCATTGCTTAGAATGCCCCAGTTAAGTGAAAGTCATTTCCTCCCTCCCTAAGCTGTTGTCTTAGTTGGGGTTACTATTGCTAGGGTGAAACACTATGACCAAAAGTAACTTGGGGAGGAATGAATTTATTTGGCTTATACTTCTGCATCATTGTTCATCTCAGAAGGGAGTCAGGACAAGAACTCAAGCAGTTCAGGAACCTGGAGGCAGGAGCCGATGCAGAGGTCATGCAGGAGTGCTGCTTACAGACTTGTTCCTCTTGCTTAGCAGCTTTCTTATAAAACCCAGAACCAGCCGGGCAGTGGTGGTGCACGCCTTTAATCCCAGCACTTGGGAGGCAGAGGCAGGCGGATCTCTATGAATTCGAGGACAGCCTGATCTACAAGAGCTAGTTCCAGGACAGGCTCCAAAAGCTACAGAGAAACCCTGTCTCAAGATCGCCGGGCAAAAGTTGGGAGCACGGAGGTGGAGGTAGGGTGGGGGGAAGGGGAGATGGGGAGAGAGAAGGGAGAAGAGGAGGATTGGGGAGAGCTTGGGGGAGTGGGATAGTTGAGATGGAGGAAGGGTGGATATGGGAGCAGGGAAGAAGATAAGGGAGCCATTTTAGGGTTGGCTCTAGAGGGGTTCCCAGGTGTCCAAGGGGATGTCCCCAGCTAGGTCCTTGGGCAGCAGAGGAGAGAATGCCTGAACTGGCTTTATCCCATAGCCACACTGATAATATCTTACATATCATCATAGAACCTTCATCTAGCGATATATGGAGATAGAGACAGAGACCCACATTGGAGCACTGGACTGAGCTCCCAAGGTCCAGATGAAGAGCAGAAGGAGGGAGAACATGAGCAAGGAAGTCAGGACTGCGAGGGGTGCGTCCACCCACGGAGACGGTGGGACTGATCTAATGAGAGCTCACCAAGGCCAGCTGGACTGGGACTGAATGAGCATGTGATCAAAACGGGCTCTGTGAATGTGGCTGACAATGAGGGCTGACTGAGAAGCCAATGATAATGACACTGGGTTTTGTTTCTACTGCATGTACTGGCTTTTTGGGAGCCTAGTCTGTTTGGATGCACACCTTCCTAGATCTGGATAGAGAGGGGAAGGCCTTGGACTTCCCACAGGGCAGGGCACCCTGACTTCTCTTAGGACTGGACGGGGGGAGAGTAGGAGGAGTGGGAGGGAAATGGGAGGAGGTGGAAATTTTTTTTTTTGGAAATTTTTAATTAATAAATAAATTTTTAAAAAATAGTGATATCTTAACTATAAATTAAAAATAAAATGAAAATTAAAGTAAAATAAGAAACCCTGTCTCGACAAAACAATAAATAAGTAAATAAATAAATAAAACCCAGAACAACCAGCCCAGGGGTGGCATCATTTAGAATGGGCTGGGCCTTCCTTAATTAATCACTAATTAAGAAAATGCTCCACAGGCTTGCCTATAGCCCGATTTTACAGATGTATTTTCTCCATCGATGTTTCCTCCGCTTGGGTCTAGTTGACATTGAACTAGCCAGCATCACTGTTCATTAATTCATGCTGCACTTCTGTCACCACACTGGTCATTTCTGTCCCTAGTGGAGCTGGAAAAAAGGCGGGCTCTTAATCCCAACTTTTGCCATTGCTCGCATTCAAGAGTCATTGCTGAATCTTCCTTCATCCTCAGTGTCCACACCTGAAAGATGAAGTTGCAACTTTAATTTGGAAAAGGATCCTCCTACTTTCCTAGCTTCTTAAGTCGCTGGAGAGGTGTTCCAGGCTCTCCCCGTTTACATTCAGTTTGCTTTCTCTCAACAGCTTCCTTTCCAATGCAGCCAACAGTGTGCAGGCAGGGCTCCGTTCTCACTCTGAGCCCAGCATAGGGAGGGAGCGCAATACTTGTTACAAAGGCATGCAAGTGATTTGAGCTGGCCAACTAGGACCTCAGCACACTCACATATGTGGAAGGAGGGAGGCGCTTGCCCTTCCTTGAGGTGAAACTTGAGGCTATTTATAAATAACCTTCCCACCACATGGAGACAGAGGGTGATGCCAGGAAGAAAGAAGCTTCCAGAAAGAAATAAAGAAGATGATTATATAATGCTCATCATACTATATAAAGCCTGACTGAACCAGCCATTTCTGCTCTTTTGTTCCTAGTAAACAATATTCTAATCATTTATTGATGTAGCAATAAAGAAAACAGCAAAGGACAAAAGAAACTAGCTGACATGGTGAAGCCTATTTTGAGTGCTGGACACATGGTCCTCTTAATACTATAACATTTTCAGTATCACTATTTTTTCTCATTTTTTACCAACCTAGAAATAGAGAACAAGGAATTAGCATAATTTTTCAAATCCTAATAGAAATAAAACCAGAAGCAGGATATTCTTTGGAAGCTTGTGCTCTCAAAAATCTATTGTAATGGTAACTAAAAAGAGTCTATAAGAATCTCGTTACTAAATGTATTGCATCGGTCGGTGAATAAATAGAGAAAAATGGAGAGTGATTCCCTATTTCTTTCTTCTCAGCAGCCCTCTAAATCTTCCTGAGAATTTAACTTACGCTTTTTTGTCATGTCTAGTCCTTCACATTTTGCTGTGGTTTGAGCTTGAAATGTCCCCTAAAGGCTCATATGCTCAGGCTTAGTTGCCAACTGATCAGATTTTTTTAAGGTGATTGGATATGAAGACACAGATTTTACCAAGAGATCAATCTGTTATTGGAATTATAATCTTTTGGCGTTTCCGGGGGCTGGTAGAGACTTAGAAGCTGGGCCTGGCTGAAGTAAGCAGGCTGCATCCTACCTGTCATCCTTGCAGCCTCATCACTAATAAAGGAAGAGGTGTCTTTAAAGACCGCCATGTCCCTACCACCATCCTTATCTTTTCCTTGCCACTTCTTGGCAGAAGTAAGGTGAAAAACCTTTTTCCCCAATGTCATCCACCTACCATGATGCTCTCCTTCACCACAGGCCCACAGCAACGGAGCAAGCTTACAATAGATTAAAACCAGGAGCTTTTCTGCCTTATAAAAAATTCCTGCCTTATAAGTTGCTCTCTCGGGTCTGTATGACAGAAATAAAAAGGATGACTAACACACATTCGATAGCGCAAATTTTCAGAAGTCCTCTACAAGCACAGCTCTGCAGTAAACACACATGGAATGTATTGCTCTTCGGGTTTTTAATCACCTAAAATGTATATGCGCAAAGCGAGGTGCAGTCTCTAGCTGAGAACCAGACCATTAAAACATAAAGGATTTTCCACTGAAGTGTATAAACATCAGAAACTAACCCATACATAGTTAGAACCGTGCTACTTTTAAGATCTGGTATCATGGCCAGTGCTGTACAATCATGTCCTAAAGCTATTACCAAGCTCAGACGTTACCAACAAGTTCTTAAACTTGCTTTGCTCATCCATATCATCTGTATTTATACCTACTTCAAAATCCCCATTCCTTTCCATTTCATGCCCTGCCCACCGTGCAGGAACTTCGGCACTCACCAAGAGCCACGTGCTTCCCTTCAAACGTGAGGCACTATGAAGGTATGAGCATGAGTTGGAACAAGGAACATAGATTTTCTTTTCCTCTAGGCCATCTCTGTTAGGATGTTTGAGTTTATGTCGACTCACACAGGAAGATGGAAAGTTGACTTATATACAAAAGTTTTAAGAATCTTTCACAAACTTTTCACTAATTTTAAAAATTACAAAGAGAGGCTGACCTCCATATGACATGAGGCTGCCCAGACTACAGGTAGGAAGAGACCAGATGCAATAGCACCGCCATCGCGAAAATGTAGAGGAAGGCATGGGGTGCCATGAAAATGGCAAGGACTCAACGCTGAGGACCCTACAGTCCAGCATCATTCAGTTAATTACTAGGGAGACTTCACTCACTTCGCTGCCACCAGGAGCTCTAAAGCCACTGCTTTGTAAGTTTCTTCACTCTTCCTCTGATAAGCCAGACACAGAAGAAAGAGTAGAAGAGAACCACCCAATGGCTTTACCCCATCACCATGGGCAAGTAGAACATTGGTAAAAGAACTTCAGAATGTCCCTAATGAGGTCTGGGAAAATGTTTCCATCAGTAAAGTGAGAAACTCCGTTGATCAACTGAGTTTACAGTACCCATTGTAAAGCTCAGGCATAATTGGCCACAGTGTTTCTGCAGTCAGAAAATGGGGGCTGGCTGGGGAGATAGCTCAGAAGATAAGAACATTTACTGCATAAGTATAAATCTCTAAGTTCAGATCCTTAGCACCCATCATAGCGAACAATGAGGACTACTGAGAACTCAAGAACAATGCCAATGGGTTTTTGATCCTACTGCACGTACTGGCTTTGTGGGAGCCTAGGCAGTTTGGATGCTCACCTTACTAGACCTGGATGGAGGTGGGTGGTCCTTGGACTTCCCACAGGTCAGGGAACCCTGATCGCTCTTTGGGCTGACGAGGGAGGGGGACTTGATTGGGGGAGGGGGAGAGAAATGGGAGGCAGTGGCGGGGAAGAGACAGAAATCTTTAATAAATAAATAAATGGAAAAAAATACTAAAAAACAAAAAAAGATAAAAGCCAAGTAAGGTACTCACATGTCTGTAACCCCAGTGTTGGTGAGGAGTAGGGAAACAGGAATATCACTGGGGCTTATTAGCCAACCAGACTAGCTGAAAAACAGCAAGTTCCATGTTTAATGAGTGATGCTGCCTCAAAGGGATAAAGTGGAAAATGACAGAGGAATTTACATAACCTCCTCCATCCTTTGCACACATGCATGCACACATGTACACCATGCTCCATACACACCCGTCCAGTTTTTATGTGGGTGCTGGGTATCAAAACTCCCCCATTAACTCCCCATGTAATGCTTATTTCTGGAGCTATTTCCCTAGCCTTTAGAGACAGCTCTAGGTATATGAGCATTTGCCTGAATGTATGTATGTGCATGTGTGTGTGCATGAGAGAGAGAGAGAGAGAGAAAGAGAGACAGAGACCCCTGGGGTTACAGTCATAGTCAGCTGTTGTGAATCCCCATGTGGGTTCTGGGACTACCACCCAGTTTTCTGCAAGACCAGTAGTAAATGGTCTTAAGCCCTTAGCCATCACTCCAGCCCCTCGGAGACTATTTTTTAAGTGTCCTACTATGTTGTAAAAAAAAATAAAATAACAAGGCAGTCTCGTGGATGCATACATATAAGGAGATGAGAAGCAAAATTGATTAAAAGTATTCATTTACCATGTACGTTTAATTGGATGCATGTGCTTTAATATTCAACCTGAGGCAAGTTTAGATTAAAATGAGAATAATTACTAATTATGACAGGAAAGTAAAATTAAACCAGGATTTGAAACAGCAAACCAGGACATATGATCATCCTATATCTATAGGTCTTGACCTAATAACTTGGAGCTGTAAGAATAGTAGAAAGGAAAGATATCAGGAAATTACTACACTAATGCTACTAGTGCTAGTAGCAAAGGTGCTGACTTCTTGACTAAACACAGGAAAGAAAAAAAAAGAAGGAAACAATGTAAAATAAAGGGACTGGCATAGGTTTTCCAGGGTTTGACTAAATTTAAACATACATTTTCTATTACACAAAGCAGAAAATAAGATTTTAAAATAAAGGAAAAACACTAACCACTATTGCTCATGAAGTATCCACCAACAGATGAATTAATAGAGAAATTGTCACATGGTCAAGCCTATCACAGCAAGCTCCTATTCCTTGGTACCAGTTTCAGCCCTAGCTTTGTTTCTGTTTCTGTGATGAGACCAAAAGCAACTTGAAATGGGGGTGGTACTTCATCTTACAGGCTACACTCCATCACTGAGGGAACTCAAGGCAGGAACCACGAGGCAGGAAATGAAGGAAAGGCCGGGGAGGAATGCTATTTATTTATTTGCTTTCTGTGGCTCGCTTGGTCTGCTTTCTTATACAGTTCAAGACCACCTTCCCAGAGGTGGGACCATCCACAATAGGCTGTTCCCTGTCAAATGAATCATTAGTCAAGAAAAGGCTCAGTGCCCATGGCCATGCCCACATGCCAATCTGATGGTGACACTTTCTCAATTCAACTTCCCTCTTCCCTAGTAAGGTTAATTTGTGTCGTGTTGACAAAAACTAACAAGTATATATACACACACATACATACATACACTAACAAGATATAAATCCTTCTAAATTTGTTCCTGGGAAAACAAAAAGTAGGAGCATTTGGGGGAAAAATAGGTTTCTACATTACAGAAAAAAAAAAAAATGTGATCATCTGTGACCCAATCTCAGGCTTCCCAAGCCTCTCCATATACCAGTATGCTCTGCTTACAAAAGTTCATCTGGGTCAGCCTTATTGCTGTTTGCTCTGACCCTCTTGTTAGCATAGGAGCTTCAGAGTCTGCAAAACTAAAACATTTCATGTTATATTTCATTCTTACAGAAATGGGTTAAGCATAAAAGACAGGAAGAGAGCGTATTTGCTGTGCTGATGGCTATAGTCTTTCTAAAAGAGACAACTGTATTTGGTTTTAGCATCTTCTTAACATAAGGGAAAAATTGAAAAAGGGAAAAATTCCTGGGACTTGAGAAGAAGCCTAACAAACAGCCTTGAAATCAATCAGACCATCATAAAGTCATTTCTTAGTATTATTTGAAAAACTATAAATTTCCATTTACAATATACATATACATTTATATTTTTTCAATCAAAAAGATTACACTTTTGTTTTAGCTGACATCTCCTTTTTTTAAAAACCATAAACTGCCCATCCTTATTTTGTCTAAATGCTAGAGTAAGAACAAAACCCAAAAATAAACAAATGGGGGCAGGGGATTTCAAGACAGGGTTTCTTGATAGCTCTGGAACCTGTCCTGGAACTCACTCTGTAGACCAGGCTCCCTCGAACTCACAGAGGTTCCCCTGTCTCTGCCTCCTGAGTGTTGAGATTAAAGATGTGCACCACCACCACCCAACTTATTGAACAATTTCTCATTAATATAATTAATACACAATATAATACCTAAATCATGTTGGTCAAGTAAATGAAAAGTCAAGAAAAAAATGTTTGTAGTTGATGTTTTAATGCAATTTCTGTGTGTTAATAGTACATTCCTGGAAATTAACTTGGAAATCACAAAAAGAGTACTTTAATAATGTGAGATATTGCTCACCATCCACCCACTGAGGCCACATTCGTAGAAATGTGAGAGGTCACCTAGCTTCCTATTCAGATTCACATTAAAGGTTTTGTATGTACAAATGCAGTTAACAGTTCATCACAGAAACAGTCTATTTTCTACACCACTACCTCTAACTGATGAAATAAAAAATTAAAAAAAAAATAATATACTTACGGTTTCCAGGTCCCCTGGAACTAAGAGTTACAGACAGGTGAGAGCTGGCATGTAGGTGCTGAGAATTGAGCCTGGGTCCTCTGGAAGAGCTGTCTTGCTCTTAACCACTGAGTCATTTCTCCAGTCTAAAACAAAATTTTTAAAGAAAAATTTTCTTTGAAAACATAGGACTATAAATAAATGAAAACATCTACCTGGAAAAATTGATATGTCTCTGTGTATGTATGTGTGCTGTGTATTAAAAACATGACTCCAATTCATTATGCTAGACCAAGATTTAGAATATGACTTGACTTTTAAAGTAATTGCTAGACCAAGGCCATGCTCCAGCTCCAGACACCTCTCTGAAATTCAGGTTGGAAGTGCAGCAGTGGCAAGTTCCCAGCCATTTTGCCCTGAAATAATCACACAGGAACTATATTATTTAAATCACTGCTTGGCCCATTCGCTCTAGCTTCTTATTGGCCAACTCTTACATCTTAATTTAACCCATTTCTATTAATCTGTGTATCGCCACAAGGCTGTGGCTTACCAGGAAAAGTTCGGGTGTCTATCTCGGTGGGGCTACATCTCTTCTCCAGACTCCTCCTTTCTCCCAGGATTCAGTTTAGTTTTCCCTGCCTAATTCTGCTCTTTTGTCCTATCATGGGCCAGACAGTTCTTTATTATTCATTAATGATAATCACAGCATACAGAGGGGACTCCCACATCAGACCAGGAAGCTTACCTCACGATGAGACAGGATCCAAGGAGTTCAAGGTAAATTTCTGCTTAGGGTTGGCATTAAACTGCATAGATCTGGGGGCCACAAAGATGGCTCACTGGTTAACAGCATCTGCTTTCTTTTGCCCATGACCTGTTCTTCTGGTCCCAGCACCCACATTGGGTGACTCACAACTGCCAGCACATCCAGCTCTAAGCAGATGCTCTGCCTTTAGCCTCTATGAGCATTATTGCGTTCACATGTACAAACCCTCTCTTGGGAACATATGCAAACACATGGCTGAAATTATTTAAATCTTTTTAAATGTATAGAGCAGTTTAAAAACAGTTTCCTTTTATTTTTTATTTTATTTATTTTTTTCCATTCAAAAATTTATACTTCCTCCCCTCCTCCCATTCTTCTCCTGCTCCCCCACTCACCCTCCTCCCTCCCCCTCCCCAAGGCTTTTGGGGACCCTAGTCTATTTGGATGCAGAGCTTCCTAGGCCTGGATGTAGGGGGCAGGGCCTTGGACTTCCCACAGTGTTTCCTTTTAAATGTTCATTGGGATCTAATCAATGGAGGATGAAAGGAAACCACAGGGGGAAAGTAAAGGATCAAATAAAACACTCAACCTATTTACTGTTGATAGGCTGTTCATATATTATTTATTGCTTTTCCACAGAATACCACAGCCACCAAAGCCTGCCAAAAAGCTGAGAATCATCTTTGCCTGGCCCAAGGTTCTTTGTAAATACTTTTTCCTTGATAGTAGAATAATCCCACCAGAGGCCAAGGATATAAAGATAGATAATCAAAAAGTAACAACCCCGAGCCAGTCACCTACCAGCTCAATTCATTTCACCATGATGAAGTGAGGCAGCTTCAGGGCAAGGAGTAATGATGCCCCCATCCAATCAAAACTCCAGGGAAAATCAAAACAAATGAATGTGATTATTGGATTGGAGCTGTTATTCAGCAATATCTTTCCAATTTAATGTTCTTATCCACAGGAGAACATAGAAAAGCCTCTTGAGACACAACTGCCTTCCTCCTTCACCCAAATGAAAATACCAGAATGCTAGAATTGGAGATAGATCTAACTTCAGCATAAATTTTAGAAGACACTTGCTAAGGTTTCACCAACCTACTTTGATATGCATGAACTAGATTATTTGAGACCAGTTTTTTTCTTTTCTCTGTCTTTTTTAATTGAAAATAGATTATAGATTATTCTCCCACGCAATATATCCCGCCACAATTACCCCTCCCTCAACCCCTTCCAAATCCTCTCACCTCTTCTCTTCTCCAGATCCACACCCCCTCCATTTCCCTTCAGAAAAGAACAGGCCTCCAAGAGACAACAATCAAACCATGATAAAACAAAATAATAAGGCAAAGCAACAGCCCTCATATTGAGGCTAGGCAAGGCAACCCAATAGGAGGAAAGGAATCCCAAAAACAAACAAAAGAGTCAGAGACACAGAGACTCCCACTGTTAGGAGTTCCATAAAAACACCAAGCTAACAGCCTAACAATATGCAGAGGACCTGGAACAGAACAGATCCATGTAAGCCCTGTGCTTGCCACTTTAGTCTCTGTGAGCCCGTATGAGCCCTGCTTAATTGATTCAGTTGGCCATGTTCTCCTGGTGTCCTCCACCCCCTTGGACTCCCACAATCTTTCCTCTCCTCTTCTAAGGGAGTCCCTGAGTTCTTACAGGAAGGACCCAACCAGAATCTCCAATTTAGACTCTCTCTCCATAATGTCCAGCTGTGGGTCTCTGTACCAACTCCTGTCCACTGCTGGAGGAAGCTGATGTGATAACAACTGGAAAAAAATTAATGTATGAGTATTACAGAACATCACTAGGAATCATCTCATTGATTTCTTTTCCAGTCATGTTTGGTTCTACTCAAGGTCTCTGGGCTATCCACTCCATCCAGGCAATGTAGCGCATGGGCTCCTCTCATGGCATGGGTCTCAAGCTAAACCAGGTATTGGCTGGCCACTCCTACAAGTTCTGTGCCACCATTTCCCCAGCACATCTTTCAGGCAACAGATTGTAGGTCAAAGGTTTGGTGGATGGATTAGTGTCCAGGTTTGTCTTTCCATAGCCTGCAGGGGACTTTGCCATGCTGAAGAGACTAGAAATAGAAGTAAAGGCTCCACGAAAGCACCAGCTTGACATCTCTACATTCGGTGATCTGTGTGGATGCTGTCTTCCACAATGGGGTCCAACTGTCAGGACCCTAGCATCAGCCTGGGTTCTTTGGGGATCTCCATGGGACCCCCCTCAGTCAAGAACTCAACTAAATACAACCCAGTCCCACCACTGGAAAACCTTGCCTTGATACAAAAGAAGGCCAGTTCATATTCCATAACCAGCATTACTGGGAGTCCTTGCAGTGGGTGTGTGAATATATGGGCGTGTGTGTGCGTGTGTGTGTGTGTGTGTGTGTGTGTGTGTGTGTGTGTGTGTGTGACGTACAGGCATTCACATCACATATCTTCAATGTTTAAATTAGGAATTAAGAAATAGTACAACATCTAGTTCCAGACAAGACATCCAAAAAAAAAAAACTTTGATAAGAAAAACTTCCACCCAAGATGTCACCATTTTTCAACCCTTTGCACTATCAGAAGAAAAATAATACAAATGAAGTTATGTACTATATCATCACCATTTTTAAAACATACGTTCATTCCTTCTGAAGGATTTGCTATTCTCTTACAGCTCAACAGTAGGTCCCTAGCATTTATTTTAAAAGATCAGGTAAATATAAAAATTATATGACATTACTAAAATAGAGAAACCCCCCTCACAAGAAAGCAAGAGCACTTCTGTATTTCCCCTGAAAAGGGTACTCAATAAATAATTACTAACTGTATGAACATTTAAGAGAAATGTTGAAGATAAAATATATAAAAACTAAAACTCTTCATGTCATCCTTTGGACCACTACTTTGCTCAGTGTCTTAGTTCCTTCTAAGTCACCAAGACAAAATACCTGGCAGAACAATATAACCAACAAAGATTTGATTTGGCCCATGGTTTCAGAAGCTTCTGTCTATCAGAGCAGGGAAAGTGGGATAGAGCAGACCTGTTCATGGTGACGGGGATACAAGGCAGAGGTCATTCACATCTTCACCAGGTAGGAGAGAGAAAAGCCAGAACTACAAGCCAACTGCAACTTTCAAAAGCCTACCCCAGTGGCCCTTTTCTACCAGTTAGGCCCTGCCTCCTAAATGTTTTGTGACCCATCAAAGCAGTACCACAGAGCAGAGCCACCAGCTGGGAAAAAGAGCTCAACATATAAAGTTGTGAAGAATGGAACAGATTCAAACCTTAATACTTAAGACTCATAACTGCTCTTGACATAGCTGAGTGAACTCTATTCTGACCAAAATTCATAATCTATACAATAGAAATTTGGAAAGGACTCAAATTTTAGTGTATTTACATTTGTATTTATGAACGTGTGTGTATATACATATACACACATTCATAAAAACAAATATGTATATATACATGTGGCTATATACAGATATTGGAGGATATTATATATATGTAGACAAGCATGTACTTGTGCATACATGCATGTGTGAACATACACACACACACACATACACACACAGGTTTACATCATGTATTTTCATGGCTTTAAGATCCATCCAAACTTAAAACAATCCCATGAAACTGTGGTAGAGAAAAGGCCTCCCTTGCCTGGCACTTACTCAGTTACATGATAGGCCACGGGAGGGCTTCAGTCTATTTGCCCAGAGACTTCCTGTCAATAAGCACCACTGAAAATAATTACAGCTTCATTTAAATAAGTGTTAAATTTCCCAAAGCTAACAAAGGATGGAATTAAAGGCAATTCTGGCTTCCTCTCCTTGGGTTTGCAAAGAACGGTTTCAACCAGTGTCCAACCGCCTGGGAAGTCCTCGTTTGGTCTGAAAGCTATTAGACCATAGCTATCAGCTAATGAGGCAGCAAGTGTTTGGAAGCAGCTTGAACTACCTCAGCAGATCCAAGTTCAAATAAGGCAAATTAGTAGTCAAACCAAACTGGTTTAAACTGTGAAGTGAGTGTGAAACTATTCCCCTGAAAAGAAGAAATGGCTCAGATTACTGCAGTGGGGCACAGGAGATGAGCTCAACTTGCAGGAGAAAAAAAAATGCTACTCTTAATGAATTTCATTCTTTAGAAGGTAGTGTATCCCATCTTGACGGTCTAAAGGCTTCATTCATGGGGAAGAGGATGGGAGAAGATACCCAGACAGGTAAGTAGCTTTGATTCCTCCATCAAAGAGATGTGTATTTTGCAAGCTAGAACATTTGGGGAAATGAATGTGGGTGTGTAGTGATTATTTATCACACAGAAATGACAGGTGTAAACTGGGGAAACTACATATTCTGACAATGTTGGGAAGAATTTCAAAGAACTAGTGGGAAGGAGAAATCTGCCCTACCTGTAATTCTCAGGTTAAAATCTAGACAGATTTTTAACAAATGATAAAATGGTATCAACAGATATTTGAAATTTGTAATTTAAAAAAATCAACTTCAAATGCAGTAGTTTGAAAACTCAAACTCATGGCTATTCACCATATCAAGCCCATAAATGTGCCATTTATTCAGATGTCTTCCGTTACATTTGAATTTCTCGTAGAAACACAGATCCGCATTTCACTTATTCAGTTGCCTCTCTTCAAAATCAAGATCCGGCCGGGTCTCTGCGCATGACAGTAATCAGCAACACTGAACGGGCTATAACCCCTTGTTAGGGATTGAGATGGAGAGTGGCAGGTCAAAGGTTGACTGGAATCTGCTCATAAACAATTCAGTATCAGAATGTGAAGGGAAAGTGTGGTTCAGAGAAAATATGCCCTGAATCTGCCAATCTCTGAGATTGCCAATCTTATAAAGAGCTCTGGAGTACCCTCAGACTATCCCGCACTGAGACACAGACACCTCACCTCTGCATTCGCTCATCTGCCTTTCTAGGCAATCACCTACTGCAGGGATAAGCAAAAAGCTTGAGCTACTTGTCTTGTGTCTTAGGAGAGTGCGCAGTGATAGATACTTCAGGGAGCCCTCGGTAGAAAGGTGTGGAGGAATAGGGCCCCTAAGAAGGGAGATTTGTAGAGGGTACAATTACACATGCTGCTCTCCTCTTAAACAGACTTGTTCTCTTACAATTCACCAAGCCCCAGGCAACTCACAGGATTCTTATCCCAGAGCCACACACATCTCTACACGTATCCACTGCTCATCCTCATCACGCATATTCATGAGCTCAATTTGCTATCTTCAGAAATGGAATGTCTCGCAGGTGGGACTACATTGTAGGTCCAAGGTTTTGTGGCTGGGTTGGTGTCCCAGTCCCACCTCTGGAAGTTACGTAGTTACAGAAGACGGCTGGTTCAGGCTCTGTATCCTCTATTGCTAGGAGTCCTCACTGGGGTTACCCTCATAGAATCCTGGAAATTTCTACTTCATTAGGCTTCCACATCACCCCCCAAATGCCCTCCAGTTCCGCTCATTTCTTCTCATGCTCTCTCTAAATTATACAAGTCAGAGGGGTCAAAGACACCAGGAGAACACAGCCCACAGGATTAAAATTAAACAGGTCTAATGGGGTTCACAGAGACTAAAGCAACAATTATGGAGCCTGCACGGTTCTGTACCAGATCCTCTGCAAATATGTTATAGTTGTTAGTTTGGGACTCCTAATAATGGCAGTGCGGGCATCTGACTCTTTTACCTGTTCTTGAGATCCTTTTCCTCCTGCTGGGTTGCCTTGCGCAGCCCTGGTATGAGAGTTTGTACATAGTCATTGTAACTTTGTTATGCTATCTTCATTTGCTATCCCTGAGAAGCCTACTCTTTTCTGAAGGGAAGCAGGAGGAGTGAGTCTGGGAGAGAAGGGAGGAGATGACGGGGATGAGAGGATGGAAAGGAAACTGGTCAGGATGTATTATATGAAAGAATCAAGAAATTAAAGAAATACATATTTGCATGCTATATATAACAGACAAAATTTCTATTAGTGTGTATAAATAAAATAGGTTTGCTCTCAAATGAAGAAAGGAAGGAAGGAAATGTCACCCTCCACTTTCCTAATTCATTGTTCCTTGCTCTTTGGCCTCTTTATATTAACACTAACTTCTGTAGCCCTGAGACCCTAGAATGATCATCTTCATTTGGTAATACCGTTCCTAAGCCGCCTTTTGTATTCACTAGACCCTCTGGATCCAGACAACAGAAGCACAAAACTTTGAGACCAAATACTAAGTTCTACCTCTTACCCTCTCCCACCTGAAAGGGAAGAAAGTGAGTTTCCCTGGTAACCAACAGCACCGTCTCCATTATTCCCAATGCTTGCTTGCTCTAAGTGTGTTAGTGTGTAGGCGTTAAGATGTGCATCATATGAATCATCTACTACTTTAGACGAAATTACTTCATATTTCAACAGCATAAACAATAGGTACTTAATCTCACAGTTTCTGTACATCAGGAATCAAACTTGAATACTCAGGATGTTTCTGCCTCAAGGTCTCTCATGAAACTGAAGTCAAGTTGTCATCTGGGGCCACTTTCTCTTTTGAATACCTGACTGCTAGAGGATCCATTTGTAAACTCACTCGACGGATTACTGGTAAGAGTCATTTCTTCAAGGCTGTCACTGACTCAGTTTCTTCCTAGATATTGACAGTAGCTTCCTTCTGTCTTTCACCATAGCTCATCCAGAAACACGGCCAGTAGCACCCATCAATATCAATCAGAAAAGCATGAATTTGAAAATTCTAGACAGACAGAAATCAGGTACCTTTGATTACCTAATGCTGGAAGTGATATCCTAAAACTGACACTTTTTCTGTTCATTAAATACAAGTGGACAGGTCTACCCGAGATGGAGTTAGAAAGAAGGGATGACACAGGGCCACAAATAGCAGAGCAAAGGGATCGCCAGTGAGCTTCTAGAGTCTCCCTATAATATGAACCTGAAAAGAAATCATCTGTCTAGGTGGGAAATAAAAAACATCCATAGGCATATTAAATGGTTAACAACCGTGTTTATGTCGATAGGAGGAAAATACAGTAGTTCTTGTTTGTGAGACAAAATACATACAGATGTCAAACAGCAGGTATGAAAGTCAGTGTATTTGAATAGCAGGGATCACTCGGGGCAGGATACACAGAGGTGCTTCACCTACAGAAGAGCCAATTGGAGATTACGGCAGGGATTTTGTATGAATAGAGACACATTACATTTAAATCCTCCATTTGTAAAACCGAATAGTGACAAGAAAGACAAATGTGGCAAAGGCACATGTGTGTGGCCAAATATTGAAAGTTGGCATCGCTCCATATCTAATGGCAAGCATCTCTTCTTGCTATAAAGCCTCTTAAGCAAGGGATTAAGGAATAGTGCAAAAGGGCTAGGCTAAGGAAAGGGTGGGAAATAAAACACAGACAATTTTCAAAAATCTAGAGTTTATGCTTGAGTCACCGCCACATTAAAGTCCAGATTCTATACACTTCTCTCCAAAATGACATCATCCGTACCTGTCAAAACGACAATCAGCAATAAAGAGTTACTGAGAAGTTTGCCACGTGCCACATACTATGGATAAGTGCCTGGTAGCCCACTTGGAAAACCAAAAATGAACAAGGTTGACTTGCCCGGTCCTCCACCTTCTCTTCTGCCCTTTCTCCTTCTCTCTCTCTCTCTCTCTCTCTCTCTCTCTCTCTCTCTCTCTCTCTCTCTCTCTCTTTCTCTCTCTCTCTTTCTCCCCACATAAGACAGAGGCTCTTTCTTCCCCCAGCCTTTCAGCTTCCTCTCCAGAGAGCCGAGGCCAATCATTCGCACCTCAATGTGTTCTTAAGTAACACCTAAGGTGCTTTCACCATGAACCTATTACCGACTGCTCCATGAAAGACATTTTTTCCTATAAAACACATTTCAAGCATCAGCGGGCACATAGGAGCCATATTTGGCATTTGGAGGATCAAGGGGGTGATATTTCAGTCCCGAAATGAAACCATATGGGGAGTTACCTACCCATCAGGCTGGCCTTGGACTTGACCCATGTAATGGGTATTTAGTTAATAAAGAAGGCCTTTCAGTCCCATTGACCTTCTGATCTAGCCCGAAGGGGACACTGTTTTCCATTCACTAATGAGGCAGACTGGCTTCTTCCTGCCCCAGTTAGAAATGTGTTATATTTTGTTTCTCTTTAAATCCCTAAATTTGGCAAGAACAAAGTTGTCAGAAACTCCCGCTGGTCAGTAGTGAAGACAACCTGAGCTATTGAAGAAGAATACATTGTTTTTCCTCTTCCCAGGGAAGCTGGTAAGGATCACATGGTAAGCCAACTGGAGGCCTCGCTGTGGCTACAGGGGCCGCCTGAAGTCTTTGTTGTAAATCTGGGCTTACAGAGACTTCCAAGACCCCCATTTTTTTTCATTAGGCAGGACCTCCCCATGCATGTATCCTTCCCTGGGTCAACTTTTCTGCTCTTCAAGTTGAAATAAATTTTTTCCTAGAAAAATATTAAAATGAAGAGAAATACCTGCTTCTGCCTGTCTTCTGCCTGTCTTTATACATCTAATGATCTTCAACAGCCTAGTAGCAGAAGCAAAGAATTTCTTACTCCGCACGCATTTGCTCTTGAGAACTTTCTTACCTTATCGTATTGAAGAATGGGTACATACAGTCTGGAGAAATGTCCCAGTCCAGGCGATGAAAGTTTTGCTGCACAGGCTTGAAGTCATGAACTTGGACTCCTAGAATCTATGTAAAACCCTGGTATGAAAGAATACAAGCGTAACCACAACACTGGGGGTCAGAGACAGGGAGATCACAGAGCTAGCAGAGCTCAAAAATTAGTGGGTTCAGTGAGAAACCATGTCTCTAAAATATGGTAGAAAACACCTGAGAAAGAGATAGAACATAGACCACAGACCCCCACATACAAGGCTAGCATGCACATACATAATATATGTAACACACACACATGAATGCATGTAACAAAACACACAAACACACATGAATACATGTAACAACAGCACACACTTAACACATGTATCACACACATAACACATTAACATACACACATGAACATGTGTAACGTATATACAAACACGTGTAACACACACAAACATCTGGGTATGTAACATACAGAACTATATGAACACTTCTCACTCATGAAAGCCCTTTCTGGGCATGCACAGCAGCACTGAACTTTGGTGGATAGGATTTTTCTATTCTCATCCTAAGTTATTTCAATTTTGTGAGGCTCAAGTATATCTTTGTTGCTGGTTTGTCTGAAGAAATCACCATGAACTGCATAGCTCAAAATAAAACCTGTTATTTTAATTTGATTTTGTATCTTTTAAGATAGGAAATTTGAAGATGACTGCCTCCAGCATACCCAGAATGCAAAGCAGAAAAGTTGCTTGGGTCAAGCCATTTTGCAGCCTATCTCTTTGGATTAACTTCTGCTTGTCAACCCTGAGTTTGCCTTGCCAAAATGGTTCTTCAACTGGAAAAATGTTTAACAACTGGAAACATGTACATATGTCTGTACTTTTATTTGTTTGGTTGGTTGGTTGCTTGGTTTTTTTGGGTTTTTTGTTTGTTCGTTTGTTTGTTTTTGCTTAGTTTGGTTTAGTTTGTTTGGTTTGGTTTGGTTTGGTTTGGTTTGGTTTGGTTTGGTTTGGTTTGGGATTTTTTAAGACAGGGTTTTTCTGTGTAGCCCTGACTGTCCTGGAACTTCCTTTGTAGACCTAACTGGCCTTGAACTCACAGAGATCTGCTCCTCTGCCTCTGGAGTGCCGGGAATAAAGGTTTGTGTTACCACCACCAACTCACACTAAGAAATTCACCTTGGTTTGTACAGTTTCTAAGCTTCCTCCCAAGTTGGTAGAGAGGGACAGTCTCCCTTGACTTTCAGGAGTGGAGCCTCACCACTCCTCTGCAGAAGCTAATCATCATATAGATCATGGGAGAATCCTTTTACAATTATGTTCATGTTTTTCTAACCAAGAAAAAGCATGGTTGAGAGCAACTTTAGGAAAGGAGAAATTGCTTCTGGTAGCCAGGCAAAGTGAGAGAAAAGAACTACCTTTTCTGAGTGCCTACTATGTGCTGGATAATTTGTTTTTATTTTTATTTTTTTGTTTCAAGAGAGTTCCCTTGAAACAAAAGTTTCAAGTTCTCTGTGAAGTATGTTTATTTGTTTAGCTATCCATTAATATGTGATAGTCTTCAGTGACTCACAAACCAGCACTGTTCTCTTCTTAGGGTCACATGGAAATGAGAACCCACTCACAAGTGTCTTGGCTTTGACCACCTTATTTGGAAGTAGGAATGAGTACAGAATATAAGTAATATTAGAAGGAGGAAAGACATTGTAGAGTTTGCCTAGATAAGGGATTTGTAGTCGTGTTTGTAACCAGTACAAAAGCAATTGCTTTTGGGTTAATCACGAGCTAATGCTACCTTCTTTCCATAGAAATCCACATTTCTATTTATAACCTAGAATAACCCAGATTTCTGCCAAAGGAACCCAGTATACAACTAACAAAGACAAATCAATGAGAAGACTGAGAGTCTGTGTTCCAGTCCCTTACAGTCAGTGCAAGATTGGCCAAGGAAAGCTCAGTTCAGGGCACTTTGTTACAGCCTAATGACCATTAAAATGTGACATAAGACTCCTTTTCTATATGTAACATAGTGTCATATACTGTTTCAAGCATGCCAAAATGTCATATTTAATAATAAAGTAAATAATAGTATTTTGTTCCCTGCTTTATAAAAAAGAAAGTTGAGAAAACAGAGATTAAATTGGCAGTGTCCAAGGTGCTACATGCTTCTGCTAGGATTGAGACCAGCCATTAAGACTAAAATACAGACACACTGACCTACGTACTGCAAAACATACATACCAGCACTCAGTCAGGTCTGCCTGTCTGACTAGCACAGAAGTGGAGATCTGAAAACCAGAACAAATATCTAGGTGCCTGAGAAGTATGTCTGGCCTTCCTAACAAATGAAAGTTCAATTCAACTGCCAGAAAATTAAGAAAACATCATGGCAACCACAGAGAAAGAATTTTGGTTTGTTTCCTATACTTCATTACAAAATAAAAACAGGGACTTGAATAAATCCTAGACAGGCTTAAAAAAATAAACACTTTGTAGCAGAGGGTAAGCAAGGAAGATAGGAAACCCTTGGGTCTAGGAAGAAAAGCAAATCAAACCTACTACTACTTGAAGAACAGAACAGAGCAAGTAAGGGAGATTCTCCTTCTCTAAGATACTAATCTGCCCAATGGGTAACTTTGGAAAGAAGAGTCTGGAAACATAAGGGTTTGAAAAGCAGATACAGCAAGAGGCGTTCAAATGCACAGGAAATGGTGAATTATTAGACAAAGCCAGGGTTTGTAACTTGCTTGTAATTGCACAGAAGTCTCTGGAATTGAAAGGGTCCATCCACTGCCTTATTGGGAATCCCTTCTCATTCCATTAGATCACACACCTGACTAAAAACATTTAAAAGCACATATGGCCTAAATGATGTTCTTGTCTTCCCTTTATCATGCTCATTCATACAGTCTTCTAACTTCTTCTCCTTCCGTCCACAGAGAAGGGTAGTTCTTAGCTGTCATCCAAGAAGCTTCTTTTGCAGCAGAGGGAGACCATTACAGAAAGACTCAACTGATCAAAAAGTAGAGAACAGACCATGTGGTGCCCAACACCAGCTGATACATTTATAACGCAAACCCTACACCTAAGGTTCAGAGATCAACACAGGAGACAGAATGGCTGCGAGAACCAGAGAACTGGCATGTCTGCTGTAAGATAGTGTCTTCTACAGATGACAGGGAGCTGCACCTGTGAAGTCTAGACCTGTTGGGCACACCAATGTGGATAGGGGAAATCTCACGCAGCACCCCTCCCAGATGATGGGGTACTGATAACTGATGGCTACTGAGAGGGGGGGAATCGGTCTTTTCCAGGAAGAAGCCCCCTAATAGGTTATCCAAACTCAGGTGATTTGCCCTAAATATAGAGACATATGACCAACACTAACTGGACTCATGTGTTTCTGCACTCACACATGTGTGTATAATAATAACTAAAGAAACAGAGGTCAATAATTTGAAAGGGTATGGGAGGAGTGGGAAGAGGGAAGAGGGGGTAGGAATGATGTAAATGTAGTGTTGGTGCACTATCAGCCTAGGCACAGGGGGAGGGCCTTGGCCTTGGACCTTGGTGATGGGACAGATTTAATTGACTTCTGAGGGGGGAAAGAGGAATTGGGATAGGTATGCAAAACTAAATAAACAAATAAAAAATTAAGTATAAAACTATGTGCGGTCATGCATGTATTGTGTACAGACTTATTTGTGAAATGCATGGGATGAAAACCCTAACATGAGGCCTGGCAAGGTGGTGCACGCCTTTAATCCCAGCACTGGGGAGGCAAGGGCAGGCAGATCTCTGAGTTCAAGATCAACCTGGTCTACAGAGTGAGTTCCAGGACAGCCAAGGTTACCCAGAGAAACTCTGTCTGGAAAAATAAAGAAAAGAAGGAAGGGAGAAAGGGTCAGAGGGACGGAGGGAGGGACAGAAGGAAGGAGGGAGGGAGGAAGGAAGGAAAAAAAAGCCCAGCACCAAAGTCAGAATATGAGGTTCTACATCCAATAATATTTCATTTTTGACTTACATTTACATGCCCGTAAGACTATCATATGATATTCTCATGAAATTCAAATTACCCTACTTTCTGTGAAATTTACTCTACTAATACATATGTATACGTATTACATACTTGGTGGATTATCTACAAGGCATGACTATGAAAGGTTAAAAATTGTAATAGTACATATTACAGAAATATGGAAATACTAAGTAAAATTTGGATTCAGATGTCCAAACTGTAAAACCACTGCTTTAAATCTTCACCCTGCCACCTGCCGTACAGACCTCAGTATCTGGCACTTACATCAATGGTCCAGAGTGTGCCTCTCGCTGCTCATAAATCTATCTACACTTCCTAGGACCATCAACAAAACCCCTCATCGTTCAATGCCAAGAGATTAAGCAGGAGGAAAGAATGGTTATAATAATCAGCTTATAACTCTCATGCAGAAGAATTCACAGAGTCCATGGCATGTGGTGGGGAGGACAGCTCTTGTTAGAAAAATTCTTGCACAAGGCGAGCATCAACTGGCATCTATGATTGGGATCTCAGGATGGTCCCCACCATTCCACAGACTGACAGGAATTACTCGCTATGCCTGCAGTATCTGCACACATGCTTGGCTTTTGCTGGATACCTGTGCTGCCGTGAAAAACTCTGGTACTCACCAGGCAGAGAGTGTTCACAAGGAAGTCTCAGACTTCCTTGGTAGAAATCTTACCAGTACTGCCATGACTGTGAGAATTAGACACAAACTATGGGACTACCCAGGGGAGCTACATGTCTAGTCTCCCACAGACTCCACCCCATATACTGCTTCCTTTGCTGATTCAGCTTCATGTGCTTTCTGTGTAATGAATTAATTTCCATGAGTGTGGTTATATTTTGAGTCTCGCGAGACCTTCCAGCAAATTATTCAAAGTAGGAATTGTCTTGCAGGACCTCAACAGATCCCTTCATCACGCCTCTACCAAAGACACTCTTGGAAAAGATAAGGAAAAGACCCAAAATTTAGGAATCTAGAGGTTCCTGGGATTCCTTTTTCCAAGAGTCATTAGGGTTTGCTTTGTGCATGCTGTGCTGTCTAGCATGTTTATGAGAGAAGTTCCTATTATCCTCAAAAAAATCACGACTCATTTTCTTAACTGTAAAACAAGGTTTTGCTGATACTCTATAATGGCCAGAAGGCATAAAGAACCATCTCTAGGACCTGTCCTTAGAGAGTCAGGCAACATGAGTGCTCTAAAAGATGGCTTCAGAGTGTCTGGGAACCACCCTCTTCTCTGGGATGGAAAGGCTCTCATACACAAAAGCTGCTTTGCCTGCATTTTGTTGTACAGATTAACATACGTTTGACAAAAATACGTCCTTTCTTGATGGCAAAAATATTTCAGAAGTTTTCTTTCCTTCCAGACCCTATGATTAAAATAAGCATGCGTCTAGATTCATATTTCTAACAACATGCATGACTCCATCCGCAGTATCTCCAGCACCAGAACACTTCCTAGGGATCAAGGTGAACAACAGAACCAGAACCCTGCAGAGAATACAACTGTATCTGCAAGAAACAGGAAACTCTAGAAACATCTTCCACAAACATATTAAACTGGAAGGAGCTAACAGATAAGAGTCTATATTCAGAGTCTGGTTTCTTAATGAGTACTGTTACATTAAGATTTGATGTTGTTGCTTTTTTGCGGAGAACTTTTTTAGAAATCAGTTTCTGTAACGCGATATGGTTTGCATGGAACTTATCCAAACCAGGCTGGAACCGGTGCTTTGAACGTCTATTGCCAGATAAGATCCTTGCCTAATAAGTGAGCTTGTGTATCTTGACTGTGGCAGGGGACTCCAGAGAATTTCTTCCTGTTGGTTTCTCTGGAGTAGGGAGATTAGGCAGGAGAGAGGAAGAAAATTGGGGAGTTGGGTTTATTACTCCCAATATGCTCTGTGCTGTTGTGCCTGGCTGCACATATGCCTGGGACTCAGAGCATATGGCCTGGGGGCCATCTGTGGCCCGCTTAGCAGCTGTCTCCACCATATTTTGACATAAAAGCCATTATATTTCTGGCTGGCTAATTGCTTTTTATTAAACAATTGTTGGAAGTTGGTTGATAACTTTTATGAATTTAAAATGAAAGCCTCGCTGAGAACTTCTGAAAGCAAACAGTGTTTGGTCCACCTGGGAAAATTTCAAAGGGCTGGTATTCCATCTGCTGCATAGAACTCATATTGCGCACATCTACAGAAGTAGAATGTAACCATTTTATTTTTCATAGTGCTGGGTTCTCATATGAAGTTCAGAAACATGAAAAAAGCAAAACTTTCTCTCTTCAAGATCTATAGAGGAGATGTAATAAAAATCCTTTTCCTGCCCTGAAATTATTTCTGTAAATGTAATTAGTAAGAAAAACAGTTTGGTGATTGAATAAATATTAAGTCAGAATTCTTAACATATATCACAGATGATACACCAAGAACTTTAAAAAAAGAAATTTAATTCAATTCATCTTACAGATGTTTTCAGATTAATAAAAATTAGTCCTCAAGTAAGAAGACTGAAGAGCACTATGGATCATCCATGAATTATCCTAACTTTACCTGGTAATTGAGGGGAAATCTCTATGGTAAATGGAGTGGGGAGTTCTTTAAGGCAAAAGAGAGAATCTCTTACAGCAAGAACTAAAATTAGGCTCCTAATATCCCAGAGGAAATGTACAATGGAGATGCTGACTCCCCTGATGTTACATATCCAAGAGATGGCTCCCGGGTCCTTAGGTCATCAAGCTGACAAAAAGCTTAGTTTCTAAAAAAGATATTTTAAAAGACAGAGAAAGTGACTAAATTCACAAGTTTTCAAAAGTAGATGCTCAGATTTTTTAAGGGAAAGCAATATCTTATTTTCAACAAAAAAAATCAGCTTCTTGTCTCTTAATTCTTATTTTCCTTGGCAAATCTAATGTTCAAACGATCTGTATTCATGTTTCCCTGGGGACCTTGGCTCCAGCTCAGGTCCTCAAACCACTGAAGACAAAAGTAAATGCAATGAACTATTTTGTCAACTGTAGTATCTAATTGTCATTCTAAGGTGGGGGAGAGAAGGGGTGGGAAGAAATGAGAGGGAACTGGAAGAAAAGGGAGGAAAAGGTGGAATCACAGAACAGAAAGCAAAGTATAAATACATGTGAGTTCACAGAGATTATTTTTCAAGTTCTTTAACAGCTCTAAATTGGAAAAGAAAGTTAGCCTTTAAGAGGAAAATGAAGATATAGTAGAAGCTCTCTTTCCATTCATCTCATTTTATTTCCAGGCTGGTCACCAGCTCTTGCCCTAACTCTAGCTGAGATCTTCCAATGTTGGACACTAGGAAAATTGGCTAAGAGAATGCAAAAGTCTGTGGAACTATTCCTCCCCAGCTCAAAAGTAATTCCACAGATGTCCGTGGGTCCTTTGGGGCTATCATACCAGACATACAGAATTCCATACCTACTCCCTCCTTCTTAGGCTCTCTCACCTGGTCCCCTCCACTTGAAATACCCATGTGCATTCCCAACATCAACACTAGTTTATTCCTTTTCAGTTTGGGGGGACCAGTTTACGGGTATTTCCTCTGAAATACACTTTCAGCGTGCCCTGTGCATCCTGGCTGTCTTGAGGCATGTGCATTCACAAACAAGGCACATTCTATGAGAACTTGGGTAAGGCAGGGATAGTTTAAGACTACCATGTGCTAATAAACATGTCCGATGAACTAATTCCACAAAGATGTTGTGGAGCTATGACATAAAAACATGTCACATTATCCATCAAGACATTAGAAGGCAAATGTTAGTCAAGTAGCAAGAGTTACAAGAAAGACTCTACTGGGGAAACTTGGGAGTCAAATTGTAGAGCTCATCCAGAAAGATCTCTTGTCCTGCATTACCTCATCAGCCCTCAGATCATGCACAGGTAAGCAGAACACCCTCACCCTGCTAGTCTGCCTCCTTGGAGTGAGCCTTAGCAGAACAATAGGGATGGAATGCAGGTGCCAGGCGGTCGGAGGGGAATGAAGGCCAGCTCTGTAGAACTGTCTGAGAGTGCCAGCTATACCACCAGGCAGCACTGCAAGAGAGGAGATGCATATGCTACCCCAGTCCGCTAAACAGATTAGCTGTGTACTGTGCCTTCCTCTGAGAAGGAAAAGGCCTTTTGTCAGGCACTATGAGGTTCTGAGAGCTTTCATCCATCTTCTTTATCTCTTCCACTCTGAAACGGCACCATATACCCTGATTGTTCTGGGTTCTTTTTTCCCCTGTAATATAGAATTACTTGTCTACTTGGGGCTGCATTCTTAAAGATGCAATACCTGGTATAAAGTAGGTACTTAAAAATCCATTGTTGAATAAGTAAAAAGAATCATCTTTGCAATTCACAGAAGTATCCTAGTTGCCAAAGATTGCAACCTGGATGCTCAGCTGCCTCCCCAAAGCCTTTCCTCTGAATAGGACTAGCACGGGAAGCAGGAGGAAAAGCCCATGTGGTCAGCTGGCTGCTGCGATCCCCTTAAACTCTTCTCCTTGTAGTCCAGACTACTTAATTCTCCAGGGCTTCACTCTACTTCATTAATGTTAAGATCGCATCTAACCTTTCCTCAGCTCTCTTCAGGGATGGGGACTTCTATTCCACTGCCTAATCGGTCTTAGTGTTCATCTTTCAAAATGTCCACCCTAAACCTTTTCCCTCTTTAGCTTCAGGCCATTTCATGCCTCTTCTGAGATTTAATCATCTTTCCCTTTGCCTGGTTTTGCTGAGAGAAGTGGACTGAAAAATGCAGAAGGGCTTCAGAAAATAAGTGCAAAGTCCTGTATCAGGAATATTCTTATACACAGTAAAAGGATCATCCATCACATGTTCTCCCTTTACACTGGGAGTTGGGATCCTTCTGGTGGTCAATTTGATGTCAAGTCATATAGGCTGGGGAATGAACAGATCTATGTGCCAGCCTGATCCCAGAATAAAATTAGATCAGAGTTCAGACAATTTCTTCTAACGACCTACATGTCTTGCAAAAGACAGGAGCTTTATATAAAAGTCACCCTCTCTTCAAGTCAATAAGAAAATGGAATGCCAAATCTCTAGGTGCCTTCTTGGTGGAGCTAAGAGCACAGGGAAACATGAGGAGATAAGAGATTAGAAGATCAGGCTTACAGGCATTTCCATCTCAAATGTTTCTGGACACAATGTGAAAGCATTTTGCTTATTCCAGTGGCACCTGTATTTAGGCTACTTGAATCTGGGAAAAAAACAACTATTAAGTAAACCATCACAAAAGGATATGACTGTTACTGCAACCCAGGTGCCACTATTACTAAATGGTTGCATTGAGCCACTCAGAGGTATTTGAGAATGGGACAGGGAAGAGCTATTAATCAGATATGAACCATTCGACCAGGGAGCAACTTCAGATTGCTCACAGGCTGATTAACTGCTCAAAGAACAAAGTTCTAACTTTATATTCTATGCCTCACTGTGAATCTTGATTGCCCCTTAAAATGCCCCTACCATGCATGTGGGAGGAAAATTAATAAGCTCCGGGAATGACTGAGATGACTCCGCGAAAGAAAGAAAAGACTTTCTCAAATGTAACTATTAAGGTCAGGACAAGAGTTAGACAAGAGACATCAACATTCTTAATCACGCTCAAGAAGTACATCCTAGAATAAAAAGGGAAAGAGGGGTAAGCAGCAGCTGTGGGGGAGGATCAGAAAGAACCAATATACTTAAAATATCTGTGGCTCTCATCTCTGTCTGAAAAGTTCGTGCCAATGGTCTTGAACAATGACTGAAAAGAAACTGTGGGCACACACAGGGACTACTATATTTGCTGCTGAATTCCTCTTCCCCCAAAAGATTGCTAACGGCTGCACTCTGCGCTCACCTTCAAGGAATGCAACACAAAAAGTCAATTTCCGAACAGCAGGGCATGGCTCTTGACATCTGATAGACAGCCTAAATGCATTTTATCTTATCGGTCTTGCTAGCTCCCGCTCTCTTCATTTTTCATTATTCCCCAATGCAGCCATCTTTTGCTCTCCCCTCAACTCCCAGATTCCCACCTTGCTCATGGAAGATTTTTAAGAGAGAAGCATGTTTTTTTTATTAAAGTCATATACAAAACAACATTATGTCTCTCACCCTCTGGCAAGGATACATACCGGTTTGCTTTGTTTGCTGGGTGGGGATCAGTAACATGGTTTTTCATTGTTGTTTGTTTGTTTTGTCCCTATCTGGATGTCAAGATAATTAAACTAGGTATCTTCCCATTAGCTAATAAGGTTTATGAACAACCATGCAAATCAGGGTGACAGGATTTCACTTACAGTGCACATCGAATAAAAAAATATTTTTAAATGTTTTCAGAATATGTCCTGTCTATCTACAGAAAAAAATAGTTTTATACTTGTTTCTAAAATATTATCTTTAAATTGTATGTGTGTTCATGTGTGCCTGCTCACACACACCTATATAGGCATAGTGCCCATAAAGGTATCAGTTCTCACTAGAGCTAGAGTTAAAGGCAGTTATGAGACTCCAAACTTGGATGCTGGGACTCAAAGTTGGGTCCTCAGGAATAGCAGTGCAAACTTTTCACTAATACACCATCTCCAGCCCCCCAGAAAAAAATAATTTTGGATGTGAACAAAATTTAATTAAGTTGAGATAAGAAAAAAAAGACCAAACAGCTCTATAAAGAAAGCGGAGTAGGGAAATAATTAAATTAATTACCTAATTTATTGAGAGAAAAATATAGAAAATTGAAGTAGGTTGAAACAGGATGATGTAGCCCCAGAGGAAGAGAAGGGGAGGAAAAAGGGGGTAGATAGCGGACATGGAGAAAGAAGGGGAGAGAGAAAGGGAGGAGTAGAGTAAGAAATAAGAAGGAGAAGGAGAAAGAGAAGGGGAGATGGAAGAGGGCAATAGAGATAAAAGGAAAGGAAGAAAGAAGGAAGCATGAGAACAAATAGGAAGAGGAAAAAGGACAGGAGAATCACTACTACCAAATTACTAAGCAATGCCTCACATATATTTTTTTTTACTATCTTCCAACCAAGGGTTAATTTAATACCTGTCATCATGACTGAATAGCAACAAAGCTAAGCAATGTCTCATTAAATGTGACATAAAATAGATACTGTGTCATTGTTGACTAATTTGTTCCCAGAAGTAACTGGAAAGAGAAAAATTGTACATGGAAAAATGTTAAGATCACAGGTGTGAAGAAGTCAGACCATTAAGGCTGATACAGAAGTGATACCGTTTCCTGGGTTTGATATGTAGCTCTCCAGGCCTTAAATTTCCACGTACAATACTCGGCAATAATAGCTGCCTCCTCATAAAGCATGGTGGGGGATTAAAAAATAAATTAATTTCTGACAGCTCTTTGCAAAGCTCCTGGCGTATGCATGTGTGTATTCAGACATGTCACTACTAAGCGCACACTTGCTATTGTCATTACTATCACTTCTTGATGATAAAGACCATGCCCAGGGAACTCTGAATAAACAAATCAGAACCATCACAGAAACATCCACCTATACAGTCTTCACACACACTAAATTGGAAGAGCATTTCTCAGATGTAAGGCAGGAGTGTGTGCGAGCCTTTTGTTCTCCATAAATGGGCTGAACAAAGACTTCCTCTAACAGATTGACTCTGTGAACAGAAATAGATCATCATTTTCGCAACATCATCAGATAATGAGCCGTTTGTTGCATGAAAGAATTTGCTAACTTGGAAAAGATGAGACGGAGGGGAGACAGAGAGAACATTTTAATGAACATCATTTTTAAGGCAATAAGTACTCACCTGAGTTTTAAAAAATGTAACCTTTCCTGAATGGCATGTGACTGATACCAACATGAGCTATTGCTCCATGCTGGCTCCTATTTTCCCTAAATAGAAATGCCCTCATGCTGCAATCAAGTGTAGTATAGAGACTCTGCCCGTGCCTAGAGCATCCTCCAGCTGCTATCCTGTTCGAATTCTTTCTGGACCTCCGTCACCCCAGCCTTTTGTTCTCATTTGTTTGTTTAGGTAGCGTTTGTGGAACACAGTTGGACTAGAGCTGAGGAAGATACAAAGAACACAGGACATGGCTGGCTGCCCTAAAGGAGAATAAACAATGTCATAGCTCACTCTCTATAATATGTGCTTCTTCATCTCTCAGTCCTCAGATCTCACCTCCCCTCACCCTGCTAAAGGAGAAGCAGAAATCCAATTAGCCAAACTGGTTAAAATTATTTTTAATGGAATCAAGCAGGCTCTGAATCAGTTCTCCTTTTAGCAAAATATATAGAATTTATTTTAATGACCTTGATGCATGCAGTTCAGCTATATAGAAGTGATTTATTTCCCATTACTATTTCCTCTAGCATCCCAGATAGATGAGGCTGTCAGAGTAATTACATCTGGATAAATGAGAAATTGGTGTATCGCAGTAAATAAAAGCCAATGTAGTTCGCCGGCACTTCAGTGTGACTGTATCATAAAAGCTGAGTACGAAGCAATGCTTGTGGTTTGTGTGTAGCAGCTTTGGAAACCAAAACTGTCCTTCAAATTCTCATTTTACAAATTGGTATTTAACTTCATTCACCATTTATCTCAGATCACACACTCACGTATTTAAGAGTTAGGACATGGGGAGACAAAACAAGAAGTACGGTAGTTCGAATAAAACTGGTCCCATAGGCTCATAGGACTGGCACTACTGGGAGGTGTGGCGGGGTTGGAGTGGGTGTGGCATTGTGGGAAGTGTGTCACAGGAAGCAGGCTTTGAGGTTTCAGATGCTCAAGCCAAGCCAGTATCTCAGTCTCTTCCTGCTGTCTGCCTACCCAGATGTAGAACTCTCAGCTACCTCTCCAGCACCGTGTCTGTCTCTATGCCACCATACTTCCTGCCAGGACAATAATGGACTAAACTTCTGAACTGTAAGCCAGCCCCAGGTAAGGGTTTGCCTTTGTAAGAGTCAACGTGGTCATGGTGTCTCTCCTCACAGCAATAAAACTCTTCCACAACAAAAGTGTTACTTCAAACAAAAAGCGTGATGTGAAACTCATCACCCATAAGAGGCCACGTAAGCTGCATGTATAAGTCGGTTCAAAGGCTCTAAAGAAAGAGAGCAGCAGCATTGGGATGTGCTAAACTTTGCAGTGTCTCCACAACAAACATAGAAAAACAAATCAAAGAATACGACACCATTATGACAGCAAGCCTAACCAAAACTATGGATATAAAAAAAAAACATTTTCACTTTGGTTTCAAAAGACATGTTTCAAAAAGACATGTTTAAAGGAAGTCTGGGGATAACAAACATGGGGTATGCAACATAGACAGAAGCAAAGGATGGGATAAGGGAAACACAAAGGCAGGAAAAATGAAGTGTGTTTCTCCACAGGAACCTTCAGAACACTATATAAACGGAGACTCAAGTAAGACAAAGTTATGCATTGTGATTCCTGTAGCAATTACTGGAAATGAAAACAACGGTGGCACTTATATCTCAGGAGTAACCAACAACTGTAGCAAGAAGCTAAATATAAGCCAGGTTATTTTGACAACTGATTCAAGAAAATCAAGATCCAATTTCACTAGACATAAAAAATGTACTCTAGAGAAAAAGACATATCTTTATCAATAGGGAACCGCAAAATCCAAGGCTCAGGGAATATCCCAGAAGAAGGGAAGATTCTGAGAGCCAGAGAACCAAGATACTGGCAGTGAGACAAGGAAGCTGTACCCGTAAAATCTCAAAAATGTAGTTACCTGAATAAGGCCTGCATACTGACAACACAAGATAACGTGCCAATATGGAAGGGTAAAATCTCAAAAGGCCCCATCCCTAGACAGAGAGCTACAGGCAATTGACGGCTGCTGAGAAGGACAATCAGTTTTTCCCAAGGGCCAGTTTATCCCAAGGAGTCAACTCTAAACACATCTGCATATTGCACATATGGACAGAGTAAGATGTACGTGTATGTGGGAGGAAATAATTAAAGACGAGGTCAGGAATTGGAGAAGTAGAGGAGAGACATAGGAGAAGTTAGAGGGGGAGAGGTAAGTGTGGAAATAGTGGAAACGTAGTACTCATATATGAAACTCTCAAAAGCTTTTAAATTAAATTAATTGTAAAGTTAAAAAAGAATGACAAAGAAATACAACATAAGCATTTATAGAAATAAGCTGGTATGGCCATATTGACAGAGGATAAAGCAAAATCTAGAACAAGCAATAATCAGGGATAAACATGGCACACAAGGACCCAGAATCTCACACATGCAAACCATGTTTCTGCCATCCAAGCCACCATAATGGATTTCAATTTTATTTAACTGTAATGCTTTGATAAATATTAACATGGTTTCAGAATTACAGCTGAAAAACAAAACTCTCGATACTACTCTGTTTTCTGTCCTTTCCTATATACCTCTGAAAATTTGACTTAGTATACTTGCACTTAAAATTAATGAACAGAAATCTTTAATTAATTAATTAATTAATCAATGAACAAATAGGTATATATTCATGTACAAATATGTATGTTGGTTTTCCACTTTCTCACCTAGATAAAATGTGATGTACTGCTCATACTATTCTGCTATCTCATTTTAATCTTAAGATCTCTGCAAGACCCTGCACAACATACAGAGTTTTCATTATTTCACACAGCAAGCTGAGTTTTGGTTAAGAAACAACTCTTCTGTTTTATATCCCAGAGTCATACAGTTCATATTATACTCTTTAGAGAATCATGATTCATAAACCCACGAATCTGAAATTTATTTATCATAATTAAACATAATCTAAGTAAATACCACTCAAAGCATTCTATTGATAAGGGCTCACTAGGTAAAATAGTGCCATTAGCTTATTTTCCCAAAGGTTCATCTGGCATGATTACAAGGAAACTGAATGACCTCTATCGTCTTTTCTCTGGGTGCATCCCTTTCCCCTTAGTCAGGAAAGAAATAGACCGCATGCCCTGCATATGCATGAAATAATTCTGACCTAAACATAGAAAACTATTAAACTCAATTATATCTGAGAGGAAAGTCTTCAGAATATGAGAGATAGAGAAATTTTTGTGACTATGTGATTCTTTGAGGTTTTCTCAATATAGTGAATTTATTTAAACATTTACTGGTTTTGAAAATGTGGATTTTCAGTTTGCTTCTCTGTTGCTGTGACAGAGCATTGACCCAGACCTAAGCCTAGATCTCTGGCAGAAAGAGCTGGGGCAGAGTCAGACCCACTGGACTCTCCCTGAGCTGAGCAGAATGGTGAGTGTCAAATGAACCAGACCTCCCCGCTGGCCGCTGGGGGAGAAACACACCCACTGAGTCGGGAGTCTGTCAAAGTAGGATCTCCTTTAACGGTATCAGGCAGGAACTTATATAAGGTTGTGATGGAGGTGGAGAAGCTTGGGATGAGTTGAAGTGGAGTAAGGAATAGTGGTGGCTGGCCAGAGGAGGGTCTAGGTCAGGTAGCCAGAGACAGGTCTCCAAACTTGAGCCAGGCTCAGGAAGTTACACTAGGCCTCACCAAACTCAAGTTAGGCTCAGGAAGTTACACTGGGCCTCACACCCGGGCCTCATGGGGCCCAACAGACCTACTTGGGGGAAGAGGCTTTCTTAGGCTGACAGATTGCACCCATCACTGGAGGAAGCCAAGATAGAACCGGAAACAAGAACTGAAGTAGAGATCGTGGAAGAATACTGCTTCCTGGCATGTTCCCCCAGCTTGCTCAGCTACCTTTCTAACAAAACTCAGGATTACCTACCCAGGATTGGTATTGCAAACAGTAGTGGACCTTCCTATAGCAATTGCAAATCAAGAAAATGTCCCATAGGTATGCTTATAGGACAAACAGATGGAGACAATTCCTAGGTTGAGATTCTCTCTTCACCTGTGTGTCAAGTTGACATCTGAAGCAAATTATAAAAAGTGCCATGACTATTATGGGGGCAGGCTTTGGATTTGAGGCCTACCACAGAAGACAACTTGTGACTGGTACTACATCCCTGATCAAGATCACATAGCTGGTGAAGAGTGTCATGGGTACTAAAGGAAAATCTAATACTGCTATTCTGCTAAATAGTCATAGCATCAAACTCTTTTCCAAAATATTTTTATGTTTATATACATAGACTACTACTGCCCTGAGCCTTCATCAGAGAAGAATGATTTTACACAAAATAACAGTTAATGCAGAGGTGCATAAGCTGCTCGAAGTGCTAAAAATAAGTGACTATTAAGTGCTCAACCATAAATAGGACATGAGGGCTTAGGAAACAACACAGAACAGGGGGCATCAAAAAATATCAAAGTACCGTTGCAAAACAATGTCTTCTGAACATGACACATCAGTGGTACTCATAACTTCACTGCAAATGTGATTTGACTTGCACAAGCTTAAGCCCAACAACATTCCATCATGGCCGTGGGAAGGGCTCACGAGGCCCTCCCCTTGTCGAGGACTATTAGCAGTTAATGGTTGCTATGGGAACAGATAATATTTTCTTTGGTGGTATAGCCACTGGTAAGTTGTCCATGCTCCAGTACTGAATTCCCCACCCACATTCATGAAAGAAGAACTAATTAAACTTACACACACACATTCATACAAACTAACAAAAAAAGACATGAGAGTAAGATTTATTTGGGGAAAAGGGAGCACTGGCAGGAGATGGAAAGTGGATGAAAGAAGGTGAGAGAGATACAGAAGACTAGACTTCACTATACACATATAGGAAACTGTCGAGGAATAAAAAAAAGAAAACAGAAAAGGAAAGTACCCACTCCACTAAGGACAACCATCATTTGAATTAAAGATCATATAAAAATAAAATGATATAGTTTTTAAACTTGTTCAATGTTAGAATAATGTAGTTAAATGAATGAGTTATTAAGTCTATGGTGAGACTTAATAGAATGAGAAAATGGAATACGTGTGGAGAAAATCCCTAATATTTCAAAGGAAGCTAGCATCTTTGTCAACATGCATCCTTAGTAGAATGATAGGAAAAAGGTTTTAAACACTAGGTCTTGGGGTTAATCCACTGTAATAATCCAGGTTCTTGAAATGTTCTTCCTATCCTCATTTCACTCAAACATTATAAATAATGGATTTTTTTCAGTGTTGGAAATTGGCTCTATGACCTTACACAAACTATGCAAACATTCTTCTGTTGATATACATCCCCAGTCTTCTTTATCCTTCAAGATGAAGTCTCTGTAGCATAAGCCAGCCTCAAACTTAACAATCTCCCTGCCTCAGCCTCCTCCGGAGTACTTAGCATTACAGGTCAGCACCACAAGGCCTGGCTATAAAGGATTCTTTCTAGTCTCTTCATTGATATGGATATAGAATGTGCTTCTTATTCCTTTCTTTTAGTCCATGCCAATCCTGGATTCCTTGCATTGAAACCTTTAGTTATTTAACTTTAAAGTTGCCATTACCTGCAACTGTGCTAAGTATATTTTTTCCAAAGAAATTGGTTATTTCCCTCTTTGCAGAGTTCAATCGTTAGCGATTTCTACCAAAGTCACACTTGTATTCACATGCCTTTCTAAAGAACAGAAAATACCATTGTTACATACACAACCATCAGTGCATCGCATTTGAGGCATTTTGTGTTATAGTTATTGGTAACATGACTTTAAGAAAATATTATAGCACCAATAAATAAATGAGACCTTTTGAAACTGAGAAGCTGCTGTAAATCAATGGATACAGTCAATAAGACAAAAAGGCAGCCTCCTGAATGGGAAAAGCTCCTCACCAACCCCACATCAGACAAAGGACTGATCTCCAAAATATATAAAGAACTCAAGCAATTAGACGCCAAAATATTAAAAAATCCAATTTTAAAAGTGGGTACAAATCTAAACAGATTTCTCAACAGAATAATCTCAAATGGCTGAAAGACATTTAAGGAAATGCTCAACATCCTTCGCCATCAGGGAAAAGCAAACCAAAATGACTCTGAGATACCATCTCACACCTGTCAGAATGGCTAATATCAAAAACACCAATGATAGCTTATACTAGAGAGTATGTGCAATAAGGAGAACACTCCTCCATTGCTGGTGGGAATGTAAACATGTTCATCCACTCTGGAAATCAGTATGGCAGGTTCTCAGAAAATTGGGAATCAACCTACAGCAAGACCCAGCATTACCACTCTTGGGCATATACCCAAAGGATGCTCAATCATACTACAAAGACATATGTTCATAGCATCGTTATTTGTTATAGCAAGAACCTGGAAACAATCTAGATGCTCCTCAACCAAGAATGGGTAAAGACAATGTGGCACGTTAGAGTACTACTCAGCAGGGAAAAAAAATGACATCTTGAAATTTGCATGCAAATGAATGGAACTAGAAAAAACCCATCCTAAGTGAGGTAACCCAGACTCAGAAAGATAAGCATGGTATATACTCACTCATAAGTGAATATTAGCTGTAAAGCAAAGGAAAGGAGCCTATAGTCCACCACCCCAAAGAAGCTAAGTAACAAGGACAATCCTAAGAGAGACATACATAGATATCCCTGGGAAGGGGAAATCGATAAGATCTCCTGAGAAAATTGGAAGTATGGGGGTGGGTGGAGAAGAAAAGGCAGGAGGGGAGGAGAGGATGGAGGGGAACTTGAGGGAATGGGATGGTCGAGTTGGGGGAAGGACAGAAACAGAGAGCAAAGAAAGAGATATCTTGATTGAGGGAGCCATTATGAGGCTAGCAAGAAACCTAGCACTAGAGAAGTTCCCAGGAATCCACAAGGATGTCCCCAGCTAAGACCCTAAGCAATAATGGAGAGGGTGTTTGAATTGACCTTGCCCTGTAGTCAGATTGATGACTATCTTAAATGTCATCATAGAACCTTCATCCAGCAACTGATGGAAGCAGATGCAGAGATTCACAGCGGAGAACTGAGCTGAGCTCCCAAAGTCCAGTCGAAGAGTGGGAGGAGTGAAAATACAAGCAAACAGGTCAAGACCATGATGGGGATACCTACTGAAACAGCTTACTTGAGCTAATGGGAGCCCACCAACTCCAGCCTGATGGTGAGGGAACCAGCATAGAACCAAACTAGGCCCGCTGAATATATGTGAACAGTTGTGTGGCTGGGGCAGACTGTGGGACCTCTGGCAATGAAACCAGGATATCCCTACTGCTTGTTCTGGCCTTTAGAATCCATTCTCTTTGGAGGGACACCTTGCTCATCCTAGATTTAGTCAGGAGGACCTTAGTCCTGCCTCAAAGCAATGTGCTAGACTTTGTTGACTCCCCATGGGAAGCCTTACCCTCTCTGAGGAGTGGATGAGGGGTGGGGTGGGAGAGGGGAAATGTAGAGAGAACGGGAGGAGGAAAGGGAGTGGGGATTGGATTTCGCATGTAAAATGAGAAAAAAATAGTTTTTTAAAAAAATAATTAAAAATTAAGAAAGAAAGAAAATATTATAGCAATATGTGTACGAGAGAAAAATAAAAAACAATATGAACACTGAGTTTACATGTATAGTTTACTTTTTCTAAGTCCTTTGACTATTCATTCTCTCAAGTTATGATACAATTTCAATGCAAAATAACTCCTGAAATTGGCAGTATCCCCATGTAATTTCATGAGAGGCCATTAGTTTACTTGAAGAGAGACCTGAATTTTAAATTATGTTTTTATTGAATGTTCCTGTAGCATACAGTTCCTTGTAAGTGTTACAGGGCTTAGTGTATTTTAGTCTTTAAATAATAATTTTAGCAATGCAAATTAAAGTGTAAAGATTGTTAGAAGTTAATTTAAAATATCATAATTTTGGAAACTCTGAGAATACCTGGAAATACTGATTTAATGTCCCTGAATTGCAGAAAATAACATGCCAGGAACTGAAAACACTAAGAAACTTGTTCGTGTTTTCACTGTGTGTTTTAATTCTAAATAATATAGCTGTTTACAGATAAACATATTTTGTGTTTTTAAGAAGATATAAATACCCCACTTCTTTACACAAAAATAGCATACTTCATAAAATTGTTATGAATACTCATAGAAACATTTGTACAAATATGTAGTGTCTCCTATCTGCATTATTTTCTAGAAATAGATGAACAAATAGCATGGCAGTCATGATCATTATCTAGTTAATCTGTTAACTATTATCCTAGTTAACACTATTTCTACAAAGACCAGAGAACGTGGAAACTATCCCTGGTCTTCTAACCGCTAGAGCTCAGTAGAAGAATTCCACATAGATCCTGAAATAAAATTAAACTTGATAGTTGCATCTTACTTGCTTGGTTCTCTATCAGCCACTGCCAGTAGCTGTCATGATCAAACACTTGAGGATTGAAAAAGCACATCCCTGGTACTTTGGGATGAAAGTTTCAATGACTTAGAGTTTCAGCCAAGGAGTTGCAGCATGCAGGTAGACCAAAGAGTAGAACCACAACTGCCGAAGACACCTAGCATAACCACTGAAGGGGCAAAAATGGGGCGTCTCTGTCTTGGGATGACTCCTTTCACACGAGGAGAGCACTGGCAGTGACAAGATGTGCCCTCTGTGTGCCAAGAAGGGGTTTTGCTCAAGAAAGCACTTTGTTTCAAAGAAATCTCACACACACACACACACACACACACACACACACACACACACACACCTGCCAATGCCTCTTTCTCTTTAAATACCAAAAACAAAGCCAGTATGGGGATAGGTGGGGACATAATGAAAAAGATCAGGAGACTTGGGGGAGACCTGGGGTAGCATTACATTCTCCTGTGTGTGTGTGTGTGTGTGTGTGTGTGTGTGTGTGTGTGTGTGTGTCTGTGTCTGTGTGTGTGAGAGAGGGGGGATTGAGAGAGAGAGAGAGAGAGAGAGAGAGAGAGAGAGAGAGAGAGGTGAGAGAGGTCTGTGTGTAAGAGAGAGGTGTGTGTGAGGACAAAGAGAGAGGTGTGTGAGAGAGATTAAATATTTATTTAAATGGAAGAAACCTCCTCTTTTTCCTATTTCCAGAAAAAATAAGTATGAGCACACACCCAATAAATACACCTTCCCCCTCCCTCTACTAATTCCTAGTGTCCCTTAGGCTCAATTAAAGTTCATTTGTGTTACCTCTAATGTGAAAATGAACTCTAACCATAGAAACTTCAAGAAATCTACTCATCCTAAGGATTTTTGCTCTATTTTCTACTCCAAAGAAGACCTAGACTCACCTTCTGAGGACCCCAAATATTTTTATAATTACTCTTCTGCTCCCAATGTGTTCTATAAGGCTCCTTTAAAATCTTAAACACCCAAGAGGTCAAAGCACCCAGTGAACCAAGAGTTCTCAACATTGTTCAGGATGCTCCTTTATCAAAAGGGGAATTTAAGTATTTCCATAATTCCAGTTGGCTTGTTTCTTTTAGACAACAGATGAATAAATAAATGAGCAAATGAATAATTAAAAGACCTTTGATTTTTTTCTTCATGTCTCTATTTAGGCACCAGTCAAGAACTTCCTTTCTTCCCTACACCTGGCTGTCATACAAAGGAAACTACAAAGAGACTTCCAGGGTCCCATAGATAGTTCCACAACTGCCATGCCTGATGACCTTAGTCAGCTCTAACAAAGTAGATAGATCTTTGCTCAAGTTCCATACGTGACAGGTAGGATTACCTCTTTATGGAAACAGGAGTTAGGAACTGGCCGGGCAGACTTAGGCAAGGGACCCAGAGAGCAATCATGGCTTATACGTTCTCAGTTCAGCAATAATAAAAAACAGAAGGGAGCCCCAGTTCCTCTTTTATCTCATTATTTTGATCATATCTCCCTTTTATTGAAAATAGATTCTTTTCTCATACAATATATCCTCATTACAGTTTCCCCTCCCTCTACTCTTCTGAATTCTTCTACACCTCCCCTCCCATTCAAATCCAGTCCCTTTCTGTCTTTTATTAGAAAAGAAAGACTTCTAAGAGATAACAATAAAGCAAAACAAAATAAAATAGGATAAGATAAAACAAAAATTATCACATCAAAATTGAGCAAGGCAACACAACAGAAAGAAAAGAGCCCAAAGGAATGCACAAGAATAAGAGACCCACTTATTCACATACTCAGGAGCCTCATAAAAACACTAAACTGAAAGCTAAAACACGTGTGAAGATGACCTGGTGCAGACCCATGTAGGCCTTGGGATTGCTGTGTCAGCATCTGTGAGTTCCCATGAGCCTTGGTCAATTGATTTAGAGGGTCTTGTTCTCCTTATGGCCTCCATTCCCTCTGGCTCTTACTCTCTCTCTCTTTCTCTCTGTGTGTGTCCTCTTTCTTAGAGTCCCCTGAGCTCTGAGGAGAGAGATTTAATAGAAACCTTTTTATTTTCCTTTTCTTTTCTTTTTTCTTTTCTATCTTTTGTTTATTTTTTGTTTATTTCTTTTTTTTTTTTTTGAGACAGGGTTTCTCTGAGCATCACTGGTTGTCCTGGAACTCACACTGTAGACCAGGCCGGCCTAGAACTCACAGAGATCCACCTGCCTCTGCCTCCCTGAGTGCTAGGTTTAAAGGCATGTGTCACCATTACCTGGCTGAGACCCCTTTCTTTAGTCTACATTCATTACATTCTTTAAGCAACAATTTTTATTTCCTGGCAGTATGAAGAAGGTTAAGCTACCATTGGAGCTATTGATCTGGAACCATTTAACACCTACAGTCTTTTACATTCAAAAAATATATATTTTGAAGCAAACTTACTTAATAACCACCCAGAAGTGGAAAATGAAAAGGACTTGTCTAGATTTTCTTTTCAGAGAGCAATCTTTATTTTCTGAAAGGCACAGATTCACCACCAAAAAAAAAAAAAAAACATGGGATAAATAGAATGGATTCGTGGTGTCTCTCTTGTTCTTTTCTAATAATCCTCTAATTAACCACAACATCTCTCGCTTTGCTTTGCTAACTCTCACCACATACACATCCAAGTACCATTCCACCTTTATTATCAAGGCTAAATAGGTTGCAGGGATGGCTCAGTCAGTAGAACACTTGCCTGGCAAATATAAGTATCTGCATTGCATCTCCAGACACCACATAAAAATGCCAAGAATGGTGTCACACTTGTAATTTCAGGACTGGCAAGGCAAAGGCATGTGGATTCCTTGACTTAGATTTCCTACCAGTCTAGACTAAATTGGCGAGCTTTAATCCAATCACAGACCAAGGCTTAAAGTATATAAATAGTGTATCTGAAGATGGCACCTGAGGTTTTCTCTGGCCTCCATGGGCACACTACACACACATACACACACACACACACACACACACATTTCAAAAAGTAAAAATAAAACACAGCAGTGTGATTCTTAAGAAGAAACTTGTTGATGAGCATAGAAACCTTAGAAGTAGCAAAAATTTGAAAGACAGCTAGCACAAAAAAATTCTAGAAAGCAGTCTAACCACTCAGAAAAACACAAGTTCAAATCTCAGCTCTTCTGGATACTGCCTGTTTGATAAAAATGTCATAAATAAATTAAACTTCCTTTTTCTCACCTGTAAAATAGGGAAATAAATAACAATTAGTCATTTTGGGAGTAGTTATTAAAAGCATTTAAAGATTTTAGAAATACGGTCAATAAGAGATAGATATTGGCATGATTGTTGCATTCTTAATTAAATACTATTTTAAAATAGGAACAAGGGAGGTTATAAATACTGAGCACTCACCTGCCAATCTTGGAGATAGCAAAAGGGAAGAAGGAAACACTAAAGGACTGGCATGAGGGAGGGGTGAGTGGGATGATACAAGGAGCAAACTTCTACGAAAGCTCGGTGTTTGGGCATTTTGCCCAAATCCTGGGCTTACAGGGAACAGCCAATGTAGCCAAGTGCTATTCTAGCAACATCCATCAGCTCTAAACCTGTGACCGTTGATGTTACCTGGTTCTCTCCCATCAATTTCACTGCTTCCTTTTAAATACCTTTCCTATTAGGGATGGGAACAGCTCTTCTCCCCAAATAATATTCCCATGGCTCTCCAGTCCATTCTCATCGCCTTAACCCACAACTTTTTTATTGATGCTATACATCTCTAATATAAAGTTACTATAAAATAATAAGTTCAGCAGGATATGCTGGAAAAGTGAGCTGAAATAAAAAGACTTAACAGATACCTAGAAATTAGAAGAAATATCTTAAGTGAAAGAGAGGGGGGAGTACCTGTAAGGTTTATAATGCTTACTGTGTTAATACTGGTTGGAGAAGCTCTGGGGTTGTGTGGACAGTCTCAGTTCCAAATTCCTGAATGAGTATCATCTTGGCAATATCGGCAGAGATTCTCTATTCTATGAGCACTTGGACAAAGGTATCAAAAACTCTGAAGTGCTATGAAAGACTTCAATATGTATTTTCAACTGGTGTTAAGATGCTGTCTTTGTCCTCACCTGTCATTTCTCTAGCTGTCTTCTGATTCATCTATCCTGCCAGAACATTTTTTTCTTTTTTTTATTGATTTTATTGAGCTATACATTTTCTCTTCTCCACTCCTTTCCTCTCCCCTTCAACCTTCTCCCATGGTCCCCATGCTCCCAATTTACTCAGAAGATCTTGTCTTTTTCTACTTCCCATGTAGATTAGATCCATGTATATCTCTCTTAGGGTCCTCATTGTTATCTATGTTCTCTGGGATTGTGATTTGTAGGCTGGTTTTCTTTGCTTTATGTCTAAAAATCACTTACAAGTGAGTGCGTATGATATTTGTCTTTCTGGGTCTGTTACCCACAACTTTTATTCCCAGCCTAATTCCTGAATAGGAAATGGTATAAGAGAATGAGAAATGACCAAAGTGGTTATTCATGGCATTTTCCCCTATAATGTACATTAGAAAAGAAGAAAACTGTTGTAGGAGACCACTAGTTTAGTTCCCAGCTGCTCAGTCCCGAAGTAACCACACAGAAACCATATTATTTGTAATACTGTTTGGCCAATAGCTTAAGCATATTTCTGGCTAACTCATATCTTAAAATAACCCATCTCCATTAATCTGTGTATCACCATGAGGCTGTGACTTACCAGGTAAAGTTCCAGCATCTGTCTCCGGCAGGGCTACATGGCTTCTCACTGACTCTGCCTTCTTTTTCCCAGCATTCAGTTTAGTTTTCCCCACTTAGCTCTATTCTGCTAAGCCACTGGCCAAAACAGCTTCTTTATTCATTAACCAATAAAAGCAACACATATACAGAAGGACTTCCAACACCAAAAGAATACTGAAGAATATAAAAAAAAGTTACACAGAGCTGAACACATCAAACAAGTCAGAAGTATCTGAAAGGTGCTGTGGCCTACTCGGAAACTGGAGTTATGTGCTGTGTTATTGCTATGGGAATAAAGCCAGAAACAACAGTTGTTGTGAAATAAATTTTCACATGCAAAATCATATTTATACACCCAGAGGGAAAAAATAACATTCTAAGTGTATAGACAAAGAAGCCTTGTGAATCCCTCCTTTTTTTGTTAGTGACACAGTTTTTCTTTATTCTGGAGTCTCTCAGAATGACACTGGAAGAAATCTCCAGGTTAGCTTTAACTAGCATCCTCTGTTTCTCTGCCAAGCTCCTTTCTTTAAGTTTGCATGCCTTGGAATAAAGTTGCATGTTAGGTATGATTCCAGCAAAACTGAAAGGTCAGGAAGCTGTTTTATTCTTGGGCGGTTTTATTCACTCCCAGTGGCTTCCTTAGTATCCCTACCGAGAATTTTAGTGTTCTCTCTATTAAAACTCAATCTGCTGCTTTAGAGGTTAATGATTAACTTTAATATGTCTGCGCCTTTAATTGTCATCAAGATTC
The DNA here is from genome assembly GCF_037038515.1 of Microtus pennsylvanicus. Classification (NCBI taxonomy): domain Eukaryota; kingdom Metazoa; phylum Chordata; class Mammalia; order Rodentia; family Cricetidae; genus Microtus; species Microtus pennsylvanicus. The sequence continues at coordinate 25,003,068 of NC_134592.1, forward strand.
TGGAATTAAATCAAATGTAATGGAAAGAATAGAATTAAGACAACTGGGCCCTAGTCCCAGCGCTACAAATAAAGCGTCTGACCTTGGGAAAGCTTTTGACTTCTCAGGAACTCCATCTATAAAAAAAGAAGGTTGGAAGATATGCTCTTCTAGTAGCTGTGGCTCTGTAAGTCCTAGAAACAAGGAGCCCTCAAAATTTAAATTTAACTGGTGGCTGGTAGTCATTTTCTTGTTACTTAACTTGGTGTTAACAGAAAAGAACTCGGCAGGCACACTGATTTCCTTTAGTGTACAGTTGGCTTTTGGGAAAGTAATAGGAGCCCTTCTCTAACAGTGAGCAGTGAGGCTCAAAAAAAGCCAGCTGTGGGGAAAGGGGACAAGGCCAAGAGAATGATGATAAGATGAACGAACTATCACTCTGCCATCTCCTCTTCAGGAAAGAAAGCCGCAGTATGAAGGGAAGATAGCAATATACAAAGTTTTGGAGTCCAGTCTTAAGAAAGAAATCTACAAAATATACACCTAAGGGTAAGGGAACATTGCAAAAGAGGGGGCAGAAAGATTGTAAGAGCCAGAGGACCAGAGAATGCTGCGAGATTGTGGCTCCTGGTAACATCAGGAGCTATAACCCATAAAGTCCCACCAACATGACCTCCCAAATGTGAGCTGAACAAGGAGGACACCAAAAAACATAGCAAACTGGATCAGGAAAAAAACCCACAAAGCTTCAGTCCTACGCAAAGAACTGTCAGCAACCGAGTAAAGCAGTGAGACGAAAGGAATGGACCTTCCCAGGGAAGAGAACACCAAATACTTGTTCAGTGCCAAATGGTCAGTCCTGAAAACCTACATACGAGTGGCTCAGTAGGGACTCAATTGGTAATATTGAATCTATAAATGCATTGATGCCCGCAACACTCATGATGAAAAACAGAGGCCGTGAAGTTTAAGGAGAACAGGGAGGGATATCTGGAAAAATTTAAAGGGATGAAAGGGAAGAGGAAAATGTTATAATTAAAATACAATCTGAAAAACAAACAAAAAAATCACTAAGCAAAAATTCGCAAAGGAAAAGAAGGGAAGATGGAAATAATAACGAAGCCACCCAGAGCTGAATCACTCAGGGCGGCTCTTTGGGGTGGGTATCAAGAATCATTGTGATGCATTCACCTAATTCCATCAGCCTCCTCTTGTCTTCCTGTAAAAACACCTCATGGGGTAGCAAAAGAATAATGGTCCTCCAGGAAAGGCCTCTCCTATGAAAAGAGAGGAAGAAACTGGAGAGGAAATAACATTTCTGTTTGAGGAAAAGAAATTATCAGGATGGGAGAGTCATTTAAAACTGACCGTGGCTGCTGCGCCTGTTAAGGGCCAACAGTTGGTAAACCATGCAATCTACAAGGGATGCACCTCGGGCTTGAGAGGCAGCTGCAAGCTGAAGGGAAGCTGAAGTAGACAATGTGCTTGGGGTTGTTGCTTTTATGTGTGTTTCTGAGTTTCCCTAATGGAGTCTATTTTTTAAATGTACGAAAAATGCACTGAACTTTCTGGTTCAACAGTTTGACAGCCTTTGGCAAGAGAAGTCTCTCTCCCTTTTGTTGCCAGAACTCTTTGTGGGGGCCAAGGTGGGGAAGTTGCCTCTTCGAAGGGCTTTAGCAGGTGCGATGCTCTGAGGGTCAATCCGATGTGTTCCCTTTCCTACAGACTGAGATAAGGCTCGAGAATATAGATCAGTTGCTATAAGCAGGGTCAGCATGAATAATTCTCCTCAAAGCTCACATGTAAATGCAGAGTTAAGGAATTACCCTTAAGAAAAGGATAGGATTGACTTCGGTGTCCTGGGCATAGATTTCAAATAGCTAACTCCCCCAGTTCCTCCTTGCCTTTACCAGAGACGTGGGAGGAGAATGAATTATTTTGGAAATTATAGTATGTGAGAAAATTCCATTTTAACTGCTATGCGACTTCGGAGTCCTGTGCTTATATAATGAACTGAGTTCATAAACCACCTCTCTCAGGTGTATTGCCCTAGTTCACATGGGCTAGAACTGATTCATAACTCGTGTTTTTCCTTATTAACAAATCAACAAACAAATTCTTAAACCAAGACGGCATGTGTATGTCAATGAATATATACTACTCCTTAAAGATTAGAGAACATTTACTGCAATATACTTGAGCAAATGCCCCAGTGTTCAGGATCTGCTCCACCCCTCCCTGAAATGAAAGAAGAGTGGACATCTCCCTCCTGAGTGAAGAGCATGGCCGTGTGGCTTCTTTGCTACTGAGAATGTGAGAAGACACCATCTAGCATACCTTATAGGCCAGTCTTTACATATGCTTGCCTTGTTTTTTGTGGCTGCCCATGCTTCTGACCTGCTTCTTGAGAAATCCGGGCCTGGGGTAGCCGCTGCTCCTTCACCTACGCCACAGATGAAAATCATCAGACCAGGCTTGAACACCTATAGCCTGGAACATACCTGCTACAGCCAGCTGCACTGACCTGGGAAGAAAAGAGCAAATGGATGCTGTTGAAAGCCACGGAGGTGTGAGGGAAGAATGACCATTGAAAAAATTATTTCAGCAAAACTTGACTGGCACAAAGAATTCTTCTACAAAAAATATATACCGAAACAATATAAGCAACTTCCAATTGACATTCATGTTGAACATCCATGTTTCTAGACTTCTCCTTTAATGTTTTATTTCCATATATTTGTTATGCTTCATAAGGGATTTCATTATGATGCTTTCCATGTACATATACATCCATCTTATTTCTACCTCCTGTTACTTCCTCTAGTCACCCCCTCCTACCTACCTACTTCACCCTACCACTAAGAGTTTGTCACTCATTAGTCATTTCAACCCTTAAAATTAGCCTAGATCTTCCAAAGGAATTATGTTACTCAGTCCTCCCAACTCTAAAGTCTCCACATATTACAGAGAACTGGTCAGTTTTCGAGGCATGGATAAAGCAAAAGGAACAGTCCTTTTATAAGATGGCGGCCTCTTTACAGAAGAGGAGCATGATGTTTGTCTCACAATAATGTTCCTCTGTGTCACATACTCACACAGGGAAGAGGTATCCTGATGAAACAGATATTCTGATGAAAGTCGGGAAAAGTTTCATGCAATTCCTGACATGAAGTCAATTTATAATCTCATATCAACTCTGTGCACTCATATTCTGTGTGTGTGTGTGTGTGTGTGTGTATGTGTGTGTGTGGTCTGTCTCTCTGTGTGTCTGTTTCTCTCTCTGTCTCTCTCTCTCCCCTCCCTGCAAAAGTAGTATATTCCTGTGGCTGTGAGTGAAACGATGCAATGTGTTACCAATTAACAAGGAAAAGCTCTCTCCTGTTTCCCCTTAAAGTTCAAATTCCATTAAGCGATGAGTACTTGGCCATCAATAATTAAGACCTATCCCTGGGAAACATTCCCACCAAAGAAGCTAACAGCGCTGCTTTCTGAATAATAAAGCAGAAAAAGATTTTTCCAAACCACAACGATTTTCTTTTCATATTTTTACAATCCTCTAAGGAAGAACAAGTAGCCACTTTACCAAGACCCCACAGCAATTCCATCCCCCTAAGTAGCATGATTACCACAAAATACTCTGTAACTTTGCCCAGTGTCAGTCAAGTGCAAATAATATATTGTTTTTGAAATATATGGGCATAATGAATGGCCTTTGGAATTATAGCCACTTGAATTTGATTCTGAGAAAGAAGAATATGTGTACTTAATTTTCTTATCAGAGGGTGCAGCTCTGATCCAGCCATATCGCCACTACCCTCTATACTCCACAAACATGGAAGAGGGTAACAGGGAGAGGAAATACATTATTGATGTCTGTTACACACAAAGAACTCCAGAATCAAGGATGGTGGAAGCCTCTTCTGTCTTAATCTGTTGACTTTTTAATTCACTTGATTCATAAAAGCTTGAAAGAGTAGCAAATTGAGAGTTGGAGAGATGGCTTAATGGTTAAGAGCACTGGCTGTGCTTCCGGGGAACCTGAGTTCAATTCCTAGCACCCACATGGTAGCTGACAACCATTTGTAACTCCCGTCCCCAGGAAATCTGATGTACCCCTCTGGTTTCCACAGGTACCAGGCACTTGTGTAGTACACAGGTATTCCTGCATCAAAACACGCGGCACACAACTTAATGGTTAAAATAATTTTGCAAATTTTAAAATCGTAGTGTAGCCTATCCTCTCAAGCATCAAAATCTTGTATGAAAGAGGAGTGACTGGATCATGGTAAGAAGGATTGCGCTGAGGATGTTCTTCTGACTCTGAGTCCTTTAAGAAGCCAACCAACATGCAAAGGACAGTTAACTTTGGATGCAGTTGGAGAAAAGAGGCAAATACAAGAGAAAGCAAAAACAATTTCAGGAACATGGGAGATTTCATCTTAAGATGTGGTGAAAAACAGCCATTAACCACCAAAGTCCAGAGTGAATGTGAGTAAACTGGAAAAGACACCTTAACCATGATCTATGACTCCTGATTAGCAGACTTTCAGTCCTAGAGGTTTTTGTTCATTTAAAAAAAAACAAATTTCTTTTATGCAATATATTCTGATCACAGTTTCCAACCCCCAACTCCTCTCAGATGCTCCCTACCTTCTTCCAACCCATTTCATACCTTTCCTTTCTCTCTTTAGATAACAGACACCAAAAAAAAGAGAGAGAAAACCCAAGAGACACACATATAGAAACAAAACCATAAAAACCCAAAATTGAAAGTCATCATATACAGACAAAAAAAACAATAAGACAAAAAAAAGTCCAAACAAATATGAGATGAAAAGTCTACAAAAAAAAATACCATTGAGTTTGTTTTGTATTAGCCTTGTATTGCTGGGCATGGTGGCTAAGTGTGGTTAATATGCCCAGTGAGAGCTTAGAGAGATTCATATTTTTTAAGTGAGGGGCATTTTATCAGTAAAGTTTGCATCAATTTGACCACATTACCTGCAGAAATAAGGTAAATGAGGGAAGACTTACACTAACTTGGGATTTCAGAGAGTCTCAGGTCAGGATGTCAGGAATCCACAGTCTTATCAGGACCCATATTTTGGACTTATATGGGGTTCTCTCTGGAATGTGATAGAGCCTGACTCTGCTGGTTTAAACAGTCTCCATAACGTAGGGCAGGAAATGTTATCCAGTATCTTAAAGGATGAACAAAAGCTAGCCGAAAGCAGAAGGTCAGCAAACCAAAAGTACCTGGCAGTGTTAGGATGCTAATGTTGCCAGGTGACCCTGAGAAAGGATTTCTGTACTGCCACTTTTCAATATGTTGTGCCCCAAATAAACAGTAGTAAATAAATAAAATCAATAACTGGGGGTTGCACTTTTATGAACCTATATTGCAACTGATTTACTAAATCACCACCTAACCAACTTCACTTACACTTAATGCTTTAATAACTAGTTCTCCCATTAGGACATCAGTCCAGCACACAGACACATTCTCAAGGTACTTGTGATGTTGATGTCATTCAGAATGGCCTCTAAATGTCAGAGAAAAACATAAGCAAAGGGAATAGGAACTATGCACTAAAACAGATAAAGTGAGTTTCCCCAGTTTAAAAATACCATTGTCACACACTTAACCAATTAAATATTCAGCTGCATCAATGACCTTCACTTTTTTTGGGGGGGTGGCATTGGGAGGTCTCCCATAGTCCAAGCAGCTTTGAACCCCTATGTAGCTGGGATGATCTTCACCTCCTGAGCCTCCTGCCTCGGTCTCCCAAAAGTTGAGATTACAAGTTTATATCACTGTCTTAGCTTATTGCTTTCATAAACACTATCACCAAAAGCAAGTTGAAAAGGAAATGGTTTCTTTCAGCTTATAGTTGTAATCTATTGTGAAGAGAAGTCAAGACAAAAACTCAAAGCTGGAACCTGAAGACAGAAACTGAAGCAGAAGCCATGGAGGATTGCTCTGACTGGCTTGCTCCTCACGGCTTCTCAACCTGCTTTTTTCAACCCAGGCCTACCTGCCCAGGGATGTCAACCATCTCCAAGTCATCTGGACCCTCCCATATCAATCATCAACTTAGGAAAATGCTCCACAGGCTTACAGACAGGCCAATCTAATAGAGCCATTTTCTCAATTAAAATTTCCTCTTCCGAGGTGACCCTAGCTTGTCAATTTGAGAAAAAGTGTATGAGCGCACACACGATGGCCTGCCCTTCTTTTCTGATAGCAAAGACTGGAGTAAGTAAAGCAATACTAATCACTTACTGGTTTGTGTTTTCTGCATGTTAATCAATAGGGCATCATTATCTCAGCTGTTAGACTTCTCTTTAATCCATATCCTCCTCCATACCTGAATTTTCGGGTGTTGTCTTGGTTTATTTCTTATTTCTGTAATAAACATATGATGACATCAGCAAGCTAAAAGAGAAAAGGTTTATTTTAGTTCTAATTTATGCTCTAGTCCTTTGTGGTGGAGAACTCACAGGAGCGGAAGCCTGGTGCCATTCCATATCCATAATTGGGGAAAAAAGAGGGATGGAGGCAAGCTTGAATTCTTCTCCATTTTATATAGTCCGGATTCCCTGCTCAAAGAATAACCCCATCACAACAAGAAGTATCTTCCCACATCGGTTAACATAATAAAGGCAATTCCTCGCACTTATGCCCAGAAATCCATCTCCCAGGGGATTCTAAATTCTGCCAGGTTAATAGGTAACATTAACTATCACAAGTGCTAAGCTTTGGGTCATATGGAATTGTTTATAGAAAGCATCAGAGATGGATGTGGCTACTTGAAGCAGTACCCACAGTTTTTTAGACTGGCTGTTCCTTTCTTGACTTCTGCACTTCCCCACTTCTATGGTAGAAACTGGACACTCCAAGCACTCATTAAATATCATACTCAATCTCCACATTTCTATTCAATTAGCTGACCTTAATATTCATCTCTAGCTAATGGGATTTAAATAAATCAGCTGGATCTTCTAGGAAATCTCTGGCTAAAGGAAAGATACAACTGATGCCAACCTGTGCCCCTTTTACTTGTCTTGACAGAGGCCACAACCTAAAGAATGCCAAGAGACTGGCAAACAGCCTTGGCACTGTCAACTACTGAACAAACGTCAATGGCCAATGAACTCCAGATTTCTCACTCTATGGAAGGGAACAGGGAGAAAAATGCTTACAGAACTATTGGTTCTATTTTCTGTTATTATCATGAGAGAATCCTTAACTGACACATTTCCTGACTTACTGAAAGAGCTCGTGTCTAAGCAACCAGCACTACTGCCTGGAAGCACACTATGAAACCGGTCAAGTAAGGGTCACCAATCTACTAGATGCTACTGCCATTTCAATGCCAGAAACAAATCTTATGACAGCTAACTCCACACCACCAGCTCTGATGCTTCTTGGTCAGACCCCTAACCTTGCAGCACTATATACCATTACTGTACTTAGACTCATAGTTTGAAGTGGTTACAAGTAGTTGATGGAATATGAGTCCCAGACATGTCTCTTTACAAATGAAGCTTCAGTCATTTGGCAATTTTATATCCCATGCATTTATAAGGTAAGATGCACAGAGAAGAGGCCGCTGTGTCATCCAAAAGGACTGTACTCATGTGATCAAACCTGTGACCTCTCTAGACCATTCTTTGTTCACTAATCTCCAGCCACCATATTGACATGATCACTGGAAAAGGCTCTGAAATTTCAAATTCTAATCCAGATTCCTGTTCTGGCAGCTCCTTCCATACAATGCTTCTCCCTTGATGTTCTTCTAAATGGACTTGGAAAACAATGGATAGTCTGTAAGATTTTCGGTGTGCAAACCTGACAGAATTTGGTAATAACAGGGTTGAAGAACACAAAAGCATAAATCAAGAATGGTGCCCACGTTGTGGATATGGATAGCAGTAGATATAATTACTCAAAGGGAGAATTAAACAAGAGGGAATAATTTAGAAGGCATCACCCTGCCAGTTTACAAATATGCTGGATTTTAGGATCATATGGACCATATGGAATAATTCTCTGAAGAACTGGAAGTGTGGCTGTAGAAGACAGAGAAATCTGGAAGGACAGATTTGAGAATCATCACTTATAGGTAATCAAAGAATCATGACTCTTTCTCGTCCACCTGCATCTCCTGCCTCAATAAAGGACACTCCAGAAGCTCAGCATCCTACCCTCAGGACAAATATCCTTCTAAACAAAAGTATACCCAGCTACCAGGAACCATTCACAACAATCACTAAGAGGTGCCTCCTGGTTTATATTCAATTCTACTTCAGCTGCCTTCATTCAGCTCCCACCGTCTTTCACTTGGAAGTCACCAGCCTGTCCCTTATCACACACAAACATACGCTTACTGGGAGAGAGGGGGGGACAAAATTATGCTAATCCTTGGGGTAAAAACCGTCAGCACCTCCACATTACAAAAAAAAAGGATGAGGTCTTATCTTTCATAGGTTTTCTTCAAAAGGATGTTGAGTTTCAATCTGCACACAACATATTGTGTATCAGAAAGGGAGGATTCCCTACTCAAACCTACACAGGGAATATGGCTGCTACAATTTACAAAGTGCCCATTTGTATTCATAAACAAAGCAATTTTAAAAAGCAGTTGTGTATTTCTTTTAAACAAATAAATGTGCGTTTTAAAAACCACTCAGTAAAGGCACAATGAGTTTCTACATGATACCCTTGGGTCCCTCTGGCTTGTTATCCATCTGCCTCATTTTGTTCCCGTCTGTGTGGGTCTTCCTCAGCTCAGCAAGTGTTCTACAGTGTTTGTATATAAATGCAGAGGCCTTTAAGAAACCTTTCTCCAAAGATCAGAAGCCAGCAGTCAGCCTAAACCAATCTATCCTCAGGGAGACAGTGGGGGGTAGAAGGCTAAGCACTTGAACTAGAGGCTATAGGGAAAGAACGCAAAGGTTAAGCCTCTTGAATCAAAGACTTTGGCCTCTTATCAGCTGAGACAGCTTGCTTTGATGATGCCACACAGACACATCAACCCCAGAGTTATTTTTTGCACTCTATTGAAACTTCTCACTTCCTTCCTTGCAAGATAAAACTCACGCACCGACTAATGGTTGAACTCTGCGCCTGCTATGAAACATGAGACTGTGTTGATCTTCAAGAATCTGATATGTAATCGTTATAATTTGATGGCTAAAATGCTCTAAGGACTTCTATTGAACATGGGAAAGGGCTGAATCCTTTCAATTCCTTTATAAAACAGAGTCTACTGCCACCTTCATTTGTATATAGGGAAACTGAGGCTAGATTTAATAACATCCCCAAGACCCAAGTATGTAAGAGGTAGCACTTACAAGCTAATTCAAGAGACAAATAAAAAATTAAGGAGATTAATACATGATCAGTTAGTAGCAAATATTTTCAAATGAATAAAAGAATGGGTGAAAAACCTGAAGGACAAACACTGCTATGACGAGAGAAGAAAGGCAATACTTGAGGCTGGGGTGATGGCAGTACTACTGGAGGGAATGGTGAGCTTCTGGGAATAGGAAGACAGAAAACAACAGCATCATACTGGCCATGACACATTTCATGTCACACCTAAGGTGAAGAACCTAAGCAGAACTTGTTCTCTCCCAGAGACAAATAAAGCACTATAGTCTCTAAACACCACTTGGCTTGAGGCTGTGAGAATGAGAAACTAGAAAATGTAAAATCTCAGGTGGTTTGCTTTAAACTGGCTACTGTAATAAACTATGTGAAGGCAAATTGAGAGAGTCACGCATTCACCAAGCAGATGTACACTTTCTACTATACGCCAGGGTCTGTGCTAGACACGGGGAATGTGTAGGGGAAGAGAAAAATACAAATTCCTTACAAAGAACTAAAAATCGGTTTAGGTTAGTCCCTAAAAAAATGAGGTTGAGGAGATAGCTCAGTGAATAGCATGTTTGCTATGAAAATCGGAGAACCTGAACTGGGATTCAGAGGATCCATGTAAAATCTGAGAGTAACAGCTCAGATCTGGAATCCAAGCACTGAAGGTGGAGCTAGGGACTGGTTTATGGACCAGTTTGGCCAAATTAGTGAGTTCCAGGTTCAGTGAGACACTCTTCTTCAAAATAATAAAGTGAGTCAGACCAGAGAAATGGCTCGATAGTTAAGAGTGTTTGCTGTTCTTATAGAGAACCAGACTTCGGTTCCTATCACACACAGCCAGCTCACAACTGGTTGTAACTCTAGCTCCAGGTGATCCAACCCCCTCTTCTGACCTCCACATACACACGCAAGTGCACATAAGTGCACATGCATGTACCACACACACAAATTAAAAATCAGGAAAAATCAAAACTCATGTGTATTTCACTGCATATCTATAACTATAGTGTTATTTTGTTTTGTTTACATTCATGGGTGATTTTGAAACTTAATCAAACTTTTAACTAGCAAACTAGTAGAGGAAACAATAGAGAGAAGGAACAGAAAGAGAGCAAGGGCAAATGCCTAGCAGGCTCTTTGAAAGAAATATTTGATCCCTCTGAGAAGCAGCTTGAGAAATACCACCAGCAGCAGAAAACCAGAGAATAATTCATCTAGATAAAGCCACGGGGCAACTGCATCTCATATGTAACACACTGGCTGCTTCCGTCGCTGTTCTTTTCTTCTCAAATTAGAAAGCTCTTGGGACCAGACAAAGCAGGATGAATCCCCATGAACGATTTTCAGAAAACTTAGATGTTCTCAGCACATCTGCAAAAGTAGTTCCTTCATCTCTAATTATCATCTCTGAACTTGCCAGATGAAACTCCAAAACCTACCCAGTCAGAAAATACAAGAACTTGGTGAACCACTTTTCAATTATATTTCCATATTAGATTCCAATTACGCTTCTATAATACTTGCTTCTCTTGCAGAAGATCTGGGTCCAGTTGCCAGCGCCTACGTGGCTCCTCACAACAGTATACAAACTCTAATTCCAGGGGTTCTGATGGCCCCTTCAGTTCTCCACACACACTTCAAATGCATAGTACAAATACAGGCAAAACACTCACGTCCATGAAGGTCAAGAGTTTTGTTTCTCTATAAGGTGTTATATTGGGTTCTCATAATAAGGAAAGAATGGAAGCAAAATTTAGTGTATACAATAAAAATCTGCTTGGTGTTAAGAAGTTTTTTATTGTGGATTTGGTGTGTGGGCGTGTGTGTGTGTGTTCATGCACACACACTGATTTTCTTTACACTTCTACCTGTCTTTACATAAGGCATTTCCACCAGATGATGAGTGGTTAAAGGTAAACATCACACCTTCTCCAGCTGTTATGCACTTACCAGAAGTGACTCCTGTATGCATGCAATAGTTACTGTTATCATTGCTTACTGTTTAAAGATTTCTCCTTTGAGGGGAAAAAAATCTATCTCTCTCACCTCAGGAAAAATGAAGTAAAACCTGACTTCCTTGAGGGGTCAGGATGGCCTGAAGAAGTCAGCTTACTCCCAAGTAACTATGAGTTATTTTCAAATGTGGATATTGGCAAGTTTAAGCAGCTTTCAAGAGACCATATAACTGCATTCAGTCTGGAGTACTTTCCCAGTCAAACCCTCATACTTTCTCACAGTGCAAGCATGGCTGGGCTGACAATCATTGCTGCATAGGCAGTCTCCTCTCCTCTACTGGAAAGCTTGTCATTCATGTCCACTCTAAAGAAGATTGTGATGCCTTTTACTCTAGGGCCCCAAGGAGGTGACATCAGTGGCTTTAAGCACAGTTAGAGCAAAGTGCATAGCACCCTAGAGAAGCGCACTAGTTATCCAATGCCAGTAAACATTTTCTATGGAGAAGCAGGTGGTAAATATTCCAAACTTGGCCAGCCATATAGCCCAAACTGAAATGTTTCAAGAACTTTGCTAGTATGCATGCATTGTAGCCCCCAAAGGAGCCACAAACAATACAGAAAGTGGATGTGACCTAGTTAGATCCACTCACCAGACTTTGCTCACCATGGTATAATATAGATGGGAGTATTCTCTGTCCTGCTCATCCCCCTGGACTGGTTTTGCTCTGCAGGCCTGTTTCCAAATAACCACTCAGAGGCTTCATATTGGTTACAATTGTCTGGCCAGTGGCTTAAGTTATTTCTCGCTAGCTCTCTCTATCAATTAACCCATTTCTTTTTTTTTAATTGTGAAGTATTTCTTTTTATTATTATTATTTATTTATTAAAGATTTCTGTCTCTTCCCCGCCACCGCCTCCCACATCCCTCCCCCTCCCCCAATCAACTCCCCCTCTCTCATCAGCCTGAAGAGCAGACCACAGACCAGGTTCCCTGCCCTGTGGGGAGTCCAAGGACCTCCCACCTCCTTCCAGGTCTAGTAAGGTGAGCATCCAAACAGCCTAGGCTCCCACAAAGCCAATACGGGCAGTAGGATTAAAACCCAGTGCCATTGTTCTTGACTTCTCAGCAGTCCTCATTGTCCGCTATGTTCAGCGAGTCCGGTTTTATCGCAGGCTTTTTCAGACCCAGGCCAGCTGGCCTTGGTGAGTTCCCGATAGAACATCCCCATTGTCTCAGTGTGTGGGTGCACCCCTCGCGGTCCTGAGTTCCTTGCTCGTGCTCTCTCTCCTTTTGCTCCTGATTTGGACCTTGAGGAATTAACCCATTTCTATTAGTTAGTATTTTACCATGAGACTCATGTCTTGCTGGTAATACTTGAACCTCTTTTTTTTTCCTTTGGTGGTTACATGGCGTCTTCCCGACCCTGCCTACTATTTCTCTGTATCTTTGTTTGGACTTCCTGCCTATCTTTACTCTGTTAAGTCACTTGTCAAAACAAATTTATTCATCAACCACTAAAAGCAACACATATACAGAAGGACATCCCACATCGGTATAAAGAATTAGTACAACATTAGAGAATTCACTTTTCTATATATGTGAATATTCCAGTTACATTCAACTCTCTTCTTTAAGCCAGTAAATGTTATATTTTATTTGTATTTTATTAAATTTTCTACTGAGGGTATAAATTTATATTGACGCACCTTTTTCTAAGTTTTATGTTTTTATTTTATGTACATAGTGGTTTGCTGCACGTGTGTGTGCCATGTGTTAGCAGTACCTACAGAGGCCAACAGGGGGCATCAGAAACCCTGACACTAGAGTTACAAACTGTTGTGAGCTGCCATGAAGATCCTGGGAACAGAACCCAGGTTGTCTGCGAGAACAGCAAGTGCCATTATCATCTCTTGAGAGATGACATCAGCTGAGTCATCTCTTCAGCCCCAGTGCCTACCTTTCCTGAAAATCATATTCAAAACATGACTGTTGAACCAAGAAGTTATCTGCAGCTGATATTTGCTGGCAAAGGAAAAAGTAATTTTCTCCGAGGGAGTCTTGCTGGGTATATTAACCACACTTCATAGTAGGCCCCATGCCTAGGAGCACTTGGCCGACACGAATCAAAGTCAATGATCAACTTAAGATGGCTGTGGCTACTCTCATCCTCAGGTTCCGAAGAGCAGCTCCAAGGAACCTGAGACACCAGGGAATTCACAGGGCAGACATGGCAGAGAAGGAGTCTGCAGAGCCCACAGTATCTCTGGAATAACCGGGAAAAAAAGGCAAGTCTTCTGGGAAGATGCTTTTCAAAAATGGACTCATGATATTTGAAGAAAAGATGGTAGAGCAGAGACACATGCCTGGTGGAGAACGGCCAATGTAGAGACATGGTGACAAAAGGTATGGAAGCCATATGGAAGGGTGGACAAATCTGCTCACCTTGCTGGGAGAAGGGAGGGCACAGCACTGCCCACAAGCTGCAAGTGTAATGGTTTTGCCCGGGGAGCCTCGGGATTCTGCCTCCTGAAACACTGCCTATCTGCAAGATCACTTGCTTCTGAACAGCGGCAGGACATCCAGGTTAAGTTCCAGAGGTGCTCCAGTATTTATGGTGCTTCAGAAGCCAGAAACCTTGAACCAGACCAATTACTCGTTGCAATGAGTATGTAAAGCTGTTTGGGTGACACACTGCAGTTTGCGCTTTTATGAATGAATATGTGACAGAGAGGTGGATAAGATGGGAAGATGGAGTGAGTATGCTTGGTTGAGGGGGATGGGGGACTAGAAACATAACCACAGTGGTAGGTGTGGGGAAGGGGAGTGGACAGGAGAGCATGTCATTGCCGAGTGGGACCAACAACGTAGTGGTCACAGCTTAGAGCTTTTGCAGACTCCCCCAACTCCACCCCAACCCCAACATGCTGCCCAGCCCCACAATCGCACTGGCTCTGAGAAACAACAGGATGTACTAGAAGCACATTCATTTTCCAGGTTGGGCCTCCTCAAAAACACCTCCAATGAACCGTGCTGCCTGCTCTGTTGGTGCCCGTGGTCCGTGCTGCCAGCCAGACCATGTTGATGCAAGGATCACGTTGGAGTCTCTTCTGTGGTCCTGCTGCACCGAGGGGCTGTGTGGATGTTCACGGTCTGTATTGCCGCCAGAGACCATGCTGAGATCTGTGGTCCTTGCTGTCACCAGAGGAAGTGCGGAGGTCTGTGATCTGCGCTGCACTGACTGTAAAGGACAAGGAAGCTTCTTTTGCAGTGATATCGATGAGGGCAGACTCACAATTGAGAAGGAGTCCTAGAACTCTTCTGTGATAACGTCTCCCTTTCCCCACCCCCTCCCCAACTTCCCATCTCCCAAAAAAAGAAACGGTCTAGACAGGAAGTCATTGAAGAGAACTCTTAAAAATTGTGATAAGGATGCTGAAGTGTAACTCTCCACAGTTGATGGCTTCTGGCAGGAGTCTGGATGGGGAGGACTCAGTTTTCTTCAAGGGGCTGGCCACCGGGAATTTGACCATGCTCTGGTGAGTATATGGACAACACAAATTGGATTTGGTATATCTTTTTCTGTTTTTTCCTTCTTTTTTTTCAGGGAGATGTCACAAGGGTGTGGGTGGACCTGGAAAGACCACAAAGTGAGTATGATTGAGGTGCATTATATGAAATTCTGAAATAAACAGTAAAAAATATTATGCTAGGAAAAAAAGAGATATATTTTCAACAAAATAAATAGCTGCTTTCCTCTCATGACTCAAAATTATTATTAAGGAAGTTATTCACAATGCTGCAATTTATTCATATCCTCCGTGAGTTTGGGGCTGGAAGGTCATTGAACTCACACTCAGGAAGTTGAACTGTGAGATTCCACAGGATTATGATATACTTACGTCAACAAATACCTTCAGAGCTCATCAAATAAAAAGACAGCTATATAATTAACTTGGGATGACATGCAAAATGCCAAAACTGGGTTACTTAACACTGGAAGGGTTTTTTGATTTTTGTTTTCTCCCACAGTTCTAGAAGCTTGCCAAAATGGTCGAGTTCTGAAAGAGGATCTTCTTCCTGCTTTGCAAAACACCCAACCTCTTGCTGTCTCCCCGCAGAGATGGAGAAGGGAGGGAAAATTCCGTTTATAAAGCCACAGTCTAGTCTGGCAAGGGCCCCACCATCACGAACCATTTAACCTTATCTCTTCACTAAAGACCAAATCTCCACATACAGTCACACCAGAAGCAATAGCACATGAATGGGGTCACATATTAATCGCTGTCACAAGCTTCCACCCAGGATGGACCCTTCACATTTCTTTCAGCAAAGAAAATCACACAGCCATGCTTAAAGTCAAAGGATGGAAACTTTGTCATATTCATGGAAGGAAAGGAAAAGTAGAAATACTGAAGTAATACCTACCCAGAAGCACCAGAAGGTTGGAAGCAGATTCGTGATATAATCATGTATTATAGAAAGCTCCCTCTTGGACCATGTAGAGAATGGAGTAGAGCCTTATAATCAAAAACGGTTGCATTTGGGGCTGTCTAAATGGTTCGGCAGGCAAAGGTGCTTCTCACTAAGCCTGACTATCGAAGCGTCTGAGTCTGATCACCAGAACCCACATGGTGGAAGGAGAAAACAGATTATTACTAGTTGTTTTCTAACCTCCACACATACCTGCACATGCACATATACACACACATGTATGTACACACACACACACACATCATTAAACCTTTAAAGACTATCTTGAAATTCATCATGTAGTCTAGGGGAAGAATAACATCAACACAGAGCTATTATGGTAGGGATAGAAGAAACCAGTGCTTAGAGACTTCAACAGAGTGTGCCAACTTTGACTTCCTCCTGCAAAAATGAAGATTCAAGAGACACAAATACTGCAAGGTCAGACAAAAGTATCAGAAATGTGCTTCCAGTTACAACCATAGGTTCCAGATCACTACAGCTCGATTCCTTGAATTGAAAACATGTTTAATTAACTGCCTAGAAATACAAACCTCTACACATCTTTAAATTGAAAACATGCTTAATTAGCTGTCTAGAAATAAAAATCTTCATATAACACAGAGTACATTGAAATGGCTTGGGTTACCCTCACACTGGTTTTTTTTTTTTTTTTGGCATACGCTAGTGACTATATTTAAACAACACCAGAGTGGGCCTCATGAGCTGATATCACACGTGGAAATTTCAAAATTGGGGTGAGGGAGGGGCTGGAGAGATGGCTCAGCTGGTAAAGAGCCAGCTTCGAGCAAGCATGAAGATCTGGATTGGATCACCAGGACTCATTATAAATAATTTTAAAAAAAAAAGCTGGCTGTGGACTCATTAAAAATTAAAAAAAAAAGAGCAGTCAGGGTTCCCTGCCCTGTGGAAAGCCCAAGGTCCTCCCCCTCCATTCTGGTCTAGGAAGGTGAACATCCAAACTGGCTAGGCTCCCACAAAGCCAGAACATGAAGTAGGATCAAAACCCAGTGCCATTGTCCTTGGCTTCTCATCAGCCCTCATTGTCTGCCATGTTCAGAGAGTCCAGTTTTATCCCATGCTTTTTCAGTCACAGTCCAGCTGGCCTTGGTGAGCTCCCAATAGATCAGCTCCACTGTCTCAGTGGGTGGGTGCACCCCTCGCGGTCCTGAGTTCCTTGCTCATGTTCTTCCTCCTTCTGCTCTTCATTGGGACCATCTGGATCGCACACCTGGAATGGAATGAACTTCTGGAACCACCATCTGGATCGCACATCTGGAATGAACATCTGGGCGGCACATATGGGGCGAACATCTGGATCGCACATCTGGGCTTGACATCTGGCGCACATCTGGAATGAACATCTGTATTTGCACATCTGGAATAAACATCTGGATCGCACATCTGGATCGCACATCTGGAATGAACATCTGGATCGCACATCTGGAATGAACATCTGGATTTGCACATCTGGATCGCACATCTGGAATGAACATCTGGATTTGCACATCTGGATCGCACATCTGGAATGAACATCTGGATCGCACATCTGGAATGAACATCTGGATTTGCACATCTGGAATGAACATCTGGATCGCACATCTGGATCGCACACCTGGATTTGCACATCTGGATCGCACACCTGGATTTGCACATCTGGATCGCACATCTGGAATGAACATCTGGATCGCACATCTGGAATGAACATCTGGATCGCACATCTGGAATGAACATCTGGATCGCACATCTGGATTTGCACATCTGGATCGCGCATCTGGATTTGCACATCTGGATTTGCACATCTGGAATGAACATCTGGATCGCACATCTGGAATGAACATCTGGATCGCACATCTGGAATGAACATCTGGATTTGCACATCTGGATTTGCACATCTGGATCGCACATCTGGAATGAACATCTGGATCGCACATCTGGAATGAACATCTGGATTTGCACATCTGGAATGAACATCTGGATCGCACATCTGGAATGAACATCTGGATTTGCACATCTGGAATGAACATCTGGATCGCACATCTGGAATGAACATCTGGATCGCACATCTGGATTTGCACATCTGGATTTGCACATCTGGATTTGCACATCTGGATCGCACATCTGGAATGAACATCTGGATCGCACATCTGGAATGAACATCTGGATCGCACATCTGGATTTGCACATCTGGATTTGCGCATCTGGAATGAACATCTGGATTTGCACATCTGGAATGAACATCTGGATCGCACATCTGGAATGAACATCTGGATCGCACATCTGGAATGAACATCTGGATCGCACATCTGGAATGAACATCTGGATCGCACATCTGGAATGAACATCTGGATCGCACATCTGGAATGAACATCTGGATCGCACATCTGGAATGAACATCCGGTGTACATCTGGAATGGACATCTGGCGTACATCTGGATTTGCACATCTGGAATAAACATCTGGATCGCACATCTTGACTGAAGATCTGGAGTGAACATCTGGATCCACACATCTGGACCAACCATCTGGGTCACACATCTCTGAGCTCCGGAGACCCGGCACCCGCGATCCGCACGGCCTTTCTGCGTTGCCGCCGCCGCCAACTGCTGACTCCGACACCGCTGTCCTCCAGGCCGGGCACCGAGCTTTACCGCCCCGCCCCCCTCCCTCACACTGTTTTTATAAATACCATTTGTTATGGCCTTTAAACAAAAAGGTCAACAAACACAACGGCCTATATATTTTTTCCTTTTTTTCATACTTTTCGTAATCTCATTCCACCAAAAAAGATGATGGATGAAGATGCATAGGTATCAGTACTGAGAACATCATAAAAGTGAGGCCCCAAGAATTATAAACTCAAGATGCAGTCAGTATATTATAAAAGTACTTTGAAAATCAAATTGAACCTTTTGTGCATGTAAAAGAAAGCTACAACCTAAACACACCCAGGGAAAGAATGTTTTAATGGGTGGAAATTATTTGCATGACCATTTAAAAAAAAAAGAAGAAGAAGAACAGTCAAAGACTTAGAACGTCCACTTATTTCTGGCTCTGCCCTAAACCAAATAGTGTGCTCTGGTTTATTTGGTTGTATGATTCTCTCCATAAATGAACATTAGTCATTAATGTTTATATAGTAATCTCATCAGAATTTAGTTAAGATAGATCTAAGAAATAAATCCACCTTCTCGTGATGGAAATTCTGCTTCCAGCCTATATAGGCTCCTTAATTTGGATTCACCCATAGAAGCCTGGGGAAATAATGTACATAAGTCATTAATTTCAGATATAATCTCAGGAAAAGAAACATAAACCAAAGCATCAGCAAAACATGAGGGGCCTGAAGCTTGGACAAGAGATCAGTGAGGCCTAAAGATGTACTGGAAGAGTTGAGAGAATACAAAGATGGCTGGCTCTCCTTCCTTAAGTTTCTCAAGTCAATGTTAACCTGTGCTTTCTCCCACAGGCTTAGAAAAAATTAACTCAAAATTCTAATTCCACCATTACTAGCTGTTCTTCATGTGACCTTGAGCCGGGTGTTTAATTTCTCTAAACCTCTAAGTTCTTATCAATAAGAGATAATAATTTCTAATCTCCTGGGCTCTCGTGAAAATTAAAAAAAATAGAACAGGTAAAGCACTTTGGACAGAACCAGAAAACTTGTATGTCCTTGATAAATGGCTGCAAGGGCTGGTTTGACATTGAAAACCACAAGCTGTAAGAGACCCAGGAAATGATTGCCACGACGTCTGGGTCAGTGCTTTCTAAATATTGGTTCTCCTTTCAGCTGTGTTTCATGAATGCTGAGAACTTGCCCAAAAAATGTCGCCTCGTTAGGCAGTGATCCCTCTTGAGAAATAAGAGTTAAAAGGTGACCAGCGTGAAGGGTGCTTTTCTCCAGAAATTTCACAATGAATGAGACAAACCATTTCCCTGGCAAAGCAATGTTTAAACTTGAAGGTAAAATGCTGGAGCTCAGCCCTCCTGTCTCTTCTTGTTAAGCTCAGCTTTGACCTTCTTACACTTCAGGACACCACCTATGCAATGAAAGCAGAGAAATCCTTACTCTACTTGCTCCTCCATTTGTGTTTGATTGGCCTCCCCTGACACTGGATAACTTTACTTCACTTCAAGCAAGTAGCTCATAAGTACAACTTGATGTGAGAAATAAAAAAGAGAGACACATTATATGCAATCACAGATGATAATACCATAACACAGTCTACTCTGTATGAGATGTCAACACAGTCTCCTCTGTATGAGATGCCTTTACAGGTTATGCCCTCATCTTATTTTTTAATTTATTAGGGAAAAAACTATCTTAGCCAGGTGGTGGTGGCACACACCTTAATCCCAGCACTCAGGGGGTAGAGGCAGGCGAATCTCTGTGAGTTCAAGGCCAACCTGGTCTACAAGAGCTAGTTCCAGGACAGGCTCCAAAGCTACAGCAAAACCCTGTTTGAAAAAAAAACCAAAAACAAAAACAAAAAAACCTATCTTCTCATTTTATGAGCCAAATCTAGTTTCTACTTCTGTATTCCTCCTCTGTCCATCTTCCCTGCCCCATCCCATCCCCCATCCACTCCTCAGAAAGGATAAGGCTTCCCATGGGGAGTCAACAAAATCTAGCACATTGCTTTGAGGCAGGACCAAGGCCCTCCTCCACTATATCTATGCTGAGCAAGGTATCCCTCCAAAGAGAATGGGTTCCAAAAAGTCAGAACAAACAGTAGGGATAAATCCTGGTCTCACTACCAGTGGTCCCACAGTCTTCCCCAGCCAAATAACTGTCACCCACATTCAGAGGGCCTAGTTTGGTCCTTTGCTGCTTTCCTCAATGTCAGGCTGGAGTTGATAGGCTCCCATTAGCTCAGGTCAGCTGTTTCAGTGGGTGTCCCCATCATGGTCTTAACCTCTTTGCTCATATTCTCACTCCCCCACTCTTCAACTCTATTTTTGGAGCTCAGCCCAGTGCTCTGCTGTGAATCTCTGTATCTGCTTCCATCAGTTGTTGGATAAAGATTCTATGGTGACATTAAAGATAGTCATCAATCTGACTACAGGGCAAGGCCAGTTCAGGTACCCTCTCCACTGTTGCTTGGGGTCTTATCTGGGTCATTGTGGATTCCTGGGGATTTCTCTAGTGCCAGGTTTCTTGCTAGCCCCATAATGGCTCCCTTAATCAAGATATCTCTTTCCTTGCGCTTTGTCTCTGCCCTTCCCCCATCTTAACTATCTCATTCCCTCAAGTTCTCCTCTCCCATCCCCAACCATCTTAAGTGAGGTAACCCAGACCCAGAAAGATGAGCATGGTCTGTATTCACTCACAGAGGAATAGTTGATGGAAAGCAAAAGATACACAGATTCCCCTGGGAAGGGAAAGTAGACAAGATCTCTTGAGAAAACTGGGAGGGTGGGAGTGGGAGGGGGGGAGAAAGGAATGCCCTCATCTTTTAAACTCAATATACTTTCCTGCTGCTTCCACTGACAAGTTTTGATGTCGATCAGGCTGAAGATGTCCACCTAGTAATCAATTGGGCACTTTCCCACTGGTTTTGCACAGGGAAAGTGACTACTTGCTCCCAGGCAGCAATCATTTCAAATGATAGCCTCCAGACTCAGCAGATGCTAAAAATATGTTTTAAATGTATATTTGACTTGACTTGATTGAGAAATTATGTGAGCTCATCAAAGGATCTTGACCTCCGTTGGCTTCTCTGGTGGGAGTTCAAGAGGATGAACATCCCAAGTAGAGTAGTCATGTCGCATTGAACTAGACAGGAGCCCACAAAAAATAGTTGCCATGACCATAGCTGATCATACCTACTCTCCTTGGCATCTGTAAGACAGAGGGGTTAGGAAAATGCCTTTAATTTTACACAACTGCATGTGTGGGGGGGGGGGAAATCAGCCTAGTTGGACCAGAGGTAAGCTATACAATGAAATTTGGATTCTGTTTCTTGGCAACCCACTAGCTCTCACACCATAAATCTGAATCACAAACTTCTTTCCCCTCCTATATCCAGGGTCTATGGTAATTAACCCAATTTATTATCATGTCATAGCTTCCCTTTCTTTCCCACCCCCAACTTACCTCAGATCATTTTACCTCCCACGGGCATGGCTATAACCCGTGGACCCTCTTATCACGAGGTTTGATCTCAAGCCCTGAATCTCCAAACTTTTCTCCACAAGGTCACCAGAGCATCCTTCCTAAAAGCTGGTGTTTCCTTTGAAGACATTTGGTGACAGTTCATTCCTTAAAGGATCAAGATGAAATATAATCTGACAAACAAGACGCTGATCTCACCTGTGACCCCTTCCATGACCTTCCTGGAAGAGCATGAAGGTGAATCGCTTATGATTCGTGTATCTCTTCCTCTGACCCGTGCTGATTTTCCTCCCAAATCCCATGGCTTATCGGCAGTTTGCTCATCACCTGCCTGTCCACAGTCATCTTCAGAGCAAGGGCATTGTGGCGTTTTTCTCATGCCTCACTTTTGACTTCGCACGGAGCAACCCTAGAGTACAAGTGCTCTGATTTGAGAAGAATCACTGGGTGAGTGAAAAGAATAAATCAAATGTCTTCTGGTACCAGAACTATGTATTAACTGAAACTTTTTTTCCTCTTGTTTACTATCTCTCCTTATTAAAACTCTATTTAACTGGGGCATTACCACAATCTCAGTTTTCAGGTTCTATAATCAGATTTTCAAGTTCAAATTCTGCCTCCTTCACTTGCTAACTCTATAGCCCTGGATAATCTACCAAAAAAAAACAGTCTATGTACCCTTTGTGCTGGGGATTCCTCTTCTATGACAGGGTGATGGTGATGACAATTTCTCCCTCCCAGGGTCACTGTGAGGTTAGGCAAACTCATCAGTGTAGATGCCAGCATGTGGCATATAAGTACCACTTGGAAATCTTGAAAGTAATAATATGTTAAACAGGAATTTTTGTGTGTACTCAAAACTGGCAACAAAAGTCCGAAGCTGTGGACAAAGCAGCTGTACAAGCCCCACATTTTAAAACAGATCTGCCAACACCTGGGGCACAGTGACTCCCCCAGAGACCATAAGCCTAACCCAATTCTTCTACCTTCTGCCACCATCATAAATCTCTCTTCCTTCACAGTCCATAAATGATGGGGCTGGAGTGATGGGGGGGGGGGTATACAGGCAGGGAGCAGAGTCATCAGTTATGGTCCTGGCTTTATCATGGTTTCCAGAGTCTTCGATAAGATGTTAGGATCACACATCCAAGGAAATAAAACCAACAGCTTCTGGAGAATGCCTAGGGTGGTACAGAATGATCACCAGATGGGGGCATGGGCATTCCCTGCCAATTTTCAGTCACATGTCAAGTTCTCGACGCTTATCATACATAGAGAGTGACTGGGGAAATTGAACCAGGGCTTTAGTGAGAGGTGACTTTCTTAAAGTGATTAGTGACTACTTAAATCTGTAAGTTTTTTCCAGAGAGACCTGGTACATTAAGGTAAGAAGGGCTGTGGCACAAGGCCCGAGAGGAAAAGGATGGGACCGTCTCACCGCTAGCATCCTGCTACGATGATCTCAGAATCTCCTTCCTATGAAAGCGCAGAAGAAAGGCAAAAATCTGGGGCTACCAAGTGAAAAGCTACTTTCCTAGAAGTGTGATTGAAACACGGCCCCATCTAAAGCATCTAGAAGGAGGTTTCTTTTTCTAGAAAGAGGGCTGGCGGAAGCTAGTCTCACTCAGTGAAAGTCATGGAAAGGAGGCAGAACCACACCAGGCCCCACAAGCCTGACAGGCAGATTGTTAGCAGGAGATAAGTCTGATGCCACCATCTCCCTCCCGACTTCGAAAGTCCTCCAACGCAGGCAAAGTTAACCCCGCAAAGGGGTAGAGATGACTCACTGGGGCATCTCTGTG
Organism: Microtus pennsylvanicus; assembly: GCF_037038515.1. Classification (NCBI taxonomy): domain Eukaryota; kingdom Metazoa; phylum Chordata; class Mammalia; order Rodentia; family Cricetidae; genus Microtus; species Microtus pennsylvanicus. The sequence continues at coordinate 25,026,793 of NC_134592.1, forward strand.
AAAACACCACACTCAATCAGTCAAGCTACCAGGGCGACAAAAGTGGAAGATCAAATTAAAGAGCTTCAGACCCCAAGCGATAGATTAGATCGTGTCAGGGGAGGGCGGGGCGAGCGCCATATATAATATTAGAGTCACATAAAAGGACCAAAATAAAGCTCCATAAATGGAGCTCTGGGTTAATATTTATACATATCTAGGGAACTAAAGAATCTGTCTTCAAAATTTGTGGGGCAGCTGTCATTGCATGGTTGCAGGTTTATAGAAAAAAAAATTGTTTCATGTTTGTGCCCCCAAAGAGCCATTACAATGAGAATTACATCCTAGAGAAAACTGTATGTTGACAACAAAGAAACCAAGGTGCCTGCGCCCAAGGCTCTACATGAGACCAAAGAGGAAAGATGGAGTCTTGAAAGTGTCTACCCCTAGAGCTCTGTGTGGAGCAAATTAGGGAAGATCAAGGTGGGAACTAACCTGGGAAAGGGAAGGAAATTACCAACAATGGAGCTGGAAGCCCCACTAGTTCTAATTAGCAACAATAAGGGACGGAATAGGTTGACCGAGTTTAAAGGCACAGTGTTAATGCACCTCCCTGGAGGCCCTGGGGGTCTGCCGGGTTTGATCTTAATGGAGGTAATGTGTCTTTGAAAATTATTATTGCCTCCCAGCTGCTTCTTGCTTCTCCGGTTACCCCTGTTCCCCTGAAGTAAAAAGTTAAGCCTCATTTTCCTTCCTTCCCATGTGGTGAGGTGATGAGGGAGGGGATATGAGCAACACACCAGAAGTCCAAGCCCAACTGGTAGTTATGAAAATTTTCTATTGGTTCGACAGAGGGCCAGCAGGACTCGTCCTCTTTATGCTAAGCAACAGCACAACCTCATGGTAAGGCTTTCAAGATAGAAGAATAGTGTCAGAGTGTTAGACCGCAGACGAGAAAGCTATTCCCAGCCCCCCCCACCCCCAAACACACACACACACACTGAACACAGCATCAGCTTGTCTCCAAGAGAATAGCCTACCAAGGAACAACTCTGTGGATGATTTCAAAGTGGTCCTGCATACTGGCACACACTCTTGAGACATGCTGTACAGGTGCCCGAGATATTTTCAGCCAGCCCTCACCGTGGCAAAGGAAGCAGGGAAACTCTTAACAGCTGCTAAGGATCCCAACACGCCCCGAACAAAGCCCTGCCCTAGGATAAGTCTTCACTATCCTCCAGTGCCCCACGTCTGCAGAAGAGCCCTCGGGTTTGCCTCCCTGGAGAGGCAATACCATCAGGGTGAGTGTGCGGCTGTACATCTGCCACCGGATGCCCTCAGAGAAAATGGCCTTGCAACAACAGAAAAGGAGGCACTTGCTTTTCAAGTGAGTTGCATCCGAGAAATGCCAGCCTTACACCATCTGCAGTGCCCTGGGGTAAATTGTGATGTCAGCCCAGATGAATTCAGCTAGAAGGCAGCTCCTTGCACACCCAGAAGGGACATCAGCCCCAGGTGGTCACTTGTCACCTCCATCCCCAAACTGTACTCTCAAGAACAAGAGAGGACTCAGGTCCTCAAATATTCTTCTTGCTCACAAATCCTCCTCCTACCCCCAAACACTCAAGCTTCCAGACTTTTATGCAACCTCCGGTTAAAAAGAAAATTAGAAAATACAGAAGTTTAAAAAAGTCTCCCCTTCAAAAAAAAATCACCTTTACTATGTTACCCAGACTGACTAATAGATTTGCTGCCTGAATTTTCTATTATGTTAATTATGAGTGTATATATATATGTATATATATTATGTATACATATGCATACAATATAATAAAATTAAAATATAAATTAGAAAGGAGGGTCTACATTGAACAGACATGGTAGAAGCTTGGGGAATCAGCTGCTTAGGTGTGAATCCTAATTCTACCTCTCACTGCTAATGGGTAGGCTCTAACAGATAAATGTTTGCTCAGGAAGTTGTTAAGAAATAGATTAAGGTCAAAACACCAAAAATAAAAATAAAAAAATAATAAAAGAAAAAGAAAGAAATAGACTAAGGGGCTGGGGAGAGCACTTAGCGATTGAGAGTACTTACTGTTCTTACCAAAGACTGACATTTGGTTCCCAGCACCAAGTCTCCATTTCCAGGAACTTCAACAACTCCTGGTTTCCATGACTACCTGCACTCATGTGCACAAAGCTACATACAGACACACTCAGCCATACACACAGGTAACGATAAAGTAAGTCTTTTTAAATGGTAGAGTAAATAACATAGGTAAAGACTGGATGGTGGGACCTAGCACATCCAGAGTGACCTGTGAGGTTTACGTTGGTGTTTTCGGTTGCCAGTTTGCTTTTTTATACCATAAGCAAAATCTTGTTTTCCTGTGTAGTCTATGAAGCCCTTTATAGGAATTATCACCGCTCATGTGTCCCAACCAATGCCGAAGCATCAAATCTAGAAGGCTGTCTGCATTGATACCTCTCCCAAAAGAATGCAATGACATTGCCCGTATCTTCCTGCAAGAGGTTTGATGAGACAGCATGGCAGGGGCCAGCTGGAATACCTGAAGGGGCAAGGGAAGGTTGTGGAGGTCGCAGCGTGCCAGCCTCACAGCTGTCCTCAATTACCACAAACAGATGTTGGCAGCTCAACTCATTAGGCATGCAATCCAATCACCTTGGCAAGCGCATCCTCTCACCGTAAACTCGGGAGACCAACTTCCCAGTCCCCAGTTCCAGCAGTCATGTCAGTGAAGGTCATTTTCCAAGCAAAGACACCGTGTGGCAAATCTCCATGGGGATTAGAGCAGCAATTCTCAAGCAGGGTTGACTGAACTCCCCCGACACACCCGCACAAGATACTTGGCAAAGACTAGAGATGTGTTGGAGTGTCACACTCTGACGGGATAAACAGTTGCTTCTGAGGTGGGGCAGATAGCCATTAGATGCTCCTAAATATCCTATTAAACACAGAATGGCATCCCTACCAAAATAATATTTAAAACACAATGAGTGACATCTATCTTAAATGTCACCAGTGCTGAGATATAGTTATATTAAAAAAAAAAACTTAGTTGGAGCCCACATAAATTAAATAGAGACCAGTCAGAGGAAATTGTATGGCTCCAGTAGGGTGGGAAGTGTTGGGGGTCTGTAGCTGAGATCATAGACATGAGCAGACGGGTTGTATCCTGCAATAATATATTGATATGCCTTTTCCTCAGCATGGGAGGAGAGGGGAAATGCAGTTAAAGGATGCTCACTTCCTAAATAACGCCTGCTCCAGTAATTACCCAACTCTATATCACCTAGAGAACAATGAGCCCTGTGGGACCCTGAGACTTAGACAGTCTAATGCGCAGCCGCAGGGGATATATAGCTCCTCCTGGTGCTATATGGATACTTAGTTGTCATTCTTCACAATTTCAGCCCAGCATTCCTCGGCCGTCCTTTCCCTGCCTACCTGACCCTTCTCACCTCCTGCCTGTCTTCTCTTGCTCATTCCTTTATCAGAATCCAGGAATCTCACTGCTGGAGCTCCCAGTTCTATCCCCATAGCCCAGCGCAGTGTGTTCCACATGAGATAGAAGGTAAGCGCCTGCTGGATGACGGCTGATGGAATAAGGAAATCCAGCACAGGCATGAATAAGGAAAAGCAGAAACCGGTGGGGCTCTTGACCTGGCTCATTTGTTTGGCTTTCATTGTGCCCAAGGATTCTACTTGAAAATGATTCTAGTTTACAATGCGCCAAGGCACTTTTAATTGTGACCATTTATCTTTAAGAGAGGAGCTATTGGATTTGTTCACCAATGAGGAAAGTAAGACTGGTGAAGATTGTAAAAGCTCTCAATAATGCTGTGCTCTTTAAGGAGCAGAGGTGAAAACCAAGCTCAGGCCTAACTTGCGAATCCTCTGTTTTTGTCACTGAGTACACAATCCACGCATCTAGAAAGTAAATGTGTGTCTGTGGTCAGAGCTCACAGTGAGCGGATGAGCCAGAATATGCATGATTTGAGTCAACAGCACATAGTCCCACTGCAACTTGCAAGCACATTCTTGGAGATGTGTTCCCAACTGCAAAAATGCTATGAGAACTCAAGGCAAGAGAGTGGAGAGGTGAGATTGCTCAGGAAAACGTTTGGCACGGCTAGGTTGTGGTCATGGGCATTGAATATTTATAAATTACAAATCAAGTCAATAAACTATGAAGAGATCAACCTCTTATCTGGACAAATTACATCTTTACACCAACCTGAAGGCCAGGCTTGAATTAAAGATCTCCAGCTCCTCTGAGTTGTATACTAGCACCGCAAGCACAGGCAGCGCCGGCCCTGCTCCTGCCTGCTTCTTCTACCACCGTTTCTGTATTGAACTATTTGAGACCTCACACATCTGCAAATGGCCAATTCGGTCCGAGCCTTGACCACAGATGCCTCCTCCCTACAAACAACTATTCCCCAATGACTTCTTAGGCCTACTTTGGCCAAGAAACTCAGGCAAGCCCCAAACAAGAGTATGTGGGCAAAGAATTCCAGTGCCCTTGTAACCGGGCATGGGGATTAATAGACTGAAGACCTCTGGACTCATGGTGTTGGATACAAATAAAAGAAAAGCAGGCACTAAAGCTAACCTTACCCGGTGCCCAACATGGATAAGTTCAGATGATAATGAGGAGGCATGGCACCAGTGTCGAGTTGAAGCTCTGCACTTACGTATTCCTGTACCACAGGAAAAGAAACTGAGAAGCTAGACAGAGCCCATGGATGCATCAGCAACTGCAGATTAGCACCTGTGACATGAAAGAAAGATGGAAGATGATGGGAACATAAGAAAGGAAAGGAGACCTCATCCACACAGTTGTGGATCTGACTAGGGGCCCTCATCCACACAGTCCTGGATCTGACTTACCTCTCTTGCTTATTGAATCAAGAGTTTCAACACAGGAAATGACGAGATGGCTCCATAGTTAAGAGCACATATTGCTCTTGCAGAAGATCCAAGTTTGGTTCTCAGCAGCCCACATAAATTGCCTATATCTCCAACTTGATCTGACACCTTCTTCTTCCCTCCAAAGGCACTGCACTTACACTAACATTCACACACACACAGACAGACAGACACACACACACACACACACACACACACACATTTTTTTCTTAATTTTTGAAAAAGGGTTTTTGTGTGTAGCCCTGACTGTCCTGGAACCCACTGTATAGACAAGGCTGACCTCAAACTCAGAAATCTTCCTGCACCTACCTCCTGAGTGCTAGGATTAAAGATGTATGCCACGATCTGGCAACATCTCAGGGTATAGAGTATCTAACTTTGGTCATTAGGTACCATGCCCAACTGTTTTAGTAAAAGACATTCACCATAGGGGCTGAGGGGATGACTCAGTGGGAATGTATACCTACTGTACAAGCATGAAGACCAAGTTCAATTCTCAGCACATGCATAAAAAAAAGAAACCTTATGTGGCCTTAATCACACATGCCTGTAATACCATCACTGAGAAGGGTGGAGACAGTAGAATCAGTAGAGCTTGCTGTCAGGCAGTCTAGCTGAGACAGTGAGTCCCAGGTTCAGTGGAAATCTGTCTCAAAGGAACAGGGTGGAGGGTGATTGGGCATGACACCTGCCATCTTCCTCTGGCCTCTACACACATGCAGGGGCGTGCACACTCACACAGACACATCTGCATATAATACACACACACATTTTTAATTTTTAAAGAAAAAAGGAGCTTCCATATAGCTAACTGGAATCTTCCAAACACATAAACTACATCTGCTTTCTAAACTAACACAAACAAAACAAGCATAGTGGCCAGTAAACCATGCTCGGGCTGAAGAGATACATCATAACCTCTTTATATCACCTACCTAGAGCAGAATTATTTTCATTTTTTAAAATTTTATCCATAGTTTGTCTTAATTATATTTCTTCCTCAAATGTAAACCTGTTCAGTACCCTTAGAAAGCATCCTCAAATTTCATTTTAAAAACAAACAACTTTCAATAAGGAAATAAATAGACCAAAATATCTTTCCTCTGTTCCCTCAATTGTATACATCACTTCCTTTTACACAGTGTAACTCCAGAAGCCCCAGCATTGCTTACACAGCTGCTCCTGAGGTGCTGCGGTGAATTCCTCTCTTGTCACCAGCCCTGGCACTCTTCAAGAGCAGTGCGGTGGTCCTTTCTCCTCATCAATAAACTCACTAATTTTGCTTCATCAAGCCTTCCTAAAACTCGTTCGGTGACAGTAAAAACCTCGGCTATATCCAAGTAGGGAGACTGGTTAGGCCCTGAGGGTATTCACCAGGCTTCACAGTCATCAACGCTGAGCTGAGTTCTCACTGCTGGTAGCACACCTGTGTGACCGACAGAGAATACACATTCTCCATCTGTGAGAATTGAAGATAGGTCTACAAAGGAAATTTTGTTCAGACCTCAGAGGTCCTGGATGCCAGGCCAGGGCATCCGATTCCATGGGAGTCCCCTCTGCCTTGGGAGCACCGATGCTTGTGGAATGAAGATGAACCTTCTCAAGGACTCACCTCCAGCAAAGCAGTTCCCAGGGCACGGAAACAGTACAGACCTCAATCAAGATTTTGATGGTGAAATTGAAAAACAAACAATGGCAGAGAACGGAATTTTACAACATGAATAATTGTAGACTTTGAAAGGTACAAGAATAAAAATAAATTCATGAAATGACATTTTCATTGGGGAGCTAAGGGCAGAAAAGTACTACAGGAAGAATCGGAGACATTTTGAGAAAATCTGGCTTCAAGGAAGGAGATAAAGTCCGCTGGCTTGAAGTGGTGAGTTCATCGTCTAGGGGCTTAAAGTCATGCACCGAATATGCCGGATGGTTGCTCCTTCTCTGTCCCTGCCTGCCTCTGGCATCCTCCCGAAGTCATCCCCACCAGCGCCACCACAGAGTCCCTGGAAGCAGAGAGACCATTCTTTTAATTGCATAATCTCCAAGTAGACATTATTTTTCAGACTGTCAGTAAAGTCAACCATTAGTGTATTACCACGAAAACTACTCTTTTATGATACTCCTAAAGTTTAAGCTAGGTTTTAGGGCCCACACTAATAAAATGGATGCATAATATTTGCTTATCTCCCCACCCTGCCCCCTGTACCAACACCTGGAAATTCTGGGTAGTAAAACAGTATCATTCCTGAACTTTTAAAACGAGAACCAGACACTAGAAAACGCTAGTGCAACAGTGCCATCTTGTGAATGAACTGAGTATGGACCGACCCGTTTCCCAATCTAAAACGCACACACACAGGACTTGTGACAACCAATACAAATCATCGGGTTTCAAAATAACCCTTCCATGCCAGGCTAAACTGTCACGTTTGGGAAGAAATCTTCACGTACCTCATATAAATAAGAGAAATTAGTGGGAGTCCGTGATTTCTCTACAGTCAAATGTTAGATAACTGGAATCTAGCCCTGATTAATGATAGGGTCAGCTATAGATTCTAATCTCCTGGTGCTAAGCTCAATAGCTTCTGTGTGACCCTGCATTGATGGAGCTGTTGCTCAAACTGAGAGACCACACGTCTGTCCTAGCCCATGCTTAGTGCCTGGGTGACATGGGACAGTATTCACTCAGGAAGTACGGACTGAGGGAAGCATTTTAGGACAAGCCTATCACATATGATTGAGTATAATTAATATTAACTCTTGTCTTCTCTGCTCCTTGCCTTTATCTACATAATTCCCCAAAGGAGAAGGACACATCGGATTTCTCTAAAAACTAGACATTCACATTTTCACTCTACAAATGTCGAGTCCATGTACTGAGTACCATATTAGGTCCAAAAGATGAACAAAGTTTCTCCATGAAGAAACAAAGGTAATAAGAAGAGCTCATAGCGGAAAAACAATACTGAATCATGGCATGATGAGAAATCACGATCTGGTTTAGCGATGACAGAGCAGAGCGCCTCTCAGAATGAATTTTGGTTTTACTAAGAGATGAAGAACAAATGCCGACACTGGGGAATATTCCCAAGTGCTCCCCCAGCGGCTACCTCTTAGAGTCACCTCATAAAGGCAAAGACTGTCTGAAGTAAAGAAGAGGTGTTTGCCTGCCCAAACCAGCATCCTATCCCATTGGGCACACCCCTCATGCCAGCATCCTATGACTTGATCACAATCCCAATATCAGCATCCTATGCCTCTATGCCAATGCAATGCCAGCATCCTAGCCCCTTGACCGTGCTCTCAGACCAGCATCCCATACTTCAACCAAAACACCAATGTCAGCATCCTATCCCTTTGACCATGCTCTCACACCAGCATCCTATGCCTCAGCCATACCCCAATGCCAGCATCCTATGCCTCAACCACAACCTCAATGCCAGGATCTTATCCCTTTGACCATGCCCTCATGCCAGCATCCTGTGCCTCGACCACACCCCAGTACCAGGATCCTATCCCCTTGCCAGCATCCTATGCCTCACCCACACCCCAGGGCCAGCATCCTATCCACTTGCCAGCATCCTATGCCTCGACCACACCCCCAGTACCAGGATCCTATCCCCTTGCCAGCATCCTATGCCTCGACCACACCCCAATGCCAGTATCTTATCCCCTTGACCATGCGCCCCATGACAATATCCTATCCCCTGGGTCAACCTCACAACAATCATCTGACCCTTACCTCCTCCTTTGAAGGCCTGGGTTCCATTTTAGGACTTAACCACACTGACAGGTGGAAGGTACAAAACTAAGCTTGCCCTCTAGCTTTCCCCATCCTCTTCCTAGCCCGGTCTCCGACAGAGACCTTGATGTCTTTCCTCTGGGTGGATCTGTGTTCTAAACAGGATGACAGCACTGACCATGTTCAGCTGTCTGCTTTAGGGTTGCCCATCACGTGGGCCTGCTCTTCTTGGACTTCATCCCTGAACTTCCCATAAACCAAATCTCAGCTTCCTTCCAAGATCTACCAGCCTGTTTGTATCTCCAAAATCCCACATTTCACTACCAAAAACACTATTTTTTCTTCAAAAAAAAATTATTTCAAGCCTCTATAATCCCACACTCTGGCTGGATGGTAGAAGTTAAGCAGATTTCTTTTTGAAGAGTTTCCCATAGTCCTCAATATTCCAACAAGAGTATAAAATTGCGATGTAGTGTCTGCTATATTTCACAAAATTATTTGATCGTAGAAACCTTGCTCTGTAGTTTTTCATGGTAATTCTCCTTATACAAAGTCAATTTTTTTAGATCCCTCTGTGGCTGCTCTTCCTTCAGACCTTCCCAGGACCTTGTTATCTTATGAAGCTTTTCTTAATGCATCAAAGATCTGCGGTGCTTTGATAACATAGCCAAATGTTACCCTATTTTTCAACACTCCACTCTGCAAATGCATACACCACAGCCTCCAGAACACTTCGGTGCCCTTCATCTATTTTGTGTTTTTCTCTTTTTGCTTTAGAGTGGACCCCCTTCAAACAAGAATCTTGGTTTACAAGCAGGTTTCCAGGGCCACTCTTTGGGCCTTGCACACGTAGCACACAGTGTTAATGCAGGAAAGGAAGAAGACAGGAAGGAAGTTAAGGACAGAGTGAACCCAGAATAAAGTATAGCCCAAGGTGATGAAGATGAGTCACCCCATAAAGTAGTTATAAAGTACTTGCTTCATAAGCACAGGGACCTTAATTTGACACTCAACCCCAGTACACACAGTAAAAATACCTAGCACGGTGGCCTTCCTGTAGCCCCAGTATTGGTGAGGTAGAGAGGGAAGGTTCTCTGGAATTTGCTGACCAGTCCATAATTCAGATTAATCTAATTCTACTGAATAGCTAGATATTTTAAAAAATATGCCAAATAGTCTCAGTAAGGTATAAGCATATTTGTAACTGCTCAAAACCCTTACCATTGGGGAAATGCACATTATGAAGAAAATCAAAATCAGACCTAACTTGGAATTCAAACAAAAAAATACTAGTTTTAAAAAAAAAACTGGAAGACACTGAAAAATGCACCCACTTAGTAAAGTCATATTAGCAGCAGGCTGTAGCTGTTATCTAAATGTAAGTCACTTTTGTAATCATTCCTATTGTTAATAAATTCCATCCAGTTCGGGTAAGGCTATCAACATGCTAATGTGAATTTAGGTTTTGAAAGAGAGAACTAGCCAATAGTCACATTCGGGGGGTCTGGATTTCTCCCAATTACTGCCCCCAATTATATCCACACCTAATGCTGACATGTTTAATCTCTTTCTCCGGGCCTTACCGACAACAGCTCACGAGGAGGAAGGATGCTAGCTACTGCACGGCTCAGCAGAGTGTGGGTCCAATTTAAATAATTAGAAGCCCATTTCATTCCTCTTCTCCCTCTTGTTAAATGTACTTGAAAGGAAGCTGCACGCCTGGGCTTGATGCCTTTAACTTGTCCGAGGATGACTTACTGACCTCCTTTAAGTATTTTATTTTCCCTTACCACCTCCTCCCTCTCTGTCCTCTTGGACATAGGGGATAATTTAAAGCTAGTGGATGATAATCAATAAGCCAGGGTCATCTCTATTGCCTGACTTAAAGGTCTTTGATTGAGTAAATCATTAATTTCTGCTGCCTATCTGAGCCTTCCAGTTAACCACGTGACCTGGCTGGACCTCTTATTCTTTAAGTAGATGAGGACGGGAGCCCCACAGACGTGGCAACCAATGAAGTGATCTGAAGTTCACTCAGGCTTGGACACTGTCTCCAGTTTCTCAACAAAGCAACTTCCCTCCCGTCTCTTCAAGTAGTCACAGGTCGCTCGCTTCTCATTTGGCAAAAGCTTATGCCATAATTTTATCGCTTGGCAAGGAGAGTTTACGTGTGTCATTTTCATGGATGAGACGCCCGCCCGTGCCAGATTTTGTAAGGTACAGGTGAGTCAGCGCACTCTGCACTGTTCTGGTTCTGTTTGGAGCACAATCCCATTGTATTTGTGACACGATGACCCTTTGCTCAACGCCCAGGTTCCATCTGTTTGAGAATCCTGGGAATCCACTCTTAACTGCTGACTTGCTCGGGGACTAATGCCATGAAGGTGAGGAGCACGGGGGTCTGTGTTTTTAGGATCTGCGTTTATAACAAGCTGAATGATTCCTGTGCACCCAGATCTACGGGGGCCTCTGGTCTAAAATGGAGATAAACAAGTAAGCAGCTGCCTTGGCTCTCAAGTGAGGCTATAAGCAGGGGGTGGAAAAACAACAGGAACTTCGCTTCAGGAAAAGCAGGAAGACAGACATTAGGAACTGTTTGAGGTGTCCATCGCCTGTGGAGGTGACTAAAGGGTGACAGACAGGAGGGGGATGATAATCTTCCACCGCAGAAGTAGCAGAGACTAAAGCCCGGGTAACAGTTCAGTGTCCTTAGGAACTCGTAAGAGTGCAATGAATGAACGTCTTGGATGCACACTGACAGCGGAGGCATGAGGAGAGTTAGCATTTATATGGAAGTTGGGGATTAAACCAGAAGAGGACTTGGTGGATGGATCTGGGCTGATATTTAAGAGTAATTTATAAAAGTGTATATTAGAGGAGTATGGGAAAAACAAGTGGAAGGATGACCAGAAGTATCCAAAAGCCAATGCTGTCTATGACGACTTCAAATCATGTAACTTAGAATGTTAACTTGGCTGTGTGGTTAAGACACTGTCTATCAGGTTTAGGCACAATAAAGTTACTATTTTCCCTTTAAAACCAATAGGTATCTTAGGAATTTTTGAGCCTATTAACTAGTATACTAGTATGTTAAAACTATTGTTCCTCAATCTTTAACCATTTTAATTTTAACATCTGATGTAGAACATCTTTGTAAGAGTTATTAGTTAATCACCATTGCTACCTAATGGTGATGTAGTAATTCCCTCATTCTCTAGATTTACTGAATAGAATTCAGGATAAGAGTGCTTGGCTCGATGCTGTGAGCCCCAGGTTTAAGCTTACTGCAGATAAATACACAAGTGTGTATACACATATAAGTGAGTGTGTGTGTGTGTGTGTGTGTGTGTGTGTGTGTGTGTGTGTAAGAAAAAAGAGAAGAGGACTGAAAAGATAGGTCAAAGAGGACTGGCCATTCTTCCTGAGGACCCTGGCTTGATACCCAGCACCCACAACATGGTACACAACCATCTGTAAATCCACTGCCAGGGGGTCTGCTATCATCTGTGGTCTCTGACCTCCATGGGCCCTGCACTCATAGGGTGAACAAACATACATACAAGACAAAACATCCCTACACATAAAAAATAAAATAAATATTTTTAAAGGTTTAAAAGAAGATCTAAGTGTTCACTGCTACCGGAATGTTATTGTCCCCTGGTCTTATAAGCAGACACAGTTGAGGAACAGAGGTGGTGTTCTAGCCCATTCATACATATCCACACTTACCCCTTTATCATTTCTCCTGTCCGTGCTCTAAAACCTATGTTTGTATTGACGTTTCCAGTTCCAATCACAAGCTGATTCTAGCCTCTTCTCTCATTATCTACATGTTCACATACTTGATTAGTACCAGTATGAACAAGTTCTTCTGTTACTGAATTATTAAACCACACTCCTGTGGCAAAAAAATCTAGAATACATTTTTGTGTGCAATTTATTTTTAGCATAATAATATCCATTTTAGCATAATAATATTCGATCAAAATGCCATTTTCCAAAGTTACATAGTTTAGTTTGTTTTCCCATTCACTTCACTGTTATGACATTTTTCACTTGTATATAGTTAATATTATTTATTCTGTTTTAATCCACTTTGCACAACGCCAACACTCTAGTTGATGTATTTACTTTGAGAGGTATGTAAACCATCATTGTTCATAATTTCCTTCTGCCCAATTTAGAGATATAGACAGCTAAAAGATGTCAAAAACAATCTGTGCGTTTTATTATGTGTAACTATAAAATATAATGTTCCTCTTTAATAGTGAAGTTTACATAATTCTATGCCAGGATTAGAGAATTGGTTTTCCTTACCCCTTGCCCAAATAGGATTTTGCTTCTTCTCTTCATCTTTGTGTGTGTAGGCCAAATATCAATGTGAAGTATCTTCCTCCATTTTTCTCTAAGTTCCTTTTTTATTGAGACCAGGCCTCTCACTGAACCTGGAGTTCTTTTGCCAGGACTGGCTAGCCAGTGAGTCCCTGGGATCCTCCTGTCTCTGCCGTCCAGTTCTGGGATTCCAGACATGTACCATCACTTGTAGCTTTACACATGAGCTGGAGATACGAACTGGGGTCCTTCTGTTTGGATGGCAGGCCCACTGAGCCTTCTCCTTAGCCTCTCTCATCCTCTTCATAATGATTCTCCAACTTCATGCTCTTGCTCCAAACCAAATACTTGTTCCAAATAAAATTGTTCCTATAGTATCAAGTATACCACAGATAAGATTGTTCTTTTCACAAACAGTTAATGCCATGCTATCTGCTTGAAGCTTTTAGTTATCTCTGTTTTTTGATAGTTCACACTATAAAATGACAAGATTGATACTATATTTGTAAATACAAAGACCTTCCATGCACCCATGTAGACTTTTAGTATTCTCAATACGAGTAGTTAGATGGCAATTGTCCCTAAGAAGTTGCAAGGATTTCCTCAAATGCAACCATGAGAAAGTCCCTGTTCCCAGAATAACTATCTGTGCCTTAGGAGAATACTATGCAGAGTAGGTGAAATTGCGTTTCTAGGATTAAAACAGAGAGCTATGTGGTCTTTTAAACCTCCTCCTCGCTCTAAGCTGTAAGTCCATCAAGTGATAAGGAAAACAAGTTATATGCATATGATTCAAATAATACTTATGTCATTTTATATAAATATATTATTAACATATCTGTTATACATTACATTCATACTATATATTAAATGCATCCCTCTTTACAAATAAAGAAATTAAGTTGTTGTGAAAATAAATGTAAGCATGTGGACCAACACCTTTGTGAGCTTCTCAACATGTATGCAGCACTCAGAAAATGCCAGCCATTATCCATGCCGTTATCATTTGTCATTTAAAAATTTTAAAAAGGGAGGCTGAAAAGACGATGGCTCAGCAGTTAAGAGAACTTACTGCTCGTCCAGAGTACACAGCTAGATTCCCAGCACTGTGGCTTACAAACATCTGTAACTACAGTTCTAGTAGAGTTAGACCTTCCTTCTGCCCTCCAAGGGCACCAGGCGCAGGCATTCATCCAAGAAATGCACATACATAGATAGATAGATAGATAGATAGATAGATAGATAGATAGATAGATAGATAGATAGGTAGATACTATTTAAAAAGAAGAAATTAACAGAATTTATTAGAGTTATTTACAGGTTATGGTCCAATTATTCCAACAAAAGATGTCTCCTGATGGAAAGTCCAAGATTCCAGTAGGTATTCAAGCCACACGGTTGATGTCACAGCTGGTCTTCTCGATGTGCCAGAATCCTGAAGAAGCAGTCTCTATTGCCAGTGAAGGAATGAACTTGTCAGTGAGAGCGAGGGCAAGCAGATAAAGGGCAAAAGCTGCTTTCTTCCGTGTCCTTTATATGGGCTGCCCCCAGAAGGTGAGGCCCAGACTAAAGGTGGGGCTTCTCACCTCAAAAGATCAAGATTCAGGATGGGGCTTCCCACTTCAAAAAATTCAATAAAAAGCACTCCCTCACAGATGCAGCCAACCACTTAGGCTTTAGTTAACTCCAGATGTAGTCAAGTAGGAAACCAAGAACAGTCATCACGCTATCACAGTTCAGATTAAGGTGAGCCCTGGATTCAAGACTGGGGGAATGCTAAGAAGAGAACACACTGAAAAACAGAGAGGGAAGAAGGTGACATCAGATGTGGATAGGGACAAAGGTAGACAGAAGTCATAAACAATGCCACACCAGTTTGGAATTATGAATAATAGGGTGGTATTTATTTAAAGGGGAAAAAACTTACAGATTACCGTCAGCCCTCTGCGCAACCAGGAAGGAAGTCTAGTCGCCGGCGGAGAAGGAAGTGAAGAGAGAGGAGAGGGAAGTGGCCGCTTTTTTAAAGGGAGAGAGACCACGCCCCAATGGGCTGGTATCTCAGCGGCGATAGGCTGGAGGAGTGGGAGGACCTCCCGTAACAGAGTGAGGCAGCAAAGAGCTGTGAGGAGGCACCAGCAAGAAGAAGAGAGAAAGATGCTTCCTAGGGTCTATCAGAGGAGCATGGCCCACTGGCACTCCAGAACTGAGAGCAGATCCTTCTCTGTTCTTTTAAGCTACCTGGTTTGTGGTTGTCTATTGTGACTGTCCGAGAAAATTAACATACCTTCACAGAAAGTCATTTTAATGTCTGCCCAGTAATGTCCCAATACCCAGCATGTGTGTTGGGGGAGGCTGTTAGTTCATTCCCGGGGTCCCAGACCATGAAATATACACACAGAAACTGTATTATTTGCAATACTGTTTGGCCAATAGCTTAAATGTATTTCTAGCTAACACTTATATCTTAACCCATTTCTATTATTTTACATTTTACCATGAGGCTCACGACCTACCGGCAAGGTTCTAGCTGGTGTCCTTCTCCTCCGGTGGCTCCATGGCTTCTCCTGATTCCACCTCTTCTCTCACTCTGCTTGGAACTCCCACCTTGCCCTAGCCTGTTAACCACTGGCTGAAACAGCTTCATTCATTAGCCAACAAAAGCAAAACATAGACAGAAGGACTTCCCACACCACATGTATGTGGATGCCGTGTGCCTCCAGAATACACTAAAATTACCCTAGCATTCCAAGACACAGAAAGAAGTAGCTGATCACAGTGCATGCAGTCGGAGGAACAAGAAGCGCCAGGCCCTGCTGGGGTTCACAGAAACAAGCAGCTGGCGGGAATCCAGGCTTGCCTAATGTCACTTCTCATCACTTCATTTCCCTCCCATTAGCATCACTGGAGGGCATGACTTTCATCTTTATTGTCAAAGATACTAGAAGAATGAGCTTTCGCTGGTTAAGCTACTAAAACCCCCATTGCTGCCTCTCTAATCATCTCCCCTCTTTTCTATGGTTTCTGCACAGGTCCTGTTTTTCATATTTATTCTATTTTCCTCTTATTCCTCTTCTGCATCGGACAGATGGAGAGACAGCTGAGATGTCTGAGAAGTCAGTCTTACTCCCCACAAGCAACAGCTGTTTCCACAAAACAGCCCTGTAAATGTCACCACAGGATCCATACATCTCAAAATGGAGCTGGTCCTATATCAGAACTCATGACTAAATCAGCAATAGTGATGCCGGGACCCAGGACACACTGATAACCCATTGTCTTTCCCAACTCTCAACACTAGCTGAGCATCCTTGTGAAAGGCAGGAACAGCCAGTAAGCTTAACCCTAAGCAGCTGCTCAGTCCTCCCACATAGAGCCTCGTTACACTTATTCGTGATCTTTTACCTACTGTGATTCTCAGTTCAGTGATGAAAAACTATTTCCCCAAGCCACAAGTTCTGACAGGATGAACTTGGTTTTGTCATTTTCAAAACCAAAGCTTTATGTCAGTCATCTTTCCTGGTATATAACAAATAGACTTCCTCATGGAAGGCAATGATCTAAATTAGCCTGCTATTGGCTATATGTAAGGGTGGTCCTTATGGTCACAATGCCATATGCCACTTCATGGCACCGATACGCGCTAAGAAATGCATCGTTGGGTGATTGCTTCACGGGGTATGCTCATACAAACCACAATGGTAGATACCTACTGACCAAGTCTATGGTCAGTAGATAGATACCTACTGTTCCCAAGCCCATGGTGAAAAAAACAAATAGCAGGAGACTAAATGAAGGAAATATAAAATGATGTGATCAATATATGGTATGTGAAGTTCATACCCTAAGTACTCTATATCCTACAATAGACATACGCATCCATACTTATTGCTGTATTAGTCACAATAGTAAGAAAATGGAACCAGAATAGATTTTCATCAAGAGATGAATGGATAATTAAAATGCCACATATATGCAATGCAGTTTTATTCAGCAATAAATAAAAAGAAAATAGATAGTTCTGAAAATAATTATGTTAATCGAGGTGATTCAGTTTCAGAAAGACAAAAACTATATGTTCTCAATCATGTGAGAATCCTAGATTTTAAAGTTAATAGATGATAGAAGATAGATAGATAGATAGATAGATAGATAGATAGATAGATAGATAGATAATAGATGAGTGTGAGTATGAATAAGTCATGAAATTGAAAAAGGAGACCCTAAGAGAGAGAAAGTGTTGAAGAAGAAGAGGAAGATGACACAACACAGGTGATATGTACAAGGAGAAAGAACAAAGAGGAGATCAACAAAAATAAATTACATTTAAAAATTCCAAAATAAAATCTAATACTTAGTATGGATTGGGAAGACTTATCAATGGTTAGACACTTGTAGTTCAGGCCTGATAACATGAGTTCAAAACTCAGAATCCACACAAAAGTGAAAGGAGAACACTGACCCTCCAAAGTGGTCCTCTGAGCTCCACACTCATGCTGTAGAACGTGCATGCCCAAACATGCCAATAATAAAAATAAATATGCATATAAAGACATGATAAACAGAAGATAAGTGTCTGGTAACTGTATAACAGGAGACTTCACATAGTAGAAAATTTCTTTGAAGTAAGAATATACTCTACAGGACAGGCTCCAAAGCTACAGAGAAACCCTGTCTTGAAAAAAAAAAGAATATACTCTACAATGACAAAGATATATAGCAGCTTACATAAATCAATAAAATAATTTGTGTTATAAAGTACTATGCATTTTATGTAGTTGTATTGCTATGCATTCATAAGGCAGACCATGCAGTAGGCATGTTTACATGGTCCTCACCACAAACACATGAGAACATACTTCACTATGACATCACGGTGTCTATGTCTCTAAATGATAGGAATTTTTCATCTCTATTTTAATCTTATAGGTCCACATCATCATACAAGAGGTCCATCAGTTCCTGAAACAGCTTTTTGGTGCACATAATTGTATTTCAAAGTCTCCCTCCCTTATTAGCAGAGTTAGTCAGGAATGAAAATAGCAGTAAAAATGATGAGGTGCAGTTCTCACAGCCATCAGGAATTCTTCCTCCTCTTCACACTCCACAGAAATATGGTCCCCAAGAATTTTGTGTGTGTGTGTGTGTGTGTGTGTGTGTGTGTGTGTGTGTGTGTGTACGTGTGGTGTATACATATACAAGTCTTTGTATGTATATGTATACACCACACGTACACACCACACACACATTCTTCCATCACTTGAGAACCTTTTAAAAGACTTGATGCCCAGTTCATCAGCCAGAAAAGTTAACATCCGGGAAAGCATCCACATAGCTGAAAAACTCCAGATGATCTCAGTATGCAGAAAAAGTTTGTAGTACTTACGTGGTTATCATAACTACAGTCTTACCACCAAGAATCTTGCCTCATCACACAAGCTAAGCAGAATCAGACCTGGTTAGTACTTGTTAGGGAGACACATTATCAAAGTAAACAAATATTTAGAACCTATCATGGCTCTCTGGTTCTGAAAAAAAAAAATAAGGATAGCATTACTCCCTATCAGGAGTAGATTTTCAAAGACACAGGGCTTTGAGGTTCTTAGAAAAAGATTATGCAAATATCAGCAATTATTATTGCAAGTTGGCAGGTGTCTAAGACATATATTTCCTTCTCTTTAATCATCCAAATAAGGCCAAATATCCCAGGGATGTGGAATCAACCGTCATTATGCCTAATGGGTACCAAGAATCACAATGCAGGTGCTGTGAGAGGTCACGGAGCAATCGCTCAGTTTACTCTTACTACTGGGACAGCATTCAGCCTCATTCAGCCTCATGCTTTATTTGTGGCATCCCCCACCTCCAGCAAGGTTCGGGATCCACAGCTTTGAAAACTTACAGCTCAGTTATGTGTGCTGCAGAACAAGCGGCCTTTTCTTCATTGACTGATGAGTAGGGGGAAAAAAAGAAGAAGAAACCATATCCTTTGCTCCCAGGCACATCAGCCTCATCAAGCAAAATGGGAGTTTAATATTAAATCACTCGTCTGAGTCTAATTCAACATAAAACATAACTCACTGTAATGGTAAAGTCTAGAAGTGCTGAGATACCACACTGTAACCTCCTGAGTCTTGTTTTTTTTTTTCTTCAGCAGTAACTGTAGCCATAAAAGATTGGGGGACAGTATAAATATTTAAGGGCCAAAATAAATCTTTAAATGTTGAACAACCAGGTTATGCAGTAAGTAAACTGGAAGCTAGTCCCGAGATGGCAGCTCGTCGAATAATGATAGAAACAGCAAGTCCTTGGTCATTCCTCTCCAATCAGCGCACCAATGGTGTTTGTCAGCTTTGAGGTAGCTTACCCGGCCAGCTCCAGCAGATGGTGTTTTTACGACCCTACATAAACAGTATTAAGTCATTTTAACTCTTTCTCCATAACTCTTTTCCAATCGAGGCTGCGGTTGTCCACCTCTCATTTTCTAAAGATGCTCGCAAGAAAGAGGGCTCACATTTATGGAACACCTATTATGCGCCAGACACTGTTCGTGGGGATTTATTAACCTCAATTTACAAGAACAGCTAACTAAAGGCAGAGCCAGGATTTAACTGATGGTTTGATTTCCTTGGGGCAGCCCCTCCCACAGCTGCTCTCAAATTCTGAACCTCTGTTTTCCTTGATGAAACACACATGGAAGAAAGTCACCAGCTAAAAAAATAGCCTGGAGAAGGGTCCCCATCCTAGTCCACAACCAAAAGCATCCAAATTAAGCCTGGCTTGTTCTGGTTTGAAATTACCACTCCTTAGGGGTTTTGAGTGTTGTTTGATCTATCAGTTATTCTGCCTGGCATTTGTAAGATGGATTGTCTGTTCAAATGTAAAACTTGACTACCTACCGTTGGGTGACACTATTCCTAGAGAGAGCGCCAAAGTCCAACTTAGTGAGACAACAAATTTTGCTGGAGGAATATGGGTGCGGGGTTCCTTGCAGGGGCAGAATTGACTCAAAGGTCTCTGTATCACCGAAGCCCACCCCAGCATGGGTAACAACTCACAACAGCTAAAAACCTGGAGTATGCAGCACAGCCACCAGGCAACTAACGAGGTTGTGAAGTGTCCTTTCTGGGTAGTTTAGCTGCTCTCTGCTTCTTTCAGGCAGGTGGGCTTATCAGTTTCTCTCCACTGGTTATATTGCTTTGTATATGGTTGCAGAGGGCAGGGCCTAGTAAATTCGGTCAGTTTCAGGGGCATCCTGAAGTTACCAAGTTGTATACTTCCTGAGTTTAACAGGCTTCCCTGCAGAATGAAATGGTCCACATCCCCCTCACAACACCCTGTTGCTTTCTCTCCCTTCTAGGATCATGTGACTTAACAAGCTTCACTTCAAGGTGAATAGTTTTATTTCAGAAGGAATTAATACACAACACCTGTTTCACAAACCTAATTAATGTTACAATACATTGATTAAACTCCTATTTAAGCATTTCAGGAGCTCCAAACATATTCTTAAAGAGGTATGGTTCATGGTTCATGCAGTTGATATTTATCAAGCATTTGATTCAATTAATTAATTGATGGGGAGAAACCATATATAAATCCAATTAATAAATGTTAAAATAAGACTGCCAGACCACACACAAAATTGACTAATGTCTTACAGGGCAGTGAAACATGATCTTTGGGGTTATCTCTTCCCAGAAATACTTATTATTTTCACCTCCACTGGATAAATTTGATATGTTAGCCTATGCCCCTATACAGTTGTAAAACAAACCAGTCTATGAAAGATGAGGTCAAATTAGGTCCTAACACAGGGAAGACTTTTCCACTTCTTTTTATTTGGGATAATTGACATTTTTAAGACTCTGAAAGAGAAGAGGTACTATAGTGTGTCTACAAAGGCCTGGGGTTAAACTTTTGAAGTTAAAAACATTACATTTCTGTGACCGTAATATCTGATGTAAACATCTGGGGGAGGAAAGGTATACTGTGGTTTATAGTTTCAGAGGCCTTCAGTCTTCAGAGAAAGGAAGGAATGGCAGAACAGCTCAATTCGTGGTCATGGAAGAATGTAAGACTGCAGCTAAGACCCTTTACAGGAGACCAGGCATCAACCAAAGGCCAGGCTACAACCTGTAGAGGACAACCCCTAGTGACTAATTCTACCTGTCAGGTCCAACAACCTCCCAAAATAGTGCTAGCAGCAGGAACAAAAAAAAAATATGAGCCTGAGGTTGGGGATATGGTGACTTAGTTAGGGTTTCTGTTGCTGCGATCAAACACCATGACCAAAAAGCAAATTGAGGAGGAAAGGATTTATTTGGCTTACACTAAAGCATTTCTATTCATCACTAAAGGAAGTCGGGGCAGGAACTCAAACAGGGCAGGATCCCAGAGGCAGGAGCTGGTGCAGAGGCCATGAAGGGAAAACACTTACTTAATTGTTTCCCATGGCTTGCTCAGGGATGGCACCACCCACCATGGACTGGGTCCTCTCCCATCAATCACCGAATGAGAAAATGCCTTACAGTTGGAGTTCACTGAGGCATTTCCTCAACTAAGTCTCCTTCCTCTGATGACTCTAGCCTGTGTGAAGTTGACACACAAAACCAGCCAGTACAGTTGGTAAAGTGCTTGCCAGCGTGAACAAAACCCTGGGTGATCCCAAACACCACGAAGACTGGGTGTTACGGCACTTGCCTTTAATCTAAGCTCTGAGAAGGTGAAATTGGGAGGAGCAGTGTTCAAAGTCATCCTCAGTTTTATAACAAGCTTATTCAAGACCAGCCAGGGCTGTATGAAACCTTATCTCCAGGAACTAAAAACATAATGAGCCTCGGGAGGAAATTCCATATTCAAACCACAACAGATACGGTCATGATCAGAAAGGCATCGTAAGTAATTGGATGATTATGTAGTATAGATTGTACACATGTGTGCCAGAATAAGTCAAAGAAAGAGGAAGGTCATTATAAACTAAACTCTTGTTGACTGTTTTACTCTTTACTCTTTAGAGTTTAGAGTGGGGGGACACCACCCAGCTTCTTAATAAATTGCTCATGAAGGCTTATTCTTACTTATTCTTACTTATGAATGTCCAGCCTTAGCTTGACTTGTTTCTTGCCAGATTTTCTTTACTTAAATTATCCCATCTATCTTTGGCCTCAGGGCTTTTATTTTCTCTATTCCTGTGTACCTTTGCTTTCTTCTTACTCCATGTCTGGCTGTGAGCGGCTGAGTGGCTGGCCCGAGTTCTCCTCCTTCCCTTCTCATTTCAAGATCTTTGCTCCTGGATTTCATATTTATCCTCTCTGCCTGTCAGTCCCATCTATTTCTCTCTCCTGCCTTGCTATTGGCTATTCAGCTCTTCATTGGGACCATCGGGTGTTTTAGACAAGCACAGTAACACAGCTTCATAGAGTGAAACAAACGCAACGCAAACAAAAGTAACACACCTTAAAATAACATTCCCCAACATTGAAGTGATGGATGCATGTGAAATAGAAAGTTGTCTTCTGAAAAGAGCTTGATAGAAATTACAGGACGTTCTTGGATGAACGTGACGAAGGGTGATCCAGATGGGAAGAACATCTTCACTGTAGACACAGAGATGAATCTAAACCACACTGGCTCTCAATCATAGCAGCGCACTGCTGCTACTTGACAAGATTTTTAAAGTCCTGCTTCCCCCAAGTTATACGTAGACTGACTAAATCAGACTTCCCAGGCTTGGGACCAAAGGTCCAGTAGGTCATAAAGCTTCTTGGGTCATTCAGTAGGTGTCTTGTGGCTGCTCAAGTGCTACTCGGGACACCAAGACATTTCCTTAGATTCCCCTTTCCCTCTCTCCTTCCCTTCCACTCAACAAGAAACTGGTGACTCCCATGCACATTAAAATTTAAGATTCTATGAGCTAATCTGAGATTAGGAATCATCTAGAGCCCTTGATTAGCATACAACTAAAGGAGGGAGGGAGGGAGGGAGGGAGGGAGGGAGGGAGGGAGGGAGGGAAGGAGGGAAGGAGGGAAGGAGGGAAGGGAGGGAGGGAGGAAGGAAGGAAGGAAGGAAGGAAGGAAGGAAGGAAGGAAGGAAGGAAGGAAGGAAGGAATTGCCCATACACATGTTCACTCAGCCAGCTCTCTGGTGGCTAACCTACCATCTGAGGTCCCCACTTCTGAAACTTTTTGTTAGTGGCTCTTTATCTGGTTTAATTTATTTGATATGGTTTATCTGTGGCTATATCCGTGGTTACCCTTCTCAGCACTGTTTTCAGAGAGGGAAACAAGGAGGGTGGTGGTGGCACACATCTTTACTCTCAGCACCTGAGATGCAGAAACAGGCATAACTCAGTGAGTGCAAGGCCAGCCTGATTTACAACAACTAGTTTCAGGACAGCCAGGACTACACAGAGGAACCTTGTCTCAAAAAGAGAGGGGGGAACAGTCATAAAACTTAGACTTTGTTATTATTTAAATACAGTAGGGTCAAAAAGTCAACGGACAGCTACCATTGAATAGAAAGTTTGTAATACTCACAGGTCCTGAGAGGCAGAACCATGCAGACAAACACCTGGTTGTTATGGTTCCCACTAAAAGAAGCAGATGAGACAAGGTAAACCGGCAAAGACTTGGCCATGTTAAGTAGCTCCAGTGGGCACTGGAGCACAAACTGTCTCTGCCTACCTAGTGCCCTGCCCTGGAGTGATTAGGAGGGGGAATTACAGTGCTGAGTGTGAGATCCGCTTATTGGAAGATAGAGGTCCAGAGGACTCGGCTTGGCTTGCTTTCCTTGCAAGTGTTACTAAAGGTACTCAAGGGCAAACTGTTAACCTCTTCTAGGAGAAGCCTTGGAAGGGGCAGTGCGTCAAGGGTCAGCAAGCCCCTTGACATCAAATTCAAACCAGAAATCCGAAAGTAAAGGACACGGTTAATACCAGACATATAATTAGAAATATAAATTCAGAGCCCTCACTACCACTGCAACTTCACGGCAGTTATGACAGCAACCAAGTTACTTAATGTGACATTTCAGACTCCAATAGCATTTGACAACACCATGAATCATGGCAGCTTGCTGCCTGGAGTGTTAACAGTAGTGCTAAAACACGGGACCACAAGCCCTCTCTCCTGTCAGGCGTTAGCGACAAGCCGTTCACTAAGGAGCCTCGCTACTTGAGAACTAATCAAGGAGATACTCCCACTTTCCCGTGCAGCTAGGACACTGGAGAGTTGCTTAAACCCTTGACTGTCCATCATAAGCTCCTTTTCCACGGCACCTCATCTGGTGAGAATGTTGTTTCTGCCTGTTTCCACAAGCCCTAGGGATTTCTCCTTCACGCTGTTTGCCTTAGCCCTTTGTAAGTGAATGCTTGGGTCATCCTAGTTCACTTATCTGAAGTTCATTTCGATATACATATATACCTTTAAGGCTTAAAGGTTAGTATTCACCTTAGGATATGCTTAGAAAAACGCCTTATAAAAGGAGGGCAGTGAACTTCTCTCAACAGTGGGATGAAACCGGGAGAATGGCCTGATGTTGTTAAGTAAGCAACGTAGCTACCATCCTGATGTGGATATGGAATGTCTCCCACGGCTTAGTCCCCAGTTGGTGGTATTATTTTTGCAAGGTTGTGGAAACTTTGGGAGGTGGGGGCCTTACTGGAGGAAAAGGGTCACTAGGGGCATCCATAGAATGTCTACTTCTCTTTCTCCCTGCCCTCTGCTTCCTATCCCACCATGCTCCAGTTACCAGGATGTTCTGGCCAAAAGCATGAAGCCAAGCAAACACAGGCTGGGCCCTCTAACACCACAAGCCAATGTAAATCTTTCTTCCCTCAAGTGGTTTGGTTAGGTATTTGGGCCGTGGTGATGCCAAACTGACGAATACAGGTAGGTGCCTGTGTGGCAGACACTTAGAACTCTGTCTTTCTTCCTGTGGGACAATTCCATGGTGTCAATTGAAAGTAACAGAGAAACTCCCCAAACTCCAAAAAGGAATGTTGCAGGGAGACAGTAGCCCAGAGCACTGGATCCAACAATAACAGCAAAGGAAGCAAAAGCAATCACCCTTATTGCAAGCCTATCGTGTGCCAGGAACTGTTCTCAGCATTTCCCATGTATTACCCACCTTCACTCAGTTTCCCTGGCAACAAAGCCTCCTGGTTACCTTTGTGGGCAATAGACTTCAGACGGGTCCTCTGTCTCCGCTCACTTCTAGGTTCCTCTGTGTATTAAAGCCCTCTTTTTAAAACTGCAACCATGCCTACATTTGCAAAAAGTCTTTTGCTTTATTACATTTTTTTCTACTTGATATCTGTGAAGACAGATGAAGAACAAAATTAAATATGTGTTAGATACAAGGATTGGGAGCAAGGTCAGAAGCAACTGAGTGTGGAAAAGGCAGAAGCTAGTCCTGTCCCTGTACAGCAATAGTGCCCTTAGGCTTTATCTCTGGCTCCAGGTCCAGAAAATAATGATAATTCCTTTGCCTGTATTTGCTTGGCCCCTAACTATCTGTGCCAATGTTTTTCTCATCCCTAAAATTGAACAATGAACAGCAAGGAAGAAGGGGAAAGAAGAATGATCTCTTTTTGGAGGGCAGTGCAGATCTGAGCTCCAGTGCACATTCCATCTCCAGGGCTTTGCTCTGAGCAGGGAAGAGCTTTGCAAAGAATGCATCCTCACAGCAGCAATGCAAGGGAAGTAGCCTGTATTGTTCTCTCCATTCAGTCAAATGAGAAACAGAGAAGCTTATGGCGATCTGAAGGACCCTGCCAAAGTCACAGGCAAGTTCTGAATGACTTAGCGGGGGAAACGAGGCCTTGGGAGGCTAAACCATGGACCTGCTACTCGTGGAAACGTGGATTTACTGTGGAACACTCTACCTGTCGACTGTAGTTCATTAGAATTGGTGCAAGGTAAATCCAAGCGAAGGAGCTAGTCTTTGCCGTTCCAAAAGCCAATGCAACTACTTTTATTATGAGACAGGCTGTTGTATGGCTCATACTGGCCTCAAACTCCCCACGTAGAATAGGAGGCCCTGAACGCCTGATCCTACCTTAGCCTTTCTAGTGCTGGGACTACAGGCATGTGCCACCATACCTGGAAGCAGATATAACTTTAATAGGGCCTTCCTGCCTCAACACGTAGTATATCCTTCTGTCAGTCTCAATGCAGTCAGCGGGGAGTAGACGCTAAACGTTCAACCTTTTCCCTGCACACCCTATCTTTCTAGCCCCTCTGTATGAGTAGGTTAACAAATGTGGAAGGGAACGTGCAGCGTTTGGTGCGCTTAATGTAACATGTATTCCTCGTCTCTCAGGATATCCTGCTGCTGGGAGTAACCTGAGCCGGCACCTGCGCTAAGACAATATTTCAGGAGCACAGGAAGTATCTAGGTTAATAGCTGAGAAATTGCACCTGTCCTCCCTACACAGCCAAGGCGCTCAATAGAACACACATAGAGAAATCCTTTAACCTATTACTGAAACTCAGTCAACGGTAGCAAATAGTAGCCTTTAGACAGAGTCCTGCACAGAGCAGGAAATTGTATTCCCGATACCTAGAGATTTAGCTGGTGAAAAACACGCTATTCAGGAATGAGGTGATAGATACCAGAAGCCTGGTTTTTGAACACTCTCTGGAAGCGGGAAGAGGTGTTTAATTTTTGATATATCTGGAATGACAGGCTTCTTCTGCCTATGAGACATCAGCACCATCTTTAACATCACCCTCACCAGAAGTCATTTCACTCTGAGTTGGACCAGACAAAAGGTCTGTGTCCCAATTTTCTGGGATCTTACAATCTTAGCTATGCTACATTGACACTAATAGGCTTAAAAATACAACTGTCTTCTGCTGTACTCATGGGTCAGTGCCTTGTTTAGCCATCAGCAGAGAAACTTCCTTATGCAGCAGATGGGAACAATACAGAGGCCTGCAGACAGACAATATGCAGAGTAAGAGATCTCACATTCAGCCCTAAATGGGATGTCTTCATCAAATTCTTCCCCTTCAGAGTTCAGGGTACCCTGAGGCAATGGAGGTAGAAATAGTGTGAGAACCAGAGGGGACGGGGAACACCAAGATAACAAGACCCTCTGAATCAGCAAGACCATTGCACATAATGAACTCACAGAGGCTAAGGCAACTTGCACAGGGCCTACATGGGTCTGCACCAGATGGGGTCCTAGAACTGAAAGGAGAAATGGACACATGCCCTCATTGATAAACCAGAAGAAATAGCCGAAGGATAATCACTTGCAAATGAAAATTTGGTTTTTTTCTAAGGGAGTTTCACAGAGAAACAACCTATTTTTAAGGATTAGGCTGCATGCCCAGCACTAGATGGTCAGCTGAAAGCAAACTTCATGGCATCTTTGGAAGGTCCTTATTTCATGATGTCCTCTCAGGACTTTTCCCACTTTTAAAATTTTATATTCTTATCCTTTGTTTTTATTTTTATTTATATATTTTTTCTTCTCTCTTTTTACCCTGCCAGTCCTGTGCATATGTATTATGGCTTCCAGTTTAGTGGTTTTATGGGATTTCCAAGTGTGTGAACAAGTGGGTCTTTGTTTTATGCCTCTTCTTGGGCTCTTTCCCTTCTGGTTGTTGTTGTTGTTGTTGTTTGGTTTGGGGGGAGGTTGTTCTGTCCCATTGTATTCGCTTTTGTGTTATCTTATTTAATTTTATTATTATCCCTTGGAAGCCTGTTTATTCTCTAATGAGAGACAGGAAGGAGGTAAATCCAGATGGGAGGGGAGGCAGAAAGGCACTAACAGTAATAGAGAGAGGGGAAACCATAATCAAGATATATTATGTGAGATAAAAAATATATTTTCACGAAAAGGGGAGAAGGAAAAAAATACAACTCTCCATGAAAACTTAAACCTGCATAAGAAATCATAGGAATACAAAGTTGCAATCAAAATCGTTGATTGATGGAGGATTGAAGTTGAAGGCAAAAATGGCATTTTCCAGCTGATAACAGGATAGGACACCAAGAGCACAGAATGAGGGAACACTGAAACCCAAACCGGGTGGGGATTTGGTGTTGCGTATATTCCAAAGTGTGTCGTCAAAACATTTACGTCACGGAATAGTCACGGACTAACCTGAGTTTCATACAACTATGCCACTTTGAAAACCACTTTCTCAAGGAAAGATTGTACTTCAGGAGTCCTTCAAATGCCAGGAAGAAGAAATAAATACAGCTAACCTCCGCGAAGTAGAATGTTAAGAAACATCCTCGGTTGTCTGGTAGGAAACACCTAGACTACAGGGATTGAGGGGAAGCGGGGATAAGCAGAAATTCCAGGCTCCATAAATGGGGAGTGTGATGTTGACAAGCAGGAGGGAAATGTTCAGATTAATAAAACTTTATTATTATAACAGAGCCATCTATTGACTGAAAAAGAGAGTTACCCTTGTTCTTACTGACCAAAGGAAAACAGAGGGTAGCATGCTGTGTGCCTTGCCCAATGTGACTGCAAACTGCCAATGAGAGAGGCGAGTATAAAGAAAAGGAACATGGCACAAACTCAGATCCCTCTGTAATACATCCCCCACTATCACCAGAACAGAAACCAATCAGGAACTCCTCCACCAGAGCAGGCTGTAGATGTGTTTGTACATAAATACCCTTTTCCCACCACACACTTCAAATTTCTGAGCTTTTTGGTTCCAAGCAAAACAGTCACATAGAGTGGGGAGAGTCTTGTGAATATCTTCTATTTTTCCAGCTGTGCACAGGCCCTCCACTTCCTGGTGTAGTTTGAAGAATCCTCCGCTGTGTCATAAAAACTACTCTCTGCTATAGAAGCTCAAGGAACCAGAGCCTGCCTCTTTCCTGCTCCCGAATAAGCTAAGGGAAAAATGACTCGGTCTAGGTCAACTGACTTGGGATAGGCCGGTGGACGATGATTGCCAAAACATACACTGTTTTGAGGGTCACTAGATACTGCAGTGGTGGAAGCCACTCTTAATAGAAATATAATAGCAGGATGCAGACTAAATGGCTTCTTCCTCAGGACCGTTACCTCCAACACTGCACATAAACCCCCATCCCAAGTTTTCTTCGCTCCTACTTGTATTTAAAGACCAGGCGTTGACCCCTGCTCTTGAATCTGAAAGTTCTTGATACCCTTGCAACAAATGATCTTTTTGTTTACACAACCCTGGGGTGGTTTCTGCTACTTGCAGCTAAGGAGACTGGCACACAACTAGAGATTCTACATTGCCCCGTTCACGCCCCTCTGGATCTTACCTTGGCATGTCTAAGGAACCATTCTTTCCGTGGTCCAGTCCCCACATACCTGCTGAGCAATAAACCATACAAGCAGAGAAGGCTCCCTATGTTCTCCCTTTGTGTTTCTTTGTTTATAATTCCATTGTTGATGTACTTAAAGCTTGCTTCTTTTTCTCTGAAACCCTGGCTCATCAAACATTCCTGTAACACAGAATTCATCATGCAACAATTTGGATGCTCTGGGAGACATTGAAGAAGGAGCAACCCGACAAAATGCAAACTTGTTCAATGTTTTAAATCCAGTGCATTCTTCCTATGTACCCAGAGCTGTTTTCTTTAGTTGGCTTCAGAGGGAATCAAGCTTCTATTTGTCGGGTTTATGGTGGTGATGCTTCCCTGTCTTGCTGAGGTGTTCGGAGTCTTAATTAGATAGCGAGTATAAAGTGCTTCGACAGCATCAGATGAAGAGTGCTGGAGAAGTCCCTAGAGGGTCGCTTCATTTTGGGTGGAAAGACACAAGAAAATTAGAAAGCCTTAACAGTCGAGCTGAGGTTTACAAGTAAACTTTTGGGTTTCTCTGATGTGTCTGTGTGCAGTGTGGCATAAAGTCTGGACTTTTATTTTCTTCTACATTTTTAGTCTTTTAAGTAAAAATGAAAGAATCATGCTAAAATCCCCTATATGGGGGGAACAAGGAATCCCTGATGGGTTTGTGGGATTTAAAGAGTCTAGTTATTGTATGAGGATCTAGATCTTTTGAGCAAAGGGGACCCTACCAAGACTCCCATGTTTTGTTAATATTTCCAAGGGGAAGTTTAAAATTTAAATCTGAGCAGAATTGTAAGAGGAAACATTTCTGAAAACATGTGATTCCCAAGTAAGGAGTCCCCTTTCCTAAGATTGAGACACCATAGTCATATGGTTCTTAAACAGTGAACTGATTTAGTTGTTTCTCCGTAAGTCAGATCCTTGGCTTTAGGGCTAAAGATGACGGTAGAGTAAATAGCAGTAACGGGGATTAAAAGCCTTTGTTTTTAAATTGAAAGACTGTGAGAATACAACTCATCACTGAGCCAAACTCTTCCAGTGGAAAAAGATGCTCAAGATAGACGTTAACCATCGAAACTTACTGTATTTACATAAATATGCCATGATTCTACCTGTGAAAACAAAAATGTACTTATAGGTAGACTTGCTGACAGTTTAAAAAGAAGCACAAGAATGTTCATGATGATTTTCCTTAGAGACGGCAAACTTAATTTTCATTTTTACTCTCTCATGCTCTCAGTTTTGACCATGAACTTACTTTTACTTTACAATGAAAATCTAATTTTAAAACCAAAAGTCTTGCCATTCTAGAACCTTCATCCAACAACTGAAGGAAGCAGATGCACAGATCCACAGTAGCGCACCGGGTTGAGCTCCCTAAGTCCAGTTGAAAGTGGGAGGTGATGGGGGAGAGTCTTCTGTTTTGTGTTAATTTCATTGGTTAAATAAAGAGACTGCCTTGGCCCTTTAATAGGACAGAAAATTAGGTAGCTGGAGTAGACTGAACAGGATTCTGGGAGAAAGAAAGCCGAGTCAGGCAGTCACCATGATTCTCTCCGAGATGGATACCCCTTAGACTTGTCCGGGTAAGCCACACTCAAGTGGCAATACGGATATTAGAAATGGGTTAGATCAATATGTAAGAGCTAGCCAATAAGAGATTATAACTAATGGGCCAGGCAGTGGTTAAAAGAATGCAGTTTCTGTGTAATTATTTCGGGGCATAAGCTAGCCATGCGGGAGCCAGGGCGGCCAGAACGCAGCCCACCGCTCTCCTACTGCAGGGAGGAGTGAAAATACGAGCAAAGAGGTCAAGACCAGGATGGGGATACCCACTGAAACAGCTTAGCTGAGCTAATGGGAGCCCACCAACTCTAGCCTGAAAGCGAGGGAACCAGCATAGGACCAAACTAGACCCTCTAAAATGTGGGTGACAATTATATGGCTGGGGCAAACTGTGGGACCACTGGTGGTGATTTATCTCTACTGCTCATACTGGCTTTTGGAACCCATTCTCTTTAGAGGGATACCTTACTCAGCATAGATATAGTGGGCATGGCCTTGGTCCTGTATCAATGTGCTAGACTTTGTTGACTCCCCATGGGAAGCCTTACCCTCTCGGAGGAGTGGATGGGGAGTGGGATGGAGGAGGAAAGTGGAGGGAGTGGGAAGAGGGGAAAGAATAGGAACTGGGATTGGTATGTAAAATGAGAAAAATAGTTTTTTCAAAAAAATAATAATTTAAAAAGTCTCATCTGCCACTTGAAACCAACTGCATCAAAAGTTATATTAAAATTAATTGGGCTAGAAAGATGTCTCAGATATTAAAAGTACTGGCTGCTCTTCTAGAGGTCCTGAGTTCATTTCCCAGGAACCTCCTGATGGCTCACAACCATCTGTAATAAAATCTGGTGCCCTCTTGTGGTGTGCAGGCATACATGCAGGTAAAACACTATATACATAATAATAAATAAATCTTTTTTTAGAAATTAGTATCTTCGCATTATAGAATAATCTGTAAACTCTGAAAATACAAACTTGAAAATCAAGCCCCATACTTTTGTCTGCTTTATGTCTAGGATGGAGAAAAGAAACTGAACACCCACTAAAGAAACTGCCCACCTTTATGAGTAGATTAGGAATGACCTCATCTTTCAAGATACTCAAGGCTTTCATTAGGGGGACTCTAAGCCTGCCCAGACAACTTACTATTGCAAACCACAGCTCTTCTTATGATTCAAAGTAAAGACGGCCCCCTGAGAGAGGAGGGAATGTGAAGTCTTCTCCCCTCCCCCGGGAACTGTACATAGCCCATTCTTTGAAAGGCTTTCTTCGTCGCTCAATGAAACATTCGCCTTTAGAACTCATCCCTCCAACAACCTGGGTCATGGGATGCAGGTCTCATATATGAGCCCACGCTCCACAGGAACCGCAAGTCTATTAAGCCACAGATTCTGAGTAATTACGAGGAAGAGGGAACAGGAATGCCTGAGGCTTTCATGATAGGCAGAGGTGTCTCCCCTAGGGCTGTATAATAAGTATTATCCTCCAAGCATCATTGCCCCTTTCTCCAACCCCTTCTTTAATGTGAGCGCCCAGCCGCTGCCAAAGAGCATGTTTGATAATTCTACGGAGAGCTTAGAGGTAGAGTAATTTCCCAGCTTTCTGCACTTCCTGCTGGCGGGACTCCAGAGTCGACATTATCCCCCGACCCCCTGCTAGAAGGGGAAAAATTGAGGCCAAGGAGTGATTTATCATGTGGAGACGAACCTGCCCTTTTAGAGCTCTGAGCCGTGAGTGGTCTGTACCGAAAGACCCGCGCTGGGTACACCTTTACTGTGAAGACCAGCACAGGGGACTGATGAGAGAATGTGGCCTGATCCCACTGGGAAGACAGCCCTGCAGAGATATCCAAATCAAACATGTTTTTTGAGACCCAGGTAGAAATTAAAGTTGAGGACAGTTCTGGAAGGTTAAACGTGTCAGCTTCTCTCAGCAGCGGGTCTGAGTTAGCATCGCTGCAGTGAATAGCTCTGCCTCTACTTCAGTCTGTGAGTTCTCCCAATAGACCTCCCCAAGGGCTCTCTGCCCAAGAAGAGTAGGAAGCAGCCTCTTCACCTTCATGGTAACAACCATTTAGCCTTGCAGAAATGCCTGGCATGTCACAGATCCTGTGGGACATGGTGGCAGTGGCCTCTTGCTGTTTCCCAAGAGCAGTAGATCTGAGTAGAAGAGATTGGTCACTGTGACCTTACAAGAAGTATTAAATTAAGGGGAAAGAGGTGTATTTTGGATCACGGTTTGAGGGAGTCACAGTCCATGGTAGTAGAGAAAGCATAGTGGGGTTTCTGGACATCAGAGGATGAGGGTGAGATTCCCCACATCTAGTCAGAGCAGAGTGAAGACATAAACAAGGAGGGGATGGACTTTAAAATCCCAAGGGTTGATCTCAATAGACCATGTCTCCCACCTTTTAAAGGTTCCACAGTCTCCCAAAACAACACTACCAGCTGGGAACTATGTGTCCAAACCATGAGCGTTTGGGAGACCGTCAAGTCACAGCATAGACTGAAGGGATGGAGGTGGAAACCTGGCCTGTCGGGTTTCTGTGTCCTGATCTCACACCTCTCTATGACACAGTCACCTTTCCAAGAAAAAAAAGCTACCACCTTCAAGCCTAGAAATGAAGATATTTAAGACAACATTGGGTTTTCAAATGAGTGGCATGTGTGCTTTGCTCAGACTTAGCCAATTTAACTTCCCCTGCTCTTGGAAAGAGCTACTGTACCTGTGATTCATAGTCAAGAAGTAGGGAGGGACAGCTAGTATGTCCTACAACTAGTATGTGCAACTAGTATACAAATTTTGAATATGTTAGCTTCAAGGGAAGCTAAGCCAATAACAAATGAACTATTTGTCTTCCCAAATAAGACAATAAAATTTACAATTCTTATTTTATTTTTCCACAGAAAATACCAGGTTATGGCAAAGGAAAGTGTTGGGGGGGGGGGGACAAGACACTACAACAGCCAAGAGGTAAGTCTTGGCAAAGTGACTCCACCACTTCTGCCTCAACTTCTTCACCTATAAGAACTTGCCCCTCACAGAGCTTGAGAAGAACTTAGCACACACTGTGTGCCTAGGTAGCATGGATACCTGCTCTATAGTTAATGGCCCCCATTTGGGGCTGGAGAGCTGTGGCCAAGACAACTTCTTTCTGATACAGAAAATAGCATAGTTTCCAACAAAAAGAGTATCCACATCCTGCCGTTGCTCTCTTAGCCTTGTGTCTCCCTTTCATTTTTTCAACACACTGCCCGAACCTTCTTACGTCTCTCTACCTCCTTGTTCGTCTCTATTCTTTCATCATTATTTTTGATCTTGTCTATCTTTCAAAAACCGGGCTCCATCCACTCGCTATCAATCAATCCTCTTCTACCAATCAGCCACTCCTATTTATACTGGAGCTCTCCTTCCTCTGCAGATCTGAACAAAAGTGACTTCAAATTTTGCCTTTATTTTCCATAGCATGTAAGATATAAGTTGGAAATAGTCTGAGCAATGCATAGGCAGGGAGTTTTTATTATATATATATATATATATATATATATATATATATATATATATATACATATATATACATATATATACATATATATATATACCCAAAATCAAGTGATACAAGTCTATTAGTGAACACAGTATCTCGACATAATTGGCACAGTAGAGGTACTGAGACTGCAGCCACCAGAACACCGCATTTTGTTTCCCAGTAAAATTCTTAGGAGTAGCAACAGTACACCTTAAATAATTACACGTAGGTTTAGCAATGTATTGATCACTTTCACATCACTGTGACCACAATACCCACTAGAAACAACTTAAAGGAGAAAGACTTCTTTTGGCTCGTTGTTTCAGAGGATTACTATCCATTGTAGTGGGGAAAATATGAGCAAAGAACAGAAGCTGTTGATACCAAGGTCAACTAGCAGACACAGTGAGGCAAGACCTATGGGGCAGTTTATAACCTTCAACCTCTGGGAACCTATTTCTACTATCTCGACTCTACATCCTAAACAATAGATAACCCCCGAAAAATAGCACCAACAGCTGAAATATAGCATTCAAAACTAAGTTGGGAATTGGAGGACATTCAGATTCAAATCATAGCAAATGTCCTGGCCCCTCAAGGTTTATGGATATCTCAAAATGAAAAATGCATTTAGCCCAACTTAACATATCCCCAAAGCTTCAACAGTCCCAACACTGTTCAAATGTCCACAGATTCTGGTTTCTTCTGATACTCAATGTAAACTATTAATTGTGAAGCTCTATACATTTATTATGAGGCCTCATTCTCTGGGGGAATGTTTTTTTAAAACTGTCCCCTTCTTATAGAGCACCCAAGAAAACTTTGATTCCACCAAAGTCCAACTTGAGGAACCAATACACTTACTGGGTTTACTTTACAGAATAGGGGTGAGGGCTTGCTTACAAGAACATAGGTGACCTCCAAGCAGTTGAACCACCAGAAAGACTCACCCCAGCAGGGATGACAACTTTCCCATAGCTACACTGATGGACTATGTGTAGTTACTTTCCCACTCCATAGTTAACCTCTCACTATCTGTATACTCTAGAATCTCCCTAGACAATGCACATGCAATTAATGCATAATTCTATAATTATATATATATATAATTATAATTCTATACAGTGGGATGGGTGATGCAGGCAACAAGCCCAATTTCAGGATCTCTTGAAAGCAGTCACAGCTGCTTTGATGAAAACAATGGTTGTTAGACTGGGAGGATAGTCCTATACAACAATCATTCAAAAGAAAGTCAAATACTTTTAAGATATAAAGACCCAGAGAAACACTCCTATTCCAAAAGGGGGAACAGAAAGATGACAAGGAAAGACTGGATGAAAGTAAAACCAGACTCTAATAGGAAAAACATTAATCCTATAGCTCCATGTCTAGCAGTCAGAGCACATGGTGGTATCACCTGGACTCCACCAGGCTGTCCTCAGTGTAGTCTCTATCTTTAGAGCCAGTTCCACTCATTGCCTGTAGGTTTTCTTGGCATATTTCAACATATCAGGGTCTCATATCAGAGTGTCTCATTTCAACTTGAGCTTCACCATCCAAGCTTTATAAACGGATCTCTCAGAGGCTCCCTCCAGGAAATATGGCCTTGTTACATATTACCTAGTCTCATGGGATTTTCTCCAAAATCTTGGTGGGAACCTCCATAAACTCTTTCACTCAACTTTCCTACAAAATCAGTACCATGTGGGTGGTGCCAAGTTCTGCCACCAGATCAAGAAGTAGTAAAGTCCCTTAAACCACATCTGCAAAGCCTTTGGCTACTTGATGACTAAGGCTGGGTAAGCACTTCCTTAAGCAGATCTGACCATTTTTAATCCAGTCTTGCTCAAATTATCAGTACATAAGCAAATTGAAGACAAATTCTTTGCCATAATATAATATGAATGAATGGCCTCTGATTCAACTCCCAACAAGTACTGAACTTCTGTCTTTGTAATCTATATATTTCTAGCAGTGTTCTTGCCTTTTAAGCTTCCACAAGGATCACCTAATAAATTCTACTTGCAGTATTTTAGGACTTTTCTAACCTGTATCTCAAAATCCTTACCTCAAATCATTTCCATAAGTCTAAGAACCACATGATCAGGTTTAGTCAGAGCAATGACCCTACCCCTGGTACCAATTTTCAGTATCAGTTACCTATATAGTGACAAAATTCCTGACAAGAACTTTAGGATGGAAAGTTTTATTTAGGTTCACAATTTCAGTCCTTCATAGTAGAGTAGACATGGTAGAACAGCTCAGTTCAAGACAGCAGGAGCATGTGTAGGGAGCATTGCACAAATCAGAAATCAAGGCAGGAACACATGCTTGATCATAGTGACCTCTACTCTCCACTTCTAAAGTATATACACACACACATAGCTGGGGGTGGACATTTCAGACTGTGCATGTACTAGCAATATTTGCTCATCGTTGTCATCAAGTATTATGCATATGCATAATTACATTGCCATCCATAGGTTTGTTTACACATCTACAAACACTTTATTTGTTATGTGATGATATTGCTATGGCTACTGTGTCACTGAGGCAATAGTTTTTCAGCTTTATCACAATCTTGCAAAATAACACCACCACCTCCTCTCATTGCTGCAGAGGCAATATGCTATTGATCAACTACATCATTATACCACGCTATCATCAACAGTTTCCTGGAGGCCTCAAGATAACACAAAACACTGGATGCAGGGAAAAATCACGCAGCTCCTAGACGTGAATATCTCTAAAATATAATTAAGCCTGGTACACTCTAAGAAATCCCTTTCCTAGGGCAGAAAAACTCCATCCCCCCCCAACCCCCGCCCATTGACCAAAGCTCAAAGAGCACCAAGCTGAGACCTGCCTTGTAAGTGATCATTTTCCTGCTTTCCACAAATTCCAGCAGGCATGTTAAAAATGTCAAACCCCTCTCAAGGAAACCAATCACTTCCTGGAAGAACGAGAACAGATCCACTCACCAACAGGAAGACTGAGCCCCATTTAAGCCTGAGCTATTCCAACCTCCATAACCGGCCACAGTCTGAGGCTTGCCTTTCCCCAGATATACCTTGCTCCATTCTTAGAGTCCTGTAGCTCTTCCTAGCCTCTTGCATTCTTTAGATAACCACGTGAGCAAATTAACACCCTTAAACCATAGCCCCTCTTCACAGCACAGAAAAAAACAGCATCTCCCTAAAAAACAGCCTGTTCAGATACAAAAACCTCAACATAAACATTCATGGTTTACTTCCTTAGAGCCACAGCCTCTACCACACGTTTTCTGATTACAGTGTGACTGATGTTACCTAATAAAAGTGTGTACAACTGGTATTTCCAGAGAGCAGAAGTAGGCTGCCTTTAATGTCTAATCTAGCCATTGTATTATACATGAAAGAAAAATTGCTTAGAATTAGAGACACACCAGTTTATCTACTTCTGCCCCTTCTTTATATGTTTTGAGAAACTTGGAGCCAAGGTACAGGCAAAAATCAGACTCCCGGCACCTGGTATTTCTCATCTGGCCAAGAAGACAGAAGAGGAGTGGGGCCTGAGACCTAGCAGGACTGCATCAGAAGTTCTCTCTTCTTTCTTCATGATGTGCTCCACAACCAGCTGCCTCTTGCCCTTGCTGCTAATAACTGAACTTCCAGGAACACCCTGGGCTTCCTATTTGATGTTGCTTTGGAGCCCAAGAAGTTGGTAATGCTGTGTGGTCTTTAAAGCTCCCTGACACTGGCGCAGCAGGCAAGGTCTCCCTGTCCCCGAACGCAAAGTGCCTCATAGAGATGCCCCTTCTCTTTCCAAATGAATCTCTCATTTTGACACAAATTATGTAGAAGGGGTGGGGGAGGAAAGGCCCAGAGAAACAAATGAGCAACTTCTTAAAAAGCTTTCAAAATCAAATGTAAAATTCATTAAGAAAAGTAATGGAAATTTTATGGCTGGTGCACAGATAAATTCATTGCTGCATCTAAATTCATCAAGCATACATACGAGAGTGTATACCAAATTAATTGGAACTAACAGCCTCTGAGAAACTCTAACCAGCTGCAGATTCAAGGTAAACTAGTTGGAAAAAAACAAAGAACTTCCCCTCTTCCTCCTTCTTCCATATCCCTAATTGAATTAAAGCCTAAGCTTTCTCAACTCTAAAGATGTTGAGAAACTTTATTCTTTCGTGATTGCCAAGCCATCTTCTGCTATTCTGGCCCAAACAGCATCAGAACAAGACACAAATAAGAGGTCTTTGGGTATAAGGAACTCCAGTCATGCTCGCATACCTCCAAGGATGCTGTTAGGGAACACTTGAAAAGAAAGATACTTTAATACTTATGTCAGATGCTGTTCTTACACAGGTACCTGAGCTAAGGATAGGAAGATTGGATTGAATTAAGTTTCTGTTACTTCGTAGGACAAGTTGGAAAGAAAGTTCTTGACTGTGACAGTCTACTAATATTCTAGTCCTTAGTAATGGCTTCCAAATAGGCCACCCAGCAGATGAGACAGTAAAACCAAAGGTATTCTGTATATGTCACTATAATTATTTATTTGAAAAAAGAATATAGAAACTGTTATAGAATCTCTAATGTGCCCCCAAAGACCCATATATTGAAAGCTTGGTCCCCAACTCATGGCATTATAGAGAAATGTTAGAACCTTAAGGAAATAATTTTCAGTGGCAGAAAGTTAGTCCGCTGGGAACATGCTCTTGAAAGAGATACCAAGACTCCAGAGCCAGCTGCACAACTAACATAAAGTGAACAGGTATCCTTCAGCTCACATTCCCACAAGGATGTGTTGTCTTGGCACAGGCAATCCAGACATGGACCAAAACTTCAAAAACCATAAGACAGGATAAAATTAACCTGTTCTCTTTATAAATTGTGTGTGTGTGTGTGTGTGTGTGTATGTGTGTGTGTGTGTGTGTGTGTGCATGCGTGCAGAGATCAACCAGAGGTGTTATTCCTCTTCCATCCACTTGTTTTTTGAGATGGGGGGGTCTCTCATTGGTCTAGAACTAACACAGTAGGGATGGCTAGCCGGCAATTCTCCAGGGATTCCCCTGGCTGGCTCCACTTGCCCAGCTTTGATATTACAAGTGTGTGCCACCATGATAGGCTATTTTCATGCAAGTAATCGGGAACAAACTCAGCTCTTCATGCTTATAAGGCAAGCACTCACCATCTCCCAGGCTCCCCTCTTTATCAGCCAATTATTCCAAGCATTTGCCACAGTAACAGAAAACTAATGCTTAAACCATTGCTCCTGAAGACAAGATAAATCCCTATCTACCTTAATCTAAAATAAACTCTTCTTTTCTTCCTCTCCTCCCATCCAGATCTGCACCCTTTCTGTCTCTCAGCAGATAATCAATAGGTATCTAAGAAA
Source organism: Microtus pennsylvanicus (assembly GCF_037038515.1). Taxonomy (NCBI): domain Eukaryota; kingdom Metazoa; phylum Chordata; class Mammalia; order Rodentia; family Cricetidae; genus Microtus; species Microtus pennsylvanicus. Next base: position 25,066,579 of record NC_134592.1, read on the forward strand.
TAATAAAATAAAGCAACAGAACAGAATAGGACAAAGCAATCAAAGCAGAAAAAGAATCAAAGAAAAATCAGAAGAACCACATATAGATAAAGAGGCATATATATTACACACACAAGAAACCCATAAAGACACAAAACTAGAAGCCATTATATATAGCAAAGGACATGTAAGGTAACAAAATGCCCTAATTTTATGAGACAATGAACCTCCAAAAATGTCACTGAGTAGTTTGTTTTGCCGGGCGGTGGTGGTGAACACATTTAATCCCAGCACTCAAGAGGCAGAGGCAGGTGAATCTCTGTGAGTTCAAGGCTAGTCTGGTCTACAGAGCAAGTTCCAGGACTGAGTTGGGGATGGGGCATGTGTCCACTTCTCCTTTCAGCTCTAGGACCCAGTCTGATACAAACCATTGGGGGTCCTATGCATGATACCTCAGTCTCTGTGAGTTCACATGTGTGCCAGCCCTGTTGAAAACACCATTTCTTTTTTTTCCAGTTTTTTGAGTTTCCTATTTCCAATTATTAGAGGTCCTGTGCAGGTCTTCGGAGAAAAATAACTCCCTAGTTTGTATGTTCATCCTGTCTGTCTCTCTTTCTCTTGGGAAAACAGAAGTTCAACTAGCCTCCAAAGGACATCCCTGGAATCAGTACAGCCTAGTGTGATGCTATCCACTGACCAGGCCAACCTGTGAAAAGTCAGAAGGTTTTCCTATCATAGATGAAAATGAACAAATCCTGATTTTATTTACACAGTGTTCAGTATATTCATATAATAAATATGTACTGACCCCGTTCTGCGTGCCAAGCTTAAGATCTAGAAACCCAAATAGGTGTGATTTTAAATGGTCTTCATCCCCTTTAAAAGAAGAAAGTGATGTTCCAAAAAAGAAATTGCAGTAATTTTAAAAAAGGGATTCTGGGCAAGAATATGAAGGTAAATGCTTTGATAGTTTATACTTTTTCAAAAATGTAAGACATCTAATTAGGTCTCCTGAGAACTGACAACTGAAAACTAAAAGCTTCATATTTGCAGTATTTTGTGTATTTGTTTGTTCTAATTGTGTTTCTGGATGTCTGCTTAATTAGCTACTTGTAGAGAGTATGAAGAAAGCAATTGCATCCCAAGTTTTGTCCAGTGGTAGATTTGGAAGGACCTCCCCATCTCAGAGAGAAATTCATTTCTGTACATATAAGGAAATTAATTGATAGTGGCTTGCATACATAACACATTATCTGCCTCACAGAAGAGTTCTGGAAGTCCCTCCAAGCCTGGCGAAGAAGTCCAAGATTCATTCATTATAACTCGTCTCTTTGTTCTCTGAGCCATCCCAGCATTCTTAGCTTGCTGACCCTCATCCTCATGATCATTGCTTGCTTCTTGATCACTGAATGGTTGCCACATTACCAGAAAGCAAGTGAGTTCCAGGAAGGAATTAGAGAAAGAAAAGGCACCAGCAATTCAGGCTAGCATTGTGTTAACCATCTCTGTCATATGGTCATGGCTAACTGCAAGGAAAATGAGAACATCAATGTATTATTTGTTTATTTGTTGTGTTTTAACAGAGAGCTGTTGTAGGAGGCCACTTGTTTATTTCCTGGCCAACTGGCAGCTCAGACCCGAAATAACCACACAGAAACTGTATTAATTAAATCACTACTTGACCTATTAGCTTGAACGTCTTATTGGCTTGCTCTTACATCTTAATTTAACCCATTTCCGTTATTCTGTGTACCACCACAAGGCTGTGGCTTACTGGGTAAAGTTCCAACATCTGTCTCCAGCTACATGGCATCTCCCTCCACCTTCTTTCTCCCGGCATTCAGTTTAGATTTCCCCGCCTATCTCTGCTCTACCCTATCACAAGCCCAAAGCAGCTTCTTTATTAACCAATGATATTCACAGCATACAGATGGGAATCCCACAATAGACAGACTACTAGAGACAGAAATAAAATTAAAATGTGTGGGGTGAGAGCTTGGTCAGTTAAGACTACCTGCCACTGCTACCAACTACAGAAAGGTATAATCATCTTTCGGATTGTCCAGACAGTTTATAAAGGAAGAGCTGTGAAAGAGGCAAAGTTATCAAAACTGTGCTCTATTTCAAATACACAGTGCATATATAAAATTGAGATTTCCAATGCAGTAATTAGAGGGCAGAACCTGATTTGTTGGTACGAACCTTTGAAAGACCATGTCAAATGGTGCCTCCACTTTCCCATTGCTCTTCAGAGCTTTATGGGAAGCCTGGGTGGTGGGCATTCTATACTAATCAGAGCAAGAGAGTCTACAAGCTTCTCCTTCCACTATCCTAAGGGAAAATTGGTCATGGCAGTCTTCATAAATAAGAAGATGAGATTATAAAGTCAAAAGCACTGAGAATGTTCTCAAAAGAATCCATAAAGTATCAAAGGGCTCTGTTCAATGATGTTCACAAAATAAGAAAGGACAACTGTTGTGGGACAATGGTTTTACCCTGTAAAGATTTATTTCTTGTACTTGTTTAATAAAATGCTGATTGATCAGTAGCCAGGCAGGAAGTATAGGTGGGGCAATGAGAACAGGAGAATTCTGGGAAGAGGAAACAGTCAGTCTGCAGTCGTCATTCAGACACAGAGCAAGCAAGAGGTGATTGCCTCGCCCAAAAAGGTATCAAGCCACGTGGCTAACACACACAAGAATTATGGGCTAATATAAGGTATAAAACTTAATAAGAAGCCTGAGTCAATAGGCCAATCAGTTTATAATTAAGTAGACCTCTGTGTGATTCTTTGGGGCTGAATGGCTACGGGACAGGGTGGGACAGAAACCTTGGTCAACAGACAACCTGAAAATATCCACACAGACTATGACTGGTATATTATTTGGAGACAATCACAGATGTTTTTATGGCTTTCTCATCTAATGTCTTTCTTATGGTGCCCCTAGCTGTATTGCCCAAACAGTAGCCAAGAGCCACTTGCAGATACGGAGCACTAAAATGGAACGGGACCAGGTGGAGCTGTGCTCTAAATAAAAATGCATGCTAGATCTCAAAGACTTTGGGAAAAAAGGGTATGTGTGATGATTCATTAATAATTTCTTCCCATTAAATATGCGCTGAAATGATGATATTTTAGAAACACGTTGTTAATTCTTTTAATGTTTTAACACATCTAATAGGAAAAAAATAGAAGTTAACCATGGATCTTATATTTGTGGTTTACATTAGTCCTATTGTCCTGTGCTGGTGTGCAAGGTTGTTATTGAAGTTACCTATGGTGGATAGTATCATCCTTTGCATCGTATCTCCTAGACCTATTTCTAAGTACACCAACCCTCTCCAAGGACAGCTATAAACTTGTCAAGATTTCCCAGATCCCGTCTCTGGGGCATCTCTCTACCTCTCTGCATGAAAGCCCTACCCAGCACCTTGGGAGCTTGCCAGGACAGCTTAACTCAAACATACCTAGGAGTCATTGCTCTCATAGTAACCGTCAACCAACAAGGAATACTTAACAAGACTTCAGCAGTCCCTCAGCAAGACCACTTTAAAGCCTGTTGTACACATGCTCTCAGAGGTGCCCCAGTAGGATGAAGTCCCAGTTACCCACACTAAATAGCTGAGTGTTGACACAGACGTTATTATTCTCTTACCTTCCATCCTTTCCCCCTTGGGCTTTCTGGGGCCACTTTCCAAGTAAACTCCTTCTGCCAACTTATTATCTCAGCCTTGCTCTAAGGAGCCCAAAATTAAGAGTAATGCAAATGTGTTCACCATTAAGCTCCATGCATCCTGCATGCCAACTATCCTTGACAATTCATACTCACTCCCTCCCCAAGGCCATTATTGGGGAAAATGTGTTTAATTACTACTTTTTTTTTAGAAACAATTCATTTAGGATTTCATTGTCAATGACTATATAAAACAAGATTCTGTTCTAATTAAACAAACAGCAGATCATTTGAAAGAGTTCATTCTTTTTTTCCTAAGTAATTTCCTTACATTTAAATTGTGCTTATGTGGTGTTGTTTTAATTATCAAGTCATTAAAGATATTGTTTTAGTGTTTTGAAATATTTGTTCTGCTGTGGCAGGTTCCTTGACTCAACAAAATCAAACTCTGAAAGACTATTCAATATATTTCCTATCAGGTCTTCAAGAAAACCCACAAACAAAAAGGCAGCAGCAAAGGGGTTGGGGACAGCCACCATTCCCTAGACTCTATAAATAAAGGCTAAGCAGTTATAGAGATGGCTATAGTATTCTAAATGCCTTGACCTGAAAGCATAGCCTATGCTATCTCAGCCTCTTCATTCACAACAATGTGGAGCTACTTAAAAGAAAATTAAAAACAACTTTAAAACCCAGTAGTTTTGAGTTTAAATCCTTTCTCTACCATCTATCAGTGCAACCTTCTTCAGGGCTTTCATTCTTTCTGAGTCTTAGCTTCCATATGTATATGAGGATATGGCTATCACAGGGACCATGAAGAGCATTTGGCTAGGACCTTACATTTAATACAATCCTGTGTTTAGATGATTTACATTGCCTTAAAACAAAATGTGTGCATATGCATGTATGCAAGAAAATACAAACAAGGTTTTAACTGATACTTAAATATTTTATTTTATTTTCTGACATGCCTTGAATCTTTATATAGTAGCACTCTGAGGCATACTGAGTGTCTTTCTTACGTGCTCCAAAACTGTGTGGTCCAAGAGAGTAGCCATGAATCACATGTGAACTGGCTGAAATAGAGGTGGAGTTCTCTTGACTCAGACCCTACTAAGAATGATAATGTCTATCCTATGCACCCAGTAATTCTCTTCATTGGTTCACAGGGAGCAATAAAGTAGAAATCTGTTTCATGTTTTCTTTATTGCTTCTTGGTCAGCTCTCCATTGGTCCTTCCCATGGCAACCTCTTTGTATAGCTGGACTTTCCAGCACCACAACTGCGATCATGTACCTGGCTCTCACACTGGTATTCGCTTAAACTGCTGTGCTAGAAACCAACACTTAACATGACCTCATAAGGCTCTTGTCTACGAAATATCTCTATGGGGAACAATGAGCATGCTTTTCAAAGACCCCAGTACTGGCCCTAGGATCACCCAACAGAACCATTGGATAACACAAGCTATAGCATATGGTGCGCACAGCACTCCCTTGTTGGTAGGTTCTCACCTCTTCGACATTCAGTCTTTTTGCCAGGAAATATAATGAAACTAGGACTTCTGCTCGGTGTTGTCTTCTATTTGGAATAATGATTGAGCACCTAGAGAATGCATGGTGCTTTTTCTATATTCTAGAATAAAGAGGAAAAGAAGAGAAATATGAAGCAGCTTAAGATGCAGCTTCCGCCCATCCATCCATACATAATTTGTCAAAACTAATGGGAAAACTACAGTGAATAGTCAGGAAATGTTCTTGAAATGGATGAGATACATCAAAAGGCTAAAATATTAAGGATTTGATGTGGCTTAAGATTCTTGGTTAGTGCCACCAAGGAATTCTCAGGTCCTGCCTTAGCCAGCCTCCCTTCATATTGTGAATTCTCCCACACAGGAACAGTGTCAATCAGGAAGTAAACAGCTGTGTCCTCTTTAATTACCCAGAATTCTCCAAACTTGTGAAAAGTTAGCTGAAAACTGGGTAGTGATTTTGTGGTCTACCTGAACATCCAATGGGCCTTTTCTGTCTCTCGAAGCCCAAACACAGAGCTTAGGATTGTACCATCATCTGACTGAGACACTGTAAATGGCAGGATACAGAAAAGCACGCTGGACAATCACAAGAGAGTGAGACAGTGAATAAAGACAGGTGGGCCAGTTAAGAGTGGACTGCCCAAATACTGGTTAAGACACTGAGGACACTGGAAAAAGGCCATACTGTGGATGAATCTTGAATAAACAAGTACCCTAAACATGGATAAATATGGCTCAAACAGTGGGTAGGAAACCGGCTTCCTTCTATGCTTATTTGAAGTAATCTATCATTAATTAATTAATAAGATAGCAGACATAAAATGCTAAAACCTCAAAAGTTGGTGAAGGCATTGAAGGACAATAATTTTTTAAAAAATAGAAGCAACATTTACTTTTACTTTTGAAACCTCGTAATCCTCCAGCCTCTGCCTCCTGAGTGCTGGGACTATGATGTTACTATACTCTGCTAACAAATACCATTTGGATGGGGGGAGAGAATGATATGTGCGAGGAGGGGGAGGGAAATGGGAATTTTTTTGTGACAACTAAAAATAAATAAAATAAAATAAAATAAAAACAAATACCATTTGGATGGTTTTTACCTTAAACACAGAAGGTTACAACATCAAATAGGATCAGACACAGATTCACCTTCCCTTCCGTTGCCCTGGAACTTTCTAGAGTTTCTTCCAAGGGAGCCTGTTATGTATTACATCTCACCTTGCAGTTTCAATACCTGCTTTCTCAACAGATAACCCAATTCTGTGGTCAATTACCAGCAAGCTCACATGCTGATCCCTCTTTAAAATACATATAAGTGGAGATCTATATGGCTGCTTTATAATATGCTTTTCACAACTTCTTTCTGGGTATTTTCCATAATTGAATTGTCTACAAACAAAGCAAGAACTGTGGCTTCTAATAACATGTGGCATTTTGGAGATACGTTTGAATGAAATGTAGCAAATCGCTAAAACCAAATGTTCATTAACTGTGCAGCTCTGTCTAAGGAAAGGACACTGTGTGTTTCCAAGATGAAGGATCTTGAACAAGGTGAGCATGCCTAAGAAGAAATAAAGAAATCTGTTTCCCTGAGTCAGGCAGAAAATGCCACATTCTGGCTGAAACTGGTAGAATATTGATCTCATTTAAATGGTACAATATTTAGAGAAGGATTCTGTTTGTCAGCTTTAGAAATGACTTAGAACTCACATTGCCTATCCTATACCACCCTGTTACCTAGCTCTGTTTCTGTTTACATTCTCTCTCTCTCTCTCTCTCTCTCTCTCTCTCTCTCTCTCTCTCTCTCTCTCTCTCTCTCTCTCTCTCTCTCTCTCCCTTCCTCTTTCATCCCTCCCTCTGCTTTTCAGCTCAGATCTATAACAAAATGTGCTTTATCATCTCTGTCTACGTGAACCTATAAAATATAAAGCAAGGATAAACAGCCATGAATCCCTCTTTCCTATAACCAGTCACCTCCTTCCTGTGAAAGTCACACAAATAAGAATATTCAATCTCAGTAATCTTGCCAAAATTACAAATCCCCAAAATCAAAGATAAAAAAGTGTTCTGCCACTTAAGACATATTTGGACCTGGTCAATACTTGTCTATCTCATTATACTCCAACTTTAAGAGAAGCATAACATGTAAAAGTAGAGAGAAGGCCATGAGTAAAAGCTTCTAACTCTAATCCCAGACTCAGGATACAGGGGCAGGAGATTTCTATGAGTTCAAGGCCAGCCTGGTCTACATAGAAAGTTCCTGACTAGCCAGGACAGCATGGTGAGATATAGGGGAAAGAGAATGCTCAGAACCACTAGAAATCTTGGGTGTTCTTGCTGGCTCCGGCTTTCATTTCTTACCTGTATTAGTTACTTCTCTTTTGCTGGGATAGAATATCTTGACAAAAAGCATCTTAGAGAAAGATAACACTTTATTTTGGCCTCCAGATCTAGCGACAACCCATCATGGCAGGAAAGGCACAGCAATCAAGAAGTGGAGTGGTCACATCTCACCCACACACAGGAAGCAGATAGAGACAGGAAGTGGAGTCAGACTATACAACCCCCAAAACTCATCCACAGTAATGTGCTTACACAAGCAAGCCCCCACCTCCTAAAGGTTCCATAGCCTTCCTTAATAGCACAACCATCTCAAGAGCAAATTTCACGGGCCTACGGGAGGCACTACATATTCAAACCACATTACCACAATACTTGAGGAACTATCCAAGCATGTTCATCATTCTCTATATATTTTGCTATCCAAAATCTTTCAAAGAATTTAAAATTTATTCATCTAGGTCATCATACTTTGATATCCCCCAAAGCATGTAGGAATTATATACAAATTTTTACATTATTAAACATAGTTACAATCTAGAGAAGCCAGTAATGCTGTCAATAAACAACAGGGATGAGAGGCATCCATGTTTGCTCTACTACTTAATCAACTGGTATGTACAGTGTACCCCCATAAGAGAGACTCCTTAAATGTGAAAATTAAATAGATATATAAGACTTAAGGGAAATAATACTGTGCTACATATCCCAGGAAGTAAGGGAGAGAGAAATTCAAACTATCTATAGAAAGAAAATCTACTTAATGATTAACCTAGATTTTGCCATGCCTCTTAGTATGTTAGTGAGAATTCATCAGAGAGAAAAAAACCAATAGGATAACAAATAGATCTCTGAGAAGAAATCTGTATGGAGAACTGACTCATTCAATCATAAGAGTTATGACTTCCCATGAGAGCCCATCTATATGCTAGAGACACTAGATGTTGGTAAGGATGGCCCAGGACAAGGTAAAAGGCCTCAGAACCAGGGAGGCTGATTACATAACTCTCATTGAAAAGTTGAAAACCTGAAAAGCTTGGGACCAGTGGTTGAAGTTGTGGAATCTAAAGGCCAGAGAGCCTGGAGTTCTGATGTGTAGGGCAGCAAAGAAAGAGTTCATTCCAAAAAAGCATGGGATAAAACCGGACTCGCTGAAGATAGCGGACAATGAGGACTGCTGAGAAGTCAAGAACAATGGCACTGGGTTTTGATCCTACTGCACGTACTGGCTTTGTGGGAGCCTAGGCTGTTTGGATGTTCACCTTACTAGACCTGGAAGGAGGTGGGAGGTCCTTGGACTCCCCACAGGGCAGGGAACCCTGACTGACCTTAGGGCTGATGAGAGAGGGGGAGTTGATTGGGGGAGGGGGAGGGAAATGGGAGGCAGTGGCAGGGAGGAGACAGAAATCTTTAATAAATAAATAATTTAAAAAAAGAAAGAAAGAAAGAGTTCCTTCCAGATCTCCTAAGAAAAATGCATTCCCAGCTTGTGCATGCTCCCCCTGGGTCCATGACATTGGGTGTTGTCCGTGCACAACGAGAGCAGATCTTCCCCTACCTAGGCCACTCGGCTTCACTAAATGATCTCTTCTTGAAACCAACAGTTGCCCCGTATTTACAAACACCAGTGGTTCGCAAAGGTGTTCCATACCAGCTGCTGCAGCTCCCAAACATTTATTACAAATATGTATTTATATACACATACACAGAGAGTGGGGGAGGGGGAGATGCTGTAAGATGTGCTACTGCTCTACAAGGCCTGCTAATGGCAACATGCAGGAATAGCTGACCCAGAGCAAGTGGCTCCTAGTTACACTGATTTTTCTACCTCACTAGTGGAAATAATTAAAATGTCCATAACTACCTCATTCAGAGAAATGCATTACATCGTTGTCCCCTAAACTTCTGTCCATGCACAGCAACATCACCTATACTGACAAAATCTTTCACTGATCCTTAGTAAGATGAAATAAATTATCCCAAAGGTCTCTCACAATGTTAAAATTATGTTCACTGAATAAAATTAAAGTCTTTTGTAAGATTATATTGCTCCTACCTTCCTATTGTTAAATCTTCATTCTTTTTATTGAATCATGATAATAAAAGAGATGGGATTTTTAATATACTTAATTGGTAACATTGCATTGGTTCCCAAAAGACTTTTCAAAACAATGTCTTGGTCCAAGGAATCCAGACATCTGTAAATCACTGAAATTGGCAGAAAATGAAGCTTTGCCATAAAAAAAGGCAGCTGAATTTATTTTTTGACTTGAGAATAATGTTAGTAACCACAATTTTGTCTATTGATATTTCAGAAATGTCCAAATTGACTTTAAAGTCATAGAACCTAGTTTCAGTAGTATATAAATTTAGTGAATGTCTTCTATGTCTAATGATTCTTATTCTAAGATTGCCACTTTCCTTACCTTCTTACTTGTGGGTAAAATACATATATTTATATAAATATATAAGTAATATATGTGTGTGAGTTCTAGTATATTTCCTTGGCAGATTTTTTTTGAGATTCCCCAAATGCCTTACTAAGAAAATAGAAAGGGTGAGTTAGAGACAATATCATAAATAAACTATTATTATTTATAATGCACATTTTGTTCTCAAGCACTAATACACAATGTTATTTATTAGTTTAATCACTGTTGTAAAGATTGTTATTATTATTTCATGAAATAAAGCAGAAAGTAGAAATTGCAAAAGAGAAAAATACATTGTATCTTGGGGACATGTAATATTTACTTGATCTAATCTATACACAGACAAACTGTATTTATATCATTCTCACAGTTCATTCATCAGTTCATTAAATTGGCTCCTAACTCAGAAGCCACTGGAGTGTTTGTGACCATGAAAACACAAATCTCAGTTCTTCCCACCCTCTCCACATCCTTTCCATCACTGTTAATCTAACCTGTACCATGTTACTCCCAGACTCTGAGTCTCATGTTAGTACAGGGCTTAGTATACAGAAGCCACAAGTCGGTGGAAATACAACAGCTTTGGAGGCAAGAGGACAAATGGGGAGCAAGATAAAACCAAAGTAGATGCCAATAAAAAGCCATTGAGACCAACAATGCCCAGCCAAGTCTATGCCACATTCTTTTGTGGGTGTCTCCAACAGACACCACTGCCACTAAGGTCTGCTAGCTCCGTTTCCTCAATAAATTCCAAGAACACTCTCCTCGCTCTCCAGTTATAAAGAGAAATCCAAGCAGAAATGGCTAGAGTAGAATATTGAAATCATTTGAAAAGGAAAAGGAACTCTGGGTTGGTCTTTCAATCTCCTCACTCCTTTAGAGGGTAGGGCCCTGAGGCGAGGACTACTTCATTCCCAATTTGATTTAGCTAGCTCCCTCACAGGTGCTTGTCTCATTGGCTCTAAAACTATGCTCTTAGCATGAACTTCTCCAGGCCCAGGGTAAATAAACATCCCTCTTCTATGAGATCATGTCTCCGTCCTATAAAGCATTTTTGTTCCATTCTCCAGGAGTTTCTAAATGTGTGCTTTCTTCATTTTGCAAGTAGAAAGACCCTGGAGAAAGGGAAAGACAGTGAAGGGAGAAGGGGCCAGCAAAGGCTTAAGATAAAAACATGGCAAAGCACAAATCTCAGGCCAGTGCTGACAGAGCATCCGCCTTGGGCTTCTCTTGAAAGCAGCATATGCTTCCAAGACACATTTGTTCAGTCCCCACAGAAGGGAAACGTGGTCAGCAAATCCACTGGCTTCAGGCTAGACATATCTAACAAGTTAGAAGCAGCAACTGCAGCTCCCTCCTGCTCTCAGGCCTCTGTGGGCCTACATGTTGATTTTCTGCACTGTTTTATGGCTGAAATTCTTCAAGGGACTGTGAAATAAATGTCTGTAGTTCCAGCAATAGTGGACAGGGAACAATCTTAGCTCTTGACTGTGCTACTACCAACTCTTCAATCACCAATCTGTATCTTCCCTTGGTCCCTAACCTCCTGATGCCAATTCAGGGGGTGGGGATGATCACATTTTAGTCTTTTCTATGCCTGTCCTAAGGACATATCTTAGAGAAGAATCATTAACCAACAATATTTCTGCAAGTGGCCAGTACGCTCGCTGATCCTTGTGTGAACTGGGAAGAGGGAAAGATGGTAAAGCACTCTGGAAATACACACCGAGGATTTCACTGCAGGTAGGGGAGATGGAGGAGATAAAGCATACACCCTAGTGGAATCTTCAGAGATTACCCATCGCTGATGGCAGGGGGGTTTACAGTCAATCTTCAGAGATTACCCATCGCTGATGGCAGGGGGGTTTACAGTCAATCTTCAGAGGTTACCCATCGCTGATGGCAGGGGGGTTTACAGTCAATCTTCAGAGATTACCCATCGCTGATGGCAGGGGGGTTTACAGTCAATCTTCAGAGGTTACCCATCGCTGATGGCAGGGGGGTTTACAGTCAATCTTCAGAGATTACCCATCGCTGATGGCAGGGGGGTTTACAGTCAATCTTCAGAGATTACCCATCGCTGATGGCAGGGGGGTTTACAGTCAATCTCTAGTCTATTTACCACCGTTATTAGATAGGAGTATGTGAGGGAGATGGAGAGAGAGAGAGAATGTTTGGGCACATGCATGCCACAGGTCATATGTGGACATCCAAAGACAACAAAACAACCTGGGGTGTCAGCCCTTGACATCTCTATACTTTTAGATAGGGCTTCCTGTTTATCACAGTATATGTCAGGCTAGCTGTCTTACCAGCTCTTCCAGTTCACCTGTCTCCACTTCTCATCTCAAAACAGAAGTGCTGGAACTGAACGCTTGCACTGCCGTACCCAGCTTTAAATGGGTTCTAGGGATCCAAACTCAGGCTTTCGTGCATGGCAAGCATTTAACCCACTCAGGTATCTCCTTGGCCCTCCAGTCTATTTTGAACTACTATGCTTCTCCCTCCATAACCCAGTCTGGTTAAAGGACACTATATTCCACAATATAGGTGATAATTCTAAATCAGGAAGCTGAGTCCTTTTGACACCGCATTACTAACTACTAGTTAGACAAGCCTAAGTAATACTTGCCACTTTGGGTCTCAGCATCATTTCCTGAAGTGGGACGATGCTGGATCTTCACTGTATCTCTCCTGATCTCAGTGCACAAGAGGGCTTGTAGCCTTCACACACATGTGGTTTTCTTGAGCTTTAGAGTCACCATCTCACAGTCTCTCCTCTCCCTCTATTCATATTTAACTTCATAGGGTGCCAGGGGAATCCCTATGTGAATTGGAAAGTGGTCAAACTGGAAATAGGCAAAATAGTAAAACGAACATTTCAGGTCATAATCACAGTCAGGTCCATGATTATTCTTGACAAGGGGTGGAGATCAAGCCCCCACTTTGTGTTTGAGAAGTGACTTTCTCTTTGAAGTCCTCATTGCATTTTCCACCCACATATAGTGATATTTTGTTTATGATCTAACTAATAGATCTGGATGCAAAGCTAGCCATACTAGTCAGCCATAGGCAGTGGTGGCACACACCTTTACTCCCAGCAGCCGCACTAATTAGCCATAAAGACCAGGTGACAGTAGTGCAAGCTTTGATTACCAGTATGAGAGAGGAATAGTATATATGGTGGGATAAGAAAGGAACTCGTTCTCTTTCCAGTCTAAAAATTTCATAGAGGTACGAGCTCTCTAGTTGTTGGCTGCTTTGTTTCTCTGGTCTTTCAGGCAAGCTTTATCTGCTATATCATAAACAAAATATCACAAAACCCACATCATTATAATGTAACCAATAGTCATAGGATCTCCAATTCCAATTTCTGAAAAAGGAAGCTGTAGTAAGAGCTGAAGCTTTAGAATCTATGAGCTAAAATTTGACCTTGATGCCCATGCACTGTGGACTTTTCCATATGTCTTAGTTACTTTTCTATTACTTGACAAAATACCATGAGTAAGGCAACTAAGGAAAGCAGACCTGCCATTTTGGAGGGTTTGGGTCCATGATGGTGGAGCAAAGGCATACAAGCAAGAACAGCTGTCATCCTGAGGGCTCACATCCTATGCACAAACAAGAGGCAGAAAGAGACAGAGTGGGGATGGAGTGATTCTTTTGAAACCACAAATCCCACCCCCAGGGACACTCCTCCTCCAACAAGGCCACACCTCCTAATCCTTCCCAAACAGTTCCATCAGCTGGGGACCATGTATTCAAACAGTTGAGCCTACAGCGACCATTCTCATTCAAACTACCATACTGTTTCCCAGCCTCTGGGTACCAAGGAAAGATAGGGGAAGCTATGAGTAAGACATCACTATCGCGTAGCAAATTATCAACCGTGATCCTCTTCTCTCCCCCACTATTGTCTGAATACCAGACCCTCTTCCTTTGAATGTGACATAATCTTCACAAAATTTTGCCATAAAATTATTATTATTTCATTAGTTTTCAAGAACATACTTCCATCTCGGTTGGATGCTTAATGAGTAGACTAACATTTCATCCTGGTTCAATAAAAAAAAACCTAACACCTATGAATGTTCTCAGACTTTACTAGGTGTTAGGCTTCCAGGGAAAAATCGAGTGGGCCATAGTTAAGTGTGTGCACAGATGAATGGGTCTCGCTGTTCTCTTGTTTCTCACAGACCCTTGAAAGAAACCTGGACTTACTAACAGACACTGTCAGATTTCCCTTTGACCACCTCAGAGTGGCCATGTGCCACAGCAGCCTGCCTACAGCCATCTAATTATGACAGATCCAAGAGACCACTGGCCAGCCACTTACTCCCCCAGCCTGTCCTTGATGTCTTAGGCAGCCTTCAAGTATGAGTGCTAGCCAACTGGTATAAAGCAGATATTCTCAGACCTTCTTTATTTTTCCCTATATAATTTTTAACGTTGTGTGTGTGTGTGTGTGTATGTGTGTGTGTGTGTGCGCGCACATGTAGGTATGTCACAGTACACGGGTGAGCAGAGGACACCTGTGGGAGTTAGTTCTTTCCTTCCACAACGTGGTTCCTGGGTATTGAACTCAGGTCATCTGGCTAGGTAGAAATTGCACAGACAGAACTGTCTCCCCAGCACACTCTACAAACTAAAAGTACAAAGTGAAAAAAAAAAAAAAACCTAATCATGATCAGATTGTGCCCTGTCCAGAACTAAGCACTCATAATTTGTCATGTTAATTTCTAATATTTAGTTGACTTATTTATTTATTGTGTGAAGGGGTTTTTGTTTTGTTTTGTTTGAGACAGAGTCTTCTATAGCCAATGCTGGCCTCAAACTTACTATATAGCCAATGATGACTTTAAACTTCTGATCCTCCTGCCTCAGCCTCTCACTCACTGGCATTACAGGCATGCACCACCATGCCCAGTTTTGTTCGGGCTTTTTGGAGGGAGGGTATTTATGTTTTTTAATCTCCTGCTGTGTAAAACAACGCGTGTCCATGGACTAGAGAAATTGCGCAATAATTAAAACACGTGCTCCCAAAGAATGAGGACCTGAGTTGGGATCCCCAGCACCTAGACCTGCAGAGATGAAGGCAGGAAGATGCCCTGGACTTAGTGGCCAGATAGGCTAGCTGGCTGATGAGCTCCACATCCGGTAAGAGGCCCTGTCTTAAGAAAATTCAGGTGGGAAAGCAAGTGAAGAAAACTCCTAACCTCAGCCTTGAGTTTGCACACACACATGCATAAACACGCACACAGAAATACGTGTCTATTATAAACAATTTGATGCAGAAAATCACACAGTCTAATGTAATAAGCAAGACTCTAAACCAAGAATAAGTCCTGTTCGTGTTATGTTTAAATGATCCCGCATAGCTTTTTATTAAGTACAGCAATAAAGAAAGATAAGTGCAAAAAGAGGGGGAAAGGAAATTTCATTTATAAAAAGTAGCTTATACTTATATAAGTCGTTTTCATTAAAAAATACTCATTTTAAATTTACTTTGGCTTTAAAAGAAGTAAAAAAAATATGGTAATATTAAAGAAATCGTTGCGCCTCAAATACATGCTTCCCCACTCTTCAATGTTTAAAGGGTACCTCTGGGGTTAAGAAGTGAGTTTTTAAAACGTTAGGGGATTGGTATTTCACGAAAGCTAGTCATTTTGGTAAGGACACTTCTAGTTACTCTCCACTGCTGGCTAAGAAGGTTAAAGACATAGTCTCACATGTCCTGAAGATACAGCTCAGTTTGGAGAGTTCTTACATTGCATGCACAAAGTCCTGGGCTCAGTCACAGCGTGGTATAAGCCTATGCATGGCCTACAAATCTTGGCACTTGGGAGGTCCCTAGAAAGATCTGGAGTTCAAGTTCATCTCCCTAGCTACACGATGAGTTCAAGCAAGACTCGGATACAGGAGACTCCGTGTTCACTGGGTAAAGTGCTTGCTCCATAGACATGAGGCCCTGAGTTTGGATACTGAGCACTTGTGTAAAAGGTCAGTGTGGTAGTCTACAAAAGGCACCGCCATACTTCAGAGGAGGGAGTGAAGACAGGAAAACCCCAGGAGCCTGCTGGCCAGTCAATCTACACGATTGGTGAACTCCATGATCAGTAAGAGACCGTGTCTCAAAAAAGAAGGTGGAGAATGTCTAAGGGTGATACCCGACATCAGCTTCTAGCCTCCACATACATGTTCACACATGAATGAGCACCCTCATAAACACGTACCACACATACAGAAATAAAAGAAATAATAAATAACATGTGTTGTCCTTTCTCCCCCTTCTTCTGTTTATGATCATATTACATGTTTACCTTGTCTGTGTTTATAAGTCTCGTTTTGTTCATCAGACATGATGCCCATGGCTGCTTAGAATTCGCCGTACGTTTTTATGGGGTCAGTGTTCACCAGCTGTATTTACCAAGACTGTGTTCCCATTTCAGTTCATGCCTTAAGAGGTTTTATTTGCTTGCCGTTCCCTCCAAGTTCTTATAACTGCTACATTCCTTGGAGCCTTTGTTCTTTCCTTATTAGGATAAAAACACTGAACATATGGTCTGTCCTTTCAAACGGTATGTAATGCCGCACTGTCTCTGGGTAACGTGGGGTGCGCCTGATCTCAAGATGAATCCCTTCCCATAGCTGAAACCTTATGATCATTCGATAACCACTCCCATTTTCCTTTTCCTTTCTGCCCCACCCTTGGTTACCACTGTGATCACCATATCCACACATTTGACCGTCTCATATACATGGCATCAGGACATATGTCCTTCAGCAGATGGCGTATTT
The DNA here is from genome assembly GCF_037038515.1 of Microtus pennsylvanicus. Taxonomy (NCBI): domain Eukaryota; kingdom Metazoa; phylum Chordata; class Mammalia; order Rodentia; family Cricetidae; genus Microtus; species Microtus pennsylvanicus. The sequence continues at coordinate 25,083,339 of NC_134592.1, forward strand.
CGACCCGATCAATTATGCTAATGCACAAGGCTCGACAGCACTCACTGTTTGCCTATGTGACATTTTTTTTTACCACTCGTGGATGGACATTGGAGTTGTGTCCATAGCTTAGCTGTTGTGAGAAGAGCTTAACCCTACAACATCATTTCTTCGGTTCTGTTGAATAGCTATCTCGAGTGGGTTCGTGTGATCGTGCGGTACTTCTCACTCTCACTTCCTAAGACAGTTACGTATATTCTCTTGTGGGCTCATCACTTTGCACCCTCCCTGGAAGGACTCAGAACTGGCTCTGCAGACTGGCCTCTCATTCAGAAAAACGGTTCTCTTACTTCCTTAAGCACTTCTTTCATGGGCACCCTGCACTGGGTAGGGAGAGCTACTTCCCTGAGTTATTTGGAGGTCTGCTTTCTTGTTTCTGCAGCCCTTGGGATGGAACCCTCACATATGCTGATAAGAAAGTGCCCTTCCACTATGCTATGTCCCCAGTGCATTGGGGATGTTTGTTTGCTTGCTTGCTTGTTTCCTTGTGTGCTTGTTTTTTGAGACAGGGTCCGTCTTAGTTGCCGAGGATTTATTTGAATTCACAAGTCTCCTGCCTCAGCCTCCAAAGTAGCTAATAATAAAGCCTGTACTACCAGACTGAGCTGAACAGCCCATGTTTTATGCTCAAATTTTCTTAGGCCTTTTATAGGAGCCGTTTACACAGCAGCCATGATGTCTACCTGCATTTTCCCAGGGCTCGGCAGCCCTGCACAGACTTTCCTGCCTCTCCTCTTCTCTCTGCATCGAAAACCAGTTTCCTTTCCTGTCAAGCACAAAAACGGAGACAAGGGGAATTGTGGCTAGAAAACTGTCTTTGCAAAATGTGTTCACATCTGTGCTGTGTGGCATATCATTGTACCAGACACACTCGGTGATGGGGCGTCTTGTTTCTACTGCCCAGAAACTCCGGGCTCTGGTGCACTGCTCCAGCTCTACCAGTGGTCAGGCGACCACGTAGGTCCTTTCCCACGCTGCTCCCTCCCCTCCTAGCGTCATCTTCGCAGTTCCTCAGACAGAGGAAACATACATATGACACCAGGTTGTTCGATTTTCTTCTGTTCAAATGTGAAGTCCTAATGAAAAGTCTGGGGTTTTGCTGTATCCCCAGTCCAGCTGTGAGAGGTCAGGCTAGATTCCCCCTCTCTTCCAGCACCTCGTGAGCCTCTCCATCGTGTCCAGGGTGGTTGATTCTTGTGTTAAGTTTACGGAGTCACCTAATTTCTCTGCTTTTGCTAAGTCAAACTTAGTGAATTTTTTCCTTTCTTTTCTCTCTCTCTCTCGGGTAGATTTTACTATTTCACTCTATTTAGGAGGCAGGAATGCAGAAGAGTCTGCAATTCGATTATGCAAGATTCTCCCATGGGCAGCCAGGGTAGTGAGCCATTTCTGGCATATGACACGTGCCTCTTTCCTCTGTCCCCCCATTCCAGAATGAGCATACAGGAGGCAAGGAGGAGCTGCCACCCCAGTGGCAAGGAGCTCCTAATCAGTGGCACACACTGTACAGACACTGTTCCAAACATCCCAGGCAGGGATGAGAAGAAGAGGTAGAATCTGAGTCCTTCTGTGACCTCAGCACCGACTGGAACAGGCAGCTGTGAATCAAGGCTACAACGAAGTTAAGATGATTTTACCTTCAAGCAGAAAGGTTCTCTGCGGGTCCGCGGCAGTGAAGGGAGCAGAGCTTCAAGCCCACGTGGAATGTGGCTGTATGTTAAAAGTGACAAGGAGAACCCAGTGTGGTGACGCATGCCTGGAATCCCAGAATTCCAGAGGCAGGGGAAGGGGTTCTTGTGAGATGGAGGCCACCCTGGTCTACACAGCAAGTTCCTGGCCAGCCGAGGCTACCTAGTGACATCTTGTCTCAAAACAACGCTCTAAGAGTGAATTCTGTTGTTCATAGGCCTCCACAGTTTTACAAAATGAGACCCAGTATTACAGGAGGCCAAGATTGGCGCGACAGAGACGTGAATGGGTTAGTTCAGAAGATTCTTCCCTGGGGCGGGGGGGGGGGGGGATGATTGAACTGAAATGTAATGGATTAATGGGAGTAGCTGTGGGATAACCTTGAAACCACTCCAATTTATAAAAAGATAAATCATTCACAAATGTGAGTACTTTGTTATTAGTGTAGCAGGATACCATATTTAAGATATGAACCAATTTTTCCCCCAGTATTTGCTTTCCCCTTCCCGACCTTCCTCTCATGCCCATCACGAAGCCCAGACCGACTTTTAGGGTGAAAAGAAGCAGAGAAACACAGCCAGGAAAGGAACAAATCACCTGGAAAAGTCATTCTGGATTTGCTCCTTCAAAAAGAGAGGGCGTTTAGGTAAAACGGGGAATTTGTGGGACAGGTTTTTAGAGACAAATCATGAATAAAAGAGAAAAAAATTCCTTCAATTTCTAGATTTGAGAGGATTTTTCCAATCCTGGGCCACAAAGCCTAATGAGGAGCTAAGAGAGTGTGGAGGGAGGATGTTGAGGAAGGGGTTCATTGAGCTAACCCCCCAAGTCCCCAGGCAGCTGTTAGATATCTGAAAGCTAGAAAGACGTCCTTTTCTTGGGAAGCACCTGAGAGGCTGCAAGACATAAAGCGGCAACGGCTGCCTGGTGTTTCTGGGACAGGACGTTCATAGGCAAAAATTACTCATAGATTTTGCTGAACTGCAGTGTAAAGGAATGATTCATGCACCGCACCCACGCCCAGCCAGGGCCAGGAGGCAGTGCGAGGAGCTGATGGGTTTCAAACCCTAAGAGGCTAGCTGTCCTGTCTGCGAGCTAAATAAACTGGAACCAGGGACCAAATGAAGAGCAGACGTCTCAAGAGATGCCTGTGAGGCCAAACAATGTCAGGAACGAAAGGATCTTCCTGCACACACACACACACACCAACACCCTTATATCACCCTCCGCCCCTTGCCACGCCGTCGGCTCGAGAACAGGAAACACGAATTGATCCAGGCGATTTTCCCCCCTTCCTAGCAGAATCAAGGGGCAAAATGAAGTTAGCATGACTCACGGGACGATAAAGCAAGCTATAACCTTGCTCGTTTCTAGCTGAGATTCATAGTCAAACAAAATCGCCTCTGACAGACTCCATGCGGCTCTGAGCAACACACCTGTGTGTCGTAGCTAGAAGGTTTAGCAGCACAGGTTTGAGCGCTCCCCTGTGGGAACCGATATCAGTGGAGCCCTGTTCATCAGCCACGGGGCAGGGCCGGAGCGAGGCGTCTCTAACAAAGGGACTCGAAGGACTTGCAGGTCTGCCGTGCCCCGCTACAAGCGTGAGCAGCCCCTGCTCTATTGCTCAGAAACACCGTCCAGCTCTTCTCTGTCACTTTCCTCTTAGAAATGTGAGAACACTCATATCTTCAGTTGTATCTGTCTACCTCTCCTTCCCCTCCCTCCAACTCCAACCCCCAATCTCTCTCTTCCTCTCTCCCTTCCTCCCCCTCCCCCCGCTTTTTTTTCCTCAAAAACTGAATCCCAAGAACCTACAAAAAGGAGTGCACAGTAAGTCCTCGGTAGAAAAGGGTCTGTTTTTTTAATCCTCTAGTTACCAAAATGTTTCCTACTGAGCTAGGCACGGTTTAGAATTTAGGATGAACTCACCCTTGCTGCAGAGAGGCCTAAGTTTAACAGCTTGGCCAACTCGTCATAAAATTCTCAATGCCCAAAGACAGCTTTATGTTTTTAGATAACCTGGATTAATGTTTAAGACTCAAAGAAGAAAAAAAAATCAGACCCAGTTGAGTTCTCATTTCAATAATATTTTCAACATCTGGGATGGAGAATGTTTAATAGATTGTTCCCATCAATACCCAGATGAATAGAAGCCTGGAGGTTAGAATCTGCCATTTTTAAAATATTAGACTAAGCTGTTTAGGCCTCTAAATGTGTTAAACTCCTACCCAAAAAGAGCTATGTTGAACACTGAGCCATCTGGGTAGAAACTGATTTCAAACAGTGGGTTTATGCTGCCCTCTAGTGGTTACAAAAGCTACAACACCATACGAAGCTTTTCTTCCCCCTCCCTCCCCCAAGTAAACCTGCCTACATTATTACCAGTAATCATTAGAATTAATTACTATTGGCAACAAAAATAGACAGCCCTCTGGGTGTCTGCAATATCTAAAAATGTTACTTATTCCACTTAATCATTGTAAGTCATATTTGCAAAATACTATTAACCCAATGTTACAGATGAAACACCTGGGTGAAGTTAGCCTGTTGAACGCAGAAGAGCTGGCATGGAAGCCCAGCTGCATCTCATTCCCAAGCATGGAAATCTCCCACTAGAGAGAACAGTGCTTTCTTCGAGCTGATTCTCTGGTATCTCGTCCTCAGTGACTCCCCACTGTTATACTGTGGATTTGAAATGTCCCCCAGAGGCGCCAGTCTGTGATGCCGTTCTCATGTGGGGGCACTTTGAGGAGAGGGGCTTAGCTGTATGAAGTTGGGTCACTGGGAGCATGGTCTTGAAAGGAGGTATGTGCCCTAACAGGACACACTTCCTCTCCCTTTCTTTGATTCCCAACTATCACGAGAGGAAGTGGCGTGCTCTAAAGCAAACCCAAACAAACCTTCCTTCCTTTTAAGTTGACTGTTCCAGGTGTTTTGTCACCAAGACAGCTGAGCGTGCGCTCACTAAATAGTGCACACATCCGAGATCAACCAGGAATAGGCTAAGGCTAATCCTGGCGGGTCCTTTAGCTTACCATTTAAAGGCTTCTGGCACACCCTCGACCTGAAAATGAAGGCATGCCCTATTCCACAAGAAATGATTGAAAACCTCGTGCGCCAAACAGGACTCAAGTTACAGTGAGGTTTGCACAGTTGGACTCCTGCTTCTAGAAGCTCACAGTTGGGTCTGCTGAGTTTGTCAATCACCTCTCTGAGAGCTGAAACCGGACAACCACCCCTCATCTCTTTGCTGTGGGACATTTGAAAATATGGACCTCAGTTATGAACATCCTAGACTATGAAAATCCCTTAATAGTTGGCAGCACAGAGTAGCTTCTCAAAGGGAGAGACTGTGTGTCGTGTCTGTTAGCTGTGCTCATCAAAGCAGCCAGGACAGAATTTTTGGTATCTGGAAATCTGAATCCCAGGCAGTTTTTGTAACTGTCAAGGGACCCTGCTTCAAAAGACGGAAGCCCATCGTAAGACCCAGGATTAAAGTATAAAGACCCCAGAGCCACTGTCTGGTTCCTATTTTAATGATCCATACCACGGCCACATGTTCAGGAAACACGAATGTGGAATGGGAAATTTGAGCGAAGGGCATTCAGGGTATCCAGGCGGGAGATGTTCTATCCATTTTAAAGATGAAAATATTTGAATATATTACTGAAATAAAGTTCAAATAGCAAGGAATGCAAGTCATTAACTTCTTGTTTGTACAACAACAAGGAAACCAAATAATCATTGGGACCCTTTCCATCTCCAAAATACCCTGATGGGAAGATTGCTTTCCTGCTTTTCTCCCCCAGAGGTCAGGCAATCTATTTGAAACAGCCCCTATCTGGTTCTAAAACTTCAGCCTTCCTTTTGGTGACCTCAAATTTGCATTCACTCCACGAAGATCTCCTGGACAAGGTTTGAGCCCCCGCAAGAGAGCGTGGGGTTGGATTTTTAAAAGAAGGAAAGCTTGCATCATAGTTTCCCACGCTCCCGCAGGCAGCCGCACGTTGCTGGCTGTTCTCAGTCCTAGGGGACTTGCCAATGCCTTTCTTTGCAATCTAAAGGAGGTCCCAGTGGGTCCCGGTTTCCTGGGGCTGAAACCCCAGAACAGTGGAGAGGGGATGGCTTCTGCCGTGTCTCAGGTGGTGGGGTAAGCACTAAAGAGCACATGAGAAGGAGCCTGGCAGGAAGAGCCACCTCCCAGACACAGTGGATCACTGTAGCTGATCCTATGCCATCAAGTCTCTCCTCTCCAGAATGCTAAGGAAAGGAAAACAACACAGTCTTTGTATTTTCCTATACAGCTACCAGCAAGCGTGCTTAAAGGAAGGATACGCCTGGGAGGCCCGTCAGTCCTCATGGGGCTTCTCTGAAGCTGTCCCTGGTGGGGCTTCTAAGAACTGAGGATTCCCCTAAGACTTAGACATGAAGACAACCCAGAGGAAGGATGAGAGGGTCCACTACGGGTGTCTGGCCCTCAGCATGTCACATATGCGCCCAAATTGGGAAATGCCCCTGTACTCCAGGCTTATCCAAGCAGAGTTTGGGTTAAAGAGACCCTGGAAGTCCCACTGACTGTTAGTAACCTTTAACACATGCTGAGCCCTCTGAGTCTTGTTGTCATAAGAAATAAAGGAGCTGGATGATTTGATGATCTGCACAGACCAATCCAGTCTGAAATCTTCCTTGTTAAAAGAAAAAAAAAATTGCGAAAGTGAGCTGCCAGTCCCAAGTTCCTTTGGTCTTCAAAATCAAATGCACCAGAAGACCCAAATCTGCCAAACCCTTTCTGACGTCCGCCTGACTCATGGTACTGGCCATGAGAAATTTGCTTGGCTCTAACTTACATGTCTAGAGGTCATTCTGTCCCTATGTCAGATCTCCTAACACAATCCTTATAACATGGAATCTAAAGTAAAACCAGACTAATAAATGACGAACTGACTGGATTCCCAAAGTGGAGAGAGAAGTTTGCTGAGCACTTCCTGGTCCTCACGGATCTTCCCTTCAGTGTGTGGTGAAATGCCCCTCCTTTAAAACAATTACAAACTGCACACGCGCTGAAATTGAAGCCAGTGTTTCTTAGGGTTCAAACGCACGAAACGCTCTTCCGAACAGCAGCCTCACCCACCCACAACATACCTGGGAAATTCAGGTTCGCATTCCTCCTAGCTGTGGATTTAGACTGAGTTCCTGATGGAATGAAATGAACAGTTACAATAAACTAGAGGCAGTCCCAAGATGAGCCACAAGATCCTGTGTTTCCCAAATCAGTTTAGTTAAGACAATGGCATTTGGGGCTGGAGAGGTGGCTCAGTGGTTAAGAGCATTGCCTGCTCTTCCAAAGGTCCTGAGTTCAATTCCCGGCAACCATCTGTAATGAGGTCTGGTGCCCTCTTCTGGCCTGCAGACATACACACAGACAGAATATTGTATGCATAATAGATAAATAAATATAAAAAAAGACAATGGCGCCACAAATCCAGCCTTACAGAAAATAATAGAAGGAAAATCACTAACCAAGGAGTCCAACAAAGACCTCAATAACTCAGACATCTAGAGACCCTTCACCAGCGCAACTCAAAGAAGGGAAACACACAAACCCTACTACTTAAAAAGTGACCGGAGTTAACAACCACTGGTCATTAATATCACTTAATGTCAATGGACTCAACTCACCTATAAAAAGGCACAGGCTAAGAGACTGGATACGAAAACAGGATCCAACATTCTGCTGTCTACAAGAAACACACCTCAGCCACAAAGACAGGCACCTACTCAGAGTAAAGGGCTGGGAAAAGGCTTATCAAGCAAATGGACCTAAGAAACAAGCAGGTGTGGCCATACTAATTTCTAACAAAGTTGACTTCAAACTTAAATCAATCAAAAGAGATGGAGAGGGACATTTTATACTCATAACAGGAAAAATTCATCAGGAAGAAATCTCAATCCTGAATATCTATGCCCCTAATATAAAAGCGCCCACGTATGTAAAAGAAACATTGCTAAAATTCAAGGCAGCCATCAAACTGCACACACTAATAGTAGGAGACTTCAACACTCCTCTTTCACCAATGGACAGGTCAATCAGACAGAAACCTAACAGAGAAATTAGAGAATTAATGGAGGTAATGAAGCAAATGGACTTAACAGACATCTATAGAATATTCCACCCAAATAGGAAAGAATATACCTTTTTCTCTGCAGCTCATGGAACCTTCTCGAAAATTGACCACATACTTGGTAACAAAGCTAACTTACACAGCTACAAAAAAATATTACTAACCACCTGTGTCTTATCAGACCACCATGGATTAAAGTTAGAATTCAACAACAATGCTACCCCCAGAAAGCCTACAAACTCATGGAAACTGAACAGTCAACTACTGAACCATACCTGGATTAAGGAGGAAATAAAGAAAGAAATTAAAGTCTTCCTTGAATTCAATGAAAATAAAGAAACAACATACTCGAACTTATGGGACACTATGAAAGCAGTCCTGAGAGGAAAGTTCATAGCACTAAGTGCCCACTTAAAGAAAACAGAGAAAGCACATATTGGAGACTTAACAGCCCACCTGAAAGCTCTAGAAAAAAAAGAAGCAGACTCACCTAGGAGGAGTAGAAGACTGGAAATAATCAAACTGAGGGCTGAAATCAACAAAATAGAAACACAAAAAACAATCCAAAGAATCAATGAATCAAGAAGCTGGTTCCTGGAAAAAATCAACAAGATTGACAAACCCCTATCCAAACTAATCAAACGGCAGAGAGAAAATTTGCAAATTAATAAGATCAGAAATGAAAAGGGGGACATAACCACAAACACAGAGGAAATTCAGAGAGTCATTAGATCTTACTACAAAAGCTTGTATGCCACTAAACTGGAAAATGTAAAAGAAATGGACACTTTCTTAGATAAATACGATTTACCAAAATTAAATCAGGACCAGGTGAACAAGCTAAACAGACCTGTCAGTCGCGAAGAACTAGAAGCTGTTATCAAAAACCTCCCTACCAAAAAAAGCCCAGGGCCAGATGGTTTCAATGCGGAATTCTACCAGAACTTCCAAGAAGACCTAATACCTATACTCCTCAATGTATTCCACAATATAGAAACAGAAGGGTCATTACCAAATTCCTTTTATGAAGCTACAGTTACTCTGATACCAAAACCACACAAAGACTCAACCAGGAAAGAGAATTACAGGCCGATCTCACTCATGAATATCGACGCAAAAATCCTCAACAAAATACTGGCAAACCGAATCCAAGAACACATCCGAAAAATTATCCATTATGATCAAGTAGGCTTCATTCCTGAGATGCAGGGCTGGTTCAACATACGAAAATCTATCAATGTAATCCATCATATAAATAAACTGAAAGAAAAAAACCATATGATCATTTCATTAGATGCTGAAAAAGCATTTGACAAAATTCAACATCCATTTATGTTAAAAGTCTTGGAGAGATTAGGGATACAAGGGTCATACCTAAATATAATAAAAGCTATATACAGCAAGCCGACAGCTAACATCAAATTAAATGGAGAGAAACTCAAAGCCATCCCGCTTAACTCAGGAACACGACAAGGCTGCCCACTTTCGCCATACCTCTTCAATATAGTGCTGGAAGTTCTAGCAATAGCAATAAGACAGCATAATGGGATCAAGGGGATTCGAATTGGAAATGAAGAAGTTAAACTTTCGTTATTCGCAGATGATATGATAGTGTACATAAGCGACCCCCAAAATTCCACCAAAGAACTTTTACAGCTGATAAACAGCTTTAGTAATGTGGCAGGATACAAGATCAACTCCAAAAAATCAGTCGCCCTCCTATACTCAAAGGATATGGAAGCAGAGAGGGAAATCAGAGAAGCTTCTCCATTCACGATAGCCACAAACAGCATAAAATATCTTGGGGTAAATCTAACCAAGGAAGTGAAAGATCTATTTGACAAGAACTTTAAGGCATTGAAGAAAGAAATTGAAGAGGATACCAAAAAATGGATGGACATCCCTTGCTCTTGGATTGGGAGGATCAACATAGTAAAAATGGCAATTCTACCAAAGGCAATTTATAGATTCAATGCAATCCCCATCAAGATCCCATCAAAATTCTTCACAGATCTGGAGAGGACAATAATCAACTTTATATGGAAAAACAAAAAACCCAGGATAGCCAAAACAATCCTATACAATAAAGGATCTTCTGGAGGCATTACCATCCCTGACTTCAAACTCTATTACCGAGCTACAGTAATGAAAACAGGGTGGTACTGGCATAAAAACAGAGAAGTCGACCAATGGAATCGTATAGAAGACCCGGACTTTATCCCACAAACCTATGAACACCTCATTTTCGATAAAGGAGCTAAAAGTTTACATTGGAAGAAAGAAAGCATCTTCAACAAATGGTGCTGGCACAACTGGATGTCAACCTGTAGAAGAATGAAAATAGACCCATATCTATCACCGTGCACAAAACTCAAGTCCAAATGGATTAAAGACCTCAATGTCAGCCCGAAAACACTGAATCTGATAGAAGAGAGAGTGGGCAATACCCTACAACAGATGGGCACAGGCGATCGCTTCTTAGGTATAACCCCAGAAGCACAGACATTAAGGGCAACATTGAATAAATGGGACCTACTAAAACTGAGAAGCTTCTGTAAAGCAAAGGACACTGTCACTAAGACACAAAGGCAACCTACTGACTGGGAGAAGATCTTCACCAACCCCGCAACAGACAAAGGTCTGATCTCCAAAATATATAGAGAACTCAAGAAACTAGACTTTAAAATGCTAATTAACCCAATTAAAAAATGGGGCGCTGAACTGAACAGAGAATTCTCAACAGAAGAAGTTCAAATGACCAAAAGACACTTAAGGTCATGCTCAACCTCCTTAGCGATCAGGGAAATGCAAATCAAAACAACTTTGAGATATCATCTTACACCTGTAAGATTGGCTAAAGTCAAAAACACCAAGGATAGCCTTTGCTGGAGAGGCTGTGGAGGAAGGGGTACCCTCATCCATTGCTGGTGGGAATGCAATCTTGTGCAACCACTGTGGAAGTCAGTGTTTCGGTTTCTCCGGAAATTCGGGATCAACCTACCCCTGGACCCAGCAATACCACTCTTGGGAATTTACCCAAGAGATGCTCTATCACATGTCAAAAGCATTTGTTCAACTATGTTCATAGCAGTATTATTTGTAATAGCCAGAACCTGGAAACAACCTAGATGCCCTTCAATGGAAGAATGGATGAAGAAAGTATGGAATATATACACACTAGAGTACTACGCTGCGGTAAAAAACAATGACTTCTCGAATTTTGCATGCAAATGGATGGAAATAGAAAACACTATCCTGAGTGAGGTATCCCAGGCCCAAAAAGACGAACATGGGATGTACTCACTCATAATTGGTTTCTAGCCATAAATAGGGTCCACGGAGTCTACAATAGGCGAATCTAAAGAAGCTAAGTAAGAAGGTGAACCCAAGGAAAAACATATAGTTATCCTCTTGGATAAGGGAAGTAGACAAAATTGCCGGGGGGAAAAGTGGGATCTTGGGGGTGGGGTGGGATGGGGGTTAGGGGAGATGGGGAGAGAAAAGGTAGAAGGGAAGGAGGGTGGACTTGGGGAAACAGGAGGATCGGGATAAAGGAAGGTTGGATAGGGGAGCACGGAACCACAATTCTTAGTTAAGGGACCCACTTTAGGGTGGGCAGGAGACTTGACCCTAGAGGGGCTCCCAGGTGCCCAAGCTGAGGTCCCCAGTTAGTTCCCTGGGCAGCTGAGGATAGGGAACCTGAAATGACCCTACCCTAGAGCAATACTGACGAATATATTGCATATCATCCTAGAACTTGCATCTGGCGATGGATGGAGATAGAGACAGAGACCCACACTGGAGCACTGGACTGAGCTCCCAAGGTCCCAATGAGGAACAGAAGGAGTGAGAACATGAGCAAAGATGTCGGGACCACGAGGAGTGCACCCACCCACTGAGACAGTGGAGATGATCTACTGGGAGCTCACCAAGGCCAGCTGGACTGTTACCAGAAAAAGCATGGGATAAAACTGGACTCTCGGAACATGGCGAACAATGAGGGCTGATGAGACGCCAAGGACAATGGCACGCGGTTTTGATCCTATGCAATGTACTGGCTTGGTGGGAGCCTAGCCAGTCTGGATGTTCACCTTCCTAGATATGGACGGAGGGGGGAGGACCTAGGACGTACCACAGGGCAGGGAACCCTGACAGCTCTTTGGACTGAAAAGGGAGGGGGAGAGGAGTGGGGGGAAGGGGAGAGGGGTGGGAGGAGGGGGAGAAGAGTGGGAGGAGGGGGAGAAGAGTGGGAGGAGGGGGAGGGAAATGGGAGGCTGGTGGGAGGAGGTGGAAATTTGTTTTTTTTTCTTTTCTTTATCCTCCTTTTATCAATAAAAAAATTTAAAAAAAAAAAAAAAAAGACAATGGCATTGGGGGGGGCTTCTTTCTATAAGCCACGTGTACTGATTAGTTACATTTCTCAATGTTATGACAATATACCTGACAGGAAGTAGCTTAAGGAAAAGAAGGCTCCCTTTGGCTTATAGCTCAAGAAGATCCACTCCATCCCAGCAGGGAAAGCAAGGAGGTAGGAGCATGGACTCAATTCATTACATTCATCCGTTGTCAGGGAGTCCAATGGGAATAGGAGTGGAACTAAGCTATACCACCTGTTTCTGTGGCTCCCTTCCTCCAGCGAGGCTCCACCTCCTAAAGGCTCCACAGCCTTCCCACACAGTATCACCGTCTAAGATCACCTAAGTATCACCGTTCAAATGCATGATCCTGGTGGAGACACTACACATTCAAACCACACCACCAGCTGAGCCCATCCCATCTTTCTACACCTCCGATGTCTAACTAACCCTTCACTAATACTGCAGGGAGGACCTTCTCCATCTCCTTGCCCCTGGGCTTAGCTGGCATTCTTTCCCATCCATGATTTCACTTTAAGAATTCATCTGGGAAACCCCCTGATGCCATGGGGCTCAGGTGGGTGAAAGACACCCACAGTCAGCCTGGGTCCTCATTGTCTGAGCTCCCTGAAGCATCCACATGCCCCCTGCACCAATGTGGTGCAAACGGGCAAAAGATACCCACTGGGCAGCCTGGGTCCTCACAGTCCATCCTGCCTAAAGCATCCACATGTCTGCGCGGCACTTTGTGGAGCAGGGTGGTGGCCTACCAATATGATGAAGTAGTATAGGGTGGTGAGATGGGAGAGGAGGAGGCAGAAGGGTTCATGCACTGCAGTAAGAGGTTGTTCTGAAGAAGTGCGGGCTGTGAGGAACAGGTTGATGTTGGTGACCTGTTTGCCACCTGGGACGAGGGTAAATTTCAGGCCTGGACTGCTGCCTAAGGCCACCTCTGTGGCTGTGACATCCAGGGTCTATGTTGATATCCATGGCTCATGTTGTCACCAAAAGCACACGCAGATGCCCAGGGTGTGGACCACCTCCTGTGGCCACTTTGGTGTCCAAGGTCTGTGCTGACACCAGGGCCATGTTGATTTGAGTGGCCTGTACTGCCACTGTGGGACATGAAGACATCCAGGCCTGTGTTGCTGCTGGGGTCTGTGTCTGGACCCATGGCCCTGCCCCAGTCAGACTCTGTGTTGATGTCCACGGCTTCAGTAACCATGTGGATGACCAGGGTCTGATCAGACACCTGAATCCATGATGGTATCAGAGAGTCATGCTTCCGCTGGGGCCATGCTAATTTGTATGACCTGTGTTACCACCTGGGGCCATGCTGACATCTGAGCCTGGGCTATAGCAAGAGACCATGTTTGGGTCCATGGTCCTACCACAGCCAGGATCTGAGTTGATATTCATGACTCCTGATACCACCTGATACCACCAATAGGACCATTTCTCAGACCATGGCCCTACTATAGATAAGTACCACTCCGTTACAACAACAAAGAACTTAAGGGCATTGCATGACACTTTGGGTTGGTAAAATGACTTTTGGCAATTCCTTCATGGAGCAGAGTGCGGGATAAAATCTCTGGTCCCATTCCCATGAAGAAATTTAAAGATTCTCAAAAGGTCATGAAGTCTGTGAGGTCCATGATAGAAACAAGAAGGGATGGGAAACTCAAGAAAACATCAAAGAATAGGGGAAAAAGCACCAGGGAAGGCTTGAAGAAAGGGTCTCATGATCCTTTGGCTACCAGAAAAACATCCCCTGCAGGTCTAAGAACTGAGTAGAACTTTCCAGAGAGAAGTTCAATCAGAAGCATGGGAGAGATGTGGAAAAATCCATCTGGTCATGGACTGATGTCATCAAGTTAGATGCTCCAAAAGAGAAAGGCAAACGCTGTTGGATATGGAAGTAGGTGGCTGTGTAAGCAAAGTAGCATCCCCAACACCAGTGGGATCCCAGAGGCTGCCCTATCTGAGAATATTCACTCGACTCCAGCAACTGGGCCTGCTCAGCAGTTTCAAGCCCCAGAGAGCAGGAAATCAGAAGATAAAGGGGCCACCCAAAACTACCAAAACTTAGTGCTACCAGGGGAACTCTGGATGGCAGGCTTGGGATGCCAAAGGACCTTGTGAGCTCCAAGAGCTTAAATCCAGAAGACGTGGGTTCTTTCTTTAGAGGTGTGATCATCTCATCACTGGGAATGTAGATGCAGACTCTGCCATCCAGCTCTGTGAATCTGTTGTCAGCAAGTTGGAAGGGAAGGCGATGGGGACATTCAGCATCGTGACTTCCACAATCAAGCAAGCTCTCCCGGAGACTGCAGATTGCACGGGCACAGTGTCACACAGACACGCTCTGGAATAGCATGGCTACACGACATTGCCAGCACCCTTGTGTTGTCGCCTTCTGTGGTGGTGTGCAGAGAGTGGGGAGGGCTGCTGAGCTTGCCAAGATTGCCTGCTAGCTTTGGAGAACGGTTTCATCACCCTCATTGCTCCTGTGATCCATTCCGTGCCAGGGTCGTAGAGCAGCTCTATGTGTATACATGCAGTGTGTGACTGCCCTACACTGTCCTTCAGAACCGCGGTGACCTCTTCATCAGTGCAGGCTGTATGGCAAGTGAGCCATGGTCCTTCCACAAAACTCAGGGACAAAACTGACTACACACAAGATCATGACCTTTAGTGACTTCCCTGGCCAAATTTATTATTACTGATACATTTAGGTGGTACTGTTTATGGAGATGCCTTCCATGGACAATCAAGCCAAGGGCCATGATGAAGTTCAACACAGTCTTAGTTGATCATTTTTTAGATCAAAGATCTTGCCTCATTGACAGCACTGTCCTTAACAAATTTGACATAATTGATGGGAAGTTGAAAACTTCTATTGCTATCACCATACATCACAAGCAAAACTATCATCTGTGTGCACTGTAAATCTACACAGTCTCGATAGTAAGGCCATAGTGGCCACCCTCACGAAAATGTCACATGGCTCTTTTCTAATACCAAATTGTGGCTGCCCCCTAAGCCCTTTTCATATATCAAGAATATGGACAGCACATGAACAGCTTGTCTTTGGTATCTCTCTACCGAGACATAGCTCTTTCTAGCCCCACTCCCTGCTCAGCCCTTCTGCTACTTACACAGAGAGAGAATCATGGTACAGTCTCTGCAGCCTCCTTCTACCCACTCATTCAGTCTCCCAGCTCTCATTCAATGGTTGGAAAACAACACCTAGAACTTTGCTAAGTTGTATGAATACAGAGCCATCAGAACTAAGAATCAGATTGAAGTCTCAGTTCCACCAAGTTAAGAGATGCCTTTTAAAAGCCCTCTGAGTCTTGACTGGCACCTCTCACTAGAACACACGGGTTCCAGGACCAGAATGACAGCTACCTCACAGTGTATGGTAGTCTGTTCTTAATAGCTGCACATTCTAAATCAGATGATGACCGCCACCTATTTTTACCCGAAGCATCAGCTAGGCCTTGTCAAGAATGGGTCAAAGGTGGGCTCCCCCCTTCCCTCAGAAATAAAGAATGCTGAGATGTACTGGTGCTTTGAGCTTCTCAGTCCCTCAACTCTTCGTTGCTCTCAGAATCCTGGCGTGAGCTCTGTCTGTCCACCTTCCTGGGAAAAAGCCAGTCATCAGAAGGACTTCCTTGGCCCCTGCTCTTGATCTCCTGAACAGAATGGGACCTGACGAGTTGGTTTCCTCATTCCTTTCTCCTGCTGCTCCTACTGTTAGAACTTGTCTTGCGCTTCATATTACAGATGTGCTATTACTGCAATAAAGAGAGGGCTGATGCCCCAAAAATACATAATGGATATAAGAAAATGAGTTTCACATACTGCCTTTTGGGTTGTAGGAAGAAGAAAAAAAACAAAGAATTAATCCAGCCATCCCTTACTTCCAGTGAGGAATATCAGGTTCTGCTTCCTTCTTAACTCCCTCCGAGTCAACATCTCCAGGAATCTCTAATAGCCTCATCAAACTCTATCAAGCCATTCTTTCAAAAGGAGTGAAACTTATTTTTAATACCAGAGATTGCAAGATTCCTGCAAGGTGAAGAATTCTGGAATGGGGGCTGGAGAGAGGCCTCCGTAGTTAAGAGCGCATCCTGCTCTTTCAGAGTTTGGTTCCCACACCCCATCAGGAGGCTCACACCCACCAAATCTAGGGGATTTGACATCCTTCCTCTTTTGGCAGCAGCAAGCAGAGCTTTCAGACAGCAGAGTAAGGCTAATAATTTTATCTGGTTCCTATCTCATTTCTTAGTAGATTCCGAACCCATGGGGGAAATGGAATTTATTACCTTGTCAAAGCCTCAACAAGAAAGCAAATATTAAATGGATAATACAATACATTATTCAAATTAACTATAAATTGGCATTATAATAGGGTATGTAACAGGAAAATGACTGTGCATTTGAGGGTGGATAGCATGAGTAACATGCAGACTTTGAGCTATGAAGAAAGTAAGTTCTCTGGCAGAAGAATATAAACATTCTTCACTTGAACAAAATTCGCATACTGTCTTAGAGGTCAGGGCCTTGATGCAGCTTTTGTATTTTTACTGGTGGTGATGTTTTAACCTATGCATTTTTGACTACTGTCTAATGAATCTAAACCTATGTTTTATTTAGCTAATGACTCTTCAAATGGAAGAACAAAGATGAATAAACTCTCAACTCTGAGCCTATCTTTTGACCCATGTAGCTCTGATACTAGGTGAAGCGCTGTCCTGACTCAAAGCAAATGAGGACTAATACTAGATCCAACAAGATATACAGAAACCTGCAAATGTTACAGGTGGGCTGTGGCCCTGCGTGACCTTCAACCTGGACACTTTCTGTCATCTGTGAACGCAATCTTTGAGTCATCAGATATGTGTGCTCCACTTGGAGTACATGCAGAGGTCAGGAAATTAGTAAGAGGACACAAGAAGGCCTTTCAAGAGAGGGGAGATAATACAGAGTGGTATAAGGGCTTGAAGAGAAATAAAGGAAGAGGAATAGTTAAATGAGCAGAAGATGAGAGAGAGGCTAAAGGAGGAAATGCCAAGAGAGATAACTAACACTGAAGACATCTTGAAATGGCATATAGAAACTGACCTCAATAGATGTTTCTTAACACACATGCATATGGAAGAGAGAAAGTTTATATGGTGTTGCCCTATAATATGAAAACAATGTCCCTGCCAGATACTATAGACTAACAAATCTAAAGGCCTAGTGCCGGGAATGGTTTATTTGAGTTATTGGCCAGTGAGTTCTCATAGAACTCCCTGCCCCATCTTAGTTAGGATTTCTATTGCTGTGGCACTAGTAAATCTTGCAGGTAGATCACTGATCTAGATTGCAGGTTTCATAACTGTGTGATATGGATGATTACTTTTCTCCTCTGCCAGCATGAAAGCTACCTTCTAGCACCATGAACCCTAGTCAGTAGGAGTGAAGCTTCTAGTTGGGCACTAGCTAGATTTCCCCTCGTATCAAGACATATCAAGTGATATCTTCAGCAATGAAACTTTATCGTCATGTTTGTAGGGAATAGCCTGTGAACTTGGGGGAGGCTCTATGGAACCCCTTTGGCCAACAGCTCAACATGATGTAACCTATTTCTGACACTTTATTTGATGACATAAGATGTCCAGTTGGAGCATTGTCAAAAACTTTCTTTTAGACATTGCCTTGTTCATAGTGTTTTAACACAGCAAAGAAAAGTAACTAATACACCCATGGTTCCAGAATTTCAGTCTATGATGGACTGGCTCCATCACTTGGGTCTGAGAAAAGGCTGAACATTAACATGGTAAGATCATGTGGATTGAGAGACTATCCAACTCATGCCACGCAGGGAGCAGATAAAAACCAAAAATGAAGTATGAATTTCAATTTATACTTCCACATCTCCAATTCCTTATTCTGCCAGCCAGGCTGCATCTCCTGAAGTTGGCACTACCAACTGGGGACCAATCATTCAACAGATGAGTCTATAGAGGAAATTTAATATTCAAAACATAGCACAGTTAAAATACGTTCTTAATCATCTGATCAAAATCTTCTTTGCCAGAACTGAAACTCCTGTAAAAGCAAAATCAAAAGACAAAATAGACATACTTTGTGATCTTGGATTTTCTACCATTAGGAAATAAATCATCTTATGAAATAGGTGCAGTCTGAATAAAGGCTGCAGATTTGATCACAGTACCAAATCAGTATTAAGTACCCGACTTTGCCAATAGATATTTGAAAATGTAAGAAAGTTGCCCATTTTCAGGATAGACATGCAGACCAACTCGTGGTGGGGGGGGGGGGGAGTCGAAAGTTTAGCTCTCAGTTCCTGTGCTGCAAAGTTTAGTTTTCAATGTGATTGTTTATATATGTGTATAGTACATTAATTTTGTTTTGGCCAATGCTGCCCTTCCATTTGGGTTTACAGTGCAATATGCAGTGGAGTGCATCTACAACACTATTATTTGAAGAGCCGTCTCTGAAAACCTGGTTTACAATTATCCATCTCATTTTCCACTCAATGCATGAACATCTCCTGAATCACACTTTTGAATAGGATCTTTCTAAGCGTTCGCTTCAACATTATGCACACACAATAAACTAGCAAAGGTAATAAAGATGGCCATTCCTGTGCAGGAGATGGAAGATCTCTAGGCCAAGCCACATCTGAAGATTGCCACTCTCAGAGTTATCAAAAGCACCTGCTATCTTATTATTGGACTAACATCCCTACCCCACCTAACCTCCAGTCCCTTCCTAAACATCACGTCTTACTATTCTCCCTCATTTCCTGCAACCATAAGATAATTAAAGAATTCAGCAGACAAATTCTGGCCAATGTGCACTGACTTCTACACCTGGGAAGCCTTGCACTCTCTTCTATCTCCATGCCTTATTCCCTCATCACCGCTACATCTTTTCTCCAAAAAAAAAAATGGGGTGTCTACCTTGACCTTCTCACTTCAAACTTAAATGCCTTCCTTCCCAGTATTCCTTTCCCTACTGTATTGGTTTTTCCATAGTACTCAGCACCTTCTAACAAGTTCTTATTTACTTATTCCTGATGTCTCATTCATTTGCATATCAACTACATGGGTTTTATCTATTTTATGCACTGCTGAATTCCCAGCATCGTGATCTGGCCGTACCATGCAATAGGGGCCAAAGAAAAAACAAAGAGCAGTCCCTGACATTCAGAAGCTGGCCTGGCAATCACAAAGAGGCCATGTCCTCTTGAATTAAGACATAAGCCATATTACAGGAACACAAGACATAGGTGGGTATTGTGTGGCAATTTCTTTCTAAATAAAATTTTCAGGCAGGCAGTGGTGGCACACGCCTTTAATCCCAGGCAGAGGCAGGCGGATCTCTGTGAGTTCGAGGCCAGCCTGGTCTCCGAGACCAAGTTCCAGTACAGGCCCCAAAACTACAGAGAAACCCTGTCTCAAAAACCAAAAAAAAAAAAAAAAAAAAAAAAAAAAAAAAAAAAAACTCGAAATCTAAATAAAATTTTCTGTGTAAGAGGGAAGCTCCTAAAGAGCTGGGATGTTCTAAAGAGAGGGGAACCCTCCCAATCCTACCAGGAAGATCCATAAAACTCAGGCAGTAAACAACTGAGAAAATCCCTGGCCAAAATCACAACAGGAAGGGCTGCTGGGAGCCAGTCCCAAACAAACATAGTCATCTGGGAAAGACTTAGACCAGCCAATCTGCCTGGAAGAAGCAATGACCAGAGCTACCTGGAAGAGATTCAGACCAGGTGAGCCACCTGGAAGAGGTGATACTCTCCAACCTGTACAGGTGACTGCAAGTAAGGCAGTGAACTACAGGTTTACAGTGTTCATGAGCCATCACCGATGCTGGGGTGGGCTTTGGGTGATGCAGCCATCTCTGTAATCTCTACTTTTTTAAGCAACCCCAATAAATGAATGAGTACACCAAGCCAGAGTTTGGTAGTATCCTCTCCCCTCCCCTCTCTCCCTCTTTTTTTTTCTCTCTCTCTGTCCTCCCCTTCCCCCCACCTCCCTCATACTTGTGGATCTGACAGTCATGGGCTCACCCTCTGAAACTATTGAAACTATAAGAAAATCTCCAGTTAAATGTTTTCTTTCATAAGTTGCATTGGTCATGATTTTCTTCACAGCAATAAAAAAGTTACGAGACACAATACGTTGTATGCCCTCCCACACTGCAATAAATAATAAAGACAATTTGTTCAATTGTAGATATTTTCTTGGTGACCTTTGGTTAAAGGGCATTGACAGTGGGCATTGTGGAAGTAAGACCCTGTCTCCTAGGTACCATCTAAACTGTCTGCATCCTCTGCTACAAGTAGCTTGGGTAAAAGTCAGTAACCCCCTTTATATATCATATGGTCAGTAACACCCTTTGGATGTAAGTCAGACAAAATTAGGACCTCCTATGTCAGGGAGAAAATAGTTTTGCAACTTAAAGAAATCCAGTCCAAAGCTAGAAATATAATTATTTAGTCGGGGGTTTCATCCCAGCCCCCTGGCAACCCATCTTTGGAATGCTGGGCAGAAAACTCCATTTCAAGCTCCCTCCCCTGGGAGTTTCCTCAGTCCAAACTCCACCTCCGAGAAAACCCACCAAACGATGACCCCTCCCCAGAAAAAGTCAAGGCCTCTCCCACAGGCTACTTTAACTTCCCCCCAGAGAATAAACACGTAGTCTCCCCTCTTCCTCTCTGGTGGTCATGTGGGCTTTCCTCCCCTCCTTCATGTTTTCCGAAGACCACCCGAGAGCGCAGACGTCCAATTAAACCTGGATATCTTTTAATTCGGTTTGATTTGGTCTGATTGGGATTATTTGCATCAGCGCACGCGCGCACACACACACACACACACACACACACACACATACACACACACAGGGCAGCTGCGCACACACCTCCACTGCTAAGCCTTCTGCTCACTGCCTTCCAACACAGAACACACATCCTTTTCCTTCTCACTCTTCTTCCCATCTCCCTTGGCCCAGGAGTTGCAGGCGTTCCCAGTTTGCCTGTCCTGTTATTTTTTCTCCCTAACTCTAATAAATCACCCTTGCATTCCCATACACATTTATAGATCATTGCCTCTACAAGACCAAGAACCTGCAAGAATAGACCTTGTTTATGACAGGGTTGGAAGGGAAGTGGGAAGAAAAAGAATAAAGGAAGGCATTTTCATATAAATATAATGTTGTAAATGCAAAATTCACTAATTAAATATTTTGCCATATGCTCCAGGGTTATGTATCTGAATTTAATGGGGACTCCAGGTTTTCTGTCTCCTCATAATATCACCAAATCCACTCTTATTTCAAGTTAGTTTTGATCAAGTCTTCTTCTTCTTCTTCTTCTTCTTCTTCTTCTTCTTCTTCTTCTTCTTCTTCTTCTTCTTCTCTCTCTCTCTCTCTCTCTCTCTCTCTCTCTCTCTCTCTCTCTTTCTCTCTCTCTCTCAGAGCTAGGAGTTAACAAATCTACACAAAGATTATACCCAAAGATGCCTATCCAGTTAGTCAGGATATAAAAGCTTCCTGGCTTTTTCCTTTATCAGATAAGACTGATCGTACCCTGTGAGAAAACAACCCAGGAAGTAGACACTACTTCAGGACAGAGCTTGGTACACAGCCTAAGGGCCTGCCCACCCTCTCACCTTCAGTCAGCTTCAAAGTTAGAACTGATAGGACCACACCTCCACAATCTACAGTCTACACTTAGAATTTGACGTCATTGTCTTGTAATCCTAGAATGTGAACATCTGAAGGTCATTTATTTGGATTACTTAGGACGCGCCTTCAGATGCTGTCCCGAAGTTATGAGGGATATGATGAGGTGAAAAGTCACTGTTCATCTAAGTTAATAGCGTAGAATGTAAATGAAGACCATGGTGTGTCCTTTATCTGGCTACTAGTTAAAGGATTTATATTTTATTTATGCATGAAAAACAAACACAAGAGAAATGACTTAATTTGCCTCAACTACATCAAAGAAAGCACATTGTTTTCTAAGCTCTGAGAAGATATCCTGTTTCTCTCTCCTTAATCCTTCCTTGGCAGACATCGCAATACAAATGCTAGTAACCTGTGCATATTACCAGCTCAAACCGATCCCTTAGCATAGGAAAGGATATAACCGTCCAAGAGTTGGTGGCAGCCACTCCACTCTCAGGATAAACCCAGGAGTTCCCCCACCCCCCATACCTAGGTAAAAAGTAAACTGGATTGATGTCTTGAAGCCCTTCCAGGAGGTCAGCCACAAGTAAGCCCTTCCTATCGCCCTCTCTCGGGCTCTCTGTTGTATTGCAATAAAGAGCAAACGGGTTTTCTGCAACTTCGCAATCTACAACAGTGACTTAGAAAAGTCATAGGAGACAGAACAGAGACAGCTGAGCAAATACTGTGGACTAACAAATAATAGCATTAATATCACGGGCAAGCAGAGGAAGTACATAACCTTAACTGGAGATGCTGGCAGGGAACCTGAAGGAGCATGTGCTCAGACTGGATAGGGCCCTGGACAATTCACAGATTACCCACCCCCAACTAAACATCATTCAAGGCAGCAGGCTGACCAAATAAATCTGATTTCCCACAGTCCTGACCCTACTTTGAAAATGTCAAGTTTCCCCAGAAAGTCAAGGTCCCATTAGTATTTTCAAGGCATGTCAGTTACTGATTGCGGGCTAATGGTAAAAGCTCTACCAACTCTAGACCTTTCCAAATGAAGGGACTAAAATAAGTTTCCAACCCTTGCAAACAATCTGTAAGAAACAGTAACATTTGCTAAACACACCACAGTATATAAAACGCTTTCTCCCTGAATTTGGGAACTGTACATCAGACAAGAAAAGTTCATATAACAATCAGCAACAATTATCTAGCGTTAGTTGATGGCGATACCCATACAAGAAATCATGCAAAAGATGGATTTAAGTCCATTGGAAAGGCCAGACTAAAAAACATCTGAGAGATATTTTGAGAAATAAGGAGTAATCAAGATAGAGCTAGTCGTGAAAATCTCAATTAAAAAGAAATGCAAGTCAAATCGGGAAGGATGCCAAGGGGGGCAAGTAAAGGTCACTGGGAAGAAAACAAACGGCCCCAAAGGGGCAGAAGATTGTATTAAGGTAGAAACCTGCCGCACAGATAAAAAGAAGTAGAACTCCACCTGCGCAGAAACCAGCCAGGGCTCTAACTGTACGAAGCACTCGATAAAAACAAGAAATGAAAAAAGGCTGGGCTCTCGCTCAACAGTGAGCCCTCCCCAGTCTTGTCGTCAGATAACCACTGTTTCCTGTGTGCATGGCAGAAGTTTCTCCCCAGAAAGGAACTTTGAACACAGATTCCTATTTTATAAGTAAAGAAAATCTGAAATATTTTTTTTCCTTTTTTTTTTCTAAATATTTATTTATTCATCATGTATACAATATTCTTTCTGCGTTGTGCCTGAAGGCCAGAAGAGGGCACCAGACCTCATTACAGATGGTTGTGAGCCACCATGTGGTTGCTGGGAATTGAACTCAGGACCTTTGGAAGAGCAGGCAATGCTCTTAACCACTGAGCCATCTCTCCAGCCCAATCTGAAATATTTTTGATTTTACTAAAATAGAAACTAGTAAAGAATTTCAAGCCCTCACTGTATGTGGCTCGGGTGAGAGCAAAGGGAGACTGGCATTGGGAGGCAGGGCTACTAGGACACAGGTGCATCTCCAGGGAAGAGAAGATGAGGGCCAATAAGGGAGTGTCTGCTGAGAGAGATGAGTTATGCCGCACCGTGAGTAATATGTAATGGAAAGTAATATGAAGTATTAATACAGTATAATGTAAAATAATTAAATGCCATAAGGGAAGCTGCTGCTTGATAAGTTAATTAAAAATAAAAGTAAATTAAAAACAACAATTACATGGTTAAAAAGGATAATACTTGATAATAGGTAGGATAAAAGGTAGGAAAATAAACCATATTCTACTCTCTGATTTCAAAACAGTGGATGTCTTAGCTGGGGTTTCTATTGCTTAAATGAAATACTGTGACCAAAAAGAAAATGGGGAGGAAAGGGTTTATCTGGCTTACACTTCCATATCGATGTTCATCAATGAAGGAGGTCAAGACAGGAACTCAGGTCAGGAACCTAGAGGCAGGAACTATTACAGAGGGCATAAAAGGGTACAGCCTGCTTTCTTATAAAACCTAGAATCGGGGGCTGGAGTGATGGCTCAGTGGTTAAGAACATTGCCTGCTCTTTCAAAGGTCCTGAGTTCAATTCCCAGCAGCCACATGGTGGCTCACAACCGTCTGTAATGAGGTCTGGTGCCCTCTTCTGGCCTGCAAGCATACACACAGAAAGAATACTGTATACATAATAAACAATAAATAAATATTTAAAAAAATAAATAAAATAAAATAAAACCTAGAATCACCAGTCTAGGGGTGACACCACCCACAATGGGCTAGACCCTTCCCCATCACTCATCAATTAAGAAAATGTCCTACAGGCTCGCCCTCAACCTGATCTTATGGAGGCACTTTCTTGAGGGTCCCTTCTCTCAAATGACTTTAGCTTGTGTCAAGTTGGCAAAAGCTATGCCACACAGTGGAAGTCTGAGGAAACATTGTTCATGACAGAAATGAAGATAAGCGCCAAGGAGGCAATAAAAATAAGAACTTGGGCCGGGTGGTGGTGGCACACACCTTTAATCCCAACACTTAGGAGGCAGAGGCAGGTGGATCTCTGTGGTTTTGAGGCCAGCCTGGTCTACAAAAGTGAGTTCCAGGCCAGCCAGGACTGTTACCCAGAGAACCCCTGTCAAGAAAAACCAAAAAAAAAAAAAAATGGAACTTGAAGCTGAACTGGCCAATGCCCATAATCACAGCATGGCAGGAGTACTGACATAGATTCAAGGCCAGTCTAGGCTACACAGTGAATTCCAGGCCAGCCTGGGCTAGGATATGAAACTCTATTGGGGGAGGGGGTAATAAACAAACTGGGGAGATGACTCAGCCTGTGTCTTTGTTCGCTTTCTATTACTGTGATAAAAGCCCATAACCAAAAGCAACTTGGGAAGGGAAGGGTTCATTTGGCTTACTAGTTACAGTCTATATGAAGGAGGCCAAGGCGGGAACCTGGAGGCAGAAACTGCAGCAGAGACCATGGAGGGATGCTGCTTACTAGCTTGCTCTCCATGGCTTGCTTAGCCTGCTTTTTCACACAGACCAGGACCTCCTGCCCAGGGATGGCACTACCCACAGTGGCCTGAACCCTCTCACATCAGTTGTTAATGAAGAAAATGCCCCCCACAGACTTTCCTGGTATCCAATCTAATAGTCATTTTCTCAGCTGAAGTTCTCACTTTCCACATTATCCTTTCTTCTGTTTAGTTGACAAAAAAGAAAAAAGAAAGAAATCAAACCAGGACAGTTAGTAAAGAGCTTGCTCTACAAGCATGAGTGATCATTAGTAAAGAAACTGCCAAGAGGACCACTCCATTATAGCTTTTTATTGTATATATGAGAGGGAAAACAGCCAGACGCATCTGGAAGAGTCCAGGGAAGAGAAAAAAGAAAGCTGACATGGCCAAACTCGGAAGAGAGAAAAAGCACAGATAACAAGAGTGAGAGAAGAGAAATGAGAGTCATCACAGAAATCCAGGAATCTAGAGAGTAGCAGCAGGTTATAGGGAGGGTGGGTAGGTGGGCAGGGGCCAGGAGACTGGCATGGGGGCTCTGAATGCATAACAAGCCCTTGTGAACAGTGACTAAGGGAGCCTGGAAGCTGATGTGGGCTTTGATATGCAGCCACAGGTACACATCACTGGAGAGTCGTGGGTCCCTTCTGCCAGAGGTAAGCAAAATAACTCTTTTTTGGCAGATGGAAACCATTTTCATAAGTTCTTGAAGAATTATTTTTAACTATTTAGTTTTATTTTGTGTACATTGGGGTTTTGCCTGTATGCATGTCCAGAAGAATGCTCAGTTTTATCTAACTGGCAGAAGTCCTCTTATAGTTCAGCTTGAGCTCATTTCCAAATGTATGGACACCCTGAGCCTACTATTGAAAATCTTAGCTCCAACCTGCAGAACCCATACTTTCAGGATAAACCTATAACGGCATTCCTATGGAGGAGGAGACAGGAGGTCCTTGGGACTTCTGGTCAAAATAGTCTAGCTGAACCTACAAGAGACCCTGTCTCAAAAACCAAAGTGGAGATCAATTGAGAAAGATACCTGACATCAACCTCTGTCCTTCATACACACACACACACACACACACACACACCAGAATTTGTAAGATTTCTTTTCCTCATCCCCTCCGATGCCAATGAGCAACAGCTAATTGTTACCATTTCCCTAAAAATAAAGATGATCAAAGACATCAAAGCACTGAGACTTTCTCCAAACCCCAGGTGAGTTCCTGGCCTTAGAACCCAGTTGGGCTGGTGCTGGGAAATGTCTTAGCAGAAAGACCCACTTGGATTAAGAAGATTGCGAGAGCACCAAGATGCTGCCCTGCTGCTCAAAGGGATCATGCGCTGTCTCTGTACTTCCTATGTAACTATCTCCATGTCTGAGAGCCTTGGCTCTCACCTCTGTCTCCACACAATCATCTAATCCCATCTCTGGTCAAGGAAGAAGAGAACATTGCTGTATTTCCCGAGAGAACAATGAGGACAAGTGTTGGAAGAGGTTTTGGAGCGCTGTTGGCACTTTTACCGGGTGACTAGCAAAAATAAACACAGGAGTTGAACCCATCTTCACTGGGGGAAATTTCTTTCCTTTTGTTTTATTAGGGAAAAGCTGAATGGCACTTTTTGTACTACAGCCCTTTAAACTACAGGTATTGCTTTACCCAAGCTTTAAAAAAAAAAAACTGTGTTTTTAAACTAAATTCTAAAAATACTTAAGATTTTTATGTAGCTGTTGCATATTTCTCTGTGCTCACGTCTTGTTCAATTCAAATTCTCAAAATAATTATAAAGATATCCTTAGCTGCCTTAATAAGTTCTTGATATTTGCTCTGGTTCAAACGCAAAGAGTGCCGTGAAGCCGTGCCTTGAGAATCTAACCCAATTCCCCCTGCTTACTTTTCTCAGTCACCTGCAGGCTGTCTGTACGCTTGCGTTATTCTGGACTACATCTCCCAAGAGCATCAGCCGAGCGAGTCTAATGAAGTGCATTGTGGGTATTGTAGTCCTGGGTGAGGACATTACCATCCGAGTCCTTGCCTAACGCGCTGATTCAGGCGCTACCAATTAGCTGGGGCCATGTCGGTGAGGCCGTGGTCCAACCGGGAAAGCTGATGTGAAAATCATGCACAATGATTGGCTAAGGGATGACATAGGGGGCGTGCCTATGAATAGGGCGGGGCGATCACGATCATTGGACAAGAAGGTCGGAGCGGCAGCTGGGGATTGGCTGCGCGCTGGGCCAGGGTGGCCTGGGAAGGGGAGAAGAAGGAACCTGAGCAGGAAGAGCGGCTGCGAGGCGGCGGTGAGGCGGTGGCAGCGGCTTAGTTGGTCGCGGCGACCGCGACGGCTCTAGACCTCGGAGAACAGAATGCAGGTCCGCTTCGGGCTGACGCTGCTGCTCTGCACGGTGCTCCTGAGCTCGGCGGCCGCGTCCTCGGGTCAGTATCGGGCCTCGGGCAGCAGGCCCCGAGCCACCGCCCCCCAACCGCGGTGGAGACAGGGCCGAGGGGCTTGGTGGTCTCTGGCCACACCTCGCCCTGTCTGTCACTCGCTCTTGCTTTGGGCTTCGGTTATCCCGGGCCAAAGAGGATGCTTAGGAAGCTGGACGTAAGGCAAGGCTGATCACCCTGCCCACACGTCTCCCACGCAGCAAACTTTAGGTGACTTGTGACGAATGAGGAATGAACTGATGGGGAGGGATTCCAGACATCTGGCTTAGACCCACCGGGATACCTCGGTCCTCACGGAGGGGATGTGTTCCCAGGCTCAGGGACGCTCCGGGGGTTGCAGTTGACACACCTGGAGCTGTCACTTTGAGCAGAGCAGGGTTCATTGGGACTAGGATGTTGACAGTGGCGTAGAGGCATTGCTCAACACCTGGTCTGTTAGTCTGGTCTTTTACAAGGAAAACCTCTGATATAATTGTAGTCATTCTCGCCCCCCCCCTTAAATAAACTTTCCTGGGAAAATGTGACCTCTGCCATGGTGTTTCTGAATTTGTTGATAGTGAATTTTTTTTTTTTGATTTTTGAGAGAGACTTGGTTCTTTCAAAATGAACAGAAAATAGTTTAGCCTTTTCCTGCAGGTACAAAAATCCGTGTGATTAATTGATTTTTCACCCGGCTGACTTTATACTACCTCTTTGCAAAGGATTTTCCTCGTGAATGTTTTGCTCTGCCTATATCAGAACAGTTACTATCTTAAATATGTTTATTTTAAACATACTAAGAATGTCTTAGGTGTTGGTAGACATTGACTACAGAAAGACTTTGAGATTTTAGTCAGTTCCATTTAACAAGACAGCTGTTGGATGGCTTTACATTTTTTTTTCTGGAACACTGAAAATATAAATGTCAACTTTTTTTTTTTAACAACAGACATTTTTCCAGATGGTTATTTGAATCCCCAAATTCCCTGTCCTGGTTGTAAATGAAAGCCATAACAGCACCCTACTTCTAAAATTAGAGAGTTAAATCAGAATCCCATGGGTGGTGAGTTCTAGATCCCACTTCGAAAGGGGCGAGCATATGGTAATCACTTTACTGCCTGCATCGCTCTGGAGGTCGAGTCTGCTCCATTTGAGGTGACATTTGTGTTGATTAATCAAATCCTTAAAGACTGTACAGTACTTGACTCCAGCAGAAATTTTAGCAGTTACTGTCCAAAAGAAGTATGAAGTGGAGCTGTTGCATGTTTTGGGTAAAGACCCTGTGGACTGTGGACCTTTTGCAACTGAATTCCTCCTCAGGTTTTCTTAATAATACAGTTTTAGCTCTACAATACACCACATACCTGTATGTGAAGGAGCCGTATGATACTTCACCCTGAAGTTTGAAGATTCCAGTAATTAAACAACATAGCATATATCCCTCTGAAATTCACTTTGCAGAGTTTAAAGAACATTCAAACATAACAGTTTTTCCTACGTCCTAAAGAACATTCAAACATAACAGCTTTTCCTACATCTTCCGTCGACTGTGCTGTGTGTACTTTGAGCTCTTGGCATTGGCAACAATAACCAGTTGAGAGCTATGCTGAAGTACTTAGCACTCAAGTGTTAAATCTTCAGCTTGTGTTGATATAAGTGGAGTACAGAGTTTAGAAAATGTCTGCTCTGATTTCCATCACAGTGACAGCCATGCATTTCTGTGGTACAGGTGAAAACTTAGCCAGAACAACAGTATAAACGTGCATGAGGAAAGCTAGGTGAAGGCCAGTGGACCCTGCTGATCCACAAGTTCCACATTGTCAGGTTTAGCCTGCTTTTGGGGTTAAATTGTTGTATCGTGTTCATGTGGACTTCTTATTTCAATCCTTACTTCCTAGACAATGTAATAACTAATTGTTTAACATTTACCTTGTAAGAAGGGATGAAAGTTATCTGTAAATTCTGTTTTATGTAAGGGATTTCTAGGATTAGGACATCATGAGGTGTCCTGGACTGAGGCATCTGTGTATATCAAAAGATAGCTCTACTCTGCTCACATGAAGTTCAAATATCATATTTAATATGAAGCTTTATAAATTAAATACTTGGGTTTTTCAGGTCTCATGCTATACATTTGGTTGCTTATTTACATAGGATTTTTGCCTCACTTTTGAGATTGTGATTTAAAGCCCAGCTCTTCATAAAAATCAGGTTTTTATGATCATGTTTTATTTAATATTAATGTTACCCAGGGCAGGTTGAACTTAACAACCACACCACATAGGCTCTGATTAACCAATAAAGCTGGCCCTTATTCCATCATTGTTAGTAAACCTCATCTAACATGTTGGCTTAGAGACATGTAAAAGCATGGTTCTCGTATTAGAAATGCTTCCTTTTTCTTGTAAATGAGTAAATTGAGAGGAGAGTTTTTAAAAAGCTATTTCTCCTTAATTTTCTCTCACTTAGAAATATGGCCTTGGTGGCGCTGGGAGCGTAACCTTATTGGTAGTGTCACTGGGGTGGCCTGGGTTCAGTCTAAGACAGGGTGAGGAGAGACTGAGAGGTTAAGAGGACTGCCTACCGCCTTGCCATTAGCAACACTGCCAGGTATTTGACCTAAGTTGTATTAATGCAGAAGTTCAGAGAGCATCTTCGGGATGGCTGGGGGGTATTTAATTTCAGTGTTCTAGTTGCTCCTCGCACCATCAGTGTGAATCAACAGGCACATTGTGGTGTTCCCTTTTGACAGACTAAGAAAATAGAGGCTGAGCAGGCTTTTCCTATTGAGCTGTGTGTGTCTCAGCTTTCCACACCTCAGATTTGGGGTGACTTAGGATCAGGAGTTTGCTAGGAGCTGCACCCGTGTCAAGCAAAGCAGAAGCAGGGTGGCTGTTCCCTTTTCACTGAACTCACGGCTCTTTGTGTTTGGAGGTGAACTAATCTGTTTAATATACATGACACATAGGAAAATGAAAATGTAGTGATCCCCTTTCCTCGGCAGAAGATCCCTGGTCGTGTGCAGTTCCGTATAATAAAAATGAACATGGGTTGTTTTTCAAGGGAAGTTGTACAGTTAGTTAAAGCAGTTCCATTTTAGATGTGATACAGGTAAACGAGACATTTGGAACTCGTCATTAAATCCTTTGGCATTTTTTTCTCTTCTTGCTTTGTATCTGTTGCTGATAAATGCAAGGCCTGGTTCAGGCATTGCTGTGCCCTTCCTACTTATGCACAATGTCAGTGTCTTGGATTTTGCTTGAGTACGTAAGAGTCACTTACATTACCAGCAACCTTTTTAAAGATGGTACGTGTAAATATCAGCTGGTAAGAGAAAACAACTTTAGCTTATCCTTAAAGCTACTGTTTGGAGTATGTTTTCCTGTTTAGTAGCTGAGAAAACTGTTTTGTTGACCAAGTCATCTTAGTGAAAGAAAGAATGATGCAATCCACATGAAACCACCCTGATGACACAAATCCTTTCTCCTGGAGCCGAACAACACACTTTGCTCCTCCAGCGCCTTGCTGTTATCTCTGATTCAGATGCGTGTCATTTGTATTCATTTCTATGTTTCTGACTAATTTGCACTTGCAGCCGGTCCAGAGGCCTAGTGTGTAGGGACAAATCCTAGACAAATCTGCACAGGTGGTGCCTGCTCTTCAGGCCAGGTACTAAATAGTTGGTATTTGTGATTAACAAATGGCATTAATACATACAACGTTGATACATAATAAATATGGATTTCCTTCCCTTAGCAAGAGATAATACTAAGGATAGTATTTGAACCATTTAGATCTTCAAAAAGCTAGGAGGGAGGATGATTGTTAATTCATGGACCACTACCAAAACGCCATGGGCACTATGGGACTAAGAAATGCCATCCCCGCCACCATTACCTCAGACTTGCAGAAGTAAAACATTTGAAGGCCCTCTTAAAGCAGGTGAATCTATATAGTGACTATACTCTACTTATTTCTTTTGAATTGGAAATATACATGAAGCATAACTTCACTGGAAGACTTATTCTTCTCAGATATGCAAAACAAATACTGCAAACTAAGTTGTCGAAAGTTCAAACCTTTATGGTATAGCCATCAGAAATAAAGTACTGCCACATTTTCCAGTAAAAAATGGTTCTATAAAATTCCACTGTGAATTTCTCATAGTTTATGGGCACGGGAATAGTAATGCCCCATTCAGGGTAAAATCAGGCCATTTTTTAAAAAGAAGGAAACAGAAGATCATGTCGCTGTTTGTCTTTACATTGGCAGTGATTATGAAGGTCAAGTACTTGCACCTGGCATTGAGTTGTTGCCTGTTTCTCTAGATAGCACTATAAACAGGCACTAAAACTAGTGAAAACAGCCAAAAACCATGGAAAGGATAATAGAAAATATAATTTCTGAGAAAGCTAAACCATCTTTGTGCATTCAGAAGCAAGCTGTCAATAATGGCTGGAGTCATTGATTGGTTTTTCTTAACCATAAGCTATTGCTTTTCTTTTTATGTGGATGAGTGTTTTGCTTGCATGTGTGTCAGTGCAGCATGTGTGTGCAGTGCCCATGGAGGCCAGAAAAGCGTGTCAGATTCACCAGGAACTGGAGTCACAGTCGGCTGTCAGCCAGTATGTGACGTGGGGAACCAAACCTGAGTCCTTTACAAGAGCAGCCAGGGCTCTTAACCACTGAGCCATCTCCACACACATGCACTCAAGTTTCCTCTCTCTTCCTGCCCTCCCTCCCTCCCTTCCTCCCTTCCCTCCCTCCCTCCCTCCCTTCCCTCTCTCCCTCCCTCCCTTCCCTCTCTCCCTCCCTCTCTCACACACACCTCTTAAGAAGCTGTTGTTATCTTGGGGCTGAAGAAATTAGTGAAACAACGAAATCCTGCTCTGAGTTAAAATAACCTACAGTAGCTCCAGATCCTCAGCAGAGAAACAAAAGAGCTAAAAACCTGGAGTATGAAATTAGAGCTTCATTTTTATAAATGGAGATGGAAAATGAACAAGAGGCTGGTTTGGGGGAGTAGGAAGGGAGCCTTCTGGTTTTCCTATGTGGAAGATGAAGAGGGATTTTTTTCCCCTTAATCTTTTGTGAAATCTTTGAATACAATCAATTTTTAAATAATCTAGATTAACCAGATGGGAGGGGTGCAGGCCTTTAATCCCAGCACTTAGAAAGCAGAGGCGGATCTCTGTGGGTTTGAGGCCAGCCTGGTCTACAGAGTGAGTTCCAGGACAGCTATGGCTACAGATAAACCCTGTCTCAAAGACCCTAAATAAATAGATAAATAAAGTGGGTTCATTTATCTAGTATCTGTTGTGTGTTTGTTTCCCCTCCAATTTTTTCACATAGGATTCCTGAAATACTTGGACTCTTGGATAGGGACACATGGGCCTTTTGTGTACTTTCTAATGCTTATAGTTCCCAACACAAAAGATAATTTGTCTTAAAATTTCTTTGCAGATGACGAAAGTAACCAGGATGAATCCATAGATTCCAAGGTAGGTACTAAGGTTTTCACTGAACAAACTAAAGGAGTTATACACTTTAGAAAGGGCATACTAATTCTGAGTCACAAATTCAATTAAAGATGATACCTATATTAATTCTAACTCTTTTCTTTAAAAAAAACTGTATAAGAATAATGAAAATTTCTTTAAGGGGTGCTGGCTGTTAGGATCACTTTCATCTTAAATTTGAATATTGTGTGTGGATAGTAGACACTCACACAGAGACAGCATTTTTAGTGCCCAAAGAAAGATGGATTTTATACCCTTTTTTTCTTCTAAAGTCTCATGTAGTTCAGGCTGACCTCAAACTCACTATGTAGCTGAAGGTGACCTACAATTTTCCGTCTTCCTGTTTTTGCCTCCCAAGTGCGTTGCAGGTGCGCACTTTTTTGTTTGTTTGCTTGTTTGTTTGTTTGGTGAGATAAGGTCTTACTCTACAGTCTAGGCTGACCTGGAACTCACTGTGTAGACCAGGCTGGCTTTGAACTCACAGAGGTCCATGTCTCTGTCTCCTGAGTGCTGGGATTGAGAGTACACATCACCGTATCACCATGCCATCTGTTCCACCTAAACAGATTAGGAAATGCATGTCCTCATGGGTTGCATAAGTATAGCCGGTTCTCACATACCCAGGGAGGGCTGCTGGTTCTGAACACAGATCTCTAGATTAGACAGAGTAGAGATCCAAACAGGAAGTCATAATACAGAGTTACCAAGGGCAAGGATAAAGGAGGAGTGCACGTAAGGAAGGGCATAGCCCCTTCTTCCGGGATTAAAGAAGGCTAATGGGAAAGTAACATCTGAATTGGAATTCAAAGCTAGTTGCAGCCCCAGCTCGGATAAGCACATCAGAGCCTATAGCCGGGTGGAGCTTGGCATGCCTCAGAACTGAAGGAGACACCTGTAGACACCTATCAGAGCAGCGGTCAGATTGGATTGGGGAAGTCGTACAGATGATGAGTAACAAAAACATTTTCTCTTCTCAGAGTTCTTTGCCGGCAGATGAGTCAGTGAAGGACCACACCACCACAGGCAGAGTGGTTGCTGGGCAGATATTTGTTGATTCTGAGGAACCAGAGGTGGAGTCCCCTCTTCAGGATGAGGAAGAGGGCCCCAAGATGGAGGAGGAAGGCAGTGCCACCGAAGAAATCAGCTTTGTAGACTCTCCAAATCTAAGCAGTAAGAGCTATGAGGAAGCAAAGAGAGCCAGGAAGCCAGGTAACCATGACACTTTGATTTCACGTGACGTCGGAAAGAGACTCCTGGAACTTTAAAGCTAGGGAACCTAGACAAATGCTAGAGCTGATCTCGC
This sequence comes from Microtus pennsylvanicus, assembly GCF_037038515.1. Taxonomy (NCBI): domain Eukaryota; kingdom Metazoa; phylum Chordata; class Mammalia; order Rodentia; family Cricetidae; genus Microtus; species Microtus pennsylvanicus. The sequence goes on from NC_134592.1 coordinate 25,118,022, forward strand.
TGATTGTTAATCACGCAGAAAGAGCAGAGTGTGGTTTGTAGGGTTTTCAAGGTTTTAGCCAATCAGATATTCACTGTGGTTTGATATTACATGACCTAAATTCATTGATAAAATTGCAAGTATTTTCTATTAATATCTTGGCATATTTGTAGACTAGCATGTAAATTCTTTTAAAAAAATTGAAATTATATGCCAAGGTGGGAGGGAAAAAAAGAAGCAGAGTTTCCAAGGTGTTTGCAAATTTTGTTAGAGTTTTTACAGCCATTTTCACCATCCTGTAAGTTTTCAGTCATCCTAGGTAATCTGATTTAGGTCTTCCCCTCTCCCATTGAAACTGAACCCTAATCATCTTCTCACCCGAGCCAGCTTCACAGCTTTATGTTCAAAACTGACCTTAAAACAGTGTGTGGGGTAAGTGTCTGTCCTTTTAAAATTTGGTAACGTCCACTCTGCCATTTACTTTCTTACTTCACAGTTGACCACAGCAGCACTTGCTTCAATTCCAGCCACAGTCAGGAATCAATCCCAAGTGAAACTCTACCGTACTCATTGATAGAAAAATCATTTCTCAAAAATTAAAAGCGCCTTATTCCATCAACTAAAAATAATGTTCGACATTATCCTAGAATATTCTGACAAGCTTTCACCGGGCATATATATACAATTTGAAGTTCTTTGTTTTTGAGCATTAGTAAGAATATAGAGAAAAAAAGATCAGTGCAGGTAATTTTCATATGCTCGCCGGTTGGTCAGTATTTCCCCACACAGCGAACAAGCAATTCTGCAGTGGGTGTCGCACTGTTTTATCTCAGTTCTGTCATTCTACCTAGGGATAGCATCGGATCCCTCAGGTTGAGGGCTCAGCCCCACAGGAATGCCCCCTTCCCCGCTCACATGCCAGTTGCCTGTGCTTCTGATGATCTGCAAGCCAGAGTTCCCGTGACATCATCCTTAGGTTCACTTCATGTGTTAGAGCAGCTCAGAAAACTCGGGAATAGATCGTGTTTACCCATCTGTTATGAAGTATGTTACAAACTGTGTTAAAGACGGCACTGAAGAGTTGGATGGGAAGTGCGTAGATTGAGGTAGAGGAGAAGCAGAGCTTCCTTGCCCCTCTGGGTCCACCACCCTCTGGGAACCTCCATCCTCGCAGCTGTTGAGACCCTCTTGGAACTCAGTCCTTTGGATTCCTATGGAAGTTTGGTAACTTAGGAGCCCTGGCTCGCACTGACTTTGGTATATAGAAGGGAATTCTCTGTCTCCAAGAGAATCTAAGATTCTAGGAACTGCATGTGAAGAAACTTAGAGGAAGAACAAATAGGCTTTTTACATACAACCACCTCATGACAAACCCATGACCTTTAGTTATTCCCAGTTCACTCTGTACAGCCATTCTTATGGCTAATAGTATCTTACTTTTGTCCATTGAGAACACCTTTAGTTTATGCCTTTGTCCTTTTGACTGGATTCTGGTGATCTTTCATAACGTTTCAGGCAGAATAGTATGTCTCAAACTCAGTATATTTCCTAACCTAAAGGTTAACTTTAGTCATTTCTCCAGAAAACCTAGATTCATTTTCACGAGTTAGACCCTGCCTAGGCACCAAGGCTATTGAGCCTTTTCAGTAGATAAGTTTAGGAAACTTAGTGCAAATTAAGTATTACAGGCAAGATAATGAAAAGGGTTTGATTGACAAATTGAACTTCTAAGAATCCGAGTTCTTATCCAATGCCAGACACGGTGCATATTTTCAGAGTCAGCTGCCACAAGACACAGAAAACGAAGACAAGTCCATGACACCAGGGCTCCTTGCAGCGCCTTCTTTGCCCCATCCAGAATGGGCTCTAGCCAGGTCATACTGTACTAGACTCCAAGGGACACTGTGAATTGTCACTTCCACAGAAAAGAGCTGTGTTGGTTAGCTATCTCCTGCTCATTCTCTGATAATAAAATTTGAGATATCCTTTAGGATAGCAGTTCTCAGCCTGTGGGTCACAACCCTTTGGGGGGGTCAAATGACCCTTTCACAGGGGTCACATATCAGATATTCTGCATGTCAGATATTTTTAGCATTACGATAGCAAAATTACAGTTATGAAGTAGCAGTGAAAATCATTTTGTGTTTGGGTATCACCACACCCTGAGGAACTGTACATTGGGAAGGTTGAGAACCACTGCTCTAGAAAGTGGGGCCTGCATACATTTGAGGCTTGTGTAAATGAGCATCTGGGCAGACCAAGTCCATCCTGCTAAAATGTGCCAGAAGTCAGTACTGTGAAACTTTCTGGACCTTTAACATACTTGATGGCCAGTCTGTCACTATCGTGTTTATAAGGAATTCTCACCAAGTCTCTCTTTTACGCCAGTGAAAAGACATAGCAGATAAGGATTTCTGATTCTTTTTGGTTCCAGGATGTATTTATTAGGGATTTGAAATAGTATTATAACTATCTCTTTCTTATGCAATTTTCTGTGGGTGGCTTTACCAGCAACTTTATAAACATATTCACCTGTTCAGCTTGTTTCAGTAATGATTTTGATTGATTTTTAATTTATTCATAATACACAAAATAGTATGCACTTATGCATATTTAATATGTAATATATATTGCATAAGTTTGCGTGGATTTGTGTGTTCCATTCAACTACATTAGAATTAGATTCTGTTACTGTTCCTCTAAGTTGTTCCTTTTGTCAGCCTTTGGTTCATGTTCCTGCTGTGTTAATCTTCCTAACTTTCAGACTTGACCCTGCTTCCTTATGTACAGCACTGCCTCCCATGCCTTCTGCAGTGAGGCACACACTTGTTGGCATGATTCACAGAATCTGGCATGACAGCACCTCTTCTGTGCTCTCACCTGCAGCTCTCCCTAGAACACCCTCTTCTGAATGTTCCCCCAAGTTTGCACGCAGTGCAGTCTGTGTCCTAGGCCTTTCCACAGGTTACCCTCAAAGCTTAAAGTGCCCTCTACACCCCCTTGAACAAACCCAACACCAAATTTCTGTTCCCCTTCAACTACTCTGTGCAGCAGCTTCTGCACCACCCAAGGGTAAGAGTCTCCCCTGCGGCCCAGGCTTTCGCTCTTTTCTCTAAAGTCAGTCCTTGACAGCAGGCAGAGTCAACTTTCTGCTCATGCTCTTGGGTTCCTGTCATCTTAGAATCCAAACTTCTCACCTCCCTCCAGCTTTCTCTTCTGCTGCGCCCTTCTCCCACATGACCCCAGCCACATTTGCCTTCATACCTCTCCTTGAATGTTTCCTACTGTGTTAGCAAGACCACAGCCCCCGGATTAGTAATTCACTAGGAAGAATCTAAGGACTTAAGCATGTAGATGTATTCATAGGTATATTCCAATAAACTAATTTTATACAAACACACACACTCACTGTGGCATGCATGTGCCTCTCCCCCAATTAATTAATTTTAATTTTAAAATGCAAATCAAAATCAGCAAAGGAAGAAGTACATGAAATGGAGTAGTCTTAGGGAGCTTCTAAGGGTCCTCTCTCAGGGATGTCTCTCCAGGTGCACCTAACCCTCCAGCAGTCACTTATAGTAACATAGCAAGCATTAGCATTTCTCAGAATAACTTAGGCTGGGGCTGACACAGTACCTGAAGTTTTTTATTGGGAGCTGGGCAAGGTGGCAACCGCGTACCTGGCATATACCAAAATTGTGGGCACGCAGAGAGAATGCGCGTGTTCATTATGAATCCTACTGTTTGTATAGTTTGAGTGAGCCACTCTGAGCAGGTGGGATGGTGGGATCTCATCAGAAATCAGTAATTTCATACATGCCAGCTAAGGGCAGCCTTTGTCAGCAGACCCTTTCAAGGACAGAATTTAGGCTGACACGCTAATTCTTCTCCGCTCAGTCTTCACCTCTGTGGTCATTGGCCAATGGCATCAGTAGATCTGAGGTGTTATTAGTAAGATCCAGCGATGGTGAGGCCAGACTACTGCTTTACTCCCTAGGAGTTCTGTTCTTAGTGAACTACAGCAAATGCTATTAGTTGTAATAGATCTGTTAGAAAGCCAGGTAGCTTCCTCCTTCAGTTTCTATATTAACTTTTTTGCTTTTTAACCTGGCCCAAAGCGTCAGTTCAGACACAGTTTTACAGTCTAGTAGGTTGAGGTAGACCCGGCAACGTTTCAGGGTTGAGGCAGTGTTGTGAGACATCCATGGAAACAGACCTGACAATGGACTGTTAAGCATGAAGCGCATTAAGTGGCACAGTGTGACTGTCCTTCCACCATGGTGGCTTGCCTTCGCCTTCCTAGTCTGGCCCTTGGTTTCAGAGGACTTGCTAGGAGGTTTGGCTATACCGTCGATAACCCAGTCCATCTGCCCATGAGTCAGAGAAGGATCTGGAAGATTTCTGTGTGGGAAATGAAACCTTGGGTCACCTACCACCTTCTCATAGCTAGCCTGTCTTTAGGACGGAGTAGCAGCTTCTAGAAACAGTTTCTGGAGATCATGAATGCCCTCTGCTCCCTCTGACTCCTCCATGCAGGAGTTTCAGTTTATTTGGTTAGAAAATCAGTAATTTCATTCAGAAACCCTAAGTACACCTTTTTTTCATCCATTCCCTAATTTCATCTGTAGCATGTGTCTGGAGGGTTCTATGGAAGAGGCACAGAACAGTACAGAAAAACATTTGTATAACTTTGCCAGGAAAACGGTGCCCAGAAACTGAACACAACAAAATCCTCAGTTTTCAAACACTCTGGAAATAAATCCATGTAGTCTCTTACACATTCACCTTGATCGTTCTTCATTTATCAGCCATTCAGAGGCTTTCCCTGAGCTGTGTGCAGCAGGAAGTGGGTCATCAGTCATTGCGTCACACTGCAGGGAAGAAGCCCAAGGGTCAGCAGCAGTGAGACTTGCTCAGCAGGAATCAGGTCGGCCTGCCTAGAGTGAGCCAGAGGATCATGGTCTCTGCTATGTACATTCTCCAAACCTGTAACTTGGACCAGTAATCACAAGTTCACAGTGCTGTCTATACCAGAAGTGGACAAGCCAGTCGGGAGCTGGATTTTAGAGGGTCTCAGCACCGAATGAGCCCTCCTCTGCAAGCATGTGAATGTGGCCATTCAGGCCAACCAGTCTTCCCAAAGGAGACTTTTTCACAGCTGTGGGCCCTGAGCAGTGTCCTAAATGTGTGCCTGCAGGAGCCTCAGTGCTGTTCATTGAGCTCATTCCTGCTCTGAATGCGGCACAGCTCCCACTGGCGCTGCAAGCCCGTCCCAGGCAGTATTGACTTTTGGCTCAGAATCAAGTTCAGGCAATTAAGGCCTGTAAACCCAGGGCTCAAAAAAGGCCAGATGTTAGCAGCCTCAGAAGCAAGGTGCTTCAGGACCAGGGAGTTGAATAAGCCAGGCTTTCCTAAGCCCTTTTTATCTAGTCAATCTTTAGAATCCTAACTGGCCTACTCAAAATATATTCAAGTTGGAAAATCATGTGCCTCTAAGAGATCAGACTTTGATCAACTCTGGTGACATGCTTTCAGTCCCAGCACTCTGAAGGAAGAGACAGACCTGGTCTACATGGTGAGCTCCAGGCCAGCTATGGCTATGCAGTAAGACCCTAGTCACTAAAAAAGGAGGGAAGGAGGGAAAAGTCAGACTTCAGCTTTCACAGGAATGAATTAGCAAACACAACCTGATTTTTGAACTCTACATAATATCTCTGTCTGTCTTGTTACCAATCTCAGGGTTTAAATTCCAGCCTGTGCTGCTGGGAAAAACCAAGTTTTGTCTCAGTAACATATTTTTTCTTCAGTTTCTCTTGACCACAGTGATACCTCTAGCATTTATAAAGTCGTAAGTACTTAATATTTTGTATGAACTTTTAGCGTATATCCAAGATGTCTAAGCACTAAACGATGCTCCACTAAACATCCTTTTTCCATTTCTCTCCTCACTGCTGTTTGGGTATACCCTCACTAGTTCAGAGCAGCCAGAGAACACCCAGCGGCCTGAGTACAGAAAGGAAGGCTGCCGCAGCTGTGAGAGCACCTAACTAAACCTGCCTGCAGTCCTTTTGTCGTCTGGCTTAGCTGCCATCTTTCCTCAGCCCTGGGGCCTGATTTAATCCTGTCCCCACCCTATACACACAGGCACGCTCTCTTTTAGAGGAGAGAACAATGTCAACTTTAGCATCTTTATCCAGCCTGGAGAATTTAAGGCCCATCAGAGGACAGATCAGAACTTTTCATATCAACTAAGCTACTCTTATTTTTTCCCTTTCTGTAGCCAGTAAAACCAACAGCAGTCAGGAGATCCAAGCCAACTCTCCTAGAGTTAAACCCCTTGTTTTAAGCTCCCACAGGTCACTTTTCCTCTCATACACACAGAACCTCCGTGGCTACCTCGTATGGCTCCATAGCCCACCTACCTGTGCACCAGGCTTATCATGCCCTGCCCCTTCCCTTCTCTTCCCTCACAGTGCAACAGCATGTTTCAGGGAGAATTGGCCATTCTAGTAAATCCCACGTGAGAGGTCAAGGCATCGAGGTACCCAAGACTGTTTGGTGATTTGTTATAAGGAATCAAAATACTTGGCCAGCACTTACACATCAAAGGGATTCAAAGCAGAGTCAGTGAAGGGAAAGGGTGCGTTGTGGCCAAGTAGAGGAGACCAGACACGAATGCCTGAGGTCCTCTCCCTGGTTGTCAGCATCACCAGAGCCCCAGTCTGCACCTAGTCTGCAGTTTAGAGCAGATACTGCTCTTGCAGCCAACCTGGCCAGCATCTTTGTCAAGCAGCTCACAACTGCTTGTAATTCCAGCTTTCTCGTTTCCTTAGGCACTGCACTCATGTGCACATGTCCCGTACACACACACACACACACACACACATCTAAAAATGAACTGGAGAGACAGACGGACAGACATAATGTATAAACACAAAATGTTATCTACTTGCAGCAATTTTGGTCAAAATTGGGAAGAGAGAAATTCTCAATCTGTCAACACCTAAACAATGTAGCAAGTTATAGGAAAGACGAAACAAAAGCCAGCCAGTGTGCACAGGTAGATTTGGGCGATGTGTCTCGGTTATTTGAACTGGAAGCTAAGTCTTTTCTCCTGGCAGCTGGGCCAGGATTAGGGAGGACCAGTCATTTAAACTCCATATGGTATTTGCTGTGGGGAGGTGGAGCTGAAGAACACTTTGGGCCTAAATTCTCAGGGCCCCATTTTCATATAGGATTCACTTGACACCTCCCAGTGCCCAAACACAGAGCACATTGGGGGAGCACGTGAGGCGCTGCTAGCAGGGAAGCTCATGAGAGACCTGGTATTTGGTGTTTTGTCTGGGAACTAGCCATTTATTCAGCTTGGCCTCACATGTGCCAAAACTGTACACTCCCAAGAGCAAAACAGGTGTAGACGATAAACCACATTTATATAAACATGTGAGTCACATGAATGTGTGTAGTAATAAGAGTGGCCGGGCTGCATCCCCAGCACCCTGGCTGCCCACATGGCTAGCTTATGCTCCGAAATAACAACACACAAACTGTATTCATTTAAACACTGCTTGGCCCTTTAGCTCTAGCCCTTACAGGCTAATTCTCACATCCCAATCAACCCATCTCTAATAATCTGTGAGCACCGGGAAAGATTCAGCATGTCTAACCTGGCGGCTTGCTTCATCGCGTGCATCTGCCCTGGAGAGCGGAGCATGGCATCTCTCTGAGCTCACTTCCTCTTCCTCCCAGCATTCTGTTCTGTTTACTCCTCCCACCTATGTTTTAACCTATTAGGGCCAGCCAAGCAGTTTCTTTATTTTTTTAACCAATGACCTTCCTCCATCAATTGTGTATGGGGCAGGGGAGCCATTTTTGTGTGTGTGTGTTTGCAAATATAAAGGAAAAGTCAAATTTTCCACAAAGCTTGATTAGCTGAAAAAAAAAGAGTTTGAAGTGGTAGGCAAAGGTGATTGGGTTTCCTTTACATTTGCACACTATCTGGTCGTTTTATGTCATAAAAAAACCACATTTTCCCTTATGGTAAAATAAAAATACAGAAATAATAATTCAGTAGAATAACCATCTTGATCTGTTCAGCTAATACAAGTTCAGAGAAGGTAAATTGCTGGCTGTTACAAAAATGTTTCTACTTTGCTCTGGGAAAGACAGAGAAGGACCCTTCGCCTAGTTGGGGTGAATCATAGGCAGTGGCTTCCAACACACCCAGCTTTGATGGAAAGGATTATGTTGCTGTTGACTGTAAACATTACTCTCCTTCCAAAGGGAGGGAGAAAGCTTATTCTAAGCCAGGTGTGAGTGGCCAGGGCCTGGAAGCACTGGTTGTTCCCCTGTAGAAGTGGCCTCATCGAGTTTTATAGTCACAAAAGGAAACCACAAATCAATGCATTATTTTAACCACATGGTGATAATATGGGGCTATCTGGTTAGGAGAGAGAAAACAAAGTGAAGAAATCTGTTACAGGTTCAGATGTTATCTGATAGCATTTGTAGCTTTTGAGCTTGTGCGAGCTAACGGTCTGCTAAGTTTATGTGTGTCAGAGATTTTATCTGACAGTCGAAAGGATGTTACGAAAAGGGAGCTCTAGGGGACGAAGGAAAGCCTTGACATTGGACCTGGAATATTCCACCTCCCCATGATCGTAGAATTCCTTTATTTTAGAAGCAAGTTGTTGACTTTCATTATTCATATACTTGATAGAAAAGGGAACGTGGAAAACGGTGTAGAACAGTGGCTCTCAGCCTTCCTCATGCTGTGACCTTTTAGTGCATCTCCTCATGCCGACCCATGACGTGACCCCCAACCATAATATTATATTTGTTGCTACTTCATAACTAATCTTCTGTTATAAACCATAATATAAATATCCGATATGTAGACTATCTGATAATGTGTCCACTGTGGGAGGGTCATTTGATTCCCCAAAGGGGTTGTAACCCACAGGTTGAGAACCAGTGATTTAGAGTCATATGAAAAAGAAGTCTAGGTAGGTACATGCCCCTTTACCTGCAAATCATGCATGGCAGCTGTGCTTGCCAGATCCCCTTTCTTCACACTTGGAGCTGCTGACTGAGCAGCAAGAGCAGCAGGTCTTGCACTACAGGATAAGTGGCATCTACCTGATGCCACTGAGTGAAAGATTGTTTTCTCCCAGCTTACTGAAAGTGTTTCTAAAATTAGTATCTTCAGCTGCGTCTCTTGTTTAAACTGTAAAAAAGGAGAGATGCCTCTAGCCTCTCAGAGGAAGGTGTCAGGAATAAATAACAGCTGTCAGCTCTTGAACTTATTATCTGACATGACAGGGGCCATATTAAATAGTCTAGTAGGAGCTAGTAACAAAACCCTCAGTAAACATGGTAAGTACTCTAACAAAGGGCTTCACAGAGGAATATGTGAATGATGAATTTTGCCTGGGGAAGCATTATCCAGGTATAACTTTAGATAACTGAAATTGCTGGACTCCATTCAGAAAAAAGGAAAATTGTCCTAGCAGTAGAGACCTAAGTTCCCTTATGTCTGCTTGGTTTTTGTTCACTCCTTAGAGCTCTTTGGTTGGGTCTGTTGTTTTGTTTAGTTTTGCTTTGCTTTGCTTTTTGAGACTCTAGTCTCAGACTCAGGACAGCCTTTAGGCAGTTTCCTGGTAGACTTTGAAACCATGCTGTTTTATCTTAAGAATTCAAAGTCTAAGCTAAACGCCTGTGAATAGTCAGCCAGGCTCACTAAGTGGGTGTGGCCTCAGGTCTTTTCCAGTCAGACAGCTCTGGCTCTCCTCTGGCTCCCTTTGCCTTCACATTTAATATAGCTGAAGCTTGACATTGTTGAGTCCCTACATCACAAAAGTGTTCATTTAGACTCTTGTTCTTTTGGTTTTTTGTTTTTTCCAGTTTTGACTGCCATTGAAGGTACGGCGCACGGGGAGCCCTGCCACTTCCCTTTCCTTTTCCTGGAGAAGGAGTATGATGAGTGCACGTCAGACGGGAGGGAAGATGGCAGACTGTGGTGTGCCACCACCTATGACTACAAGACAGATGAGAAGTGGGGCTTCTGCGAAAGTGCGTACTGCCTACGTCGGGCCGTGCCCTGTTTTATGTCTAGGGCAGCATTCGGAAGGCATCTTCTAGCTGTCCTTTTCCACGTGGATCAGTGTCAGTGAAATGCTCACAGCCTTAGAGAACAACTTAAGAGCTGTGAGCAGTAATATACTTACTCCAAGCTGTCACTCGGCCTTTCACATTAAGTCTCCTTGATTCACAAGTCGTTCTATAAATCCTTGAGGCGGGTTAGTGAACTAATTAGTACAAAATAATCCATCAATTATGGAAGCTGACAATCACAGCAAAGGTTAATAGTAGTTAGAAGAACACCAAAAAATACCATCTTTAAAAGGCTTGGAGTGGCCGGGCGGTGGTGGCACACGCCTTTAATCCCAGCACTCGGGAGGCAGAGGCAGGTGGATCTCTGTGAGTTCAAGGACAGCCTGGTCTACAAGAGCTAGTTCCAGGACAGGAACCAAAAAAGCTATGGAGAAACCCTGTCTTGAAAATAAAAAAAAAAAAAAAAAAGGCTTTGAGTGGACTATGCTATGCTTATGTAACACTTGACATACGTAGTATGTTTAACCACCCTGTGTATAAATGCTGCCCTCTGCTGGAAAAATGTGTTTGGAAGACATAGCAGTGTGGTACCAGATACCATTTCTAACATGGTGGCTGTAGCCTCCTAAAACAGCATGAAACATAGGCCATCTTCAAATGCAGGCCACTATGACTAGTTTAATATGTCCGACTTTTTTTGCTTTTTCTTTCTTTCTTTTTTTTTCCCCAAGACAGGGTTTCTCTGTAGCTTTGGAGCCTGTCCTGGAACTAGCTCTTGTAGACCAGGCTGGCCTCGAACTCACAGAAATCTGCCTGCCTCTGCCTCCCGAGTGCTGGGATTAAAGGTGTGCACCACTGCCACCCGGCACAGGTTTTTCTTTATTACAAAAAGAATTCATTTCTCACTGTCTTATGATGAGTTCTGTATTCTGTTTTAAAAGTTGCATTCAAGCAGCAAAATAGTTTTTTTAAACCCACAGCTGTTCTGTGATTTTTTTTCAGTGTTATATTAATGAGTATGAAAAATAGAAAAATAGGGGGCTGGAGAGACGGCTCAGTGGTTAAGAGCATTGCCTGCTCTTCCAAAGGTCCTGAGTTCAATTCCCAGCAACCACATGGTGGCTCACAACCATCTGTAATGAAGTCTGGTGCCCTCTTCTGGCCTGCAGACATACAGACAGAATATTGTATACATAGTAAATAAATAAATATTTAAAAAAAAGAAAAATAGAAAAATAATGAGCTGAGCTGGAGATGAAGCTTGATTGATACAGTGCCTCCTTGCCATGCACAAAGCCCTGGGATTGGTCCCCAGCACCACATACACTGGGCATGGTGGCACGTGCCTTAATCCTAGCACTCTGAACAGCAGGTTCAAGAGTTCAAGGACATCCTTGCTTACGTTGGGAGTTTGAAGCCAGCCTGGGCTATAAGAAACCCCATTCAGAAAAAGAAGAGAGAAATGACTGAACTTAAACATTGTACACTAAATTACTTCTATGTTTGGTAAAAGCCAAGTTTTAAGGTTTTAGTTATATAATTAAATGATTGTGTAAATATACAATATGTGACCTTTGGATAGTATAGCAATTTCTGGTTGTTCTTCTCCAGTAGCTTTTTTGTTACTGTTTCAGCTGAACTTAGCTTAATATGAAGTTTTAGTTTAATTGTATTTCTAAAGTCATCATCTCTAATGAGAAATATCCTCAAAAGCACCTTGGTCTTGCTGCCGCTAAAAGAGACTGTGTTATTTAAACTCTGTCAGTACAGGACACACTTCAGCCATTTTTAGTCATGTTTGGAAATAGCCAAAGATCGTTCTTTCTGTATGTATTCCTACCTGAAACAATGAGTGAGCTTGGGACTAGGTAATGAAATTCATTTAATGCGTGTATCATTTCATTGTCAGCTGAAGAAGAAGCTGCGAAAAGACGACAGATGCAGGAAGCAGAGATGGTTTATCAGGCTGGGATGAAGATACTGAACGGAAGCAATCGGAAGAGCCAGAAGAGAGAGTAGGTCGCACTGTCCTCCCCGTTCTTCTCAGCACAGGCCCTGGTGCAGGAAACCTTAATATGTTTTGGGCAGACTTTAACTCATTTGGATGAGATTATACATATTAACCATAACACTGATCAGTGAGAAAAATGGCAATAGTATATTGTAGTTGGTTCTAAGAACTAAGAATGAATACGCTGTTCTGAATTCAAAAATGACATAAACAAAAGGAACTGTCACTAGATGTGTTGAATTTTTTTGTTCTACTTTGACATTTTCATCTAGAACGTTATTCTCTGAAAGAATTATAGCATTTTATGTCTGTTTGATTCCTGCTGGTTTTGTTAGTCTATGCAGAGTGAAAAAATTTTGAGTTATTTATGTATTTACCTGGCATCATTACAATTTTCCATTACAAATCTTGCTAACCTGCTTATTAGCTTTTCAGTCATTGTTAGTGTAATTAGATAATTTCATGATGCTAGACATAAGCTAAATCAAACTCTCCAGGATATTTTCTATATATATATATATAATAACGTGATATAGTAGGATTAATGGGTTGGGATTTCTCACTATAAAATAAGAAAATTGCAGTCCATTTTCGTAAGGAAAAATCTTTAAATGACTGTTCTGAAAACACAGCTGACTTTTTGGTTGATTGTTTCTTTTAAAGAGCGTATCGGTATCTTCAAAAGGCAGCAGGCATGAATCACACCAAAGCCCTGGAGAGAGTGTCCTATGCTCTTCTGTTTGGTGATTACCTCACACAGAATATCCCGGCAGCTAAAGAGATGTTTGAGAAACTGACTGAGGAAGGTTCTCCCAAAGGACAAACTGTAAGTACAGCTCCAATAGAGAACCTCTGCACACAACACTTTGTTTGTTTGAGGGCAGTGTTTATGTGGGGGGAGGGGATGTTTTTGCCTGCTTGAGTATCTGTGCACCGCTTGTGTGCCTGGTGCTCAAGGCGGTCAGAAGAGGATGTCCAGTCCCCTGGAACTAGAGTTAAAGGTAGTTGTGAGCCACCATGTGGGTTCAAGAATCAATCCCAGGTCCTCTGGAAGAATAGCCAGTGCTCTCTCTAGCCCCCACCTCTTTTTAATTTATTCTAATAAAATGTGGATGTGTGTTTATCTATATACATGTGAGTGCAGAAGCCAAGGGACATGGATGCTGAGAATTGAACTCAGGTCTCTGAAGGAGCAACACATGTTTTTAATTGCTAAGCCATCCCTCCAATCTCTCTCCCGCACTCAGCACTTAATCATAATAGCCATTTGTTCTCTGCACCCTGACTTTTTTCAACAACAGAAGACTGGATGACAGCATATCTCTAATTACTAATTTTTTTGACAGACCATTTTACTTGTTTTCTTGGATACTTATTTTCCTTCATCTAAGAACTTTTATGGTCAATGAAGATAATTTTATGGCTGCATCTTACCACAAATTCTTTTTTTTTTTTTTTTTTTTTGTTTTGTTTTTTTGTTTTTCGAGACAGGGTTTCTCTATGGTTTTGGAGCCTGTCCTGGAACTAGCTCTTGTAGACCAGGCTGGTCTCGAACTCACAGAGATCCACCTGCCTCTGCCTCCCGAGTGCTGGGATTAAAGGCGTGCGCCACCAACGCCCGGCCACAAATTCTTTTGTAGTTTTGCAGTATTAAACCTATAGACAGTGAAATATGAAGAGCAGTTCAATAGAGCAGCAATTCTGTTTATCAGAAATTATTCCCCATAGGATTTTCTCCCAAAGTTAGCCTTCATTTTTTAATGTGTGTGGGGAGGAAGGTGTGAATGTGTGTGTGTGTGTGTGTGTGTGTGTGTGTGTGTGTGTGTGTGTGTGTGTGTGAGAGAGAGAGAGAGAGAGAGACAGAGAGAGACAGAGACAGAGAGAGACAGACAGAGACAGACAGAGAGACAGAGACAGAGAGAGATTGATTCGAGGGTGTTCTAGGAGACCAGGAGATGGTATCAAATACATGCAGGTAGTTGTGAGCCACCTCCCATGGGTGCTAGGATCTGAGCTCTGATCCTGTGACAGAACAGCAAGCGTGCCTAGCAACTAAGCCATCCATCTCTCCAGCCCAATATTGATACTTAAAAAAAAAAAGTAATATGAAATGTTTTAGGACTGGAAATATAGCCAAGAAGAGCATTTGCCTGGTGTGTACAAAGCCCTAGGTCCAATCTTTTAGTGCTATACTACATACAAACACATACATACATACACACACACATACAAACACATACATTCTCTCCCTCTCTCTGTTGTGTGTGTGTCTTTCTCTCTCTCTCTCTCCCTCTCTCCATCCTTCCAGCCTATAAATGCCCATAATATATTGTTAGAGCACTGAGCTCAAAAAATTTCTTTATTCTGATTTTGTCAAAGCAAGTGTCCATCACAGCATTACATTTTAGTTGTTATTTCTAATGTAGCCCTTTGTCTGATTGGTTTGTTTCTGTGTTAGAGGTAGATACAGTTTTTCTGTAACAAGTTCTGCCTGCATTTGTCCTCATTTCAACATCTATTCATTAATTTTTCTATTACCTGTATTTTCTGTAGGCCAGATATCACAGCTAAAGGCTAATAAATTGAAGTAACTATTTTTAGCTAGGCTGCATTATAGGTGAATTTCAGTACCACATTGCACTACATGCATTGATAACACATCATCGTTACATTATCAATAGAAATATAAAGAAAGCAAAGATTGCCTAGGCTTAAGAGGCCATGTGATAGGGGAATGGAGAGATAGCTCAAGTGTTAAGAGCAGCACTGGCTGCTCATCCAGAGAACCAGGATTCGATTCCAAGCACTTACCCAGTGGCTCACAGCTGTATCTCTTATTCTAGAAGAGCCAGCATTTTCTCTTGACCTGTAAGAGTATTGCACTCACATGGTACATAGACATATATTCAGGCAAAGCACCTATACATATAACATAACATAAATAAATTTTTAAGTTGGCCATCCTGTTTATTTACACTGAATTATAGGTAATTCAGGTTTAACAGAATATGAGCTATGCTTAAAAATACATTGTTAGAATACATGGATATTTGTGAAATTATTTTTAAAGATACATTTTCTTCTAAATTATCATTCCTGCAACTTAGAAAAATGCCTGCTTTCCCCTGACCATAATAGAATAAAGCATGTGAGAGACAGTTGTCTTGAGGCTTTATGGCAGCAGGATCTTACCCATTATTGTCTGTGAATATTTCTTGGTCTCACTTTTAGTTATAAACAGATGCGGTCTTAACTGTTTTCCTTATGTGTCTGAAGCTTGTTCCTTTCCTGATTAAATCAGCTTACGTTAGCTGTAAACACACATGCATCATCTTCAGAGGCACTGATGTCTTTTGGCAGCGTTTTGTAGAGTGGTCCACCTCTGCAGTGTCACTGCATTCGTACCTCCCCCCCCCCCCCCCCCGCACTCTTGCTGTGCTCATCAAGTTTAGCTGATGCAGCGAGCAGAGCCCCAGATCAGTACTTCACGCTCGCCAGATTAGACTGAGCTCTTTTTTCTGCCTGGGTGGCTTTCTTGCAAATGGTGACTCCTGGGCAACAGTCGACCTCCTCTGCAGACGTATCTAGGATCATAGTCTTACCTAGCTGCAAGAGAGTCTGAAATGTACGTGAGCTCACAGACTCTACCACGCTGTCCTTACCACTGTGTGTTGTCAGGATAGTGCACAGAAGACAAGGTGGACCCTCATCAGTACATCGTTTGGAGGTGGCTTCCTCAGGAATTCATGTTCTTCAAAGCAACCCTTGACCACTTGGTGTCTCGTCATACCTGAGATCACTTCTCTTGGGACTCTTGTCCTTTTTCATCCCTCTTGCAGAGAAAGAAATATGTTGATATAATAGCACAGAAGATATTTTATCTTCATAAAAGCTAAAAAGAATGAAGTAAGAACCACGTTTAAGTGTGTTCAGCTTTGTTTTACTAGTAATGTCTTCTTTCCATTAACCTTCTAATTAAACTTAATGACTTGATTAAAGTTGTACTCAGCTATGTGGTTTGTAAAAGGCTGAATATATTGCTCTGGCTATTTTACTGAATGTCAGCATAGTTGTAGTCAAACCTTTTCATATTTAAAGATTCCTAATTCTTCTCTGTGTAAAACTGTGTATGTCTTCACCAAAATAATATTTACTTTTCCTCTTTTTACCTCAGGCTCTTGGCTTTCTCTACGCCTCTGGACTTGGTGTTAATTCAAGTCAGGCAAAGGTAACATTATTGAAGTTTTACTATATATTAAATTTGGAATTGAATAAGCCCTGGCCTGTGTTAACTTACATATCTGCTATTTCACAGGCTCTTGTATATTATACTTTTGGAGCTCTTGGAGGCAATCTGATAGCCCACATGGTTTTGGTAAGTGTGAACTTTAAGACAACTTACAGTAAAAGTTAAAATCTGTGTTTGCAGTAGCCATAAGTTTCTGACTGAGATTTGCTTACAATCAAATCCTCAGATGGACAGCCAACAAATTCTTGTCAATGGCTATAACACATTGAATCTACGTGAATAAAAGTTTATGTAAAATTAGAATTGTTTATAAGAATGATTTTTTGATTGGATTATCAGAGATTTTGCATTTAAATTAATGAAGGACCTACTATGCAAAACTGTCCTATAAAGGGCCCTTGCAAGTATCTGTATATAAACTGATAACATTGATCACATACATCACTTAGTGACACAAAATCTGTCCACCAGTTTCTTTTTGTGCTAAGGGCCTTAAGTATCTTATATGTTCAATTTGCGATAGGTCACATGACCTGTGATACATGATAGATACTACGTTTTAAATGAGTATGAATTCCTTGTTGCAAGAATGTAAAGGCTGAACTGAGTGGACATGAAACTCAAAGCAGGAAACCAGTCCAGCACTGAGAAAGGCTCCAAATTTGGTTACTGACAAGGCAGACAAGAATAGTATAGTTTTCCAGCCATTCGGGAAATCATAGATAATTTCAAAAGTCATCACTGAGTGATTGTCAAGATCAAATTAGATGTTTAGGTAGACAGACAGCCTGAAGAGTAGAATGCTGGGAGTTGATAAGCAGGGCAGATAAGAATCCAGCCAAATAGCCAAGTTGTGCCCAGGAACTTGGGCCCTCTCTGTCCTGGGCTTAGCCACCGAAGGAGTTGAAGGAAATGGAAAGCAGAGATGCTGGGCTTCCTAAATATCTCTCTCTGATTTCATTGTTGTCTTTGTTTAATCTATGCTACCACATCTCAGAGAGTAGCTGAAAATCACCTTCAGATAAATTTTTTAGGTAGTTTGGTTTTTAGGGGGGAAGGGTTGGTTTTGTGGGTTTTTTGTTTGTTTGCTTGTCTTGGTGTTGTTACAGCTTTTGAGACAGGGGTCTCCGTAAGTAGTCCTAGCTGGCCTGGAACTCCTTAGAGACCAGGGTAGTCATAAACTCACAGAGATCTACCTTCCTTTGCCACCATACCTAGCTCAGGTAAATTTTTAAGAAATATGAAACAATTTTGTGTGGCAAATATATATGAAATGCTTTAAATTACCAACTTTTTTAAAACAATGGCTGTAGAATCAGAGCATGTTGTGCATATGGCTCTATAGTAATGCAGCAAGGACTGCTAAAGCTTACGACGTTTTGAGTCCATTCAGATTTCAGACAGCTCCTTCCTGCTCCCCCACTCCCGTCAGTCTGTAGTGGTTTGTTAGTGGTGAGAACACCTTGTTCTTGTTACGATGATATCTAAAATAAGACTGACAGTGGTTGTGAGTGAAAACTTGATGAGGACTGTGTCCACGCTTCTTTCATGAAGTTCATGGCACTCACGTGGTTGCTCTAGGAATGTTTTTGTCTCGTGCTTAGCTATAACCTGCGTGTTGGAGTGTGTGGATTGAAGGAGAGCAGAATTATAGTCAGAGTGTGGTTGGCTGTATGTGTCACAAGAACACCATGGTGCTGTTGTCTTCTCACACAAGGGTGTCTTACAGGGTTACCGCTACTGGGCCGGCATCGGAGTCCTCCAGAGTTGTGAGTCGGCACTGACCCATTATCGCCTTGTTGCCAATCATGGTACCTATCTTGTTTTCATCGTTCATGCTCTAGAAAAAAATACATAATTAATAATTAACTTGAAGTATATATATGTTTTGGTTGTAGTAGTTCAGATATTGCAAATGACTCTTTGAATTGAACTTACCTTTTAACTACTTTAATTATCAAGAAAGACATTCCTTTCACCACTTTGTTCTTAAACATTTGTAGTAGAAGTCTGGTTTATTAGTGGGTTGTTATGTAGACTGCTACAGAAATGGTGCCATCAGCGAGCGCCATGTCTGTCCACGTCTGCTTGCTGCAGTTGTGGACCTGCTCCTCTGACTTCACCTCACATTCCTATTTGTCCTCCTCTGTCAGTTGCCAGCGATATCTCCCTAACTGGAGGCTCTGTGGTCCAGAGAATACGGCTGCCTGATGAAGTGGAAAACCCGGGGATGAACAGTGGGATGCTGGAAGAAGATTTGATCCAGTATTACCAGTTCCTAGCTGAGAAGGGTGATGTCCAAGCACAGGTGTGTGTTAGCATCAGGCAGTCTCTTGCTGCCTTGTCTGCTTCATGGGGGGGGGGGGCAAGCACCCCCATCTGTAAGTAATGTTGTCTTTGCTCTGAGTAATTATTAGCTTTGTTCTAGATCACCACTGGATCTTTTAGAGAAAGAACGTCCCACACACTCAACACTTTTTTCCTATTAAAATCACAGCTGTTTGAGATACATGCAAATAAGTACTAAGAATAGTTTGAAAGCTCACCGAAGGAAGTCTTAAGTTAAAGCTGTAGTGAATAGCAGATCTGAACGTTACTCGTGGAAGTTAGAATACAACTATCCTGTCCATTTTAAAAGTCTTTTACACTGGGGTATATTTTGGTTTAAATGTTTTCTGCTACTTGCTTCCTTTATCTTGCTTTTCTACATTCCCTTTCCTCTGCTTTCTTGGCCTTGTTTTTGGTGGTTACTGCTGTTGCCTCTCCTCCTCCATGACCCGGACAGTTGGGCCTTCTTTGTGTTACCTAGAGATGCCCACACAGCTCCGCCTCTAGTCTAATGGACAGACACGTTACCATTCCCGGGACAACACCGACCGTAGACTGTGCTGAGCGTGATGACATCTGCGTGGTTTTGTGAACCTCACATTTCTCTTTTATACAGCTCATACGAGTTTAAATTTACTCACGGGTTTGTCTTTTCTTGTTTTTATTTCTTCATGTCTAAGCTTCTTGGATAATTGTCTTCATTCACTTAAGACATCCTTTAGTATTTCCTTTAGAGCATGTTCACTGAGTTAAGTGTAATTCATCTAAAAACTTCTTAGGAACCAGGGAGGGTGATACCTCGATAGATGAAACACTTGTTGTACAGTGTGAGGAACAGAGTTCATGTGCCCAGAACCCACAAAAATGCCAGGTGGGTGTGCTTCTTGCCTACAATTCTAGCCCTCAGAAGGCAGCGACAAGACCCCCAGAGCAAGCTGGCTGGCTAGGGTGATCTTGTTGGTGATCTGTGGGTTCAATTGAGAGGACTTGCCTCCATGAATAAAATACAGAACAATTGAGGAAGAATCCTGAAATCAACTTCAGGCCTCCACCTGCATACATGTGCTCTTACATACATGTGAACATACATCCACTCAGAAACACTGCGTGTGTGTACAAAAGAATACTGTTTGCTTCAGAAGAATGCTGTTTATTTTAAAGCATGCCTTTTTAGTTCCTGATAATTTTAGGATAATTAAAACAGAATAGATACTCAGGATTATAGACTAGGTTTCTAGTCTTTTGATTAATAAACAGCCTTTTTACAGCCAACTGTGGGTCTGATTTTAATTGTATGGCAGATGCTCACTTTCACATTTACAGCCTTTTTGTTGCTTCTCAGGTTGGTCTGGGGCAGCTGCATCTGCATGGAGGGCGTGGAGTGGAACAGAATCACCAGGTAACCCCCTGTAGTGAGGCTTTTCTCCCATTGGAAATGGGAGCAAAATGGTGCTGTGTGGGTGTTCTTTATAAGTCAGGCTTTGTAAACATCTGTCACAAGTGAGCTCTCAACACCTACCTGATGGCAGAAAGACCAGTGTGTGTGTGTGCGTGTGTGTGTGTATTTCTCTATGTCATGTGTGTGTGTGTGCGTGTGTGTGTGTGTTTCTCTGTGTCATGTGTGTGCAGAAGCCAGTGCAGAGGCCTGAAAAGGGTATCAGATACTCTGAAGCTGGATTACAGGCATGAGTGCTGCAGACTGTACTCAGGTCCTGGGGAAGAATGCAGCATGCGCCCTCAACTGCCTCAGTCTCAGATTGTACTACTTTTAAACTTAGCTCTTAGTACTGCCCAAACACATAGACACTTCTCCATTTCTTTGTTGTTGTTGTTAAGTATATAGTAGAGTAAATCTTAGATACCTTTTGGGTCTGGAGAGATGGCCAGCAGTTAAGAGCGCTTGCTGCCCTTACAGAGAACCTGAGTTCTGTGCCCAGCACCCATGTCCACAGTTTAGAGCTGCCTATAACTCCAGTTCCAGAGGATCTGACAGTCTCCAGGGCCCTGAGTTACCCACATTCGGGTACACATACCACACTCAGATACACGCACACATACTTGAAATTAAAAATTAATTTTTTTCAAAGAGCAAAAGGAAGCCATCAAAAAAGACAACTTTTAAAGACTATAGGGCTGAGGAAGATGTTATTTATTACAAATCAGAAGCATCCAACTACCCACGCTGATACAGCTACTTACTGAGTTTTACCTACCTTCTGTTTTACCTGCCTATGACTCATCTCTTCCCCTCTCTCCATTATACGTGTCACTCAAGTGAGTCACCTGTCACCTGCAGTTTCTGTAAACCCAGCATCTGATCCTTTGTTCACCTAGAACTTCTCAGTGTTCTGTGGGTTCCAGCAGCTTAAAGATTTGCCCCTTTTTTTTTTTTTTTTTTTTTTTTGGTTTTTTCGAGACAGGGTTTCTCTGTAGCTTTGGAGCCCGTCCTGGAACTAGCTCTTGTAGACCAGGCTGGTCTCAAACTCACATAGATCCGCCTGCCTCTGCCTCCCAAGTGCTGGGATTAAAGGCGTGCGCCACCACCACCCAAGACCTCATTCCAGCCCCTACCTCTCCAGTCCCTTGCTAAGTCACAAGCACACAGAATTTTCTAAGGTCTCTGAACCTATTGAGAGCCTCTTTCTCATGACTTCAGTGATGTCAACCTCTCTGTCTGTGGTGACTGTCACCCCAGCTGCTTTGCTTATACAGTAATTCCTACCCATCACTCCCTTAGCCCCATCCCCACTCCAGAGAAAGGTCACATATGACAAAGGATGGCTGAAAAATAGTGCTCTCTGTGGTCCTTGTCCAAAGCAAATTGGTTGGTTACCTAACCTTTTTCTGTGCTACAGCATAAGTTCAAGAGAGCACAGTCACGTCTGCCTTGTTACCACTTTATTCTAACCCCCGGCAGAGCCTCGCTCATAGGAAGTTCTCTAGAAGTATGTGTCAAATCTACAAAACTCTTATTTTGCTGCCATACCAATTAACTATGTCAAGTAAAGTTATTTCACCTTTAAGAACGAAATTGTCACAAAGACACTTATCACTCACGGTGCCAAGTACCTGTGAAGGCTTTTTTTTTTTTCTTTAATCAGGCAGCTGCTTGTCTCTTGGTCACTAAAATGTATGCTACACACTGCTATTTAACAAAATAACGAGAGTGCAGGATTCTGAGGTAGTTTGCCCCAGAGCTCTTACATGGTGAGAACTGGGATGGGAGGATAGTTCACCAGCCTCACAAGAGAAAGAGTAGTATTTTCCAGCGCATGTTTGCGTTAATTCAACAAACATTTCAGTTCTTACCACATGCCAGTCACTGCCAGGTTTTCCGAATGCAGTACTGAATGGAAAGCTTTGGTCATTGTCCTTGCTGGAGTTTCAAATCCAGTGGAATATTGGTTCCTTTTTAAATGACCGCACCAACAAATAGCAAGCATTTAAAGTTGTCGTGGCTGTATCAAAACAGTATCAAGGGGTATAATAAGTAAGGGAGAGAGATCCAGCTGTCAGGGAAGACTTCTTAAGGGAGAAGGAGGTGGCATGTTGACACTGGAGGTAGAGCCATCCCAGGACGAAAGGAACACCGTGTGCCCTGGCCCTGGAGCAGAAGGGAACAGGGCTGGTATGGCCATGGCGCTGACATCATAGGACATAATGTAGTTCTGAGACAGGTGGCATTTGTTCTTACCAGCTTAACCTCTGTACTAAGGGGCTCTTACAGCCAGCATGTTCAGATTTGAAAACGTTGACTTTTGCTTCCATGTGGAAAATGAGTTAGTAGAATCCCAAAATATAGTCAATCAGGGAAATCAAAGAGGAGACTATTCCAGAGGTTTGTGTGAAAGAAAATATAATGTGTAGTAGAGCCGTGGTACCGGCAGTTAGTAGATGGATTTGACATCTACTTTGTCAGTTCCGTCTCTATACTTAAGTATAGAGAGCAGACGATAGAGTAAGAACTAGCAAAGGTGGCTGCGGATGGCGCAGGTACAGATGAGATTAAGGAAGGCAGGAAAGGATGCATGTGACGCCAAGCCAAGGAGTGTTTCCCGGAGAGTGAAGTAGACTCCATCAGATGCCGCAGAGAGGTGGACTGAGAGAAGAGCTCCTTTCTGGAGCAGTTGGTGGAAGGCACTCAAGCTTGCAGAGTGGAGTGGAGTCCTGAGAGGACCCACTGAGAAGCTGCGCTGGGAGCGAAGTCACGAATGGGTATCCATCCCACTGAAGAGGAATGAAACTCAGGAGAAAAAAATGCATCTTGTATGGTTTTTTATTAATAGGTTAGGAGAATTTACTTGAATGAAAAAAGATTAGAAAAAGAAGAGATTAAATCATCAACAGGAGTGAGGCATAACCAGTGAAATAAGTTCCTTAACAAAGGTGTAAGCACTGAGTTGCCGGGGATGGTAATGAAGATCTTCCAGCACCAGTGGGTTTAGTTATATGACTCTAAATACAGCCAAAAACTTTCTCTAAGTAATACAAAAGGGAATTGCATTCCAGAATATGCCCAATATCTTGGGAATGTCTGTTAGGGTATTTTTGTTTTTGTTGTTTGGGTTTTTTGTTGTGTTTCGTTTCTCCCAGGTCCTAGTAAAGCAGACAGTGAAGCTGTGCTGCCTAAAGCTTATTAAAATTGCCTGTGATAAAAACGCCCTCTTACCTGGGAACTTTAGGGAACACAAGACGTTTATTTGTGGTCATAAAAACTTCTAGGTACATGCATTTCTGCTTGAAATTCTGATAACTGGATATTCTTGGTTTTTAAGCTGCTTTACTATAACGAGATCTTTTTTCCCCTGGTTTTCCTAAAATAAGTGTTTTGGTTAGAAACTAAATATTTTTCTGAATTCTTCTTTCACAGAGAGCATTTGACTACTTCAACTTAGCAGCAAATGCTGGTAATTCACATGCGATGGCCTTCCTGGGAAAGGTACTGTGTACTGTGCAGTTATATGTCATGTGACAGCAAAATAGAATTTGCAATGCACGTGTATCGCGTCCGGTCTCCATACAGTGCCGTGTGAGCCCTCTCAGACCGCTTAGACATAGTGTAGTGCTTACTTCTAAGTGATTCACTGTCTGAGCTCCTACTACTGTATCAGGTATATGCAATGATGAGGGCTCCAGACTGTGTTACACACGGGGTTTTGCAAAGACTCATAGTTATCTACTTCTTTTCATAAGTGAATGAAAGAATTTTTTTGGCACTTGTCTGCAGATCTTTTCGTTGTCTTAAATATGACAGCTGTGAGCACCTTTCCGTGTAGTTTTTTCTGGAGCAAGGAAGTATTTACATGTAAAAACTACTGAATAGATTCTGTGTCTGAGAAGGATTCCCTTTTCATCATTTTAACATTAATACAGGATAAACTGACAGTTGTTCATATATAACCAAATCCTAAGGTAAGGAAGATCAGGTGGAGTCTAAGGATTTTACAGATAAGACAACCTCATCCAGACTTACCACACGATCACAGCTAGCTCCTGTAAGCTGGAACATTGTGAGCAAGCGTTCCAGTGTTGTATAGTATGAACCGTGTGGGTGCTATGGTGGTGAGGATCTCAGCACCAGAACACAGGAATCTTTTTTTCTTCATCTGTTTTTGTTAAGAATTTTAAATCTCTTTGTTTCGAACAGTTTTACTTTTTCTTTGTTACTAATTAACCCTCGATCTAAAGGCAGCCTTAGTGTTGTTGTTTCCTTAATGTATTATATGAATGAGAAGCAATGTTGACATTTGATTTCCTTTCTTTGAAAGTCTTATCTGATCCTCTAACTAGTTAAGTGTTTATACCTTGTTAAATAACTTTTTAGCTACATGTTTTTGTGTGTGTGCGCACATAGAATATGTGTGTGTAGGTGTGTGCCTGTATATAAAGACCAGAAAATAGTCTTGGGTATCATGGACCTTATTTTTGAAACAGGCTCTTTCATTGACCTGGAACTGAATAAGTAGGCTGGATTAGCTGTCCAGCATACAGACATAAGCAAATGAAATTTTAAAAAATCTTTTAAGAGTTCTTGATGCAGTCATTATCCTGCTTTCTATATTCAAATCTATACCTAAATCATATATTTAGTAGAATACCAAATACTTAAAAATATGTAAGTATTTACCAATAAATGTTTGCTTTAAATTCTACACTTTCCTATAGAGAATTCTAAACTTTGTGGGACAATTCCATGTGAGCTAATAAAAATGAGATGAGAAATAGAAACAAAAATGTATCTGGAGAAAGGGTAACAAGTCCACCTGAAATTGGGGTGTGTTTTCCAGATGTATTCTGAAGGAAGTGATGTCGTGCCTCAGAGCAATGAGACAGCACTCCACTACTTCAAGAAAGCCGCTGACATGGTGAGCCTTCCCGACTCAGTGTGCTGACCCTGTGTGTGACCGGTGGTTAATGAATGGACTGTGTGGAGGATTAATACTGGCCGACCCATGCCCTGAGTTATTGGAAGTGCTTACATACACCTGATGAGCTGACTGGAAAAGCTTCCCCAGTAAAAGCAGTTTCTGTTTTAGGAACTAGGTGGATGAATCTTAAGTCTGCTTAAATCTCTTTGAAGTATTTCCTAATCAGGAAGAGTACTGGTTTTTAGTGATGAAATTGGGAGTTGCATACCCTACCTCAGTTGTACTGCAGTTTGAAAGCTGCAAAATCCAGTTCCACCGACAACCGTGACACACAGTTTAGACTTTCATTGACCCAGAGGGGGGAAAAAACCACATGTAAGATACTTAAGATAAGACTCTCTGTTTCCTGTGTGTGCACTGACCTCTATCCAGCGATGTATGGCTGCACATCACAGCTTCAGTTGAGTGTTGTCCTGAGGGATGTTATGACACATTTTTTTTAAATGTCATCTATCCCTCCAAGTTTGGGTGAATTCTAGAATTTTCTGTTTTGCATCTCAAAATACTGTCACTAAGCTAGTCTTAAGTATCATTGCTGCTTTTAGTGCGTGAGTGTTGACTCTGCTCCACAACGCTGTCCTTCCTTTTCTGTTAGGACAGGAAGAGACCAGTGAATCAGCAACCCAAATGTGACCTCTTTTAATTTTGGTGAAATGTATTAGTTATATTTGTGTCATAAATTCATGGAAATGATGGTCATAAGTCAGGTCACAAATTCGATCCTGGAGTCATTTAATGTTGTAGTCTTTGATAGCCCTCTGCGTCTAAAGGTCCAGTTAAGTTTACTCTAAATGGAAGGAAGAAGCTTGTTTTTATTGGAAACTAATTAAAACCTATTTCAGGATGCTTCAGATTATTTCCTCTGCAGTCATTTATCCTCCCCTGTGTTGTAATGAGCTCTTTCCCCTGTTGTCTGATTTCTCTGTTTTACAGGGCAACCCTGTGGGACAGAGCGGGCTTGGAATGGCCTATCTCTATGGAAGAGGAGTTCAAGTTGTAAGTGTGTGTGTGGCACGCTGAGTTTAGGAAGCAGGCAGCCAGTGCGGGCGGGAGGTATTCCTTGAATAGCTCCCCGTTCAGTCCGGAGGAGCCGTCATTGCAGCAAGCCCTTTCCTGCTGTCTCAGAGTTGGCTGTTCCCATGCCGTGCCTCACACCTCACGTGTCTTCTTAGGCCAGCTCCATCTCTGGGACCATCTGAGGGCTAGCGTTGTTTCCCATTCTCCGTGTCTGCTTTCTACACTCTGCACTCTTCCCATTTCTCCAGGACTTCCTTCCTTGCCTGCTTCCTTACTCAAGGCTAAGAAGGCACTCGAGTCTCCTCTATTTAGAAGAGAGAGGCTTTCCCTTCTGCCCTTTGTTCCTTCTAGCTTCCGCCTCTCTTCTCTCCAGTCCTTCGCTGAAAGCCAAGTGTCTCCAAAGAATGAACCTTAGTAAGCCACTTTAGTTCCTAGTTGTCAGGTTTCTGTCTCATATCCAGGTCACCAGTAACCACCTAAATGTCAGTGTTATGTCTGCAAGCACTTGTTTGTCCTTGGCCATTGCCTCATGGTAGATACCCCTGAATCATGATGTTATTCTAACCAACATGCTTTTGGTGTTTGAAACTAAGAACTGAGTTTTTTTTTAACTTACCTGTATGTATTCCCTAACATAAAAGACAGTGATATTCTTGACCCCTGATCATTAGAATACCAAAATTCAGAGTAATGTATTTTAATTTGTCCTGTGGTTACATATGATCTGTGGGCTCTAAGAACATAGCATCTTGTAATGTACACGGGAAGGGAAGAAACAAGGAGAAAATCATATTCCTGACCTAATATTAGAAAAATTAAGGTTTAAAGGGCAAAGGTGGTTAGTAAAAAGTTTTTCTTAATTCCTGCTCTAGTATTCTATATGTGTTTATGCTTTCTGAGAGCAAACATAAATTGGTTCACAAAACTCTTACTTGCTTTTCTTCTAAATATGAGACCCTGACTCCCTGTAACCTGAAGCATTAATGACTACTTTTTAAATCATAAAATGGTCTTTTAAGAATATGTATACTTATTCTTACATAGAATGAATCTCTGTACTTTTAAGTTTATTAGTCTTTTGTGCTTTCTTACCATTTGACATCTTGTTCTGCAGAATTATGACCTGGCACTCAAGTATTTCCAGAAAGCTGCTGAGCAAGGCTGGGTGGACGGGCAGCTGCAGCTTGGCTCTATGTACTATAGTAGGTATCTTCGTAGAATTAATGAGGACACAGTCTAAACTAGTGTTCCACCAGAAGGCACTAGATACTGAATGGGAGACTCGATTTTGGTGAATTAATATTTTACCAGTTCGATGACTTATGCATCTCATTTCTCATTACAATTTATATTAATCGATATTAATATATTAATCTGCAGTGGTGAGATTGACATGTATCACTCTGTAATAATCCCGACTTTCACCAGGTTTATTCTTCTTGGAGAAAGTTCTCTGCTGCGTCACTAGATCCTGTGTAAGACTCGGCTCGCCTTTCATTGGCTTTTGTTTCCTTTGTCTTGCAGATGGCATTGGAGTCAAGAGAGATTATAAACAGGCCTTGAAGTATTTTAATTTAGCTTCTCAAGGAGGCCATATCTTGGCTTTCTATAACCTAGCACAGATGCATGCCAGCGGCACAGGGGTGATGAGGTCCTGTCACACTGCGGTGGAGGTGAGGACTTTCCTGCAGTCTGGCTGTAGGAAATGGGTTTGCCTACTGGGAAGTCCTGCCTTTTCCATTCTGGTCTCTTGACCTGATTCCATCCACAGTAGAAGCTGACTCAGCTCACTGGGATTGATATTCTGAAGGAAGAAACTGGAGATGTATGCATTCTGCCCTCCCTACTTTTTGGTTCCTGTAATAAGCAGTGTTTGTGAAGCTGAGTGTAGACACCGACAGTATCTGTAGCTCTCACGGAGTATAAGATACCAAGTATCAAAGTAAAGATACAGGAAGGAGCTATGCAAAGGGCGAAGCAGTGTCTCTAATCTCCAGCTTCTCTTCAGCACTCACACCTCTCATTGGAGGGACGCTGATAAGGCTTAGCACGGTTTTGGAAATCTTTCTCTGCTTTATTTGGTGTCCTCACTTGTAAAATGGGGGTGTTAGAAGGGCTCACCTCACGAACAACTCCTCAGGT
This sequence comes from Microtus pennsylvanicus, assembly GCF_037038515.1. Classification (NCBI taxonomy): domain Eukaryota; kingdom Metazoa; phylum Chordata; class Mammalia; order Rodentia; family Cricetidae; genus Microtus; species Microtus pennsylvanicus. The sequence goes on from NC_134592.1 coordinate 25,146,289, forward strand.
AGAGGAATGTGCTGAAACCTGTACTACACAGAAATCACTAGAATAGCTCCTGACCACAGTAAACAATGTGTTGGTTGCTGTTATTTTTTGCAGTGTGTTTGGTTCTAAAGAGTAAGCTGCCAACAAGTCATGGAGCAGAGTTGGTCACCTATGCCGGATGCAAGTTTGTTTTCTAGACGTGCATGTCGTTTGCTTTTCCTCTGTTCACAGTTGTTTAAGAATGTGTGTGAGCGAGGCCGCTGGTCGGAGAGGCTTATGACTGCCTACAACAGCTATAAAGACGGGGACTACAATGCCGCAGTGATCCAGTACCTCCTGCTGGCCGAACAGGGCTATGAAGTGGCACAAAGCAACGCAGCCTTCATCCTTGACCAGAGTAAGGTCCACTTTGGTCCTATAGCAGGTTTTACTGCACTCAGCAATGTATTTTCAAAGTGACAGGAATACGGAACTGCCCTTTCCTCATCCAAATCCCCAGACTCATCTCAGAATCTGGCTATGGCTAAAACCTGCTCCAAGAAGTAGCATCTTTCTGAATCATTGATTCCTTTAAATCCAGTATCTTCTTCTAATATTTGTTTACTCTTCAGACTAGCTTAATTTCATATTTGCTGTGCTCCATGTAGTCATACTAAATTGCAAATGAAAACCCTTGTTTCATGTCTTTCCTGTAGGGGAAGCAACCATTGTAGGTGAGAACGAAACTTACCCCAGAGCGTTGCTGCATTGGAACAGGGCTGCCTCACAAGGTGAGTAACTGATTGTCAAGAGAGTCTTACCCAGGACCCCTCCCTCTGTTGATTTTCATCTCATGAACCCTCAAAGATACCGTTGCTTACCTTGCTTGTGACCAGACTTCATTCTTAAATGAGTAGTTGAGTTGCCCAGTCCTTGACTGGACATTTCCATCACCGCGTGATTTTTAGCTTCAGGCCAGCTGATTATATAAATGGAGAACTGAAGAATATATAATATAATACCAGCCTGAAATGGAAAAGAACTCTTACCCTTTCCCTACTTTTTCTTTAACTTACTTTCCTCACATACTCCTCTCCAAATTAGGCGTCTCCTTCTCCAGTCCTACACAGTGCTCAAGTTGAACAGTCAGTTTAGACTTAAATGACATGATAAATGGAGCATGGTCATTTAAAGGGTGGCATTAATGAGACACAGGACCACCCACCTGGTTGACTTCTCTGTGACTGCCACGTGCTTTCTGCAGAAGAGATAATGTCTGCTCTACATGCTTACTGGCTTTAGGACTTGGCTGGGAGATCCATTTAAAGCTTTTCTACTACAAATGAAAATTCTGGCTTACATAAGCCTGTTTAAAAAATAAATTTGATTTGTTTTAAGCACACTTTGTTTATCAGTAGCTTTGCATTTAATTTTGTCTCAGGTTACACTGTGGCCCGAATTAAACTTGGAGACTACCATTTCTATGGATTTGGCACTGATGTGGACTACGAGACTGCATTTATTCATTACCGCCTGGCTTCTGAGCAGCAGCACAGTGCCCAAGCTATGTTTAACCTGGGCTACATGCATGAGAAGGGCCTAGGCATTAAACAGGTGAGTGTGGCGTCAAAACTGGCACCTGAGTAGCGTTGCTAAGACAAGGGGAGATGTTGGCATTGCTGTATTCCAGGTAGCGCTGCCCTGTTGATAGCCTCTTGTGTCAGGAACTATATCCACCCTCAGTCAGCGCCATTGCTTTTTGATCATTTTGAAATGGATTAAAACCTTTTCTACCAATGAACTTTTTTCTAATGCCTCCACCTTTATTTTCCTTAGAATGGCTCTGAGTCCTTGCCTCTCTATCCCAAAAGAATTCTGAGAATATTACTACTTGTACACTTTAGATAAACACTACAATAAAAGTCCAAGTATTCAGGAAAGGAACGCAGGTTCAGCTTTTGAGAACAGGTAATCAAATACAGTTCCCAGTAACTCCTAGGCGGCATGACTTTTTAATGTGACCTAGTCACCGTTTCCATTTCCTTCCTACCTTGTGAACGAAGGAGACATTTACTACTGAAAACTAATTGGTGCCGCTGACCATGGTGGCACAGGCTGTAATTCCAGCAAGGAGAGACAAGAGGTCAGGTCAAGGTCTTCCTCAAGAACACGCCTACTTCTGTCCAGTCTGGGCTACATGAGACCCTGCCTCAAAACAGCAGTAACCCCAAAAGTCAGTCCAATACCAAGTAAATTGCTACTAAAGTATGAAGATTGATGATGATTGGAAAATATAATTCAGGATGTGGTTTGATACGATTTAAATACCCTGTTAGATCATCTATATCATAAAGTTGGATCCAAGGTCTTGAAAGATTCGGTTGTCAAAAAATGTTTGAATTGTGTATTTTTAATTGGACACTAACCATATTCCTATTATTAATTGAAAGTGCTTTTCTTCTTAATGGATAAGGACTAACTGAAAGTAACTGCTTCTGTTTAAGACTGTGTGTGGAGGATGTAGTTTCTGGTGTTCTCCTTCCTTTCCCATGTGTAATAGCATTCTGTCCTATAAGTTTAACATTCTTCAGAGCTCCCATCATCCCTGCCCTGCCTTCTGAATCTTGAACCCTCCATCCTGGGGTCACTGTTTCCAGAAACACTGTAGCAAGATACAGTGTTTATATTGTGGTGGTTCATATCAGTCAGCACAAGAGCCTCCTACAGCAGCAGCATAGCAAGGTGCCTGCCTAGATTAGTGATCTCTGAGGTTTCCCCACCCTGAGGAAGGACTGGGTCTGTCAGGCTAAGCCATCCTTTGCAGAGACAGATTACATGTTGACCCCAGGCATTTCTGTCTTAGAAAAACACATAGCAGAAGTTGAGAGATCCCCGAAGAGATTCCCATACTTCTCTAGAAAGGACCAGCTGGAGATTCTCAAAGGTCCTACCGCAGTGAACTAAACCAGAGATTCTTACACTGGCTAAAGTATTAAGTGAAAGATTAGCTTGGAACTTAGAGGCTTTCCTTGGAAATCTCCAGGTCAGCAATATTTTGTGTCAGGTGTGTGCCTGAATACAGTGTGTCTACACATAAAATCTGACGTTACATTGGAAGAAATGAGTTATACTTTCTAATTCCTGATTTTAAATTTTTTTATATTTATTTATTATGTATACAATATTCTGTCTGTGTGTATGTCTGCAGGCTGGAAGAGGGTTGGTTGTGAGCCACCATGTGGTTGCCGGGAATTGAACTCAGGACCTTTGGTAGAGCAGGCAATGTTCTTAACCACTGAGCCATCTCTCCAGCCCCTGATTTTAAATTTTTAAAATTATTTAATTACAGAAATTTTACTCAGGTAAAGTTTTGGGTTTTCCTTTAGGTAGTGGGCATTAATTTTAAATAGAATCTTGAAAGGTAGGACAACTTTTCTGAAATAAAATAAATACTTTTTGTATATTTTCACAAGAATGAGTTTTCCTTTGTTTTCTGCACTGTAGGATATTCACCTTGCAAAACGGTTTTATGACATGGCAGCCGAGGCTAGCCCAGATGCACAAGTTCCTGTCTTCCTTGCTCTCTGCAAATTGGGTGTCGTCTATTTCTTACAGTACATTCGGGAAGCAAATGTGAGTAATGAGCTATGTCTCTTTTTTTAAAAAAGTACAATTATGTCACTTTCTCGGGCCTCAAGGCTAAAAAAAAAAGGGGGTCTCCCCTTCTTCCCAGGTAAAATGCAATGTGGGGTGAGCTGTAGACCAGGCAGGCAGCAGAGTTTTCAAGTAGCACTTCCCGCTGTCCTTAGCATAAACGTTTATCATTGGTGCAGGTGTTTTCTTGTCCAGGGACAGCTGAGCACTAACTGGACACTTTGAAACAGTAATAACAATTAAGTCAGGCACACCCCTGGCAGACAGACACCAATACCGTGAGAAAAAAAGATGGAGGGTGAAAGACCCCCAAGGTGGGCTGCCTTTCAGTCTGGGGAGACCCTCCCAAGGAACAGCGAGGCCACTCATACGGCTGCAACAGCAAGAGGTTTATTGAGTTAACACAGGTACCTGCGGGCAACAAGTCTTTCGGAGGACTTGCGCACCTTCAGGTTGGAACAGTGGGTTTTTTATAGGGTAGGGAAGCAGAAGCGTGGGAACAGAAGCGAGAGGCATAGTTACAGGGTTCTGATTGGGCAATTCAAACAAGGCTCGGGTTCAAACTGAGTACAATTTCGTGGTTTCCAAGAAATCAGATATACATGCTATTCTGGCCTATCTAGGGTGCCATTCTTCCTTTGGACCCCAAGTCCCCTGCTGACAGTCCGGATGGTTGACCAGAGATATCTTGCCTTGCTCAGCGCCCCTGCCCCTAAGCTGACCACAGCCCTTATCTCTAAGTTAAACTCCCCTGTCCTAGCTTCTAATTATATTGCTCAAAAATTCAAGCCTTGTAAAATAGCGTTATTGCTGCTGTTAACTTAATGCTGCTAGGTAGGGGTCTTTCATCCCCCCATTTCTTTTTGTGAATTTGAATAAAATCATTTATTCAACTAGCGGGCATTCTTAACATGTTCTGGATCATATTGTTTAAGCTGATGATATTGCTGAGTGAGGACCAAGGTTTGGATAGCTGAAAGTCTGTCTTTTATAAATTGTACCAGGCGGTTTATAAACCATCCTTTAAACTATCCTTGTTGAGAAGATAGTAGAACACCTCTAGGGTGTGCAGAATAGCTCTTGGCAAAATTGTCTGAATGAGGCTTGAAATTAACTATATGGTAGACATTGTGAACCATTGTAGACCCGAGAATAGCACCCAACACTGTGGCGATAATAGTCTATTGACTACAAAGAGCTTAACTCAGCCCTAAGAAACACATGCCTTTTCATAAGAGACAAGTTCAATATTATGAAGACAAATATCTTTTACTGTAGACACCGGGAATGTTGATCCTCACTCCAGAGAATGTGCCGGAGAGGTCAGTTTTGGTCCAGCTGGCACCACATGGCATTTACGGGTTTTCATTGCATCCTGTAGCATCAGCTTTATCCAAATGTACAGGGTTGTGTCCATTGTGAGAACTTTAACAAACAATGAGAGAAAATGCAATACAGGATGACAAATGTTTAAAACAAAACAAAAAGCCCTAAAGCCAGAGGACAGCCAATGAGGACATAAATACCCAGGCTTTAAAAAACAAAACCTGTCCAGAGGTAAGGAGGCTTTAGGTGTGTTTGCTTATCTCTGCAGTTATCTGCACAAAACGGTCTGATCTGGAAAAGTCTTAAACAGTACAAAATAATTCCTGTCAATCTGTCCCAGACACACAGAGGAGGAAGAGAACAGAATTGCCTTTTGCTTCTGCTGTGTGATATTGTGCTTTAAAAGACATTAAAAAATGAGCAGAGCCCTGTGGGTTTCTGACTTTAGGAAAGAAGAGCCTTAAAGGTGATGTAAGCCCATCTTATAGCAGATGTGCCTGCCCTGTGCAAGCCTTGAGCTCAGGATTCCATCATCAAGGTCAGCCATTCTCAGCAAATACATGAGCGGCAGCTAACTAGCCAGGCAGCAGAACTAGTGGCAACGATGCCGGGGTGTTTTGAACCCAGAACAGGACAGGAGGGAGGGAGGTCTGTCCAGTCATTTTTGCTGGTCTCCAGGGCCAATTATGTCAATTTGTTTTTTTAGAATTTTATTTATCTTATCTATCTGACCTGAGCTTTGGGGTTGGTAAGCTTAATTTCCAATTGATCCCCAATATCTTGGCCACACCCTAACTTACCTGGGCAACAAAGGCAGGTCTATTATGGGACATGATTATCTTGGGCATCCCCAACCTTAGGATGATCTTTTTTTTTATGATCTTCTTAGCCATCATATTGGGTGTCTCAATCTTGGTCAATGTATGATGGCTATCTTCTTTGGCAAATGTGTGGCCTCCTGGAGGCTCAAAATTTCTGCAAATGTATATTGCTTTGTGTATACAGGTGAGGGTAAAAGCATACCTGCTGTTAGTATAGACGTTTTCTCTGCCATCTGTAGAGCTTGTATCAAAGCCATAAGTTCAGCTTTCTGGTCGGGCCGCCATCTCTGAAGGGAGGCTACTGGCCTAGATCATTTGCTTTCTGTCCACCAATGCTGCCCCCGCCTTCTGCTTACCTTCAGTCTTGTGTGCCTGCTCAGCTTGGACCGCCAGCCTTGTGCCCCAGGCAAGCTTCGCCCTCATTTTCGGCTCTGCCTGGCACAGCTTAGCCTGCCATTTTGCCATTCACCTGTCCTTTATGTAGATGCTGGCAGGATCCATAGTCCATCGACGTCAGCCCAGCACAGGAGCAGTAGTCAGGCACAGGAGGGCACCTGTGGTAGCATTTGACTGCTGTATCGCAGTCTGACATGGGTGAGGGGAGCAAGACTGTAAAGTGAGCAGTTAGGGCTCATGCAGGCTTTAGAGCAAGCACAGCATCAAGGCAGTTGCTAGGAGGTGAGGATTTCTTCAGCGGTGACGGCAGGGAGAGGTGGTCATCCCGGTGAGGAGGGCGTGGTAGAGGCAGAGGTAGACAAGCAGCCTGTATCTCCTGCAGAACTGAAAACAGCATCAAAAGCAAAAGTCCCTCGTTTGGTCAACAAAAGGCGTTGGTCATACATTCAGAAGTGACCAGGGAGGAACGAGTCATTTATTTGTCTTTTTCCCAAATTTATAGTTCGTAAGGTGTCCAGTTCGTATTCTTTACTCAGTTCCAGTGTCCCTCTTCATTTGTCTTTGATCTTCTGTTGCCCAGGCTCGCTCCTTATCTGTCTGAGTCCTGTCTCTCTTTCTCTCTCTCTCTCTTTTTTTTTTTTTTTGCTTCCCGCCTCTCTCTCTCTCTCTCGCTTTTTTTCTTTCTCTGTCCCTTGTTTAACATTTTTTTTTAAATCTTTACTAAGTATAATCTTTTAACCCATCTATTTGCTGTATCTTTTTTTTTATATCTGATGTTGCCTGTCCTATGTAGGCCATGACTACTGCTGTCTGCTGACCTTCAGAGGTTGGGTAAAAATGCTTGTAAACTTCTATTAATCATTTAAGGAACACAGATTTTAACTGGCCCCTGGAGAAACTCTCTTATCTTGGCCGAATTAGTGGGGTGCCTTGCAGCCCCCCCCTGAGATTTGCCATGAGCCCAACATTTTGACTGTCAGTTTCTCCCTTTAAGAATTAATTAGACATTATCATGTAGAAGAATGAAAATAGATCCATATTTATCTCTATGCACAAAACTGAAATCCAAACAAATTAAAGACCTTAACATAAGGGCAACAATATAAATAGAATTTTGAACATAGCCTCAGTAGCGTAGACATTAAAGGAAACAATCAGTAATTGAAATCTCCAGAACTGAGAAGCTTTTTGTATAACAAAGGATATAATTAACAGAACATAATATCAGCCTGTAGAATAGGAAAGGTGTCTTTATCAATTATGTTAAAACCATATAAGGAATTTAGAAGCTTAATCCTCATAAAAATAAATATTTCAGTACAATTACGTCACAGACCAAAACTGTAAATTCTCAAAAAATGAACTTGAAATGACTGAAAGATATTTAAAATTTGCTTAAATATAACATCCTTAATCATCAGGGAAATGCGAATTAAACAATTCTGAGATTTTATCTTATTCCTGTAAAACTGACCAGGATTAAAAATATCATTTGACAATTTATGCTTACAGCTACTTTGAACATTAGCATGGTGGATTTTCAGAATTAGATAACATATTACCTTAAAAACTTAGCGACATCCTTTATATTATCATAGACAGAATCTGAAAACAACCTAAAATGCACCTTTTTATATTAATAATAAATGAGAATCTTTGCCATGTTTTTTTTTAAATATCCATAAACATTATAAAGAGTCAAAAGGGCCATTTTATCTCTATTTCATCATTCAGTAACACCCCCTTGCAATTGTGGTGGGGTGAGAGGCTTTAGCAGATCTTTGCCATGTGGCCATGTGGGCGGGGTCCCCTCCTTATCACAAGCATTGTGAGCAGACAAGTGTTAAATTTAGATCTAAACATGGGCTGGCTTAGAAGCTCAGCTGGGCTGTTTATATGGCCCTGGCCCTGTGCCAGGCCTGAATTTATTTTCATCTGGACACATTGCATAGTAAGAAATATAAAAACCAACAATCTGTAGTTTTTTATAAGCATATTATTTTAAAGTGACTTAATTTAATTTTTCCAATTTTTAAACCAGAGGCTTTTACCTGGATGCAGCACATGATGACTGGTATAGAGTATCCCCAGAAGACAGATGTTATCAGGGCTGGTAGGCCCTTTTAATGTCAGCTAACTCCATTACCTGCCATTCCTAAATCCACATTCATCATTTACCAACAGCCACAGGGATATTTACTTGCAATCTCTTGCCCCACTGCCAAAACGGAAAGGTCCAGGTTCTTTAGGGGACCTTTTGCTTTTTAATAGGGTATCCAATCCCAGAGAAATAGCCTACTGCAGGTTCCCAGGCTTACTGGGTCCTGTGGGGAGGAATTAGCACCAGCTTGGACCCAACTGGCTGGCATGTGTCTCCACAGGAGGCCTTAGTTTTGTGACCCTGGCGTTAGCACCAGTTATTTCCCCTGGGCAAGGGCCATAGATCTTTGGCACAAGGTTTTACATGGCATTTGCAGATGGGGGCTGCCATTCAGTCTCTAGCACCTTATTTTTCAAGGAAAACAAGCCTTCTCCACAGGGAACCCCACTGGGGATCCTCCCAGGACCTGGCTTCAGCCTCAGCTCTGTCCACAGTGAGCTCCTAGTTGTATAGCACAAGCTTCCCACACCCCACCTCAGTACTCACAGCAATCTAGCAGCTTTTCTCTGAATGGGATTCCAGAGGCCCCAGGAGGCATTCCCTCCAGGGAACTCATCAGGTCAGGTTTGGTGGGCCACCTGGAAGCCTCAACTTAGTTCAAGCGTCTCTGCATTGGCGCCCTTGGTAACAGCTAAGGCGGCTGCTGCTGGGCCGGGGAGGGGACTCACCTGCAGATGTGGGGGCCACAGCTGCCCCCTTCCCTGACTCGGGCCAGGGTTGCTGCCATGCCCCGCCCTGCATCCTGCTGAGAAGTTTGCTCAGAGCTGGAGCTGGTTGCCCCGCCTAGGCCTGGCTCCAGGCTGTGCTGCAGGAGATAACAGCCCTGCTCCCTCCCCCCTCGCAACAGCAAGCAGGGCAGTTCAGCAGCACAGCCTAGGGAAGTGAAGGAGGGGCAGGCTGTCAGCGTTCCTTTTGGATTTTCATAGAGTTAGGGTCAAAGAGATGGTTACTTACTGCCCCATGGTACCAGATTTAGACTCGAGTACAAACAGACATACAAAACAAAGAACATATTAAGCACAAAAATACACAGACAATACAGATGCGCTGGCGCGGTTTTGGCGTGATGCCAAAAGCAAAATTTCAGATGGAGACAGCGAGAGTCCGGATCTCTCGTCTCCCAGAAGAATCACATACCCTTCAGACAGCGGGGGTGCCCCGAACAGTCCTATTTTGGTAGGATTCACAGAATACGGACGGGCCACAAATTTGGCCCCAGACACTCTGGGACGTCTCCCAGAGTTGCAGCCGGGAGTACAAGCTCGTCAGCTTCTCCGCGAATCTGCCAGATACTGATTCTAGCTAGCTAACTAGTACAGATACAGATACAGATACGGTCGCATGCGCATACACAGAAACACAGAAGCACAGATACTCACAGAGAACGATCGCTGGCCAGCTTACCTCCCGATGTGGTGGGTCGGTGATCCCTGGGCAGGGGTCTCCACTTCCCGGCCAACGCACCAAAATGAAAGACCCCCAAGGTGGGCTGCCTTTCAGTCTGGGGAGACCCTCCCAAGGAACAGCGAGGCCACTCATACGGCTGCAACAGCAAGAGGTTTATTGAGTTAACACAGGTACCTGCGGGCAACAAGTCTTTCGGAGGACTTGCGCACCTTCAGGTTGGAACAGTGGGTTTTTTATAGGGTAGGGAAGCAGAAGCGTGGGAACAGAAGCGAGAGGCATAGTTACAGGGTTCTGATTGGGCAATTCAAACAAGGCTCGGGTTCAAACTGAGTACAATTTCGTGGTTTCCAAGAAATCAGATATACATGCTATTCTGGCCTATCTAGGGTGCCATTCTTCCTTTGGACCCCAAGTCCCCTGCTGACAGTCCGGATGGTTGACCAGAGATATCTTGCCTTGCTCAGCGCCCCTGCCCCTAAGCTGACCACAGCCCTTATCTCTAAGTTAAACTCCCCTGTCCTAGCTTCTAATTATATTGCTCAAAAATTCAAGCCTTGTAAAATAGCGTTATTGCTGCTGTTAACTTAATGCTGCTAGGTAGGGGTCTTTCAGAGGGGAGTCTGAGAGCTGAGTCACTGTGCTTCTGATTCTTCCAACAGTGAAACAGAAGTTAAAAATGCCACAGCTTTCTTCTCTGAAATAGCCTGACTGCGTATGGATAATAGAGCCTAACTAGGCGGCGGGCTACCTATTCCCCTCAAAGCTCCCGACTGTAGTAACAGGACATAGGTGTAAGTGCCCTGGGTTCTGCACTTAGACTTTTCTGTACTCCGTTTGCTCCAGAAACACTCCATGTTCTGAGCCCTTGTTAAGAGACATTCACCTTTGTTCATTCCAGACTGAAGGGTGATGTGCTGCTCCATTAGACTTACCTTACACATTACAGGTTTAAAAGTGAACAGTGCTCCTCCCACACTCACACAGAAAATGGGCTTCTCTCCCTTTGCCACTTGAACCCACACTACCAAGGTCCTCCACACAATTCCCAAAACCCAGGACCCCTTATACCCTGTCCACCCAGTTTCTTATATATGTATAATGTCCCTCGTTGGAGTTCCTTGGTAGCATGAGCCAGTGTGCTGTACTTTCTGCAGCTGGCAGTGAGGGCTGGGCTTGGACTCGGGACAGAGCAGTTGCCTGGCTTATACACAGCCAGCATGAGGCAACTCTCTGACTGCCAGGGATATCCTAGACCATCGTCTCCTGCACTTTCCTTCAGCGGTTGCAGTCTGGGGTTTAGGATGGTGGCATGCCACGGAGAAGATACTTTTGTTGATTTTTTTATGCAGATCTACAAAGAGGACAATAAGATTCTCCAACTGAAACAAAAAACACCAAAGCAGTCCCAGCCTACCCAGGAGGTGGGGGTGGGGAGCAACAATACTAAGTAATGATAATAAGAAAGCCAGACCAGATTAAAAGCTCAGAATCCCCTGGGGCACAGTACTTTTCCTTTTTTTTTTTTCTCTAGAAAATTTAGTGCCTGTCTTTACAAATACATATTGCAGGAGTTTGGAGCAGTTTTACAAAACCTCTAGACTAAGGATGTAACTTGTAAGTTCAGATTAACATGTGAAATAGTGTGCATCTCAGTCCAAATGTAACCACAGCCAGGCAGTGGTGGTGCACACCTTTAGTCCCAACACTCAGGAGGCAGAGGCAGGCGGATCTCTGAGAGACTGAGGCCAGGCAGTGGTGGCGCACACCTTTAGTCCCAACACTCAGGAGGCAGGCGGATCTCTGAGAGATTGAAGCCAGGCAGTGGTGGTGCACATCTTTAGTCCCAACACTCAGGAGGCAGAGGCAGGCGGATCTCTGAGAGACTGAGGCCAGGCAGTGGTAATGCACACCTTTAGTCCCAACACTCAGGAGGCAGAGGCAGGCAGATCTCTGAGAGACTGAGGCCAGGCAGTGGTGGCACACACCTTTAGTCCCAACACTCAGGAGGCAGAGGCAGGCGGATCTCTGAGAGATTGAGGCCAGGCTGTGGTGGTGCACACCTTTAGTCCCAACACTCAGGAGGCAGAGGCAGGCGGATCTCTGAGAGACTGAGGCCAGCATAGTTCGAGGAGAACAGCCAGGGCTACAACACAGAGAAACATGCCTGTTGGGGAGGGGAGATTAGTCAGTGGACGCTGGTCCTGTAGTCTTTATTTAGGCCGGAGAAGCATGGCTGACTGTCGGGAAAGTGAGTGTTCAGCTGGTCTGCTGTCGCTGTGGGCAGGTTACATATGCCAGCATGCAGGAGTTTTTGGATTTTGTTTTGCCATCCCGGTGGTCCTTTCAGATATCTACTGTGAGAAATAGCTGGAAGTTGCTGCATGAGATTTCTGATGGAAGAATTCACGTAGACATCTGACGTTGTCAGCGGTTAGGACATAGCAGCTCAGTTCTTGAGACACGCCATTGTGGGTTTCTTCTTCTGAGCTTTAAGCCCTTGTAAGAACCATGACAGCATCTTAGAATCCAAGTCTTCAGAGCTTTCTGCTCGTCACCAGCTCTCATGTAACGCCTTTAGAGGTTTTGCCGACATTGAAGTGATAATGCTTTCTGTGTTGTTCTCATTAAGATTCGAGATATATTCACCCATCTGGACATGGACCAGCTTTTGGGACCCGAATGGGACCTCTACCTCATGACCATCATCGCCCTGCTGTTGGGTACAGTCATAGCTTACAGGCAGAGACAGCACCAGGACATACCAGTACCCAGGCCCCCAGGGCCGCGACCAGCTCCTCCCCAGCAGGAAGGACCGCCAGAGCAGCAGCCGCCACAGTAGCAGCCACGCGCCCGCCTGGGTCCGTGACCACTAGGGAGCTGCTGGCTGAGAACACTTGCATTTGATGTAGGGCTCTGGATGGTGGCCACCACCCGGAAGAGGCTCGAAGAAGCGTGGGGTCCCAGAAGCTGCTTAGAGCCTGCTGCCTTCCTTTTCAGGGATGAGTAGCTCTCGCTGGAGCTACAGTGAATGTTCGCTTCAGTGCCATATGGAATGACAACTTCAGTGGCTTTCCTTTCTCCTTCCTTTCCTCTCTTTTTTCCGGAAGCATAAGACACTCGAGTCATGTCTACTGTACCCACCTGTCTCTCCTGAGAGCGTCCTTTTGTCACCCTGTCAACACGCGTGAGTTCTTACATCAGTGTCTTTTCAGGTCCCAAGCTTTGACAACCTGGGAAAACTCAGTTAGTTGCAAGTTTAACCATAAAAACATACTTAAGTCTGAGAATAGAACTTGCCTTTAAATCAAAAACACAACAAGCCAAACAAGGCATCTTCAGGGTGTTTGGGAAATGCGGTAACTGGGAAAGCTTACCAGCTTATTTGCAAGTACACATATATGGCACTTTCTGTATTAAAAGGGATTATTGAGCGGTTTCCTGTCCTGGCGGCTGCGACACTTCATAACAGACTTCCTTGAAGACTGAAAGGCTTTGCTAAAGCGTTCTTTGTGAACGTCACTTCTTGTAATGGAATAGAAGTAAAACTCAATGAACTGACTCCTTGCACTCACATAGGAATTTGCCCCTGCTCCTCAGTGTGATTTGCTTGTTGGTGTGAGTGTGCAGAGTGGTCCAGAAGCCAGAGGACGGACTCAGTGGAGGAATCGGAAAACAGCCTTAACCGACTTCGGGGAGATGAGACACCCTCCCACAAGTTGACGCCCTGCTTCCCAGGTTTCGTTTCACTTTTCATTTCTTACTGTACAGAGAACAGAGAACCCTCTGAAAATCTTCTGATGTCAAATTCTATTTTCAAGATCTGCCGGGCAGTCACTTCCCTTGTAATACTAAAACTCAGATCATTAAGGGTGAGTTAGACCCAGTCAGCGCATGGCGAAAACCAAGGCCCGGGTGTGCCGCTCTGTGTGCTCTGGCAGTCTTGTGTGGCGGTGGAAGTCGGCCACTTGCATAGCTGTCCTGGTACCGCCCTGCTGTTGTAAACGGGAGCAAATCGAGGCTGTCACACTTGAGCATTTCCTGCTGTGATTGATGTACAAACAACGAGCCTGGAGAACATCATGTAATCACCCATATGAAGGAATCAAAGCCGAAGCTGAATTTGGGGTCTGAGTAAGCCTCAGATGGCAGTGTCCAGCAGCCAGCACCCCATAAGGGAGCTGACACCAGCCTGTTGACGGCACCTTTCCACTTTTCTGTCATCCCTGTCCACCATGAGACCTGTGCAGTATGGAATGCTTTGGGTTGGGATTCCAATCAGAACTAGATTAGTTCATCTCTAATGAACATGAAGGCTTTGTTGTGAAGTTGTGTACTTTCGTGTGTGCTGACGGTATTATGAGGTACCTCGTAAGCAAACTTTCCTCCAGGATACTTGCCTCCAAATTTAAAGAGGTGGCCACAGAGAAGCCATATGCATAAAAGAAGATCTTTTGAGAAGCATCAAGTGTTTCTCTCAAAAAATGTAATGTTGCTTTGGGCAGCACCTTTAAATTTTAAGGCTTATTCTGTGTCCTGTGCTTAAAGATTAGGTGGTGAGTGGAATAGTAAACAGGTTGTCACTGCGACTGGCGCTGCTGCCTCTCCTCGCAGCCCCACCCCAAGCCCAGCGTAACCCATGGTGGCATCACTTAGAAGGCCCTGTTTGAACTGGGTACAGTGGTGTACCAGTAGTCCCAGCTCCTTGTGGGGCTAAGGGAGGAAAATCACTTTAGGCCAGGAGTTCAAGACCAGCTCAGGCAACAAAACAAGACCCAGTCTCTAAAAATAAATAGTTGGGAAACTCTCTAAAGTGACTGTGGCTTCTGTGGTTGTCCTGTGCCACCCACCTAACATCTCCTTGGACAGCAGCAGTCTTGTGTCCATCTTTCCTCAGAGAGTACTGGAGAAAACACTTCTTAAGCTGCCATACACTACCTAAGGCTGGATGGGTCAGCGTGGTCTTGTTCCTCATGTGGTGGACTTGCCCCTTGCTGCCCTCCGTTGTTAAGATTGCAAATGTTTTCCCTTGGCTTGTTAACACCTTCTCTTTCCAGCCTGGGTCATTTGCACCCAGAAATCTGGGTACCATGTGTAAAATAATTCAGTTCTTACAGCTTATTTCAAAGACGATCTCAAAATGCTTTGCTCCGGTTCTCTTACTGCTCAAGGCACATGGTACCTAAGCAAATAGGAATTGGGTTTGGTGTTTCTCTTTAAAATAATTCACAGTTCTTACTAATGGCATCCATTTGAATCAAGTGGCAGTAAAGCTAGTTAATGTCAGTGACATTAAGGCAACTCCAGGATTCCGGAGTTTTAGCATTAGGGTTTAGATTTCCAGATAGAGCGTGGCTTTCTTGCTCCCTGTAGCCCACCCCTCCCACTGCCTTTTGTGGTCTGTCTGTCCTGGTCTCTGCTCAGTCCCTATTCCCCTGTGTGCCTGCCCCATTGGGTAGCCAGCTGTTTCAGAGTACCACGAGTTTTACTTCGGTGGTGTTTTACAAAGGTGAAGTTTTTGTTTTTGAAGTTTTTGTTTCTGATTTCTGGGGGTTTTTTAGTTACTAACTAATATAATAGCACACAAAAAAAAAAAGGTAAATCAAAGGCTGGTTTTTTTTTTCAAAAATTTATTAACACTTAAGCCAGATTAATGTAAAAATACAAGTCCTAAATCTTGATATTCTTGAAGGTTTGTTATTCTTCTGAATATAAGATTAATTTTTGGACATCTTTCCACTCACCTGTCTTGTCTCTACCCTGAGAGGCACTAGAGACTCCTTCAGGAACCTGGTAATGAGCTGATGGCTGCTGTTCTATACATAGAATTTTGGTTTTGTTTGACTGGTTGGTTAGGGTTTTTTCCTCCCTTCTCTGCCCTCGTGTTTGCTCTTTAGTGCTTGGGAGCAGGCATGTAGGCTTCCAAAAGCGGACCTCAGCTCTTCGTGTGTGTGTGTGTGTGGCATGTGCACCACTTCACTTCTGGTGGCCCGCTCCCTGCCAAGACAGCTGGTGTTTGGCAGGGGTTCTAAAGTTTATTAGACAATATTATGGCCAGAGTTGTGCAGGAAATAATCAGCAAAAGAAAACTATTTTATGCAAAAAAAAAATATTCTCATCAGTTACTGAGAGAGAAATGTTCCTGGATGTTAAGTTGTCTGGTTTTTAAATGGGTAATGTTCTTTGAGAAGAAGCCACGTGTCTCCACCCATTAGGGATTTCAAGAAAATTTAAAATAATCCCATAAACCAATGATTTGTATCTTAACGAGACTGTTTACACATTTAGAAAACTGGTTTTGTATGCATAAGAAGGGTCCTTTGGTTATGTGCAGGGCGCCGTTCAGATGTGCTGTCTTTACTATTTATTGACGAACAACCTGACACTATTTCCCTTTTATTTAAAAGAACAATGATGACATGATCAAAGTATGACCACTATAGATGTCGAGGGAGGTTTTAAAGAGCCTAAGCTGGCATTGTGAAGGAACACCATAGTAGACGTTTGTAAATTTATTTTGTATTTAATGGAATGCAGTATAAAGGCTGGTGAAGTGTATTATAATTGTGTAAACAAATCCTGTTAATAGAGAGATGTACAGATTCGTTTTGTACTGTATCTTGAAACTTGTGAAATAAAGATCCCGCCTCTGGTTATCTGTCTGTGGTTGTGTGCCCTGCCCAAAGGCCTTCCCATCCAGACTTCTGCTCTAACCTGGAAGAGTCAACATTTCAGTGACCCCTCCTTGAAATTCAGAAACAACGTTCCAGAAGGCTCTCGTCTGGGGAAATCTGAATCTGTCTTTCTTTTCTAACATCTGTCCTTCAGATGTTCTATGAAGGACGTGAATTTGCCAGGAACTGATAACTATTTGTGGAATCGCTGGGTTTGGCCTTAATCTGCCTGAGATGTATATAAGTAAGCAGAACTTACCTCTTTTTAAGCTGATTCTAGTGTAGATTGCCAGCTTATGACTGCATGTTCATCCCTGGTTTTGAAGAGGTCTTGCAGAAACTCAGATACAGCACAATGAAACTTATTTAAAATAAGATCTAAATAAAGGGGAAACAAAAACAGCATTGGCTGAGAGTGAGCTGTGTACACACAGTCCTAGCCAGGGGTTGAGGGTGTGACAGTGGGAATGGGCTTGCCAATAAAGTAGAAGAAACCCTGAGTTCCATCCTCCGGGCTAGGGGTGGAAAGCAAGCAAGCTGGAAGAGAACGATAGGTTTGTCCCTCCACACCCTGGCAGGCAACTCAAAACTCAAAGGTGACGATTGCCAAATGGTCCAGCAAAGAACAACATCAGACCGATCCTTGGGTACGAGGTCTGTATAATACAGACCGCTACAAGTTGGGTCGCAGTTGTTACTCCGAGGTGGCCTTGGCTAATGTGAAGATAGAGACATCAGAGTTACAGCCTCTGCAGTCTGCCAGCTCAACCAGAAATTGGGAGTGGAGCTGTGTACCACGAATAGCATTACAGGGAAACCCACAGCCTCTGTTGGCTCTCACAGCCCCTCCCCTCTAACTTCCTGGAGAGTACTAACTGACAATGCTGCCCTACCTTTGGAAATGTACTGCTGCCAAGCTGTGGAGTTGAAAGCTTTCCCATCTGCATTTCCCAGATTCTTCTGCCATGGCCTTGACCACTGTTTCCTAGGTTTTCTTAGCCATGCATGAACAATTTTAGAAAGTAGAAACTATTAAAAAAAAGCAAAAGGAAACATTTTTACTTACTATTTTCCAGAAATATATGTATTAAAAAAAAAAAAAAGCTTTAGAACCTGGTACCTGGTAGCTGAAGAGGATGTTCCCGGGCCACCGCTCCTACAACTTAGAAAGTCAGCAGACTGAACATGAGTATAAGTGGGTCCTGAAAATTCTACCAAACTAGCAATATTTTGTTAATGTTCCATTTTGGACAAAACCATACACCTTTAATCCCAGCACTTGGGAGACAGGAGCAAGTGGATCTCTCTGAGTTCAAGGCTAGACTGGTCTACAAAGTTCCAGAACAGCCAGAGCTATTAAACCAGAGAAATCCTGTCTCAGAAAAACAGACAGACAGACAAAGGTTGGGTGTGGTTGGTGCATTTTTTAATCCCCACCCTCAGAGGTGGGGAGTTTAAGGCCATCCGGCTCTACAGCACAAGCCAGAGCTACACAGAGAGACCCTGTCAAAAAAAAAAAAAAAGGAAGGAAAGAGAGAGAAAGAAAGGAAGGAATTAAGGAAGGAATTAAAATAGTATGGCATTGATGCCAAAGTTTTATTTTAAAAGCAAAGAAAAAGAGCATGAATCACTTTCTTAGAGAAATTGAGTGGCACACAGTCAGTTACCCACCCTTGGAACATCCATGTTGCCCCTGGAAAGTCATCCTGGCTCAACCTGATTTCCTTTTGCCTTCTCTCTGTCTCCCAGTAGAACCAGCCTCTCAGCATTGAGAAGGATTTCTCCTAAGTCTTCTAAGTACTGGGAGAGCCACATAGTCCATGCAAGGACTCTGAACTTAGAGAACGAAGATGCCACTCTTTCACGTGATTCAAGATTTCAGTCTGACTAGAAAGCATTCTTGGAAGCAGACTTATTTTGAGCTGTGCAGATGCAGCTGTGAGTTTCAGACTTTACCCACCTGGGTTTCCCCTCTCGTCCTGGGGCCTTGCCAATTCTGTGCTTTTCCTAACCAAAAAAAAAAAAGACGTTAGGAACAGTTTGGCATTAGACATTTTTGTTCTAGATGAATGTAATCCTGGCTCTGTGTATACACTCAGCCATGGGGGAGAGGGGACAGGGGGAGCTTCTAGCTGACTCTGTTATTCTTCATCTCAGAGAACAGTTGCTCTGGCATCCCACACACACGCCGTTTTCTTTCGCTTGTTGTTTGAACAGTGTTGTCTGGTAACATCTTACACAACACATGCAAATTTGCTTCTTTCAGGGGATTGAAAATAACACACTCTTCCCCAGAACCCTGTTTTGACATGAACTGAAATACGTAGAACTGTCCACGGCGGGGCCGCAAACAACAGCTGCCTCTGTTCGCTTGAAGAAGCCAAGAAGTATCTGTTTCATCATTCGCTTGAGAGTTAAAAGTAATAAAACTATTATAACAAGACTGGCACTTTGTACACTTGGGGTCACCGGATACAGCCTTAAAATACTGAGATAAAGGAAACACGAAGGACCCCGGCATTAACTGCAGAAAGTGGTTGCCTCCCTCTAGCCTGTAGGCCTTTTCATTGTCACCATTCTGGACCAGTGAGACAGATGGGTAAGGGAGAGCTCACACATAACCCCCGTGGCCTGAAGTTGTAGTCCCAGCTACTTCCACCAGCCCTCTTGAATGGCTTAATGCCTTAGTCCCACCAAACGGCCCTCAGATGCAAAGACAAGGAAAAAGGCCACGGGAAGGAGAAAGAGTTTGGAGTGAGTGACTAGAGAGTCTTGGGCAAGCCACTCCACGTGGATCTCACAGGCATCATGCGACTGGTTGAACTGGGGGTGATGGGGGATGCTGTTGAGGTCCTACCCAACTGTGGGGATCTAAAATATCAGAAGTGACTTCGTGGGAAATGACACACCATCCCGCTGAAATGGTTAGCCCCAATAATACGCAGAGTTCCCCTTACACTAAAACACGTCAGTCTTAAGGCTTATACGCTTCCATTTCTATCCTTCATTCAACGGCCTTTATTATTCAGTCCAAAGCACTGGAATCGATTGGAAGATAAGTGTGTGAAGGAATACACTGAGAGCCACCATTGTCCTTTAAGAGCCCTTCACTGCGGACTGAACACACAGGAAGAGTGCTTTGTATGCATTACTGAACTGGATCGTAAATACTCCAGGATGTCAGTTCCGCCCCCACCCTCCTCCTAACAGCTGAAGAAGCAAACGGATAAAACGCTGAGCAACTTGAGATTGCTCAGCTAGTGCTATTCCTAAAACTCAAATGCAAATGAAAGCCATTCCTGGCTCTAAAACCCAGGTTCTTAAACGACCGCGCTGTGATATGCCCTTGATGCCACGTGGAAAGACCTGTGATGGAGACGTGGCCAGTCCCACCAGGAACTGTAATGGGAAAAAGTGCAGTGTCGGTTCCCTCCTGTGCCAACCTGTCCACACCGCGTGCTGTTCTGGTCTTAGCGTGTGCCACTGACGTGGTGTTTACAGGTGCCGTGCTGTAACTTTAGACGTGACAAACATCCGGAGCACGTGAGCTGCCCACCTCCGCTCCACCACATCTAGCTCTGGGTGAAATGGCTTACATGGCTGAAGGAACCTTGTGACCAGGATCGAAACCTTTTCCCCTGTGACTAACATCGACCCGGGACCAGAATAACCAAGGCACCTCCAACACTCATGTGTTTGGCTCCCGGACTAGCCTGACCAAAGCATCTGGGGACCAGCCAGCATCTGTCTACATGGGAGAGAAAGAATAGTGTCGAAGTAAATATCCCAAGAGGTTAAGCAGAGCTGCAAGCCACTATAGAAGGCAGCCACATACTTCCGCCTCTTAAATTAGCATGGGAATAAGCAATGTTTGCCTTCTAGATAACTTCTCCATAAGGAACTTGTGCTCTTAGCATACCATACATCATCACACAGCAGCCCATCCTGAGGACCTCCTCAATGGTGGCCTTAAGCAACTTCTCACATCCAAGTTGGTACCAACTTTCAAGTGTCTCTGATGTGACTGTCACCTGCCCAGTTTGTCCATAGATTTTGGAACTCTCTATCCAATGTGAACTATTCGAGCTACTGAAAAAGATTAGTGGAGCCAATGAATGTGTGTGTGTGTGTGTGTGTGCGCGCGCGCGCGGCAGCTGGGGCTAATTCAGTTCCTTGGGCTTCTCTTTTCCTACGGCTTCATGGTACCTCTCTGCCCTCTGGCCAGGCTCACCCTCCTCCAGTCTTCACTCAGACTCCACTGGGTCCACGGGAAGCCAGGCCCATCTGTTATGCGCCCCTGTGTGTCTCCTTATCATTGATTACAGCATTTGCCTGCCTTTTTCTCCCAGCTTGTAAGTCCCAAGACAGGCCCCAATCTGTCTTCTTCACCAGCAGGCGTCCAGAGCTTGGCACGATGCCTGACGTACAAATTAATTTGTTTCATGTTTGAATTAGCAGGTGGACTTTCCAGTAGAAAGAACACTGAAAAGGCTGGTTGACATCCTGAATCTGCTCTTGGGGAAAAGTGTAGACATGCAAGTGGACTTTTAACACTGTGTGTGGTGCCCAGTAGCTTAGCCACAATGATTGAGACTTCCCTGAACTTTCTCATTTCCTAAGAAAGATGGAGCTAATCTCTTCTGGGAAACCATCTTAGAAAAGGGACAAGTAGCCCTCATCCTTTCCAAACTAAGAAGGGGGAGCATTGAGTACTTCGAGTGTCGCTGGAAGGAGACCACAACAACCTCTGCCCACTTTAGCTCTGGTGCGCCAAGCCCATGCAACACTACCTGGGTACTGGTTGCATCCAAGCCTGTACCAGAAAGGAGGAGAAAGCCAGCTTAGCCAGAACTCGTGGGGCCATGAGTGCTACAAGGAGATGCTGTTTTGGCACTGTGAGGTGTGCGCTGCTTCACACAGGACATGGGCCCTTCCACACCTCTTTCTTCACTCGGGAGCTCTGCATAGCAGGAAGATGAAGTCTTGCCTGGGGTAGAGTGGAGCCCTTGTTTTCGCAAAAATCTTATCAGGTAGGAAAAATACCATTAAAAACCAGGAAGTTTTCAGTGTCTACCCATTACTGGGAATGTCTGGTTTCTTTTTAGGGTTCTGTGGCAGCAGCAATTACGCGGCTACCTTCATTCGGTGTGACCTGCTAGTGTAGAAAGAAGGGCAATGCAGAAAATGGAGCCTATAATACAGACAGACTCCTCTTGCCCTGTCTGGAATTGCTTCTCTCTAAGCTAAACAGCTATGCTAAGTTCCTGTGTACACGTCTCTACCAGGCCAGGCCAACATGCACCCATGGCCACATACACCCAAGGATAGCAACGAATGCAACGCAACACAAAGTCAATCATAAACTGACCTAAACGCCGTGAGATTATCTTGTTACTCGATTGTGCGGTTCTCAAATGTGAACCGTGTAGATGATAATGTCATCTTACCATCCACGTCCAAAGATCGAATTGCCGGTTCAGATCCATGTATCTCACTCACATTGTTTTAATCTGGACCTATCAGTTCCTCTCTAGCTAAAGAAAACAAAGCCACTGGTCTTCTTGGCAGAAGAACAAAACCACCCAGAGCAGGGATGGAGTCAAGGAACATAGATGAGAACAATGGGGAAGGGAATGAATGAGAACAAAATATAATGGGCATGTGAGTATGAAAATATCACAGTGATTGCTTTGTAAACCAAAGTACTCCTGAAAAACATGGATGTAATTTCCAAAACATCCCCTAGAGGGCACCAAAGCGCCACATCTGAAAAAAAGAGGTCTTTTTTTTCTTTCTTTTTCTTTCTTTCTTTCTTTCTTTTTATTGATTTTTATTGAGCTCTACATTTTTCTCTGCTCCCCACCCTGCCTCTCCTCTCTCCTTCAACCCTCTCCCAAGGTCCCCGTGCTCCTAATTTACTCAGAAGATCTTGTCTTTTTTTACTTCACATGTAGATTAATTAGATCCATGTATGTCAAAAGAGGTCGTTTTAAAAAAAAAAAAGTTTCCAAAATTTTTATCAGAAGCCTTTTCTGAGAAAAGTTGAAGTCTGAAGTCAGAGGTCAAGTGCTCCTCACAAGAATGTAACTACAAGTTCCGGAAGCTCCACCAGAGCCTCTACTTGGCATCATCCTCGCAGCTTTGTGGTATGCATCACCACGCTTCCGTCCTCGTTTGTTCTGTGCACAGAAAAGATGTCTCCTGACGTCAACCATCTGACCTACCCAATTCCTGGGTGCAATGCCATAAGAAGCAAAGACCCCGGGGGCTTTTCACCCTTTCCCTAGGGTCTCCACAGGCAGCTTCCACAGCTGCCCTCTGGCATGGCCAAGTTGTTCCTTCTGTCACCACGTGAAGTGGGGAGATAAAGGGGTAGGAAGCCTTTGGTATGGGAAAGGGATCTTCAGAGATCGGGCCCAGGTGGAGGAGGAGTGACTGCTGGAGAAGGTGGCCCCGGTTCCCTCGTGAGACTCTCCGAAGTGCTCTGCCCCCATTTTCACACCTGATGTGATTCTGTCCTAGAAATCACACACTTCTCTCTGCTGACGTAATCATGCCTGCTCCGCTTTCCTCTCGGGTTACTGATCCTTGTTGATTTCCGTGAGTTTCTAGACACGTGATGCACTTCAGGGCTTGGTCTCTGCAGTCCTAGTGAGTTGTGTTATCCTTGCTTCTTGGTTCTCTCAAATGTCCCAATGCTCTATCAAATGACTCTGTATGGCTTCCAACGACTTTTGACTTTTTAAATTCATGTCTCTAAGAGATAGAACACCCTAGAATTCAGGAAACTAGCCAGGCTTAGTCACAGTGCTACAAATAGGCTAACAAGAGAGTCATTCCAAAGTGCGGGGTGGGGTGGGGTGGGGAGCACTTTTCAAGACAGGGTCTCTTTGTGTAACAGCTCTAGCTGTCCTGGAAAGGACTTTGTAGACCAGGCTGACCTCGAACTCACAAAGAGCGACCTGCCTCTGCCTCCAGTGCTGAGATTAAAGGTGTGCATCATCATGACCCAGCTAGCAATTAGGGAGGAGGAGGGACTGGGGAGGTGGTCTATTGGGTAGCGTGCTCACTATGCAAGCACAAAAACCTGAGTTTAGATCCTCAGAGCTCATATAAAGTTCATGGTAGCACAATCCAGCTCTGTGGAGGCCGAGACAGGAGGACCACTGTCTAGTCAGAAAATCTTGTGGAATCGGTCAACTGCTGTGGGTTCAATAAGAGAGCCTCTCTCTAAAAGTAAGAGAGGAACAGAGGAGAGTTGATATAGACCTATGGTGTCCACATTGCTTACACACCTGCACACACGCTGCACACACGTGTACACACACACAGAAACTTAGAACATAAGGAGAAAATACCTAGGAGGATTCTGAGAGCACCCCAGACTTCAATCTCCTTAAAGTCGGCTGGCAACCAATCAGGGCTTCTGGGGCAGACAACCCCTCAGATGTGAAAAGAGACCACTCCCCACCCCACCTCTCATAAACACATCTTCCGGTCTATGCCAGACTTTTCCTGAGAAAATTTCTTGCTCATGTGGCTTTTCCACAATGCTATCGTGATGTCTTGGTTTTTGTTTGCTTTTGTGTTTTGCCATTGCTGGTGATCAAACCCAGGTTCTTACACATATTAGGTTGTACAGCCAAGCTCCAGAGTAGCCTTTGGCTGACATCCTCCTACCTCTCCTGACATGAGTTCTCACCAGACCAACCCCCCTCCTGATGAAGGGCACGAATAGAAACTGTCCTCTCCTCTCAGAGGAAGGAAGCTGGTTCAGCTCCCGGAAGACCGGGCAGGGATTGGCAGAGGCTTGGGAGGAAGAATACAGACTTGATAGATTGCAAAGGGAAGGAGCTGGGTGTGGTGAGGAAAACCTTCCCTCCTTGTTGGAGCTCAAGGCTGCTCCAGGAGACACAGAACCACGTGTGACCTCCACATCTATTCGGTGGACAGAGTGCCCAGTGTCCACTAGTTCTCCCCAGAGCAGAACCCTACTATAATTTTGTTATCTTTTTTAAAAATTTGCACTGGGGGAGGAGTGAGGTTATGTGGGTGCTCACCCATGTGTGGGGGTCACAAGACAACTCGTAGGAGTTGGTACTCTCTTCCCACTATGTGGATTGTTGTGTTAACAAGATTCGCAGCAAGCACCTTTACTGGTGGAGCCATTCCGCCAGCCCGATGGCCTGGAATATTTTTTTTTAATTGGGTATTTTACCTGGATGCATGTCTGTGCACCATTTGCATGCCTGGTGCCCTCAGAGGCCAGAGGAAGGCATCAGAGCCCCCCAAACTGGAATAACAAATGATTGTGAGACCATGTGGGTGCTAGGACTCAAACCTGGTTTCTTTGGAGAAGCAGCCGGCACCCTTAATCACTGAACTATCTTTCCAGTCCTGCCTACAATAACATTCAAGGGACATGCCTTCACCGTTCCGTATCCCTCCATTTCTCTCTGATGCTAGTGAATGCAGTTCCTGAGAGAGGAGCTATTCTAAACCACCATTGACGCTGTCTGAGTCCCTGAATGGTGAGGAAGGTGTAGACTTCCGTGCAATGGCATCACTTGTGAGGATCTTTTTAAAAAATGGGAAACTGAAAAAAGGAAAAATCATGATGATGGTTGAGATGTTTCTAAGCGAGTTAAGAAGAAAAGCGTGGCTATCCTTGGAGATCGTCTTCTCTCATTCCAGCCACGTCCCGCCCCGCGTATCTACTACAGAGTCTCAGGGCAGCCTTTGTGGTCCCTTGCCTCCGGGAAGGTGGCCCTCCCTGGCATGGATGGACAGCAACTCAAGACTTGAGAATTCCTGGAAGATCTCCAGCGGTTACACCGGTGTCTCTTTGTCGCCGGCATCCCAGATTTGCTCCCATACCCATGTGCACACTTCTGGGGGATGCATCACCTGGATCTAAGTGGGTCAGAGCTGGCAGTCCTCTACCCGCTTCTGATGTGAAGAGCTGGACCGAGGATATGTTTCCCACTTCTTCATTGGTAGAATCTGAGGAAACATATGGCTCCCCAAATTATCTGCCCTGGAATTTCTTTAAATGACTATTTATTTTAGTGTGTGTGTGTGTGTGTGTGTGTGTGTGTGTGTGTGTGTGTGTGTGTGCCAGTATGAACGGATATGCACCTATTTGCCTGGTGCCTGGAAGCTAGCAGTGGGTGTCAGATCCCTGAAAGCCGTAGCTACAGTCCGTTGTCAGCTGCCATGGGCATGTGGGGAATCAAACACAGATCCTCTGTAAGAGCCCCAAGTGATCTAACCATCTCTCTAGACCCCATCCCTGGAAATTTTAACAGTACAGATATTCTGCATATCTATTTTACTGTGTGCATATCTGTGTATTGTATCAGACTTCTCCCTTTAATCTGTTTTGCCAATATGACCAAGTCTTAGCTAGGTTTTCTATTACTATGATAAAAAAAAATGACCAAGAACAACTTGGGGAGAAAAGGGCTTATTTCAACTTACAGTTACACACCATGGTCCATCCTCCAAGGACGTCAAGGCAGGAACTGAAGCAGGGCAGGAACCTGGAGGCAAGGACTGAATGGGAAGCCATGGAAGGATGTTCATTGTTTACTCAGCTTCCTTATACCACCCAGGACTACCTGGCCAGAGGCAGCACACAGTGAACTGGGTCCTCCCACATCCATCAAGAGAATGCCCTATGGAGTAGCCTGCAAGACAGTCCCGTGGAGGCATTTTCTCAGTTACAGGTCTTCTTCCCACAGGGCCCTAGCTTGTGTGGAGTTGAAATAAAAACTATCCAGCCGGGCGGTGGTGGCGCACGCCTTTAATCCCAGCACTCGGGAAGCAGAAGCAGGCGGATCTCTGTGAGTTCGAGGCCAGCCTGGTCTACAAGAGCTAGTTCCAGGACAGGAACCAAAAGCTACAGAGAAACCCTGTCTCGAAAAATCAAAAAAAAAAAAAACTATCCAGTGCAGGCCTCTGTTTAGCCAGGTGTAAGACTATCACAGAACTACTCAGAAGGACACAATACTAGAAATAAATACCCATCAAAAGAAACGGGGACCTAGAAGATACTACACTCAAGAAATAAGGTACTAGGGCTGGAGAGATGGCTCAGTGGTTAAGAGCACTGCTTGTTCTTCCAAAGGTCCTGAGTTCAATTCCCAGCAACCACATGGTGGCTCACAACCATCTGTAATAAGATTTGGTGCCCTCTTCTGGCCTGCAGGCATAAATGCAGAATACTAAGAATACGGTGTACATAATAAATAAATAAATCTTTAAAAAAAAAAAGAAATAAGGTACTATATGACCACAGAAAAGAATGAGGCTTCTCTTATATCAGTGACCCTAATCCTATGACCCTTTAATATAATTCCTCAGGCTGGGGTGTTCCCCATCCATAAAACTACATTCGTTTCTACTTCATGGCTGTAATTTTGATGTTTATGCATTGTAATGTAAACATCTGTGCTTTCAGATGATCTCAGGCAACCCCTGTGAAAGGTTCATCTGACTCCGGAGGGTCGCAACCCACAGGTTGAGAACCACTGTCTATATGGTGAGACTACATATAAAATAATGAAAGGTGATGGTTGTTTGTATTTTTGCAAACACCCAAATTATGGTAGAAAATAAGCACTCGGCACAAATGGAACAGGGCAGAGATGGAAGAAAAACCTGGCGCTGTGCTCCTGGTCCTTGGGATTGTGTTAAAAGCTGAAACTCTGAATTTAAAGTCAGTGTTGATGCTTCACGATAAAATCTCAGGAAAACATTAGCGAGGCAACATTTGTAGACACCCCCTACACCCCCAGACTGGAAACACTAACTGTAGGATTCTCTCATGTGATGGAGCTAAGGACCTGGCCAGCAAAAGTGTGTTCGCCTCCATTGTCATTTCTGTAATCTTGGGGTGAATTGTATCCCCTCGGGGTTTCACACAGCATCTCTGCAACCAAAGAAAATAACTCTGCTGGGTTTAAAAGTGGGACTTCCCTGACTCCATTTTCAGCTCTGTGGTAGCAGACATGGTTAGCTCCCATGTCACTACCTGATTGTCCACACTGAGGCTTACGCAGTGGCTTCACACCTGTCATGGTAACTGTATCCTTGGACAGAGTCACTACCTGATTTCCCCGACTATCACAGCCTTTAATGACTCAGGTTCTCCATGTGCAGAGTCAAAGCCACCGAGGTCCCCTCTGCACTCAGCTTGCTGGGTCCTTCCTCCCTTTTCTGTCATTGAGGTTGTCGGTTCAGTCTCCCAACACTTCAGGTAAGCCCTTGTTTGACTTCAGTTAGCCCCCAGGCTCCCTTCAAATAGTTTATTACTGAATGCTGGCTGTGGCCTTGTGACTCCTTTCTGGAAGGGATGATGGCAATTTAAGGCTTAACCTAAAGGTTTTGGTGAAAGCTTAGGTTGGGTTTCAAGAGATGGACCCAAGCTTCCTGAAGGGCTGTGGGCTGCAGGCCAGAACAGAAACACAATGTGAGGATCTGTGGGTCAGGAAGAGGGCGTGGCCTCTCCCCTTAGGTGTGCGAGTTTGTGGGACTTTGAGATAGAATAGGAGCATGGGAATAGTAAGGAGAGAGGGTCACTAGGGACAGAGTGCAGGAAATGAGCGCACAGCTGACTCTGTAAGAGAGTCCTGATGGTGAGTGGCTCCCAGTCCCGTAAAGTGAGCTTGCTGCAGATGCTATTAGTGACTGAGGGACTAAAATACAGGACCATGTCATACCAGGAACCCGGAGTCCCAGTGTTCCGGCTTCAACAAGGGTCGATTTGAAGCTGTTTTTCCCTCTTCTCTCCTCATGCTAGTGCCCTAACTCTTATTAAAGATGGCTGAAGTGTAGTCTAGGGTTTTATATTGTTTTGGTTCTGGGGAGCCCACCTTGCTCCTTGTGTATGTAAGTAATACCTTGGCCTATGATGTCACAACAGCTGAATAACTCTAGATGACAGTGATTATTTATTGCTAGAATAATCTTTTAAAAATTATTTTTATTTATATGTGTGTGTGCATGCCTGTTTGTGTGTGCAGTGTGCTTGTGCAAATGCCTGTGGAGGCCAGAAGGGGGCATCAGATCCCCCTGGAGCTGGAGGTACAGGCAGTTGTAATCCATTCAATGTAAGTACTGGAAACCAAACCCTGGTCCTAGGCAAAAGCACCAAGTGCTGTTAACTGCTGAGCTGTCCCCCACCCCCAAAATTCTATGATAATCGTATGGAATCACCATCATTCTCCACACTGTCCCTTGACTGAGTCATCAGGTATCACATGACTGTAGTTGTGGGCTGGACTTCGGAGCACACAGTATGTAAATCAATATAATACACCCCCTCCGGAGAAAAGAGTCATTGCAGACTTAGCACTTGAAATTCCCCTATTCCTCTGAGGCTTATAAAAATGTGCTCATATTTCCAAACAGAAACTGAATTAAGTGAAATGCAATCTTCTAGATCCATTCTGGATATAATGAAAACATAATTCATCATTAGGGCAGAAAGCAAATATCAGAATTACACAAAGAGGCACCAAAGAAGCCGATGGTGCCAACGACGTAGCTAACTGACTCCATGAGCGAGATGGCGGACAGGGAACAGTGCATCCCTTGTCATTTAGAATTGGAATCTAGGTCCACCCGTGTACCTGATCGACAGTGCCAATCAAACTCTGTGGATTGTGGGGTAGGGGTGGGAGAGAACTGCTGGCCACAGGCCCCACAAACAGAGAAAGGAATTCTGATCAGACAACATGCATAGATTTCTTTACAAATCCAGAGTGTGCTCTATGCTTTGAGTTAGTCAGGATTCTGTAAAGAAACAGAACCGATGACATGAATATGTATCACAAATGGAATGCAGCAGGTTGATTTACACGCTATGTGCTGGGCAATCCAGTGGTGGTCCTCTGTGTGCTGGAGAGAACTGGGGAACTGCTCGGTCCACGAGGCTGGATGCCTCCGGAGTACCAGTCTAGCACTAAAGGAGAACCCCTGGTCCTTCAGTACATGTTGGAAGGCAGAAAAGGCTGGGTTCTGACACCAGTGGAAGATGGCATCAATGCCAGCCATAAGATAGATGCATTCACAACCAAAGCAAAAGCCGTAGTCTTCCTCAGAACTCCTCATATCCAGTCCACAGTGCTTCCCACTCGGAGAGGTCTTCCTCCCTCTTCTAGGAAGACGCCTTATACACCTGATCAGGGGTGTGCCTCTTAGTTGATTTCATATCCAAACTGAACTGACTGAAAAGATTAACTTTCACATGCTTCTAGGGAATTCTATTCAATGGATACCTAACCCTAGTCCTAACTCAAACCCTAACCCCAAACCTAGTAAGCATCTGCAAGTCCAGAGGTCTAACTTAAGGGGATTTAAGTCTTTTTTTTTTTTTTGAGGACCTGAAAATCAAGATGAAGCTCAGAGGCACTAACACACCCACCTATCAACACAGAAACTAACATCTGTAGTAGCCATGTGCAATGGAACACACTGTTTAGAAAAACGTGATACATCAACAAACAACCTGCATTTGTAATCTCATTAAGACTGTCCAGACCATGTAAGACAGAAGGGTATATTTCGTTGAAACCAAACATTTCCAGTGGGAGGATACTTTTGTAATTCCAATGACCTTCCTAAATAGTTATAGTATTTTAATATGTTCAGTTGACAGTCAAAGCCACAAATCCATTTGCCAGTCCCTTGCAATAACGCTGACTTACACTAGAGGGCGTCAGTGCACGTGTTTTTAACCAACCAAGAGTCCAACCGCGCTAGAATATTTTTGCACCACAGTTTGAACAGGGAGGTTAGAAGTTTAAAAAAACAATTTGTAGACATCAGTTCCCACCTTCCTTCATGTAGGACCAGAGGATTTCAACTCATATCACCAGAGTTGATGGCAAAAGTGCCTCCCTATCTGCAAGGAGGTCTCACCAGCCCTGAAAATGGACTTTTCACAGTTGACTTACCTGGATGCTCGCTCTCTTCACATCAGAAGAACGATCCTTTGAATAACCATCTTGGAGCCATAAGCAGGTTCAGAAGACAGGCAAAGGCTCTGAAATCTAAGGCTCTGGAATCTAAGGAAGAGCAGACTCCATCCAGTTTTGCTTCTGAGTTTCTTGGCTGAGGAGTGGGACAATTATGAACCCCACATTGCTCTAACAGACACAGCCCGTCCCGTGACTTCTAAGCACCTACATCTTTCCTAAATTGTTGCCCCCAAACTCAATCCAGAACTCTCCTCCCGTCACCGCCCAGGCTCCCGGTCCCCGCAGCACTGAGCTCGGTTGGCAGGAAACGGACAAATCCTCGGCAGTGGGACAAAGGGCAGTGGTTGGTGAAAGAGGATTCCCGGTGGTGATTTATAATGAATATCGAGTGATCATCATTTAGTGGCCAACAAGTGGATGGCAGGCGTCCCGAAACAGCTTGTTCCCTGTAAATATCTCTCACATACAATAAAAGGTGGAGCCG
The DNA here is from genome assembly GCF_037038515.1 of Microtus pennsylvanicus. Classification (NCBI taxonomy): domain Eukaryota; kingdom Metazoa; phylum Chordata; class Mammalia; order Rodentia; family Cricetidae; genus Microtus; species Microtus pennsylvanicus. The sequence continues at coordinate 25,177,152 of NC_134592.1, forward strand.
CAGATGGCCTGGCCACAGGCTGCTCTGAAGGGAGGATGTGCTAAGTGTGAAATCCACACCCATTCTCAAAGACGTAGCATGCAGAAACCGACGCCGAATATTGTTTGAGTCCATCCCGACTGCTGTAGCGAGAAGACTTCGAGCCTAGAAGCTCATAAACAAAACAGATCTGTTTCTTACGCACAGTTTTGGAGTTTTGGAACTAGGAAGTTTGAGACTGAGGGAGGCCCTGGCAGACTCTGTGTCCAGTGACACCCTGCTTTCTGGTTCATAGATACTGCATCCTCAAGTGGTTAGGTAAGGAGACGGCCACTCGGGGGTTTCTTTTAATAAGCACTTATCTTGCGCACAGGCATCCTACCTCCCCAGACCTCCCCTCCTAATAGCAACCATCCCTATGTTGGTGATAAGGTGCGCTGGCTGGCTATTCTCAACTGTCAACGTGACTGAACCAGCAATCAATGAAAACTCAAGCTGCAGGGCGTTCCTGTGAGGGATGTCCTTGATCAGGTTTGTCTGAAACAGGAAGATGGTGCTAAATGTGGCCAGCACCTCCTGATGGCCAGCCAGATAAACAGACACAAAAGGAAGCTTTTGTTTTGGGCCTGCTTGCCATCACTCTTGCTAGCTAGCAAGCCCATCCTTCCTGTGGCCGCTGCGGTCCTCTGCTGACCTTAGAGCCAGCTTTCCTGGGCCACAATGTAGACTGAAGACCAGCAGCTCTCCAGGAATCCCAGGCCCTCGGTGCCAGACTGGGCCAGCTGAGACGTCCAGCCTCATGGGCTGAACAACCTCCAGATTCTCAGCCTCTCCAGTGTGGGACAGCTAAGTACCATTGAACTACCCGAACCACATGCTGTGAGCCAAATACATTCCCTTTTAATGTATATATTCAGCCTTTGGGTTCGTTTCCTTTAGAGAACCCTAATGTATCAGGCTTCATCATAGAGATAGGGGTATGTGTAAATATTAATACCTAGCAAAATTTTAATAATTTGCATATGAATGTATACTGAGACATTAAGTAAATATATTAAGATGAAGGTGGCTCCTGAAAATTTCTAATGATTCATGTGACTCACATGTGTCAAATAGATGAACTCGTCTTGACTACACAGTCTACAAATTTTCATCCTGGGGCTTAGCGTATAGCACAGTCAGACAGCATGGTATGGGCAGGCTCTGGGTTCACAACCACCACAGAAAAAGCCCTTGTCACCCTGTGGGGTTCCGTGATGCAAGAAGCGTTTCAGAGTGAAAAAGCAGTTCCATAAAATCTGTATCCAGCAGCTCCATGCAGTGAGGACTGACCCACAAAAACGCCTGTCTATGGGCTCCTACGTGATGGCATGCTCTTTTAGCACAATAAAAAAATCGTGAGGACGGCCTAAATGTCCAACAACCTAGAACCAATTGATAAGTGATGAGCTATGGTATAAGAGGCCCAGGGGAGGGGATGCTCATTGGTGGGACACCCTTGTGGCATATTCAAGACCCTGGCTCCGTATCTAGCGCTGGGAGGAGGTTGGGGAAAAACAGTACATCCATCTATGGAGTGTATGCATTGTAAATACACAGATATTAAGAATCACCTGAGATACTTAGAAGGAGAATCAAAAAGGAAAGATTACCCAGGCTCCTCCAGGAGGAAGTCTCATTTGGCAAGTCTGAGTTGAGACCCGTCTACCTCTGTCTTTTAAATATTTTCTCCCAGGAGATTCTGATTTCCAGGCAAGCTTGAAAGATGCTAAACTAATAAGTGTATGTCACTACATGAGAAAAGTGACCAAGCCAGCAAGACAACCTTCAGAATAACATGATACGATGCACGGTTGTTTGTGTACCGTTGTAACCCTGTAAATACGTAGGGGAGGATGGATCCACACACAGGGAAGGACCTGAGCCACATGGTCCTGGTGACTGCGTCTGGGAAGGGAAATAAAAAACAGACTGTGTTGTTATTTGTGTACTTGGATGTTTGTTTATATATTAGAGGAGGACGAGGGACCCCTTGGGGTTTTGTGGCAAGGATGTGTATGGGAGAGAGTATCATTCAGGACCACAGCTATGCCGACCGGGGACACACCCCTCATGGGGACTCAAGGTAGGGCTGCGCTCCTTCTGAGGGTCCCAGCCAAGCTCGGTCTCACCCTGCAGCTCCTCGGTGCTTAGCAGGGAGAGCCCAAACTTGGGAGAAGAGGACTTTCCAAATCATCTTGGCCCATGGCGGAGCCAGAGTGATGAGGTCACCCAGCACAGCTGCGAACTATTTCAAGGAAACAGGTGGTGGCGGGAGCCTCTTCCAAGGCTTGGAGTTTTGCTGGGAGAGAGGCCTCCTTCAAGGGCATGCTCCCTGGGAGGCCAGCCACAGAGGCCCAGGCTGCTGGGAAAAGGGAGTACAGGGTCAGAGGGTGTCCTCGGAAGCCGGCGGATGTTTTGTCCCTGCACAACCGAACTCTCAGCGCCGGCGCGTTGTTCTGTCACCGGAACAGCTTTGCAACTGTTCCGCGGGAGCTCCACCCTCAGACCAAGAAAACTGTTGTCTCTGGAGAGGGCCGGGGGAGCCACACACAGAAGCTCTCAGGTCATTCATTGTAAGCCAAGGTTGACACCTCCGGGCTAACCTTGCAACTGAAGTCCCCGGACAAGTAGCGTTCCCTGGAAGCTTTCTGGAAATGCAGAATTTCTGGCCCCTTAACCATATTCAGTAGATAGTCAGGATACGCACCCCCAGTAAGAGTCTCCGAAGGGTCCGGTGCTCTTTGGGGTTTAGAAGCTCGGCTTCCATGGACATCGATTGGCTTAGCTGGTGAACAAAGATTCTCGGGGATCACAGAAGGGGTGCAAGGCATGTAAACACTGGCCTTCTCTGAGATGCTTTGACCTTGTGTATGCAATACAGTCAGCACAATTTTCCTATTGTACAGTTGGGATGGTCTCAGTTGGTGGTGCCTGCATGAGACTTAGTGGATCTGGGCGCCTATTTTGTCAGGACGGTCACTGTTTATAATCCTGAAACACAGCCTGGTTAGTTGGCCAGCCTGTATGAGCATGTTTCTTGCCCAGCTCAGTCCCTATTCTGCCAACATCAAATGTCTTTTCTCGCTGCCGCTGAGTTGAGGATCAGAAGGTTCACGGCTCCATCAGCACTCTCTCAGATCCCAGGTTTATTTTTCCTGTTCAAACTGTGTGATTGCTCCATCTTTGAGAAAAGGGGGAAAAAGGCAATAAAAGGGTGTAAGTTCCGATAATGGCTGTGAAAGCTGCAAATGTGGAGTGGTCCTCTGCCAGCTGGAGAGAGGAAGGGTTTGGACTTGGGGTTTGCCAAATCCCTGCCTCCCAGGCTTCTGCTGGCAGTTCAGCTCTGCATGGAGAATTGGAGGAGCTGTGTGGCCACAGCCCTCTGATTTGGGGACTGACCCGTTGATAATGGTGAGTCAGCCATGCCATTCCTTTAACAACAGGGAAGCCTCTTCCAACAAGGAGACTTAAAAAAAAAAAATCCCCCAAGCCGGGCAGTGGTGGTACACGCCTTTAAAATCAACACGCAGGAAGTAGAAGCAGATGAATCTTTGTAAGTCTGGGACCAGCCTGGTCTACATGGTAAGTTCTAAGACAGCCACAACTGCACAGAGAGGCCCCGTCTCAAAAACCCAAAGATCAAAGATTAAAACAACCCCCCAATAAATAAATAAACAAACAAAAGCCCTCATTACTTATTTAGCAAGCAGTTAAGCATTTTCTAAGTGCTAAGCATTTGTTCAACCGTCCCATTGAATCATCAGAATTACTCTTTGATACTGACGCAACATTTATTTTTAGGTGAGAGCAGGCTCAGAGATGTTTGGGTCTGGGTATAAACAGATCTGGAGTCACAGAATGGGGATTCCCACAAAAGTGGTCCTGGGTCCAGTGTCTAATTGGGGGGGGTCATCCTATTATTGACCTCCCTCCATTCCAGGACCTGGCATTGGTAGCCGAGGCTCTTTCTAGTTAAAGATTGGCTTATTTGTTCTTCCTTTGTTTTTTTCCTACTAATGATGAAGGAGACACCATCCCTTCACTTTACTCTGTCAGATCTTTCTTCTATGATGGAGAATGTTAGTCCAGTAAGGACTCCAGTTTTACAGTTGTAAACTCTAGGTGTTTAAAAACTCATCTCCCGGACTCTCTTTCACCCAAGGAAACATTTATCCAAGATGTCAGGAAATGCACAGGAGAACAAAAAGGAGAGATGGCTTTTGTTTGGAGGGATGGGGTTATGAGGAAAGGAATCCCAGATGCTAAGGGAGAAGAAAAATACTTCATGTTTTTATGGATCAAAAAATGAGGAACTTCGGGCCATGGCATCAGTACAAGCAGGGCTCTTCTTAAGGAGATATTGATTTATTGTTTTCTTTTTGCAATGCTGGAGATTAAACCCTAGTCAAATGCTCTATCTCTGAGCCACACCCTGAGTCTGCTCTGTTCTTTTTTGTTTACGATCACTAATTTGCAGCTTTCTTAAAATAAAAGCCATATGAGATTTTAAAGAACGAATTTGATTTTCTCATTAATCAATTTATTTCTTTTCACCACATGGTCTGGACCTCAAGGGTTCACTTACACTTGGCCAAGCATTCTACTGTGGGCCTGGATCCATAACTCTCAAACTTGATTGAGAGCCTGAAATGATCTTTAAATAACAATATCCATGATATCTAATACTTCTATTGCTACACACTGGGCAATAGAATTCTAAACACTTGATGTTTGTTAAGTTGATGCTCTTTGTGTGCCTCCCTGCCAGGGTCTAAGTGACAACGAGTCCTTCTTTCTTCCCACGGCACCTAGCGATGTTCATACGCAAAATACACAAGAGCTCCATAAATATTTATGCAACAAATCAATCTTGCCATGGATGATACTAAATTATAGACTTGAAAAACTTAGAAAACGATTTCATGCCGTATTATTGATTTCAAATTCAGTGAAAGTATAGTTGGAGATGTATTGAAGGAGTTAAGAATGTCTCAAGGCCTGGGGTGGGGGAAAAATGATCTAAAGGATTCTTCAGGGCGATGAGATGGCTCCGTGTGTAAAGACACTTGATCACAGGCCTGACAACTTGAGTTCTATCTCCAGAGGCCAAGTGGTGGAAGGGGAGAACCAACTTCTGCCAATTACTCTCTGACCACCACAAGTACATGATATATAGGCGAAAATCAATGTAATGTTACAAATTATAAGGTTCTCCAACATCGGCATCTTGCCAGCAAAATTTCCCTCCTGGAAAAGCAGTGAATGGGGGGCACTGGAGGGAAGGGCCACGCCCTTCAGAGGGATTTCTTCAGTCTTCCCTTCCTCTTTGTTTTTAAAGATTTATTTCTTTATTAAGTATACAATGTACTGCTGGCAAAGAAGGTACCAGGTCACCAGGTCTCATTACACATGGTTGTGAGCCACCATGTGGTTGCTGGAAATTGAACTCAGGACCTCTGGAAGAGCAGACAGTGCTCTTAACCTCTGGGCCATCTCTCCAGCCCTCTTCCCTTCCTCTTAACGTTCAAGACCAGCTCTTTACAATAATTTTTACTACTTATCTCTGTGTATGTACCCAAGGAGATCAAGGGCTGTCAGCTCTCCTAGAGCTCAGGTTGCAGACAGGAGGGAGCTGCCTGATATGGATGCCGGGCATGAAACACAAGTCTGCTATGATCGGTGCCCTCGCTTAACTACCAAGTCGTCTCTCCAGTCTAAGCCAGCACTTGGAAGTTGCCTGAGATAGTTACTCTTTCCTGTGTCAGCATGTTCCGTAAATTGACTAATCCATAAACGCTTGTGAATGGAAACGCTTTGCATAAAGGAGCAGCTAACTCCTGTTGGGCTGATGGACACGGTGACCCTGCAAAGGGAGACGGAGACAGCGAAATGCTGCTGAAGCGTATCGCGTGGGTGCAGGCTTGAGGCGGGCTACAGGCAAAGACACAGACTCTCCCACGACCTTACCACAAGACGTTCTAATGTGTTTTGTTGTTGTTTGTTTGTTGACAGTCTCACTATGTTGCTCTGGCTGATCTGGAACTCGCTGTGTAGATCACACTGACCTCATACTCAGATATTCACCGGCATCTGTTTCCCTACTGCTGGGGTTAAAGGTGTCCACCGCCACACGTGGTTCTAATTCTTTAAACTAGCTCAGGTTACACTGCTGTATTGGTGGTCATTCGCTCCATGCAGCTATTCATATTTCAGTACAACTTAAAACTCAGTATTTCAAGTCACAATGAACCGCATTTCAAGTCTGACAGCATATGTCTAATGACTGTCTCAAAAAAAAAACACTTTGCTGGCTGTGGTGGTATGCATCTATATAATTCCAATGCTTGGGAGGGGGAGACAGGAGGATCAGGACTTCAAAGCCATCCTTGTCTACGTAGTGAGTTCAAGGTCAGCCTAAGCTGTGTGATAATCTATCTCACAATAACATACACACACACACACACACACACACACAAAAGATGAAAAGACAATATTTGTATTTTAATAGACCATTCTCCTAGGCAGCACAGATCTAACAAGTAAAGTTTCTCTGGACTGATGAGGTGGGGGCATGAGGCCTAAATGAGTTATATTTAGTTTCCTTTTATAGGCCTACCTAAGTCCCTTCACTTAGAGAAGCATACATGATGTGGAATTCTCCTCTGTGTGCTATGAATGTGTTTTATTAGCATTGGTTCATAAAGAAGCTGCTTTGGCCCATGGCAGGGCAGAATATAGGTAGGCAGGAAAACTGAACTGAATGCAGGGAGAAAGAAGGTGGAGTCAGGCAGACGCTCTGTAGCCGCCCAAGAAGCAAGATGTGAGGTAACAAACCACGAGCCCTGTGGTAAAACATAAAATAATAGAAATGGGTTGATTTAAGATGTAAGAGCTAGCTTGGAATACGCCTGAGTAGCTGGCCAAACAGCGTTGTAATTAATACAGGCTTTATGTGATGATTTGGGTCAGGGTGACTGGGAAACGAAAGCGCAGTCTCCATTTGCATAGGCTTAGGTCCTTCGTTTAGGATGGAATGAGTACTTTCCCCAGAGCACTTTCTGCCCTCTCAGAATGTATGCTGTACAAAAATAATAGATTTGCTCCCCCAAATCAGCAGACATTTGTTCTCTGTTTCCAAGGGGTTTTTTACCCCAAGGGAGATCTGGCCACCATGAAGCAATTACTCCTCACTTCTCCATCTCCCAATAACCAGCCCTCTGCAATGTCTTTACAGATTCGCCTATTGTTGATATAATATAGAAATGAAATTATATGCTATGTGGCCTTTGGCTTCTGACTTCTTTCATGTTGCGTAACATTTTGTCGTGGCAAAATACTCCATCACACTGGGTATTTGCAATGTTCCATATGAGCAATCGATGAGCTTCTTGGCTTTGTACTTTTCAGCCACAATCTATAACAATACTATGATACTCTTGAACAAATTTTTATGTAGATGTATGTTTTCTGTTTTCTTTTTTTTTAATCTTTTTTTTTTTCTTTTTTGACACAGTCCAAATGTAGTTCTGACTGGCCTGGAGCATGCTAGGCAGACTGGCCTCAAACTCAGAGGTCCAACTGCTTCTGTCTCCAAAGTAGTGGGATTCAAAGGCGTGCACCACCGTGCCAAGCCAATCTTCTTAACTATTTAAGTGGAATTACTGTAGTGTGCTGCAATTTTTACCTTTGTTTTTTAAGAAACATTGTTCTGTAGATCAGGTATTTAATCTCACTTCACCTTCTGTCCATACAATAAGGCTCTCATTTTTTTCTTTGCTTAACAACATCCAACATATAAGAACTACTTGTTTACAGTTAGGTTGAATGGATGTGACTTTTAAGGCAATATCCCCTCGTTCAGGAACTGGAGGGTACCCTGTTGAAATTTAGGATAAGTATGTGGTTAGCATTTTATTAACCTGTTGGAAATTTTAGCCTCATTCATGTTACAGAGTGCCTACCGTGTTCTGATCGTAAGCTAGGCACTGGGGCTGTGCAGCAATGCAATTTAGTGGAAGAAGACTCGTGACAGATGGATGGAGCACTGTTCCTGTGTGCCTGAGAGACTTGCTGAAGGCCTCACACTGGAAGGGATATTTCAGTTCGCTCTTGAGTGCTAAGTGCCATTCAGGAAAGAAGAAATATGAAAGCAAAGTAAAGCATTTTTCCTAGATGAGGCAGGGTATAGAACTATGCATAAGTGACCTTGCCCACAAGACAAGTAGACTCTGTGGTCCTCATTCTTTCCTTGTATTTGTGGGCTGGAGTTCGCTCGCGGCCGCCAGAAGTGAGCAATTTGACACGTCATCTTGGGTCAGCCTCCAACTCTGGAAGAAACAAGCATCTCTCCTTTGAAGTGAGCATATGAGCAGCTAAATTGGACTTCTGTTTTGGCAAGGGCCATGGCCATGAAAAGTGATCATCCAGGAGTCACAAGCATGTATGTGTGTAAGGGTGTGTGTGTGCACACACACACGCATGCGTGTATATATTTCCGAGGCTTGAAGAGGAGTGCCCCTGATAGGACTTTCTTCACCTTGCCTCTGTCCTGTTTTACTCCATTTTCCACCCACATGAGGCTCAACCCATGTCCAGTCTGCTTTTCCAATATAAAGGTTCATTAATATAAGCGACAGAAAATGGAGATGATTTTCTCCCATGGACTGTGGTTCCTAACTTTGACCTAAGATAGATGCAATCACTGTCTAGTGTAGATCCAACTTGATCCCAACTGGTATCTTTTAAGCATTTTTCTATCAGCCACACTTCTTAAGGGTTCTGTGAGCCCAAAAGCGCAGAAGGAGAGAAAAGCTTGTAGGAAAATGGTCGCATATGGTGTGTTGTTTACTTGTTCATTAAGATAAACGGCAGAACATGGAGCTGCTTTTCTCCACTGCCTATCTGGGTGGCAGAGATTTGTAAGAGTGGCGTGTGGATTTACACCGCTTGCTTTTAGTTTTTAGTAAGATCCAGAAGAGGTAGGTTGAGAGGGTTAAAGAGCTACAAGGAAAGAGATGCATGATGGGAACAGTTATGGTCCCCTCTTCTCCTCAGAGATTAGGGCCCTGCTACTGTCTTTCCGATGAAATTGTGGCCTCTTCAGAACGTCTGTGTTCTATCCCTGAGGCTCACGCACACATAAATGTCTTTATGGCAGACTTTTCCTGAATTTCTGGATTATAAAAGTGTGTATAAAGTTCTTGGAATAATGCCTGCCAAATAATATGCACCTTGTTAGTATTAGGGTAATTATTATGTTATGAATCAGCCTCATCTCTCCAACTAGGTATTAAGTTCTTTGTCGGTGACCTCAACCCATCTTTCTCCTTTCTTGGATAGTACCTAGCACAGAGTTCTTAATATATTGACGGTATTGGGCTCTCCCACAAATCGCTTCCTTTTTGTTAGCTCTGGTAGATAGGGACCATACAAAGATTGTGTGTGGCGTTCAATTTCAGTTCACAAACGCTGTTTGGCACCTACTGTTTACAGAGTCTGACCTAAGCCCTACATCCTACAGTAAAAAGTACAGAAAAATAAATGTAAAGTCAAAGTGGCTTGCATGAGAGAATCCAGGGAAGCACCTTTCCCAGCATGGTGGAGGTTTACAACCACCCGCACTCAGGGACAGTAGCTGGATTCCATAATGATCCCAAGTTCCCGCCACTCCTGCGACACTGTTCCCACCCCCAGATGCTAGCTGGGCCGACCCCACTGGGTGTAGCGGGGATCCGAGCGGGTTTCAGAGTCCTGCTGGCCCCAGGTGAGGTGGGGGACCAAGGCCAGGGCAGCAAAGCTCCAGGAGTGACCCCGCCCACCCCACTCCTCCTGTCCAATCAGAGAGCGGCTCTCGAACACGCTACGACCAATCAGGAGCCGCGGGAGCTGAGCCTAGAGCCGGCGGGCGCCCAGCGAGCCCAGAGTCGCGAGCGGGCAGTGGTGGCGCGGCGACCCGGAGGCAGCTCTGTTAGAGCAGCGGCCGGACGGAGGCTGGGCTGGGGAGCTGGTGTTGGAGCGGACCTCAGCGCCGACGCCGGGACTCTGCTCACCCCGACACTGGTGAGTACAACCCGCGGTGGGGAGCGACCTAGGCGCCGCAGGTGGACGGAGGGGGGCGCCTGCCGCGAGGTCCTAGCGCCGTGCGTCTCCGAGCACCGCGCACGGAGCCAACGCCGAACGCCACCGTGCCACCAGCCTCAGGGGGCGGATGAGGAGGGACGAAGGAAGGCGGCCTCCGCGGGGTGTTCGTGGGGAGTCTCCTGTGACCCCCATACTCACCCCAGCACTTCTTGCCAGCCAATGCCTTCCCCTGAGATCCAACTCGGCCAGGGCAGCTTCGCTGTCCTGAGTGGGGAGGCGACAACAGGTGTCCTTGGAGACAGTGCCTTGCCCCACCCCCGATCGAAATCCCGGCCTTGGCGTTGCGCCCCAGCTTCGGGGTGTTCTGAGACAGGACCCCAGCCTGGCCTCTCAGGCGCTCTGCCCGCTGGACAGCGCCCAGGGGCCGCTTGGACCCCGGGCTTTGGATGGAGTTTCCTGCGCGCGTTGCCAAGCAATTTGCAGGTCACCGCCTCTTGTTGGGATGGAGAGTTGAAGATTGGGGAGGGCGGGGGACAGAGGAAGGGGGGAAGATTTACTGGACACTGACCTCTCCATGAGATGAAGAGTTGGAGTGTGTGTGTGTGTGTGTGTGTGTGTGTGTGTGTGTGTGTGTGTGTGTGTTCCCACACAGACTCTGTTGAAAGGAGCTGCCTGAGGGCTTAAGTGAATCATTAACTCTGGTTCTGTGCAGCTACTGCGGCTGCTTGCCTTCCACCCTGTCTCCTCCAGGCTTTCTGCGCCTATTTTGCTCTCCTTATCTATAAAGTGATGACACTGATTGCACTCGTTGTTTGAAAGATTGTACGAGCCAGCATCTGAAAAATATCAAGCACAGCACCAAGCATTCGATAGACGCTGGCTCTTACTATTTATTGTGAAGTGCATGGTTGTTTTAAGAGTAAATCAGACCTGTCCAAACAGGCCCAACAGTCATTTGGAGCATTTAGCAGCTTTCTACTCTCCAAGGAGAAAAATGTCAATGTTACTGATGGCCTCGTTTAAAGGTAATAAATATATCCTATGGGAAAGGATGGCAGAGGTAAATGAATCTGAATTAGTAATCAATGCTTTGTATCCCTGTGAATGTTTTTCAGAAAGAATATCACGGTACTTTGTTGAATTCTCTGTCTCTCCCTATTTGTATGGTTGATCGGAGTAATGGAGGAATTATTTTTAGCGTTTTATGATTCTTATTCTTTTTAAAGGTGAGAGAGAAAAGCAGAAACACAAAGGAAATTCTCAACCTTATGACAGAATGCCAGCAGCTGACAGAAAACTGAAATTTGTGTTTCTGTCTCTATGCAACTGATGGGATGCCTGACTCAGGTGCTCTAAGTCAGACCTTTGTCGTCAGATCCTTGCTCCTTTGCTGTTCAATCTGAGACACAAACAGACACTCGACTACATGCTTATTTGTGCTACTAAACCTAAGATATCACATGTATCGCTTGTTGGAGTTGTGAGCCTTCTCCTGCCTCCTCCTCCTCTGGAACAAACCCTAAAGACCTCTGTGTTCTCAGTGGCCATCGGCTTATCTCGGCATCCCACCCCACCCCTGCAGCCTGGACCTGGGAGGGGAAAGGTCAGACAAACTAGCCCTGTTTTTCTGAGGTTCCCAGTGCCTTGTCTACCTTAGGATGAATACACCATCTAGGAAAAGTGTACCTTCTCAGGCCCAGGGTACATTTCTCGATGCAAATCGTGCAAGTGTGAGATTAGTGTGGATTTCAGCTGTTGTTGCAGCCTTTTCCTTCCCAGCAGAGTGGGAGGATTGGAAAGCTTGCAGCTGGGGAGGGACAGAGGTATGTGGTACAGGGCAGATTGCTTCATTCAAAGCCAGACTCCCACCCGGTGAGAGCCCTGGCTCTAACTGTGGCTGGGAAACTTGGCCACCCTGCTTTGGTTCTCTGAGCCGGCCTCCTCACGAGTGATAATGATTTTGTTAAATAGTGAAGAGACGGTATGATAAAATAATAATGATGATGATGATGCTGTTAGGTGGGAAGCCCGTAACACAGCTCCCAGGACAGAGTTTCAGGTCTGTGGCCTCTAGAGGAGGTTCTAAAAGTGAGGGTGACCTTTTAGAGATGAAGCCCAGGTTGAGAGTTCACCACTTGAGCTCAGGATAGAATGAGCAGCCGAAGTCATTGGCAGCAAGGTAGAAGAGAGGAGAGAAGCCACTGCAAGCGGGGCGGAAAGATGACAAGTGTTGCTGTAGTCAGCTTGGGCTAAGTGACAAGTCACCCCAAATCCCACCGCTCTGTGGTCACTCAAATTCCTTGCTCCTTGATGCTGTGCATCCAGGTGGATCCTCACGTGTCTTTATTTACAGTCCCACATAACTTAAAAACAAACCAGCCTTGCCCAAAGACAATACCGACTTCACTTATGGCAGGGGAAAGACGTAGGATGCTCACATTTAAAGTTTGCTAGGATGTGAGCGGTGGCTGGGCTGTCCCTACAGCTCCATGCTGTTGGCCAAGGTCAGTGACATGGTCAGCCATGATGTCAGAGACCATATAAGCTTCCTGCAGATGGGGAGACATGGCTGTGGAGATTGGAAGCAGGGCAAGAAAACAAGGTCAGGGAAATTACCAAAGGTAGATAAAAAGGATTTGGGGTTGTAGACCAGGCACTTGGGACTTTTTTTTTTTCTTGGTTTTTCGAGACAGGGTTTCTCTGTGGCTTTGGAGCCTGTCCTGGAACTAGCTCTTGTAGACCAGGCTGGTCTCGAACTCACAGAGATCTGCCTGCCTCTGCCTCCCGAGTGCTTGGATTAAAGGTGTGCGCCACCATCGCCCGGCTTGGGACTTTATTTTATAGGCAGAACACAACCACTAAAGGCAGGTGTGTGTGTGTGTGTGACCATGTGTGTGTGTGCATTCGTTTGTGCACCTAGAAGCCAAAGGAGGATTTGGGTATCCGACTTACTCTCTCTTCCTCATTCTCTTGAGACAGGGTCTCTCATTGCATCAGCGAGGCTGGTGGTCAGCAGGCCTCTACACTTTCCCCGTCCCTGCTCCCCACACTACCGATGATTACAGGTTTATGAGTCTTTTTACATGGGTGCTGGACATTTGAACTCAGGTCCTCATGCTTGTGGAGCAAGCACTATTACCTCATGGTCCATCTCCCCAGCTCCTAATGGAGGACTTTAAATGGGGTTTAACAAAGTCAGATTTTTTTTTTCAGGCCAAACACAAATCTCCAGTAGCGTTGTGGAGAGAAGTTTGAAATCGGTGAGATTAAAAGCAAGAGATGGTGAGGTCCTGAGTTCACCCAACAGCCTCAAATCCTCTTCATATGTCTTGAAATAACAGGTTTAGAAAATTCTTTATCTGATATTTGAGGGGCTTGTCTTTTTCATGAGTCTTCCTACAATGTTCATGCTCATCTATGTTGATATTATCTCCTAATATCATCTAAAAACATGGTTCTCAAACTTTAAGGGCATCAACACCGCTTGGAAGACCCTAGTCAAGAGCTTGTGGCTCCACCCCCAGCTCCACCCCAGAGTTTCTGAGCCAGTCAGTCCAGGGTCAGGCCTGAGAGTAAGCTTTTGTACCTAGTGTTCTGAAGATGCTGATGCTCCTAGCCCAGAGGTCTCACACTGAACTGCTAAAGGCGGAAATTAAGATGTATTGAGAGAAAGACCTGAAAGGGAGGGCCTATGAATAATTCTGGCGTTCTTGAGGCATGTGTCCCGCTGTAGGCTGCTCCAGGCCACGAGCATCGGGGTGTGTAGGAGTCCTTGAGCCTCCAGTTCTTATTAACTGCTTGCTTGCTTGAGGTTTTTGTTTTGTTTTGTTTTTTAATAGAGCCTTATTATGTAGCCCTGGTTGTCCTGGAACTCTCAGCAATCCTCCTGCCTCAGCCTCCTAAGTACTGAGGGTGCAGGTGTGTACTACCCTGCCCAGCTAGGTTTATATTAAATGTCACATGCAATTCTCCTAGTGAGAAAATGCAAAGCAGCTGAGTTGGAGAGTCTAGAAGCATACAAGGGTTGCTTTGTCCCACCCCTTTGTAATTCTGCCTAGTCTCTCCATCCTGCCTTTGAGCACACACCCTCTCATCCGGCTCCAGACCTCTATTCCTGGCCTGTCCACGTGTTCCAGTCTTAGCCCCTCTCACTCTTTTGTTACTCCAGGCTGACCTCTCCTGGAGCTTGCCCACTGGGTGGACTTTTGGCTGAATTTTACGAGAGTCAGACCAAGAAATTGCTTGTCTCATTTGAGGTCACCTTCATGACTAAACATCTGTATGGTGTGGTCATTGCAAATTGCAGTCCATCTTTACCCCAAGATAAATAATCCTCTGAGAATCCAAGAACAACCAACCCCGAACTCTTGGGCTTGTTGTAATAGGAGGAACAAGTCCCAGCAATTCCCTCAACGCTGACTCATCACTCCTGCAATGACAGAGTGCTTGAAAAATGGTTGTTAAAGAGAAAACATGTTGGTTTGCGCAGGAAACGAAACAAGAGTTTCTTTTCTTTCTTTTTCTTAATTTCAGACATAACAAAAGGGTGACCTCTATCTAGGAGCCAGATAGCTGTTGTGTGCCCACCCTAAAGTTGTTTGATTTTTTTTTGTTTGTTTTTATTCTTTTGTCTTTGGGGGCCTGCCACCCAGCTCCCAACTAAACACGTGGAGAATTATTCTTTCTTATGAATTCTTGGCCTTAGCTTGGCTTGTTTCTATCCAGTTTTTCTTAACATAAATTATCCCTTTTACCTTTTGCCTCTGGGCTTTTATCTTTCTGTAAACCTTACTTTACTTATTACTCCGGGCTTGCTGTATAACTGGGTGGCTGGTCACTGGAGTCCTCCTCTCCTTTTTTTTTTTTCATTTCCCCTCCCACATTCTTCTCCTATTTATTCTCTCTGCCTGGCAGCCCCGCCTATCCCCCTCCTGCCTAGCTATTGGCTGTTCCAATCATTATTAGCCCAGTCAGGTGTTTTAGACAGAAAAAGTAACACAGCTTCACAGAGTTAAACAAACGCAATGTAAAAGAATGCAACACATCTTTGCATCATTAAACAAATGTCCCACAGCATAAACAAATGTAACTCATCTTCGACTAATATTCCACAACACACTAATATGCAGCATGTGAGCACATGAAATCATTTGGGGCCCAAAGTTCTGAGTACTGACTAGCAGCCTACAAGATGTGTTTCAAGGCGAGGAGCATAAAATATCTTAATGGGATATGCGTAGAGAATTTTAGAAGCAGTGTATATTGTTCATATAAAATAGAGTGAGCCAAAACTAAAACATAGAGTGGCACTTGAAAAGACCCTGAGATGTGATAGAGTACCACACTTAGCAGGTATGTGTTTGATCAGAAGATGATGCTCAATGATTCGGATGTTTGTGATGGTCCAGCATAGCCTTTGGAAGGTGGCTCACATGATGATATTGACCATCTGGGTACAAAACACGAGAGGAAGTTGTGGGGAATCTGTGTCATCCAACAGCCTCTGTTCTAGGAGAGAAGGGGCCTAATATTTGCATAAATTAATACCAGTTAATGGTGAGACCACTGACAGTCAGCGGGCAGTTAACCAAGAGGGCACCGAGTGCTAGGAATTCAGAGCTCTGGCTGTGTAGGTCTGCGAAGGAGCAGGTGCCCTGGGAGGGATGTAGAAGATTTCATGGAACCAAAGCACTGGTTTCATAGGTAACGAACCTCTGTGAACTGTGGTTCAGCCCTGGTGACGCTTGGTCTGGATGAGAGAGTCCACAGAAAGCAGAGAGGCTGGAGCTGATGGCTTCTCTTCCTTGCTTAGCTGCCCTCTGCCCATCTCATATAAATGCTCATGCACATAAAAATTTGCATAACCTCCTAACCACTGAATATTATTCATTAGTAGATGAATAGCACAGAACTCTGATGTGACCTTCTTACCATGCTCGTTTTATTAATAGGAAAGCACTTGGGAGCTGAGGCTGTCAAACCTCTTTATAAATAAAGCCTAACCCTACCATACATGCTGTCGTCTGGCAGACCATCAGCCACTCTCTACTTCTAAGATGACTTAAAGGTCAAATGGGAGGTTCACAGTCATTCAGGAATCCCTTGGCACTTCCCCCTCAGCTGACCCCCACCTCTCCTCATATTAGCTGGTGCCTGGCTTAAGTTGCTTCCCAGAGCATCACAAGGACTGTGACACTAAGGACTTTGGGCCTTGCCACCTAGCGAGGATTTCTCCGGCTAGCATTATACACCACAGAGGTTTTCGATTGCTAATGCCTGAAACTCCTCATTAGTTTTAAATTTAGATAATTGCACCCTTTTCTTTCAAGCTTCACTGTGACTTTTATTGAAAGAAAGTGCCATTTTTGTGCTTGGGTCCGTGCAAATGTGCTGTCTGAATAAAATGGCATTGAGTTCTTTCTACCAAAAGTCAGCCAGGGTCTGGTGACAGGTCCCCAAATGTCAGCAGGTTGTGGGTCTGTCAGTTTCTTTCAGTCTGCTTGTACTTGGGAGTGAGACACCAAGCCATTACCAACTTGATACAGCCCTCTATTGCCTGCCTTTTGAAGGTATGGAATTGCTCTTGCTGCTGCTCCTCCCTGATGTGGGATGTTCTTCTGTATGCTGTGAATATGTGTTGCTTTTATTGGTTGGTGAATAAAGCTGCTTTGAGGCAGAATATAGCTAGGCGGGAAAGCCAAACTGAATACAGGGAGAAAGAAGGCAAAGTCGAGAGAGATGCCAGCAGCCGCTGGAGGAGTAAGATGCCAGGGCATTACTGGGAAACCACAGGGCACGTGGTGATACACAGATTATTAGAAATGGGTTAATTTATATGTAGAGCTAGCCAGTAAGTAGCCTGAGCCATTGACTAAACAGTTTGTAATTAATATTAAGCCTCGGGAATTGGCATGTGGGAGAGGATGCCAGTTACAACTCCTCCTCTTCTCCTCCTCCTCTCCTCCTTCCTCCTCTTCTCCCTCCTCCTTCTCTTCTTGATGTGTCTCTGTATGTAAATGTGGGCACATGTGTGCCATAGCATGAGCGTGAGGGTCAGAGGGCAGCCTCAGGTTCAGGTGCCAGTCCTCACCTTCCATGCTTTTTGATACTAGGTCTCTTAGTTGCTTGGCTCTGGCGTATGCCAGACTAGATACCCTTCAAGTTTTCAAGGATTCACCACCTGCCCCCGCCCCCATCTCCCCATGCTGAGTTTATAATAGACACTTGTACTTTGCATCAGGCCTTTATTTGGGTTCTGGGGACTTGAACTCGGGTCTTCATGCTTGCATGACAGCTACTGTCATCCACTGAGTCATTTCCCCAGGCCTATAACTGCTTTTTCTTTGTTTTTGTTTTTTGTTTTTTTTTTAAGTGAGACGCTTTATTTAAGAACAGATTTGATTTCATTGTTTGCTTAAGAACTGAGTCTGTCTGTCTATCTTTCTTGATCGGCACTTTGGAAGGAAAGACCTATAATGCTTTGATTAAGTGGGTGGGCTGAGGCTAGCCAGACCAAGGGTTAGGTGGGGCACAGTTTACATAGTAGCCATTTTTATGAACCCAGAGCTGTCAGAACCGAAGCTCACTTTCTTATCTCTCCACTCTTGCCAAACATAAAATACTCATTTTTTCCTCGGGTCTGCATTTCCCTATTCACATGATAAACAGCTGAAGAGTGCGGAAAATTTACATTGTTATTGAAATGATCAAAATCCCTGCCAATAACCCTCACTCATTGAGTTTTTCTATGTGCCAGGTCCTCGGCTCTGCCGCGTTTTGTCTTTTCTGCCCCTGGAGTCAGTGTGTGTCTCCTTCTGCAGCTGAGACAGGGTCTGAGGTTAGAGGGGAGCTGGGCTTTGAATCCACCTCCTCTAATCCCTTAGGTTTGGAAGCTGTACACTTAATCACCATTATGGTGTCTGGGAACGAAAGGGAAAGCCCTCCACAGCACCGGTGGGCTGGATGTTCACTGCCGGCACACCCACAGAGAGCCCCGTGGGAGAAAGCCGCCCTTATTTTCCCGGTGTGGTTGAAGAACAGTTCTCTCTCTCCTTTTTCCTCTGGAAACATTTCCCTGGAATGTTTCTGTTACAAACTAACCTTTAGAAAAGAGGCTATTTGAGAAAGAGGCTATCTATTTTCCTATTTCCACTTACCTGAATGCTTCTGTTACAAACTAACCTTTAGAAAAGAGGTCATTTGAGAAGGGTTTGAGAAGGGGGCAATCTGTACTGCGGTCTGACAGCTACTCACTCCACAGTCTCTTTGACCCGAGTGGGCAGTGCTGGCTGTAGCAGCTTGCCAGCCCCCATCACAGTGTTTAGGGACTCCCCTACCAGTGCCCCCCATCACTCTCAGGGCCCTAGTGTTCACATGCTTTGCCGCTGGTGGGTTTTAAGTTCCTCCTGCCTGAGCAGGCCTTGCAGATACAGTTCCAAAGAATCAGAGTCATTTAATGTCACATTAGCCTTTAATCTGGGTGGCTTGGGTGGTCTCTCCAGTGGCCACAGGACCAGGGGCTTTGATCCTCTATCATTTGGTTGCATTTTGTCCTGTGCACCTGTCAAGTCTAGGCCCTTTGCAGAGGTGGGTCCTGGCTAGTTTATTACATATGTGTTTCTGGTTTCTACTGTTTCTACTTACAGAAAGAACATTTATAGCGTGGGAGGGGGGATATGTTGCATGGTTGGAATATGGTCAGATGGATAAAAGCTTCTAGATGGACTGTTCAGGTTTGCAATTTTGTAATAAGTTATTTATTATTATCATTCTCCTTACCTCTGTAAAGGGATAATTACAGAACTTCCTAGAGTTATGAGGATTACATGAGTTATTTAATTTAGAGTCATAAAGCACTTTGAGATTAATGTTTGGGAGATAAGAAGGACTCATCGAATAGCACAGAAAATAAAGTGGAAGGTGACTGTTTTTGGGTGTGGGCTGGACAGTGCCGTGACAGGCATGGCTCACATAGTCGCCTGTTGTAAAGGTCTCCTGGTGAGTCGCAGGCATCAGCCGTCTTACCAAGTGCACTGAGGTGCTGGCCACGGTAAAGAATCCCAGGAGGCATCCTCGTAAACTGCCCCTTCAGGAAAGGAACAGAAGAAACGCCGTGTAAGAGGAAAAGAGAAGCCAAGGTTGGATAACCTGGCTTGAGCCATTGGGAAGAGTGTTGGTCCCTCTCCATGAACTCACTCATATGTGTGCACACCCAAGTGGGCATGTGTAGAGACTGGCAATGAACATCGGAATTATTTTACCTCATTCTTTAAACAATTTTTATTAATTCTTTGAGAATTTTATACAATTTATTTTGAGCATATCCACCCTTTTCCCCTTTTTCCATCTCCACCCTCCCATCCTTTTTCAACCAACTGTAAGGACTCTTCCTCTTCCTCCTTCTTGCCCCCATGGAGTCTAGTCCTTGCTGTCTGACTAGTCTTACTACCTCATTTTGTGAGGTGGAGTCTTTCTTTGAATCTGGGGCTTGCTATTACAAGTAGAGTAGCTGACCAGAGATGCTCTGGGACCCATTGTCTCTGCCCCTCAGCACTGGGGTTACAAGTGTGTGCTGCTTTGCCCTTAGTTTTTCACATGGATGTTGGGAATACAGATTCACATCTGTATTCTCATTCAACAGGTACTTACTTTAGCCACAAAGCCACCTCTTCAGGTCCCTATTGCCTTCATCCTGGACGGGAGCCCTTCTGGGGGCTGCAGGAGTTTTCAGGAGAGCAAGTCATTGGCCAAGTTTGGATGTTAAGTTTGACAGACTGTTAGACATTGACCCGAACTGGTCATTGAATGGAAGCAGTCGAAAACTTGAAGCTGGAAGATGGGTCCATGATGGTCTCAGGTTTCTTGATGGGACCTGTGGTGGTTTGATTGAGAATATCCAGGCTCATAGATTTGAATGCTTAGTCACCAGGGAGTAGAGCTTTCTGGGAAGTATTAGGAAGTGTGCCCTGTTGAGGAGGTGTGGCCTCGTTGGAGAAGGTGTGTCACTGGGAATGGGTATTGAGGTTTCAGAAGTCCACACAAGTCTCAGTCTTTTCCCTCTCTGCCTGCTGGCTGTGGATCAGGATTTATCTCTTAACTACTTAATGCTTGCCTGCCATGCCTGCCTGCCTCCTGCTGTGAGGAGAATGGCCTAACCTTCTGAAACTACACACAAACCCCCAGTTAAATGGCCTCTTCTACAAGTTGCTGAGGTCATGATGTCTCTTCAGAGCGTTGCAACAGTAACTAGGACAGGGACCAAATGCTGGGAAAAAGCGAAAGGAGTCAGGGAGGGAGTTCTGGGCGTGAACCAGGGTCATTTGAGTTCCAGCTTTCAGAAAATGCCAATCTGGCTCTCAATCTCTAGTCTGCTTTCCTCCCCCTTTCAGTGTAAGAAATGGACTTCTTGGGGGTTGACATTTTATTGGGTTGTTTGTGTCGTTTGCAGTGTCTGGTGAGGGGGTTCATCCATAGACCTAAAAATCAATAAACTAGCATCAGCTACGACCTGATCTCTCAGCAGCCGCGTGTCCTTGGGGACCTCAGTCTCCAGTCTCTGAGACCGAGTTCCCATCCCTGTCAGCTGGTAACTGGTGGCAGCAGCCCATCGAAGGTGGGAGGGCTCTGTGAGTGCCGCACTAATGCTCTGAAGTGGTCCCTCCGGCTGTCACCATGAGCGCTCATGTCCTGCCGTCACATTAGAGGAAGGAACAGCGGCAGTTCACACGTCCTTAAAGCCCTTTCGATTCTCCCTGGACGGAGAATCTCCACTCCACTCACTGCTACTCTTTTCCTCCTCCCCACCCCCCTTCTTAAATTAAACATAAAGGCGGAGTGCAAGGAGACAGTGCAATAAATTTCACACACTTGCCAGTTGCTTAGGTTTCTCTGTAATTGAAACACTTCATCTAGAGATCAAGTCTGGCCTGTGTTGTGGCAATTGCTACATGAATTGCTACAGGTGCAGAGGCATTCAGAGAAAATACAGGCATTAAAAGGAGCGTGTGTGGGTGTGTATGGGGTCATTTCTGTCTGTGAGAGTAACCTTGTGCCCTCTCTCTCTGCCACTCTGGGCCAAGAAGGAAGATCTTCCTTGTTTTGTCACAGACAAGCTCCTCTTCTCTTGTAAATTCAGATGCTGTAGTTGTTTGAAACCACTTAATTTTGATCTGTAAATATTTGAAATCTGGTTTTTATGTCGTAGTCCTTTTTTTTTTTTACTATTTATTGTGTGTGTACATGTATGTATACACATGCTCAATGTACGAAGACACTTGTGTGTGGGTGCACATAGACACGGGCATCCGAACACCTTGGGAATCCTCCATCACCCCTTACCCTATAGTCTCTTATTTGAGCCCAGAGATTGCTGATTTGGCTAGTCTAGCTAGCTCGTTCCTCACTGCCCCTGCCCGCCCCCCAGCCCTCTAACTCTGCCTCCTCTGTTGAGGTTGCAGGTGTGCTACTGTGTCTCTCTGGCACTCACACAGGCGCTGGGGATCTGAACTGTAGTCCTCCTCCTGGCACAGTGAGCTTGTCACCCGCTGAGCCATCTGAGCCCGTCTCTCCAGCATCTGAGATGTTTACTCTCTGCAGACGCTGGAGATGCTTGCAAGCTCCCTCATCTTGCCCCTCCTTCTCTAAGTAGTATGTCTGCTGTGTTTGCATTTATGGTTTCTATGCTTTGAATTTGTGGTTTTTCTGTTTTGCAAGAGTTACTGTCAGTGAGCTGTCTACCCAAAGAAATACTACTATTAGCGGTGGCGGGACCAAGAACATGCCACGGCGTGGTTTGTTTCTAAATCGATACCGGAGCGGTCTGAAAAACGGCTTCCAGATGGCCGTGGGTGATGTGAGGACTGGAAAAAGAAAGCATTAGAAATATCAAAGTAGGAAATTTAATAGGAAAGACCTTCCAGGGCTGAAACTTTTTCTTTCTGGTCTTTCAGTTTGAGGAAGTAAAAAGAATAGGCATGAATGGTGGGAAATTTCCACCAACTTGGGGGGAGAAAACAATAGACAAAATAATTCTTAGCCACTAAGGTGCTAGCACAGGGAGGCACAAGGTCAGAGGATCCTGTCTCATTTGTCTGTGGTGACAGGCTATCCTGCCCCCACAGGGAACGCCTCCCTTGAACAATAGTCATGTCTCCGGGAAGTTGAAATGCATGCAAACAGTTATATAAATATAAATCACATCACTTTGGAACAGTGGTTCTCAACCTTCCTAATGCTGTGACCTTATAATACAGTTCCTTATGTCGTGGTGACCCCCCCAACCATAAAGTTATTTTTATTGCTACATCGTAACTGTAATTTTTCTGTTATGAAAAATTATGTAAATATTTGTGCTTCCCAATAATGGCTTTAGGCGAGCCCCGAGAAAGGGTCATTTAACCCCCCGAAGGGATAGTGGCCCACAGGTTGAGAACAGCTGCTTTGTAAGTAGGCCATGGGTGTGTTTGTAGACATTTCCCAGATTATCTTTAGCAGGAATATATTCTTTTTTTTTTAATAAAAAATAGACAAACTCAAAGTTGATGTGAAAGGGGAAAATGAGCTTGAAGTGTAAGGATAGGTGAGCTGTGACCCTTTAAAAGTGGTCAGTTGCTCACATTTTATGACAAGAATTCTCTTGTCCTGTAGTCAGGCCACATATAACACACACACCCTGCACATAACAGCTTCCAGAAAGGAAGAGACGTTTCACATATCAAAACCCCAGAGCCTGTTTTACTGAAGCCTGGCCAGCCCCTGTTGACATGACCAGGGTGTCTGAGTTCATCTCTCCCGGCAGCTGGAGAAACCCACACACCCCTGCCTTCAGCCGACATGTAGACTTGGGATGTCTCGTGTGTGAGAGATCTAGTATACAGCCTGGTGTACAAGGATAAGGTCACAATCAGGCTGGGGCCCCTCTGCAGCTGCAGCTTTGAGGCCCCCCCCTGCAGTGGTCCTTTTTTTTTTTTTATGATGTGTGTGTGGCTGTCTTGTTTTTTTTTTTTTTTTTTTTTTTTGGTTGTCTGCCTGGGTCAGGATTCTCAGAAAAGGGAAGCAGATCCCCCTCTACATTGCTGAAAATGGAAGGAATCGTCAGCTCGGGGTCAGTATGGAAACCACCGCGTCTCTGCCACTCTGAAATGATTCCATCTGGTTTGACTTGAACTGGACAGGTTGTTCTGGGGCTGAGTCTTTGACAGGGAATCAGAGGTCCCAAGGGTATTCTCAGTTGCAGGCTGGGCAGGCTGTCCATAAAGCACCTAAAACTGGAAATGATGTCTCACGTATGTGTGCTTTTTCCTGAATCAAGAGATTCAGCTCACCCTCTCATGTGAGAAAAGATCAAGAACTGGTTCCAGGGGAGGCTTCAGTTCCTACATCTTGCCTGTGGCCCACCCAGGAGAATTCTTCCTGATGCAGTTCATAGGAACATAGCTGCGTGTGAAACCCGTCGGTGCACCAACAGGCCATACTATGAACAGGTGAAAGGGGTTGCTTCTTCAGGACCAGAAAGATGGACACCCCAAACTGACACCTCTACGGTGCTCCCTTCAGCCTCCTTCTGGCTCCCTCTCCTCCCTTGTGCCTGAGCCTGGTAGAACTTCCTTGTTTCCGTGTTACCGAATGATTGACACTTGTGGAGTAAACATACATATCTCTTTCCCCCAGTTTCCTCTGGGCTCCTGCTTCTCCACTTCTTCAGGATGGTGACAAAGCAAACTCCCCCAGCGGCTGCTTATCATCTCCAACCATAATTAGTAACCTTCCTCAGATCCCAAACTTAATTCCTATTTCTCCAAATCTTATTCACTCTGCGTCTCCCAATCCAACACTCTTGTTCCTAGTGGTCCTTCAGTATCTCTTAGCAGCACTCATCAGTATTCTTCTAGCTCTAGACTGACTGGCTCCACAGACCCCGGGAACAGCCCAGTCACACAGCCCCATCAAACCCACTCATCCACCCTGAGCTCATCATATCCCTCTCTCCCTCAGCCACCCTTCCTCCTGAAGTCCTTGTCTTGGCAAACCATACAACTTGGTCCCTTCCCAGGGTCTTTTTCATCTTCCTACTATATAAATAAAGACTTCTTTATTCTAAATGAACCCTAACAGATTTCATCCCTGTGTCTTGATGCTATACCCCGTAAAAACATTCTCTTCCTCACTCTTGCTAGTCTCATGACCGTATTTCTTGCTTATCTTTGCCCCTCCTGTCTACCCTCCTCATTGCTTCCAGAGTGATCTTTCTGAAACATAAAATAAGCTGTGTTATTTATCTCATTTGTTTAATTGGCATCCGTTGCTTTCATTTCAGGACCCGGCCTCTGGGCCCCACCTGCAGTGCATGATCTTATTCTTGGTCTTTCTTACCTCTCCTCATTCTGCCTTCCTCCCAGCTCCTCGTTTTTCCAAACCGAATTATCTGTAGGTCAGAAGACAGCAGACTTTCATTCACTAGACTTTTTATGAACACTTGGCATTTCAATGCTGTTGTTTTGAGGGGGATCTTACCCCAAAGAACGATTGGAATTTGAATTTCCAAGCCATGTACAAAACAGACATCCTGAGGCCGTCTGTGTATCCACCACTCCTGCCTTTTACCCCATCCCTTGTATTAGCTCTGTGTGGAAAAACCTTTGTGAACTCTAACCTCACCTTTGAAGCACAGCCGTCCCTCATCTCATGGCTTGTCTGTATCTCTATATCCTGCTTTCTCTTCTGTCCGTCCGTCCATCCATCCATCCATCCATCCATCCATCCATCCATCCATCCATCTATCTATCTATCTATCTATCTATCTATCTATCTATCTATCTATCATTAGACAAGACAAGGTCCATGTGTGGACATAAGAATTAGGGATTCCTGTTGCATATACTTTGGCGTAGTAAACAGTAGTTTTACATGTTGTCATGACTGTGTGAACAAGGCTGAGTAAAATGGTACATTTTAAGCCGGGTGGTGATGGTGCACACCTTTAATCCCAGCACTTAGGAAGCAGAGGCAGGAGGATCTCTGAGTTCGAGACCAGCCTGGTCTACAAAACAAGTTCCAGAACAGGCTCCAAAGCTACAGAGAAACCCTGTCTCAAAAAACAAAACAAACAAACAAATGTACCCCCCAAAAGGTACATTGTATTCTCATGGTTTGTTCTTATAGAGACAGGGCTGCCATCCAAGAAAGTCCTTTTCTCTCACCTGTGTCCCCGGAACCCAGCTAATTTCCACTTCTATTTCAAACCTGTGGCTTTCTCCCTATTTGTTCTGAGTCACCTTCTGCATGGCCATGGCATGGCTGAATTCTCGGGTAGCCCTAATCATACTATGCCATGTCTGGCCATCTGCCTATCTCTTTGAAGACGATAGATTTTAGTTATCTCTAGCCATAGAATTTCACTAGATGTGCCAAGTAACAGGGGATATCAAATGAGTGCTTCTTCAGTGATTGGGGAGGTAAAGGAACGAGTGGGTGATGTTCTGTGATAGAATTCTAATACCCTGAAGAAGCCCCATAAGCACAGATAACCAAAGGCCCAAGGCACCTGCTGGGTCATCCCCAGCCTCCTGTGTCTGTGAGATTGTATACTAACTACTAACGTGGGCTCTTATCTTCACTAGGCTTCCTATATAGGCTATCTCTTAGGCACCTTGGAAGCCCTCAGCCTCACCTTTCTCCAGGCTGCCGTGGTGGCCAATTCTACTGGGGTAAGCCATTCTGCTGTCCAAGCTTGATGCTGGGGGTCTCCCAAGTACTTCTGGATTCAGATGAATTACCACACTGAAGGCATAGACTCTTACGTTCCCCCCATATGCTGCCACAGGAGCCAAAAATACATGCTATACATGGGGAAGTTGAGCCACCACCATATAGTGAACTCTGACCCAAAGGGAACAAAACCAAGCAACAGCTGCCAAACATACTCGGCCTCCAAGCACCGCCTTGTCCAGTGCAAAGTCCCTACTATCCTCTGAGACCACCGGGCAGCAAGCTGTGATTCCTTTGAAGCCAGGACCACCTCAGTCCCACCACATCTGGTATCTCCCTACCTCTTTGTTCTTTATCCTTTGTGTGGACTTCTCTGGGGTAGCCATCAAGCCCTGGCAGAGAAGCTTGACCTTGGGCTTTAGCCTAACACTCATTCAAACTTGCCACTCTTCCCTGACAGCCCCAGGCCAGGAAAGGGAGAAGAGGCGAGAACAGGACAGTAATCCAGGCCTCTAGATCGAAGATCCTACAGATTTTAGACTTCAGCCATGAGTTTCCTGTTCACCCTTGGCTGTGCAGCCGTGGGGGGAACTGGTCACTCTTCTTTCAGGGAACTGGCATGTAGCTTACTAGCAGAAAAGGTAGATCAAATTTGGAGCCTGTGAACTGGTTGTTGTTCATACTAATGTTGGTCCCGGGACTTCCTACTTAAAAAAAAAATCTTTCTGATTAAAAAGATCAAATATACAACTTTAAAGGCCAATAATCCAATGGAATGTTACATAGCCACAGAGCAGATAATTATGGCTTTGTGATGAATTGGTTTATGTCTTAGCTTATCTATCTACTTATGTGAACCTGTGAAAGAAACTTGGCCCATCCAAGCCTCTGTTTCTTTAACTAGAAAATAAATGCCAGTAATTGTCCTTTACCTCGCAGAGTTCATGTGAAGATCACATTATAATACAAAGCATGCGGCACCATCAATACTTAAAACTCATAGCTTTAGTTGTCACTTTCCTTTATTTACTTATTTTTTAAGCTTTATTTATTTATTTATTTATTATGTATACGGTGTTCTGCCTGCATGTGTCCTTGCAGGCCAGAAGATCTCATTACTGGTGGTTGTGAGCCACCATGTGGTTGCTGGGAATTGAATTCAGGACCTCTGGAAGAGTCAGTCATTGTGCTCTTAACTGCTGAGCCCCTAATTTTTTAAGTATGATTTGTGAATGGTAGTTTTAACTCTGTGCCAGTGAAATACAACTTTATGGTGAGATTTTGGAATCATTCAAACCTTTATTGGGATTTCAACAGGAATATTCTTGATCTGGATTTTTTTTTTTCCTAGGGAAAGTAAATCACAGGCCTGGTTTTAATCTTGCTATAAGAGTAGATTGGTGTGCGTGTGGGGGGGGTGTGACACAGAATTACATGCAAGCAGTATTGGCCTACTAAGTTTTCAAAGCCTATTTCCCTTTTTAGAGTGTTTTCATAGTCTTTATAAAAAGGTTGATATCAACCTTAAATTAACACATTTTGAGGGGTGGGGCAGAAAGGTTTTTAAGTTTTGCTCTGGTTGAGAGAAGATCCCAGGAAGTAGCCTCTTGGTCCTCAGGCAGATCCCAGTTTCTTCCTGCCAGTGGATGAGAACTGCTTCTTCTTTGGAAATATGTAATCAGGATCAACAGTGTACCCTGGTGATTTCATCTCTTTTATAGAACTATATTGAGAGGCATTACACTTTAGGGCCAGCAAGATGACTCAGCAGGTAAAGGTGCTTGTCACCAGGCCTGACGGCCTGAGCTTGATCCCTGGCTCCCTCGTGGTGGACGGAGAGTACTGACACCCACAAGTTGTCCTCGTATTTCCAGATGTGCACGAGGGCACAATAAATCAATGAACAGATAAGTAAATTTCTTTTTAAAGAGCTTTAAACTGTAGTTATTTTTAACTTTTATTTTGTAATCAAGCTTCTAGCTCAGGTCTTCTGCTCTCCCAGCTCTGGCTGCTTTCCTTCAGTGTGACCTGAACTGAGTGGCAAGGCTACCCCCATTCCTCATGGAGTGGACACTCCAGCCAACCTCTCCAGAGTCGCTAGTGACCATCTGGCCCCATTATGTTTTTCTGTGATGCTCACTGGAAAAGTCTACGTGTTCTGGAAAATTCTCTCTTGCCTCCATGACCCCTTGAAGGATTCTGTTTTTTTTTTTTTCTGGTTTCTCAGACCTTTCACTCCAGGCCCCCTTTTCCTTTCTGAGTCTCCCCTGTGCCATGAGCGGAGCTGCTCCTAAGGTCAGGCAGCCCCTAGCTCTGTGCTTCCTCTAAGAGATAGCCTGCTGCTTCTGCTTTACACACGTCTGTCCTGGATGACTGTAAAATCTCCCCCCTCCCCACTTTTTCCACATTTTCTGTAACCAGTCTACTTTTAAACCCTTGAATCTCAGCATATGCCAGATAAAACTCACTTCCCACCTCCACCTCTAATTAGCTGAACTCCGTACTGAACCACCCCTGGCTTCCTTAAGAATTGTTCTGGGTTTTCTCTCTCTATTCAGCTACTAATGGCATTAGCGGTCCCCTCACCACCAAGCTTAATCGCTCTCCCTTATCACTGTTACTTTTATTCTGCTGAGTGAAGAATGACCCAAGGATTCCTCTTGGCTCTAAGTGTTTCCTCTGCTTTTATCTTCTTGATGGGTCAAGGGTTTTCTCCTAACAATCAGCAGGCCCCTGCTTTTTCGAACATGTGGAGGTTTGTGTGGGAAAGGGTGTGTGCTAGGCAGGGTTTTCTTGGTCACCCATCTCCAAGAGAGCACTCAGATAAAGGGTCGGGTTTTCCTGCTGTGATGTGGATGTCACTGCCCATGGTTGCACAATAAGAGGTGACGTGCTGGTGATGTGTTCGGTGGTTCTGAAGGCAGATGTCAGGGAGAGCAGTATGGGGGTTTACACCAACCTAGGCAGAAGCTGTTTTCCTAAACGGAAAGGAGAGGATGGGGGAACAGGAGAGAGAAATTGTGTGTTTTTCAAGACAAGGCTGTGTTGGGCTAACTTCTCTATAGATCTGGACAAGCTTCAGATGTATTGCCTGGAGCTGTTGTCTTCTAGTCCTTGTTTATCTTGGTCTGGAGAATGTGGGAGGGTGCATCTAAATTGCAAAATCCATGCTTTGGCAGAAGTACAGTTCAATTAGGATAACACCACACACTCGTGTCAGAACGACACGCCTTTGGATACGGTTAGCATGCTGCATAGAGAGACTTGTGGTCACATCGATGCTCTCTGTTGACTGAAGTGGGCTGTGGCAAACCTGGGATGGCTCTATAGCACATTGTCCCCTCAGCTGCACAGGCTGGGTACTTCACACTGTATGGTCACCGCACACATAGGTGGCCATGGGGCTAGGGCCTCAGAATTGTCCAGTGTGATGACCCGAGGCAGGTCACCTGAGGCTGGATAGACAGATAGGGCCTATTGAGGGATGTGGGAAGGGAAAGAAGCTCCGACCCCAAGATCTAGTTTGTCTTTTATGCTGACAGACGGCCAGAAACCTTCAACCTGTGCAACCAAAATTACCTACAAAGATAGTGTGTTTTTTTTCCAAAGTCCTCTCAAACAAGAAAGTTAAAAATAGCAGCTATGATTACTTAGAGTCAAGATGTTTGTAATCTTGAATATTACCAGATCAACACTCCTCACACCCATAAATGTGCAAACATCAGATTCAGAAAACACCTTACGCTTCCATTTGCAAAAGTTACCTCATAAGAAAAATAAAGTTAAGCATTTTAAACTTTTAAACCTTGTCTTCCATTTTAAACTCTGCTTATCATTAAGCCTTTTTATAAATTATATCCTTCAGGACCTGTAATTTAGAAAGCTGTAAGAGCATGCATTAACTTATGAAGACATTTAAGATTGACTGTCTTGCTGGGTGTGGTGGCACAGACCTTCAATCTCAGAATTCAGGAGGCAGAGGCAGGTGGATCTGTGTGAGTTCAAGGACTGCCTAGTCCACATAGTTACAGGACTACATTATAAAATCTTGTTTTTAAAAATAATAAGAATGAAAATAAGGGAGGGACAGAGGGAGGGAGAAGGAGGGAGAGAGAGAGGGAAGGAAGGACGGAAGGAAGACTGATCACTTTAAGAGCCAGCACACAAGTCTTAGGGTGGTGTATTCCTCTCCTGTTTGTTTCTCTTTGACCAGGAATTTAGTCAGGAGTCTGGTTTACCTGAGCGGAGGTCCCTGAGGGACAAGGGAATTCCAAGCGCTGCTGGTGCTATGTAGCCTGTGACTCCCTGTGTGGCTGTTGACAGCTCTGCTTCTCACCCAACACTCATTTCCAGAGCCCCAGGTCATGCTGGCCAGCTGTTTCCTGTATGAGGCTGAAACTTTAACCATGACCTCCTTTCACCCCAGATTTCTAAGGTCTCCCCTTTTCTTCCACTTTCACTTCCTGAAATACCATTGCCACAAGAGTCAGGTCATTGGGTTTGCATTACACTCGCTCTCTTGACCAAGCTTCACCCTTGGTTAATGGAAACATGGACGATGACGGACGCCATCAGCTGAGCACTTGTTCCTTACTAAAGGTCTCAGGCACTGCAGCGTCTATTTTCATCTCACAGGAGCCTTTGAGAAGAGATCCCTATCACTGTCAGCGGAAGCAGGCTTAGAGGTCCTAGGAGGCATTCCCTGATGCAGCCAACAATGAGGAACTTGGCTGGCTAGCCTAAAGGGCTTGTGCTCTGTTACCGTTCATTGTGAACCTTCTCCTAAAACATAGGTCAAGTAGAGTATTCCACCATCCTTCCTGTATTCCCAGCTCCCAAGACCTGTGGTCATCCTCCATAGCACCCTACATCATCGTCATCATCATCATCATCATCATCATCATGCTCAAAGCTTCTCAAACATGGTAGAGAGGGCTATATACTTTGCTTTTCTGAGATTCCATAGTATATTAAAAAACTCAAATTCTAAGACAAGATTAGAAAAATCCCTTTTCTGTAACTTTTCATTTCTCCAAATTAGCCTTAGATATTTATGCATGTACCTAGAACCTATAATGTTAACATAATTTTGTTAGGCGCACAGTAACTATAGGAGTTTCAATAATACTTATTTAACTCCCCCTGCAGAATCGTCTGCTATTGGGACATGCATTTAAGGTTGTAGAGAGAATCTGATGGCTGTCCTTTCACTGTGATATTAGATGTCCTTCCAGAAATGAGGACATTGGGTAGTTGGCATTTCTAGAGCCTGCATTATTTATTTCTACCATAGTGTCAGAGTTTACCAACAGTCATTACCCATGATGGTGAGATTTGTGAATTACCTTCGAAGTCAAAGGGTTTAGGGTCGAAATCCCCACAGTACCTGAACTTGAGTAAGCCATCTCACCTCTCTGGCCACCACCCTGCCATCTCTCAAGTGCTGGCATTAGCAGCATCTTCTTTCAAGGTTGATGAAAAGAACACAGGTAATGATGTACCTCATCTGCCCCATGACAGAAGTGGGCCTGACTGACGCTTGGGTCAGACTTGAGGAATGGGAGACAGGCATTAGCATCATTATCAACCAAGCTTCCCTTCCCTGGGCCTCTCAGCCTCTGACAGCCTTAGAGAAGAATTCATGGCCCCAGGAAGACTCAACAGCAACTAAATTCTTGCCAGAGACAAAGCCCATCAAGAAAAAGAATGTGTAGACTTTGGCTTTTTATAGAAAGTAGTCCACCGGAACCCTCCCACAGTAACTGATTTAATAACTACTCCAAATTTTGAAATTACCTGTGTTTTCAGGATGTCCCTGCTCTTGTTATGACTTGCCTGGCATCTGCTCAGCGGCAGTCACCACTGAGGTTCCTTCCTCCTGTGTTTACTGAATTCTTTGGCAGCCGTTCCTGTGTTTTAGTCAAGGAATTTCATTGAGAAAAGCTCTATTTTAAATTAAAGACTTGTTGGCCAGATATAGAGTGCCTGAGGCCCTTTGGCTCCTGGCCACCCTTTTGTTGAAGGACAGACCAACATGGCAACCCACAACTAGGGCATCCTCAGTGTTTCAGGACATCTGGAATCTGCCTCCTGTGCCTTGGGTACATCCCAGAGCATAACATCCCAACTGCCCTGGGCATGTAAAAGCATGGGCCATTTCTTTTCTTTTGCCACAGCCTCCCTCTAGATGACCTGATCTTCTGTCTATGGTGGTGACTTCTGGATTTGGCTCTTCAGCTCTGAGCTCTAAGCACCTAGTAGACACATCTCTTGAATACATAACAAATATCTGTAACATATATAAGTGTGTCACCTTTTAAAAGAAATGCTTCCCTGGATATGGTGAGTCACACCCAAACTCCCAGCACTTGGGTGGCCCAGGTAGGAAGATGGGGGTAATTCTAGGAGATATTTTCTTCATAAAAACAGAAAAAAAAGGGAAGGAGACCAAGGAAGG
This sequence comes from Microtus pennsylvanicus, assembly GCF_037038515.1. Taxonomy (NCBI): domain Eukaryota; kingdom Metazoa; phylum Chordata; class Mammalia; order Rodentia; family Cricetidae; genus Microtus; species Microtus pennsylvanicus. The sequence goes on from NC_134592.1 coordinate 25,209,415, forward strand.
GAAGGTATGGAGGGAAGAAGACAAGCTCATTTCCCTAACAAATCTTGACTTTTCTTCCAACTCCAGTCAATGACTCTATCACACACGCAATCCTCAAGCAGAATCCCAGGAGCGTGTGGCTTGCTGCCACCAGTGATTCTACTTTTCCTACCTGTTCATTCTCCCGTCCTCCCACTTCAACCTGCGCCAAAAGGCTCTTCAGCATCCCTCATGGGTAGGAAGAACCCTTGGCAGGAGTTGATCATTTCAGCTCCAGGAAACCATGGACTGTTCGCCGGCACCATGTCTCCAAAGCGGCGAGCTAATGTTCACATGAGCTCAAAAAACAAGGCAGGAGAAAGAAAAATTTAACCTCCTGGACAGAGAATATCCTTATAATGTGTTCCAAATGCTGCATGCGTAACTCCGTGCATTTTGTTTTGACTTTTCTTTGATTTACTACATCCCGTGGCTGCTACAATGGCTGATTTTAGTTGTGGTTCTGTACCTTATCTCAACTGGGATGTTACTAAAGAGAGGTTGTTTCTCTACTGGGATATTACTAAAGAGAGGTTATAGCTTCAAGTTTTTGAACTCCAGACTGACTCCATTTCCCATTTCTTTTAAAACCTTTGTAATTTTTTTTCCTTTTACTATCTGAAAACCAGAAATTTTGGCCAATTTACATAACCTTGTTCTGAAGACACAACCAGTCACTCAGAGATGTGAAGAGCCTCTGCTTGCTATCCCACAGTTCTGAGGCCCCACCTCCGCGTAGCTGAGTGGGTTCTCTGCTCAGCTGAGCTCACGGGTTGTGCGCTCGCCAGAACTCAGGCTCCTGTGGCAGAATTCAGTTCTGTGGCTGTCTGCTTGCAGCCCTGACTAAAGGCTCGTTAGCTGGGAGAGGCTCACTTGCATAATCTCCACTTCTTAAGGTCCACTGAATAGTAAACATAATTATATCCATCAAATCCATTTTGCCAGGTAGTGACCACAGGAGAAACAGAACCGTGGGACTAATGACAGGGTGCGGGGGTCCTGGGATCATCCCAACACTCTGCTCCCCACCATGGGACTAATGACAGGGTGAGGGGGTCACCATCTCAACACTCTGCTCCCCACCGTTTATTTCCCCACCCTTTAAAAATCCGTTAGCATCACAGTCACCTATCTGTGTATATCAGAAAATCTAGTTATAATAGCATAAACAAAAATAAATGTTTTCCCACAAAGCGATAAGAAGGTGAGTGATTAGGGTTACTGGTGCAGAGGCTTGGTGACATCAGAGCCAATAGATCTGATCCTTCTAGCCTCTCCTTCGTATGCTTACCCTACCTCCAACAACCATTGCCATTTTCCCAAAAGGAGCAGTCAAATGGGAAGGATTATAGTTACCAGACTACATCTGCCTTCTTCCCTGGGAGAACAAGACAAAGATAAGAAAATACCTCCCAGAACTATGTAACTCACTGTCTATCCATCTGAGTCTGACTGATTGGTCAGAACTTGGTGAGGTGTCTACCCTAAGATCCAAGGAGGCTTATATAGGACAGAGTGCAGAGTTTAAAGGCTTGTCCTGTCCTAATTCTGCCGTGACCTTGAACTCACCTATGCTGTCTCTGAGCCAGTTCCTTTGAATATCAACTGAAAGAAATACCTGGTTTAGTTATCTCAGGGTTACTGTACGAATATTGAGATCTAAAGCATAGGCCCCTTGATAGATACACAAGGCCTTGGGTTTGATCCTTAACAAAAGGAAACCTCCAAACAGCCTTAAGAAACTGAAGCAACCCATGAAGATGTTTACATTATGGAACTTTATGTTAATTGTAGTTTAGGATAACTCTGAAATCAGAATATATTGTGTTGACTCTCAGAAAGCTGAGCGCACACATACACACACACACACGTGTGTGTGTGTGTGTGTGTGTGTGTATTTAAAGTATTTTTATTTCTTGCTGGACAGTGGTGGTGCACACCTTTAATCCTTGGGAGGCAGAGACAGGCGAATCTCTGTGCGTTCAAGGCTAGCCTGGTGATCTACATAGTAAGTTCCAGGACATCCAGGGCTACACAGAAAAACCCTGTCTTGAAAAATCAAAAAAAAGCGTGTTTTTTTTTTTATTTCTCAAATTAGTTACATTTAACAAACTATGACATCTTAACTTCATTGAAACTTAGCAGTAATATTTTGTTAGGCTTCTTGGAAAGACTTAGAGTTATACACAAGAAAGATGGCCATCAGAAGCGACCCAGAAACCACAGCACTAAAACATAGCTGATAGCAAATTATCCATACCATCCACCTTCCTTCACACAACAAAATACTAGTATTTTTGTTTTAAGAATATGAAATCAGTTAAGCCAAGGAGAACTTGCCAAGACTGAGTAAACTATCACCTGAGACTAGAAGACTTTAGTAGGCCATGTGGTTCTATGACACGCAGTCGGTGCCTGGGATGTCTATCACTCGAAGTCACTGACTCAGGAAGGAAGCAGAGACCTGAGGCAATGCCTAACCTGATTTTCAAGCCAAGTGTGGCTTTGACCTTTGACTCTGGATATGGGGCCATAGTATTGTTGGATAGCACAGTCACAAAGATTATTTCCAAAGAAAAAAATCATATAGTCAGGTAATTTGAAATTATGACTTAAGAAGAAAACATTGCCTCATCACTGGAGGGATTTACTGTATCCCTGCCTGAGACCTTTCTTTTCCTGACTTATAAAAGTTCAAGAAGACTTGAAATTAACTTCCAGGTATAAGGCGTATTTTTCCAGATAGGAGGTATTGTCAAATTACCTTTAGATAATCAGAGCCAGTCTCCGATTTAAAAAAAAAAATTGTGAACACAGCCCGGAAAGAATGTAGGGGAGGATTCCCAGTTCTGGCTGTAACTGGCAGCAGAATGGCCTGTCAGCAGTAATTAGTCACAAAACAAAAACCATTTTTAGGCATTGCTCAAGACAGAGTGCTAGATTTGCTTCCAGGGGTCAGGAAAACTCAGGAGGTGAACTCCACCGGTGATGGCCTCGGCTCTCTTCCAGGGCAGAGTTTCCTGACTGCCAGGGCTTTAAGCTGTACTTAAAATCGCAGTACTGTGAGCTAAGGAAATAGAGATCAGGATTTGGAGCAGTGTCAGCCCCTGGACTCTTCAGGAGGGAGCATGTCCTGTCACGTTTGCTGTTGTTATAACAAAATAACCGATGCCAGCTAATGCATGTGGAAAGAAGAGGTTTATCTGACCTGGGATTCCAGTGGTTGGAAGGTTCAAACTGCATGGCGTCAACGTCCTGGTAAAAAGCTTATGGCTGTGCCCCGGTATGATAGAAAAACTGACTGAGAGACAGCCATGTGTCTAGGAGAATCAAGGCATGAGGCAGCTGAAGTTCACAACAACCTGCCCTTATGAAATGGCATTATTCTGTGTGTGAGGTAGAGCCTCTGTGATTTAATTTATCTATGACGAGGCTCCACCCTTTAAAGATTCCACCTCCTCAGCACTGCCCTAAGGACATCAATATTCCAGTGCCCAAACCTTGGGAAGTAGCAAGTCTGGTGGAGACAAGGAGCTGTTTGGGGAAGGTCTATGGGGAGCAGAAGTCTGTTAGAGGAAACTCAGAGGATCTTCGGTAAGACTGGAGTGCATATCCACAGACTGCAACCAAATAAAGTTTCCTAAGATGCTGTTCTAGAACCAAGAAGGTCCCGAAGATTACTGGGAGTCAGTCAATCCCGAGGGGCCTTGGTGGTCCATCTTGATCTCAGTAAAGAACCTTGCTAGCCATTGTTACTCTTCCAAGCATCCAGCCAAGATGCAGAAAGCCTTGGGGGAGGGACCAGGATACACCTAGAAGACAGACCAATAAAAGAGATGGAACGAAAGGGCGGTTCTTCCCATGTGAATACCTTGTGATTGAATTACTCCATATTTACTGGACAAACTGACATGCAAAACCAGAAACGCTCCATAAACTTCACATGAGTTTTGAGAAACCTTAGAGTCAGCTGCTGAAAACTGAAGATTTAAGAAGAAAATCTTGAAGTGTGTTTTTAAAAATACATTCATGCACAGGTAATTAAATTCAGCTCCTCACCAGAAGTTCATTTTGGCGACACATTTTGATCCAAGATCTCATTTCTACAATAGTTAACAATATAAACTTACTAATTAAACATTTTTACACCTTAAAAAAATCAGTTTTGAAACCTGGTGTGCATTTTGTCCTTGAAGAGTAACTCAGTCTGTGGCAGGTCCATCTCAGGAGTGGCAGTCATTGAACAGCTGTCACCTTCAAATTGAACAATTTTGATAAACGAGAGAGGTGACACAGTCTATTGCCTCTTATCTAGATCCTCTCCCGAACCAGCATACACCAGTGTTTTAATGCGCCTTCTCAGAATAGCTGCTATCTCAACAGTTTTTGAGAGCACACCTACTATGTGATTAAACATACTCATTTACTCGGTACATAGCAGGGCCTACTCTAAGAGTTGGAGACCTCTGGAGGACACCAAGGACACAAGGTCCCCTACATGAAGAGGATTGAGACCCACATGAACTCAGAGACTGTGGTAGCATGCACACAGTCTGTATGGGTCTGCACCAGATGGGTCCTAGAGCTGAAAGGAGAAGAGGGCACGGGCCCCACTCCTAACCCAGGAGCAATCTCCAATTGATAACCACGTGCAAATGAAAATTTAGTTTCTTCCAAGGGAGTCAGTCACACTGGGGAAACAAACTCCTGTGTTTGGTTCTTCAAAACAGGGTTTCTCTGTGTAGCCCTGGCTGTCCTGGAATTCACTCTGTAGACCAGGCTGCCCTTGGACTCAGAGATCTGCCTCTGCCTCCTGAGTGCTGGGATTAAAGGTGTGTGTTACCACTGCCCAGCCAAACAAACTACTCTTGAGTATAAACTGCGTTCCCTGCAGTAGATGACTAACAGAAAATGGACTCAGTGGTGTCTTTGAAGATTCCTTGTCTCGATGTCTTATCATGGCTTTTCCTTTTTAAAAATTTTTAATCTTTTTATATATAGCCCCTCCGCTTAACCCTACAGGTCCTTTGAGTATATATTAAAGCTTTCAGTTTAGTGCTGTTGCGGAATTGCTGAATGCACAAATAAGTTGGTCTCTTTTTCTTGTACCTTTTCTTGGGCTCTTTCCGTTTGTTTGTTCTGTCATAGTCTGATGTGTTAGTTTTGTTTTATTATAATTTATTTTATTATTATCCCATAAAAGCCTGTTTGTTTTCTAGTGAGAGCCACACAGAAGGTAGATCTGGATGGGAGAGGAGTTGGGAAGGAGCTGAGAAGGGTAGTTGGAGGGGAACCCATAATCAGGATATATTATGTGAGAAAAAAATCTATTTTTAATGAAAAGGAAAAATAACTATTAAAAACAGAGAGTTGGAGACAACAGGAAAGATGTCCTCCCTTTCCTCTGGAAACGCTTGGGCTCATTGGCAGCTGACCACAGCGGCAGACATTTTCATTACCACTGGATATGAATATAGGCTACAGTGGGAGCGTCCCACAGAACAGGAACGGGGCATGAAATTTGTGGGAGCTGGGGATGGGTACACTAAGTTCTTGAGTTCCAAAACCGAGTTTGGCTAATGTAAGAAGGGGATGATGTACCAACCTTTTGTGCTACCAACCAGCTATTAAGTCATGACACAGAGACTTATTGTTAGTTTTGAATGCCTGGTCTTAGTTTAGCTTATTTCTAGCCAGATTTTGTAACTTAAATTATTCTGTTTCTCCTCTTTTATGTTTTGCCTCTGGGTGTTTAACTTTTCTTTATACTCCCCAGCTGGCTGGGTAGCTGCCCCCTGGTGTCTCCCTCTCTCTCCTCCTTTTCTTCTCTTCTCTCAAGCCTAGATTCCTTCTCCTATTTTTTCTCTCTGCCTGTCAGCCCCACCTATCCTTTCTCTGCCCAGCTGTTGGCCTTCAGCTCTTTATTAGACCAATCAGATGTCTTAGGCAGGCAAGGTGAAACAAATGCAACACATCTCTACATAATTAAACAAATACAGCATAAACAAAAGCAACACACCTTTACACATTAAAGTAATATTCTGTAGGATAAACAAATGTAACACATCTTTGCATAGTTAAAATAATATTCCACAACCAAATGAACCTATGGAAGGTATTGGAGAAGTCGTTGGATTGATTGCCAGATAACTGCCAAACAGCTTGGGATTCTTGGTTAAGAATAACAAGACCTCGACAGCAGTAAACAGAGCTAGGCTAATGCTGAAGTTCTGACTCGGTTGGCATATTTGGTCCTGTCACTACTGAATTTAGATACTACGACCACTGGGCTTAGTCCAAGTTTCCATTGCTTGCTATGTTACTTGTGATTTGCTCAGAGTCTGTGTACCGTTCAGGACTCTCTCAAGATGCTAATGTCTTCTGTCAAATCACTGGATCACCTGACTAGAGTGACGGAGAGTATTTTTTTTCAAAAAATGAGGGAGATTTTTGAATATTTGGTGAGAAAAGCAAATAAGCAAGCAACGATAACAGCACAACAAACATACCCATTATAAAGTTTCAAAGCAAGAGTCTACTACCTTCTCTTTCTTTGGATTGAGTGGCTACCACTTAGAGTAAATGCTGGTTGAATTAAACCCCTGGTAAAGAATGAGCTAATTCTTTAAGATGAGTAGGAGCCCATTAAATAACAATGTAGGGAAAATATAACCCAAGGATATTTCGGGTTTATTAGATAGACACATATATGACCAAATGACCAAACCAACCAAAGTATGCATAGAAACAGTCTTTCGTAGAAAACAATTCAGTTTGTCTGGAAGAAGGGGCTCACACGGGGAGACAGCAGCAGAGGAAGTCCTGTCCTGGAGCTGCAGTATGTATCCAGCTCCCGGCAGGTACAAAGTTCTGCACTCCATGCTAAGAGCTCGCAGCAGGCAGGCTGCACAGCCCCTGCGCTCAGGAAGCCTCTGTGCATTTCTCACTCTTGCTTTATTTTGTAGCAATTGAGGAGCTTTTAAGGAGAACTGTAGCATAGCCATTTACAGAGTGTTGGAATCCAAGAAGCCGCAGAATGGGGCCGAGTGCAGGGAGACTGTAAGAGACTCGTCACTAGGATGAGAGAAAAGGAGGCTGAACCAGACTTCAGCAGTGCAAATGGAGCGAGCCGGTCCAATGCATTCTTCAAGACTAGTTTGGTGCTGGAGAGATGGCTCAGAGGTTAAGAGCACTGGTTGTTCTTCCAGAGGTCCTGAGTTCAATTCCCAGCAACCACATGGTGGCTCACAACCATCTGCAATGAGATCTGGTGCCCTCCTCTGGCATGCGGACATACATTGAGGCAGAATGTTGTATATATAATAAATAAATAAATCTTAAAAAAACAAATACACAAATATTTGAAAAAAAAAAGACTAGTTCACCGCGCCCGACACCACTCCTGCGCCTTTGTGATAAGCAGCCTGTTGTGGAATATTATTTCAAGATGTGTTATATCTGTTTATGTTGTGGAACGTTTGCAGAGATGTGTTGCATTCTTTTATGTTGCATGTGTTTAACTCCATGAAGCTGTGATTCTTTGCCTGTCTAAAACACCTGATTGGTCTAAAAAGCCCTGAACAGCCAATAGCAAGGCAGGAGAAAGGATAGGCGGGGCTGGCAGGCAGAGAGAATAAATAGGAGAAATCTGGGCGGAGGAAGGAGGAGGAAAAGAGATCAAGGGGTGAGAAAAGGGGCCAGCCAGCCGGCTGTGGAGTAAGAGTGTAAGATTACAGAAGTAAGAGAAAAAAAACACAGAGGCAAAAGGTAAAAGGGAGAACTTAAGAAAAGCTGGCTAGAAACAAGCCAAGCTAAGGCCAGACATTTATAATCAAGAATAGTCTGCAGCTGGGCGGTGGTGGTGCACGCCTTTAATCCCAGCACTCGGGAGGCAGAGGCAGGCGGATCTCTGTGAGTTCGCGTCCAGCCTGGTCTAGTTCCAGCTAGTTCCAGGACAGGAACCAAAAGCTACGGAGAAACCTTGTCTCGAAAATCAAAAAAAAAAAAAAAAAAGAATAAGTCTCCATGTGTGATTTATTTGAGAGCTGGGTGGTGCGCCCCCCCCCACACACAAAAGAGCAAAAGCTAAAGAGTAAAAACCAACAACAGCAGCAGCGTATAAGTTATTGCAGGCCAGCCGTGCCATTACCATGATCCATTCCTAAATGGCTTTGTCTTTCCCTCGTGCTCAGAGCCCCCCCTTCCAGATGAAGGTACAGGTGAGCCCTGGGTAGTCTGGACCCTTCTCTACTCCTGCGGTTCTGCAGGACAGGTCATCAGAATAAGTTAGGGAACAGAGGTGGCTGTCTAGATATCCGAAGCTGACTACAGAGATAGTGTTGGTCTCTTGTGTGCCCATATACTCTAAAAGTTCAAAACTCTCTGTGTCCAACACAATTTGCCTAGTACCAGCTCCTGACAGTGTCAGCCCCTTGACCATAGGGCACGCCATAAATATTATTGTGACTGATAACTCATCTTCAAGCTGCTGCTGAACACAGCGAGGAATGTCGATGTCCCCTACGCATACCCTGGAGTCACTGTCCACTCCTAAACCCTTAGCAGGTTTCCATTTCCCAAGGGATCTTTCCTTTGGTGTTTAAGGTCCCTCGGTCCTTCTTTTCCACATTTCCCCAGTACATACCTCCACTCTCATCAGCTGCCCAGAGATAACCCTTACCAAGACTATTAGCCTCCACTCACACTGATCCATCTGTCCCCAGGAAAGCCTTACTCTCTCCTTCTCGTGTTCCAGAACCCAGGGCATCCTTCATACCCATGCAGCCTGCATCAGGCCCTTGTTTTCAATTCTCAGAGATCTCTCGACCGCTGGCAGTCACACCACCCCCATATGTCCTTCAGCGGGCAGTTATCCCAGACTTGTATTTGCTATTCTGTCTTGTCTCCCCCAGCTAAGTTATGGCTGCCTGAGGATTGCTATCTCGAAGGACAGTTGGCATGTTTTTACAGAGGACCGACCTGAGACAATCTACTTAAGACTCCTATCCCGTCAGCCAAGAGCACTCTCCAGCTCCACGTTTTAGAGCCTAAATGGTGCGGACCATAGCAGCCCCAAGACTTCAGTGGAATCTCTGGTATCTCCAAGTCACTCTTGCTGCTGATTCTGAGTCACCACTCATCTGTGGTGGCTGCCAGCCTCACTTCATGATTCACGCTCTAAAAGTGGGGTGAGGTTTTGACTGAGGAATTGATTCCAGTCTGAGCCTAGCCTCACAATTACTGGGTTCCTCTGTGGGTTTTGAGTAACTCGCATAGCGCTTCTCACGACAAGTACCTAGAAGGCATTTCACAGGATATGCTGGGACATTCCCTGTAACAAGTATTCTGTCAGTCTTTCCTTGGACTGTTCAGTATTGACATCTGGCTCATGCCTGACCTGGGATGGATGAGCTAAGGAAGAGCAGAGAGTTCCCAGGGGCCCCTTCTTCCATTTATTCTTGCTGAGTGATGGTTTTGGTTTCTCACGCAGAATGTGCTTCTGTCTGAAAAGAGGAAGCTGACCTTCTGGGCCCCGGAACCAAGCACTTATCTCTACCTAGCATCTGAGAGACCTGTTCTCTCAGCAAACACAATGAGGGAAAGGGGAAATCACTGGAAGAGGACGCATCAGTGGCAGAAATAGGGCAGCTAAATAAGTCTGTACTCTAATCCAAACACTTTTCCAAAAGAGCTGTGCCACCTCAGCTGAGACACGGAACAACTGTGGTGATGACGATAGCCAACGCTTGCATAGGGTTTGGAGCGGAGCCTGGCCCAGCGTAATCCCTCTGTGAGGTCACTGAAGACGGACCCTTAAAAGAAATCCCACACTAGCTCAGAATTGAGAAATAGATGGTTATTTATTTAGGGGTAGACTCACAAATCAGAATCCTCCGCTTGAATGATGATCAGAAACCGAATCCCGCAGCCGGAAAAGAGACCGGACGCATGCCCTACATCAGTTTATATAATATAAGCGACCACGCCCCCCAGTGGGCGGGTAACCACTGGCTGTAAGACTTCCTACAGCAGGTCACCCGATATTGTCGTTGTCACTTATTTGTTTCTTTCCAAGACAGAGTCTCATGTAAGCCCAGGCTAGTCTCAAACTGTATGTATGTAGCTAGGGATATTCTCGACCGTCTAATCCTCCTGCCTCCACCTTCCGAGTGCTGGGATTGCGGGTGTGTGCCACCGTGCTCACAGTGGGGTTGAGTCCAGGGCCTTGTGCATGCTAGGCCAGCAGCCCACCAGAGGCTCAATAACTCCAGCCTACCCTTGTTGTCAGTACAGGGGGCTTAGTATGCCCACTACTAAACATCAGCGGCGTTCATGATCCCACTGAGTGCTCTGAATGGTGAAGTGAGTTTTGTTCTTTTTGGTGTACAGAAGTAAACTGGGACTTAAGCAGCTTGAATTATGAGTTCAAGCATTCGTGCAGGCTAATTTTATCTCAGCTTGACAAAGCCGAGAGTCATCTGAGAGACGGGAACGCCAATTAAGAAAATGTCTTCCTAAGATTGGCCTGTAGGCAAGCCTGTAGAGCACTTTTAAATTAGAGATTGATGGGGTGGGCCCAGCCTATTGTGGCTGGGTCCACCTCTGGGCAGGTTGCCCTGGGTTCTATAAGAAGCAGGCTAAGCAAGCCATGGAGAGCAAGCTAGTAAGCAGCATCCCTCCATGGCCTCTCTGCATCAGCTCCTGCCTTCAGGTTCCTGCCCTGTTTGAGTTCCTGCCCTGGCTTCCATCAGTGCTGGACTATGACCTGGAAGTGTCAGCTAATTTAACCCTTTCCTCCCAAGTTACTTTGGTCATGGTGTTTCATCACAGCAACCGTAGCTCTGTCTGGGACAGCATTCAGCTCTGGACTGGGCCACACAATGGATTAGCAGATAAAGGCACTTGCCACCAATCTGCTGACCTGTGTTTGATACCGGGAACTTACATAGTGAAAGGAGAGAACAGATTTCTGCAAATTATCCTCTGACCTCCACATGGTTTGCATGCACACACATACATAAATAAGTGTGATGTAAAACACACACACTCAGGAGCTATGCTATTAATCCTGAAGAGCCCACCTATTCTTAGGGTTCTCTGCTCTTTTTACCTTTTATTTCCTTCTCCCTATCCATCCCTCCAAGCCCACTTATCCACGGCTTTGGCTAGGCTCACCCTTGTGGGATAAACTCCCACGGAGCCGTGACGTGGCGTGTGTCAGCACATGCCTTGCATTGTGGCTTTCTGTCTGAAAGGCGCAGTGGGGTTCGGCTTGACATCCAGAAGATGCATCTGACTCTTCAATTTTGCTTTCTTTTCCTGGCTCACAGCCATTACCACACTGAGTGACACTAGCCTTGACGTTGATGGGGCTGGAGAGAAAAAAAAGTTCACAGGCTGCTACTCATGAGGACCAGTCCTTTGAGTTAAGACCTGGGTTAGGACGGCAGCCTTCTCCAGACTGTTCATACATGTCCAGTCCTGTGGCTGGTAAGGATCTCAGGGGAGGGCCTTGGAGTAGAGACTTCTGGACATTCCATCCTTCATGCGCATTGGGTGTCCTGGCAGATCTCCATAAGGGGAGTTTGTCAGGAAATGTTAGTAGAGTTCCCTTGTAGTTGATGTTTGTAACCTACTTTAGTTGCATGATAGTCTATAATATACTCCGTAGTGCTTTTTCGTGGCTGTGACTCAGATTACAGTGTTTTGACATTAGAGGACCTGGGCTCAGGGATGGATTTGTCACCCAGCAGCTTCCATTTTCCAGTCTACCTGTTTGTTGTGGCCTCTATTTGATCTTTCTTTATATAGGAGGCTACCATGGAAACCGAGAGTCAATTGCCCTGAAACCGTGAATTTCTTTGACTTAAAAAGCCTGGAAGAAGCGTGTTGGGAATGTTAGGGCCCATTTTAGCGTTGAATAAGTCACCTCATTTCTCTCTACTCAGATTTTTTTTTAATCTATAAAAGAACTATATTGTCACCTGCCCTAGTCATCTAAAATGGACGGTGAAGGGCTGGAGAGATGGCTCAGCGCTTGAGAGCAGTGACTGCTCTTCCAGAGGACCCGGGTTTGATTCCCAGCACCCACATGGCAGCTCACAACTGTCTGAAAATGCAGTTCCACGAGATCTGACACCTTCACACCAATGAACATAAAGTTAAATAAAATCATTAAAAAAATAATAAATAAAAATTAAAAAAAAATAAAATAAAATGGACGGTGAAGGCTGTGAAAGCAACTCAGTTGGGAGAGTGCTTGCCTGCTATGCAGGAAGTCCTCTTAAACCGTGTGTACTGCTGTGTAATCGTAATCTCAGCATTCGGGGGTGGAGGCTAGAGGATCAGAGGTTCAAGGTCATCTTGGCCTCAGCTGTGTGAGACTGTCTCAAACAAACAACAGCTGACCAGTATACTGACAACCTAAGTGATGGGCAGTATAAAAATAGGTTTCTGAGGATTATAAATTTTATAGAAACAGTTGCTTTAAGAACTATAAAACAAACCTTTTCCTCACCAAAATCATCAAATGTTTTCTATTCTGATTTTTTTTCTCAGTATAAATTGTTCACTGTAAATAATAATGTAGAGCAAAGTTTAACTTCTACTGTTATTGTGCAGGCTGAGTTACGTCACTCTCGAAACCATCAGAAGAGTGTATTTGCTTAGCAAGAACAATGGGGCCCGAGACAGACAGAAGCTCCTTTGTGAAAGCACATTAATTTTGCACCAATTCTCATTTTATCCATTCATCATAAGATCAAGAGCGAGGTTCCAGTTGTAAAAAGACATTAATAACACAAAGAAAATTATAAGCCAATTAAATAATCTTGAGCATTCACAGAACATAATTGCCTTACAAGGAAGGATTTGACATTTATACACTAATTCAAATTGACCGAGATTGAAAATGTATTTAACTTGCTTTTTCATTTTTAATCAGTAAATCAAATATTCCCCAACCTCTTCCTTTAAATGAACAAGCGGTGACTCCGTTATTGTTTTGTGTTGTTTTGTTTTTTTCCTGATTGGTTAATCACGCTTGGAGATGCTATCTGTTACAGCTGGGTTTCTGCCAGAGATTCAGATTAGACTCACAAAAAGTAACCTGCCTGAGACAAGCAAGGGCTTCGGTTAAACAAGAAGGAGCATGCTTTTATTTCACCATCTGGGTAAAACCCGGGAAAGCCTCTGAACAAGTTTTAATGCTTAATAATAACCAATAGCCTTCCATTATAGCTATCAGTGTTTCCGAAAGAGAATGGTTGGGGAAATCAGGGAAGCCAATCTGAAAATGCTAAACTTTGAGTGGTTATTAAATGAGTGGTCTGACCTGACTCCTTCTACAGGGATCTTGCGTCAGTAGAGACGGTTGAGGAGAGAAAGACGAGGAGAGAGAAACATGGCATGTTGGGAACTACCCGAGACCTCATTGTGGTGTTCAAAGCCCTGGGTCTCTGTGGATTTCAATTTCCTTTCTCATTTCAACAGATCTCCGCCTGGCAGATTGACCAAAGGCAAGGAGGACCAATCTTGACTCTGTTCCGATTGCTGGCTTTCACGGACGTCTGTGGTAGACTGGAGGCCCAAGCTCACAGTGCTGCTGCCCTGCTCTCCCCAGACGTCTTTCTGGGGTCTACTTGAGGTCAGCAGGGTGAAGATGAGCAGCCTTCTCTTAGCATGACGACCTTGGACCATGTCGTTGCTACCCACCAGTCGGAGTGGGTCTCCTTCAGTGAAGAGCCCCTGTTCCCTGCCCCTTCAGAGGGTAAGGACAAGATTTTTTTTTTAAAGTGACAAGATTTCTGTCTGGTTCTTGATCATTCGTGGGTGGGATTTAAAAGGAAAAAAGAAAAAAGCCTTTTGGTCCCTTACCAGGGGTGCGCATGGTTTCTTTCATTGAGTAGCAGGAAGAGGTTCCTTGTTCACGTGAGACTGCACTACAACCCTGGAGCACCAGTGGCAGGGACTTGCTTATTCCTTCCAGGAGACAAAACTTCTAATTGCATACTGCTTTCCTGTTGGCCATTTTGGTGGCTCCTCCCACCAACCCTTTGGATTTTTCTCAACTTTTAAAGTGTAATTGCTCGAAGTGACAGACAGGTTCTGAGCCAGATTGCAGATCTCTTACCTTGGCATCACCACAGACGAATGGTATGTTCTGGGGTGAACGATGTACGTGTGGGGTGAGATGGCGGGTGTTTGGCGTGTGCACATGCCGTGCCCATCTATGCGGAGGCTCGAGCAGGACTCAGGTGCCATCGTTCTCTGCCCTGTTGTCTTGAGACATGATCTACCAACAAAACAGAAGCCCGTGTGTTAGCGAGGCTGGCTGACCACGATCTGCTTGTCTTTACGCAACGCCGCGGTTATAGGCGTGTGCTGCCAGGCATGGTTTATAGGTGGGTACCGAGGACTTGAACCCGGGTCCTCACGCTTGCACAGCCAACGCTCTTACCCACATCTTTCTGAAACTCTTTTGGTTTTTTTTTTTTGCCTTGTGATTTGTTTCTGTTGTTGTTTCCTTTTGCTTCTTGTTTTTGAGACAGGGAAACCTGTGTATCTTGGCTGTCCTGAAACTCAATCCCTTGACCAGGCTGGCCTCGAACTCAGAGATCCACCTGCCTCTGCCTCTCCCCCCCCCAAGTGCTGGGACTAACAGCATGCTCCACCACACCCAGCTGGTTTTGTGTTTTAATTTTAGGACAGGTTTTTACACTATAATCTTGGCTGTCCTGGAAGTCACTGTAGACTAGGCTAGCCATGACTCCCCAGCAGCTCTCCTACCTCCCTCTCCGGAGCACTGCAATTACCACCGCTGCCTTGTCTATTTATAAGAGGAGTGATCACAGGCCCTGCCTCGGGAGCTTCTGCGAGCATTTAGTCAGCAGATGTAAAATGCCTGCTGGAGTACCTGGCTCACAAAAGGAGCTGAGCGTTGTCACAGTAGAAGTGACCACATTGCCCTGTAGGAGACTAGTGCTCCAGGGTGAAGGTCAAGGTAGACCCAGGGATATTTGCAGCACCAGGCCGGTTGGTTCTGCTCTGCTTCCCCTATACCTACTGACCTTCATCTGCACAGATGGGAAGTGGCAGTCAACAGGTATACAGCCTGGTGTGGTCACCATGTGGATAGTGAAGCCTTAAAATGTGGCAAATCTGAATTGAAACGTGGCCAAAGTGTCCTGTATGGAGATGTGCATTCTCTGAATGTCAAAGACCTACTAAAGATCACATGTCTGGGGGGCTGGGAAGACGACTTACTCAGTGAAAGCGCTGGCTCTGCAAGCATGGGGGCCCTAATTTCAAATGGCCAGGAACCATGCTATAAGTCCAGCATAGCTGTACGCAACTCTGACCCAGTCCTGTGGAGGACATGAAGTAGGATTGCCGGGAATGGATGGCTACCAGCCTAAATCTGGATCCAGTGAGAGACCCGTCTCAAGGGAATAAAGCAAAGTGTGATAGGAAAAAATACTAGGTGAGCGCTTCTGGCTGCCACACATGCATAGGCACATGTATGCACCTGCCCGCACACATGTGCATTCAGCACAGAGACACACACTCAAAACACACACACTCTCTCACACATACACACAGTTGTGTCTCGTAGTGGTATTTCATTTGTATTTTAATAAATCAAGCTTGCCTGAGGATCAGAAAAGTAAAGCAGCCACACTGGCCAGCCTTACAGACCAGGCAGCAATGACACACACCTTTAATCTCAATAGCCACACTAGCTTGCCATAGAAACCGGGAGGTAGTTGTGCACACCCTTAACCACAGAACTAGAGAGGATTATAAAATGGGAGGAGACAGCTCTCAGTCTCAGTCTCATTCTGAGATTCCTGGAGGCAAGATCGTCGTCGTTTTGGACTAAAGTATAAATAAGAGCCAGTGGCTGGCTGTTTTGCTTTTCTGACCTTCAGGCTGAACTCCAATTTCTGTCTCTTGAGTTTTTGATTAATCGTGTTTCAGTATCCCATTAACGGTTTTTATTTGTTTTTGTTTTGTTTTTTTTCTTCTTTTTTTTTTTTTTGGCTTACGGAGACAAGTTTCTCTGTGTAACAGCCCCTGGTTGTCCTAGAACTCACTCTGTAGACCAGGCTGGCCTCAATTTCACAGAGATCTTCCCGCCTCTGCCTCCCCATTGCTGGGATTAAAGGTGTGCGCCAGCACCACCAGCTCCTTTTAAATGTGGAAACTAGAAAACTTAAGCTTATGTATGTGTCTCACCTTTTATTTTACTTAGATAGTGCTGGAGCCTTTGATTGTATAAAAGACACTATGATTATCTTATGATAGGAAAAAGGATTTTCAAATTATTTCTTTGACTTTTTAGAATATTTCATATATAGGCTCCGCGATACAAAAGCAGGTAAACTCTCATACAGTAAAATGGACATTGTTTGCTATGTAGTTGATGAATTTTAAAAACATGTATATATTTGTATATTCAACCACTATAGTCAGTGCATATGCTTTATTGTGAAAAACAAGTTTTCTTTCTCCATCTTCTTGGACACAAAGTCCCACCCTTAGCCAAGAAGCCATTTGCAACTGTTACCTGCTGGGGGAAAAAGAAAAATCCATTTTCTCAATGGAGTGTCACTAGGTCTATCAGTAACGCTCCATGCCCAGATGTAGCTGGCCTATAGAAAGCAGACTCTGTGTGTATGTGCGCATGAGCATTTTTGTTTTGTTTTGTTTTTTTCCTGTTTCTGTTTCGTTTATTTTGAGTCAGAAGGAGGAAAAACATGAACTTGAGTGGGTAGGGACCTTGGGAGGATCTAGGAAGAGTTTGGGAAGGAGAACAAATATCATCAAAATATATTTTATGGAAAAAATGTAATAAAAGTTTTTAAGGAACAAGTTTTGAAGGGCATTAAGCCTTTCAGGGCCAGTGGGACAACATGAAGAAAAGGAAGAACCCCAGTGTCAGAGCTGCCAGTGATTCGTGGGGTCTGCACGGGTTGCCTGCAGAGTAGCTTGTCCAGAATGGAGTTTCAAATTTGAATTTGAATTTCTTTAGTGCAGAGGGAAGCTCCACCATTTGGCTGTAGTCCCCAGCACCCTACTGCTTCTCATTTGTCCCCACTCGGCTCAGGAATATTTCTTGCTTGACCTCTATTGCCATTTGAATTTGTTTGCTCTCAAACTGGGCACGGATACTGAGAGTAAAAATAATGAACAAGGGCTGGAGAGATGGCTTAGCAGATAAAGTACCAGCTGTGCAAGCACTGGGACCTGGATTTAACCTCCAGTGCCCATGGAAAATTGCGAGCGGTGCGCGTGTACAGACAGCCCAAGCATTGGGGGGGGGGTACAAACAGGTAGAGCCCTGGGCTCACGGATCAGCCAGTCTAGCGGGATAGATGGATCCAGGTTCAGGGAAAGACCCTGTCTCAGAAAGTAAGGTGGAGAGCAATTGAAAAAAAATCATCCTGGTATTGACCTCCAGCCTCCATAGGTGCATACACTATGCACTGGGCAGAGTACCCCCTCACATGTGTACATCGAATATGTCACCCCAAAAAGTAAAGAACAATCAAGGAAGATGCCTGACATCAACCTCCGCCACACACCCCCACACACATACATCATATACACTCATACACACATAAATAAATACAATAATGGGGAATGTTTTTCTCAGTTCTCTGGGATAGTAACTAGGAACAAATGAGATTACAGGCTTTAAAAGTTATTAGGGACACAGCCCTTTAACACGGAGATGGATCGGCATGGCCATTTCATCTTCCAGTGAGTGTTGTGTCACCCCGTCCCTTGGTTAGTCACTTCTGATTAGCATCCTTCCTTGCATGATGGTCGTGTTTGGTACCCTCTGTAGGGGCCACAGAAGAACACTTCCCAGGATCATCATCTTCCTCAGACCCGTCTGAGAGCTCCTCCGGGGAGAATCCTGCCGTGGATGGAGGCTGCCAGGACCTTTCCCACTCTGAGCAGGATGACTCCTCTGAGAAGATGGGCCTCATCTCTGAAGCGACCACTCCTCCCGGGAGCCCAGTGCAGCCCACGCCTGACTTGGCCTCGGCCATCAGCAACTGGGTCCAGTTTGAAGATGATACGCCTTGGAGCAGCACCTCACCACCTCACAAGGAAACTGGTGAGCTGGGGAGGAAGTCAAGGGGGGATCTGGCTTTGTACAGGCTGTTGAAGGGCTTTCCTGTGAGAGGTCTGTAAGGCTTCTAGGGCTCCAGATTTTTGAGCTTCAGAACCTGGCAATGTACAGGAGAGAGCAAAGACCCCATCTCTTTTCAACTCCACGACAAGGTTTTGGTTGAAATATGTACACAAAAGGATTGGATTCTAGGCCATTTTCATTTTTGTCTTGTTTTTGAGACAGCTCTCACTATGTAGCCCTGATTGTCCTGGACCTAGCTCTATAGACCAGGCTGGCCTCAAACTCACCGAGATCCGCCTGTCTCTGCCTCCCGAGTGCTGAGATTAAGGGTGTGCATCACCACTCCCCAGCATGAGTACCTATATTTTTATCTATTATCAGAAATTGGAATTACATTTACTCAGCTCCTGTATTGTAAGCTGCAGACACATAGGAATGAGTGTTTCTAACCTGTAAGTCACTGACCATCCCTAAACAGGGACCTCTGGCATCAGAGTCCTCAGGGTAGGAGATGGCCTTGAGTGACAGAGATCTTATTTTGTTGCACTTAAATGATCAGAAGCTGCACTGTGAACCTCAGAGAACACAGGGAATCGAACTCATCCCTACACATCCCCCCAACCCACACCTCACTGTCCACCCTGACTCCCCATCCCCACCTAGTGACCTAGCCGTTTACTGCAGTATGAGCTCCAGTGTATCAAGGATGGTTTGATAATCCTGTGTGTGTGTTAGTTCTTAACTTCCTGCTGTAACAAATGACCACAGACTTGGTGACTTAAACAGCGTGCGCTTATCACCCGTAATTCTGCCTTTCAGTAGTCTGACATGGTGTTCCTTTTTGTACATTCTAGGCAAGAATCGGTTTCCTGGTCCTTCATAGATTCCATAGGCCACCCAAGTTCTTTGACCTGGGACCCCTTCCTCTGTCTCCAAAGCCAGAGCTGTAGTATTATTCTGTGCCTTTATTCTGAAGTAATATCTCTCCAGTGCCCCCCCCATTCCATTTTTAAGAACTGTTGTGGTTACGTTGGGCTCATATGAATAATTTCCCTATCTCGATGTCTCAGTCAATATTCTGTTGCTGTAAAGAGACACCATGACCACGGAAACTCTTATAAAGGAAAGCATTTTATTGCGGCAGGCTTACAGCTTCAGAGGCTTAGTCCATTATTGTCGTGGTACACAGGTAGGCATGGTGCTGGAGAGGTAGCTGAGAGTTCTACATCTGGATTGGCAGGCAGCAGGAAGGAGAGGGACAGAGGGGGGGCTGGCTTGAGCATTTGAAACCCCAAATCCCACCCCCCCCCACTGATATACTTCCTCCAACAAGGGCACACTTCCCAATCCCTGTGAAGTCGCACCACTCCCTAAAGCCCAAACATCCAAATCCATGAGCCTATAGGGGCCATTCTTATTCAAACCACCAAGTTCATGTTCCTCGTATCTGCTAAATCCCTTTGCCGTGTAAGGTAATACATTCACAGGTCTTGGGGGTTAGAAGGACATCTTATATGCAGCGGGTGGAGGACATCATCCTGTCTACTACAGAGTCATATTAGTAAAAAAACCAGAATTGCTATGTGTTTCTGTTGATGTGTTAACTGTTTTGCTAGTTTTACTTTTAAAAATACAATCTGAAGTCAGGCCTAGTTGTAAAGCTTGGGGAAATTTAGAAAGACCCTGTCAATTAAAATAAAAGATGTAAAGGGCTGGTCGAGCATTGCCTTGCATACCTGTAGATCTGCATGCAGTCCCTAATATTGGGAAGGACGATTCAAAGGAAGCAGTGGTCTGAGCATGTGTGCAGTCTTGCTTGACACTGGATGTCATCTGAGCGCAGGAGTTTGAGATCAGTTTAGGCAGCATGGGAAGAACCTGTAGTGGCTTAAATTAAAGCTGTCCCCGATAGGCTCAGATATTTGAAAACTTGGTCCCAGTTTGGTGACCCTGGGGAGGAACCTTTAGGAGGCGGAACCTTACCGAAGGAAGTACATCAGTTGGGGGGAAGGCTTTGAGAGCTCATTGCCTCACCCAGCTTCCAGTTTGTTCTCTCAACTTCCTTTATGTGGATGGAAGGGGAGTCTCTTGGCTTCTAGCTCTGACTCCGGCTCTGCTAGCTTGTCATCACCACCAGGGCGGATTCTGACCCCCTGGAACTGGAAGCCAAATAAGCTTTCCTCCATGAGTTGCCCTTGATCATAGGTTTTTTTTTTATTACAGCAACAGAAAACTAACTACTGAAGACATTTTTAAAAAGAGATTCCTTTTCTCTAACATGCTTCCTTGTCATTAAAAATAATTTCAAGAAAATATACCGGTCTGGAGAGTTAGACAGTTCAGGGTTTACGAGCGCTTGCTGCTCTTCCAGAGGACCTGGCTTTAAATCCTGGCACCTATGTTGGTGACTCACATCTGTAGCTTCAGTTCCAGGGGATCTAATGTCTTTTTCTGGCTTCCTTGGGCACTGCATACCTGTGGTACACAGACATAAATGCAAGCAAAACACCTATACATATAAAATGAAATTAAGTTGAGTTACATACGAAAATATAAAGTATGATTCTGCCATATAACAGGTGTTTCCATTTTGACAGAATACCTCAAACATTTGGGTGTCATTTTTCATTTCTAATCATCAGGCTTTCAGCGATTTGTTGGTGATTGAGCCACGCTGTGTCAGATCCAGACTGGTTCTGGCTGGCTGGGGAGTGAGGGAGCCACTCTTAGTGAACCTCTGACACTGGCTCTTCAGCTCTCCATACAGGAAAATGATGGAACACGGGGGCTGTGGTTTGAATGTTTTGTCTCTCCAGGATTTATGTTGAAATCTAATCACCAATGTTTTGGTATTATGGGGTCCTTTGGGAGGTGACTAGGTCATCTTGAAGGTGGACCCTTTGTGAAGGGGCTCAGCACCCCTCCCCCATGGAAATGTTTGTCTTTTTGCCACGTGAGAACACCAGCTGCTGTCTGTACAGAATGGACCCTCACCAGGATCTTAATCTGGTATCTTTATCTTGACCTTCCCTTCCCAGCCTCCTGATCTGTGAGGATTAAATTTATATTCTTTATAAATTACTCAACCCACGGTATCATAGTATGACAACCAGAAAAGCCAGTCATATGAATCAGTACAAAAGTGTGACTATTGTTATTACTATTTATTTTGTATAAAAGATTTCATATAGCCCAGGCTAGCCTTTGACTGTCTATATAGCACAGGTTGGCTAGCCTTGAACTTCTGATCCTCCTGCCTCCACCTCCACTATAGTGAGATTACAGACAGGAAGCACAAGCCTGGCTGGTCTTTACTTTTGGTCAGTTACCTCTGTTGAATGCCCACTCTCAGCACTTTCACTGAGTCATCCTGTGTATACTTTACACCAATCCAATAAGGAAGGTTTTACTGTGAAGTCCCTTTCTCTGTGAGGACACCGAGGCAGGTAATGGTTTGGGAATTTGCTCCAGGTTAGGGGCTAAGAAGTGACAGAGAGGAGCTTTAACACCCGGTGCACCGGCCTCAAGACCTTGGAGCAGCCAGCGCTGTGTTGTGGTATTTGCCTCATGCCTCACACTTCCTCTCACTAACAGTGCTCTAGGGCTTCCTTCTCCTGAAATATACCAGAAGCAAGGGGAGTAAGGGGTGGGAGGCCAGGGCTGGAAGGTGATGGGAGGGCAGAAAGAACTCTCTTCTGAGTGTCCATGCCTTCAGGGCCTGGATAATATTCAAAGTATCCAGATCCTTTTGCTTCTTGTTCAGACTTCACGTTTAGCCTCTAATTGCTCAAAACAATTAGGGTGACAGATGGGGCAACTTGCCTCGACTCGTTACCACTTCCTTTGGTGAAGCTGATTTCGGACTTAGCCTTAATTATGTTGTTTCCATCCAGCTAAGGATCCTGAGTGGTTATCGACAATGATTTTGCTATAGAGTTAAGACTTTATTACCTGAAGCAACGTTAATAGCTCAGTTGGTAGAATGGGTGTCTAGCATGCATGGTCGGTGGGTTTGGTCACCACCTTGTAAAAAATGACTGTGCTAATTCACACCTCTAATCTCAGCAGTTGGGAGGTGAGACCAGAGACTCAAGGTCAGTGTCAGCTTTGTAGCAAGACCTGAGGTCATTGTGGGCTACTTGGGACACCATCTCTAAAAATTTAATAATACAAAAATATCCTTGGTGAACAAAATATTAGACTTTAAAGACAAAATCCAGCTCAGACATGTAAGACTACAGCTTACCTCAGTCCTGGCAATAAAGCTTTATTGACAGCAGCAAAAGGCTAATGTCTGGGCCCTACTTTGCTGGTTTGCTTTGATATTTTTAAAAGTATCACATTTATAACATGTTGCAAAGTATTGTTTTGACAGCTGAGATTTTTTTTGGTACATCATAAATTGTGCACCCAAGACAATTATTATCACCTGCTGTACCCTAACCCTAGCCTTTCATTGAATTGAAGGTGTATTAGTGTCCGTAGAAGACAAAGCAAAAAGTTACAATTATGGAAGACTAAGTTTGTCTTGAAAATTGCTCAGATATCAATAATCTCATGCATTTCTGTGTCTGATGAATCCACTAGCTCTGTGAAGATGGAGCCTAGGAAGAAGCTAGACTGAACTATGCATAGGACTATCTGGTCCCCTAAGACTATACAGAGCATTAGTCTTGTTTAAGAGCAGAGGATTAAGAAATCCAAGAGCCAGATTCTAAACCTGCCCGTGTGCCACTTGACCTTTGAGAGAGCACGCTAAATAAAAGGCTACAGGATGCTTTCTTATCGTCTAAACCATCCTTTTCCTCGTGGGCCTGCTCCCCCTGGGCTTCCTGCCTTGGGCTGTGTTTAACAAGTAGGATGGCTGGTAGAGTTCACAACAAAAGAAAATGAAGAGAAACTGGCCATCAGTCCACTCAGCGTGGCCAACATAAACAGTCCACAGGTTAGACCTTCGTTCACTTTGGACGTTGGTGGATAGTGGATAGTGCAAGGTTTTAACTTAAGTGGAACATGTGTGGGTCATGTGTCGTGTTATCAAGACTATGGCTGGACCTGTAAGCATCACACAGAAATAGCCTATATCTCTACAGCATCCTCCTTCCTCATCATGCTGGAGGCCCTTGCCGCTGCTTGCACTCACTGCAGCCTGCTCCATTCTTTCGGTAATACTGAAATTTACGATTCAGTAGGATGAATAATTGCACCCAAAGGCAGCAGGTTCACCACCTTGAACTTTATATGGAGATAAGACCCGTGCAAGCGCTTCCTCTCTGCAGTTCTGCTAGGTGTGGGCATCCAAAGACAGAGTGTAGTGCTCAGAATTTAACAGACACTCACTCAGCTTCTTCCCAAGCCTTCTAGTAGGAACCCAGAGCCAGCTTGCACCTGTGTGATTTCTCCTGTCCATTTCCTGTTGATAACCAACCACCTGTTTTCCCATGCATGTCTTTCAGCAACTTCGTGCATTTTTGTTATTATCGTTAATGTTTTACATTTCATGGTAGCTGGAAACTTGAACTTGTCTCTGAGGAAGTAAAGGAAAAAGTAGATATTGGGAGAAGTTTTTTGTTTGTCTTTGTTATGCTTTCCTTTTTTGTTCTATTCAAGAGCTTCGTTTTATAGCCAGGTTCAGCTATTATCTCTTGTGAAGAATAAAAACTAAAATTCAAAGCACTCTCCCTTGTCAGTTATCAGTTACTTCCAGGACATCTTTGAAGTTTTTTTGTTTTTGTTTTTCCGAGACAGAGTTTCTCTGTGGCTTTGAAACCTGTCCTGGAACTTGCTCAGTAGATTAGGCTAGACTTGAACTCACAGAGATCTGCCTGCCTCTGCCTCCCGAGTGCTGGGATTAAACACATGCGTCACCACCACGCGGCTTCTTCGAAGTTCTTGCTCAGTTTGCCCTGGACCACTGGTGACTCTTAGAGAGTTCACAGGTAGGTAGGTTTTCAGCTTCCAGAAAATCAGTAGTTATCTTATGATTCTCAGGGGCATCTGACAACATAAAAAAGTTTCGAAAAAAAAAAAAGTTTCTTTACCTATTTCTCACTTGTCTACTTTTTAAAAAATGTTTTCCTTAAGTCTTTTGATTCACATTCTGAATGTTTTCATTCAACTGTAGATTCCAAGAAAACTTTTTAGAAAGTTTATTCATCATCAAGATTATTATTAGTGGTGGTGGTTTGTGTGTGTGTGTGTGTGTGTGTGTGTAATGTGTGTGTGTATATGTGTGTGTGAGGGGTGGGGTGGGCATGTAAGCACCATGCCCACGTGTACTTTAGTAGCATCTTCAGGAGTAGCATGCATTCTGTCCTTCTATGGCTTCTGGGTGTTATCTCTGGTTATGAGACTTGCATGGCAACTGCTTTCACCTACTGAGCCATCTCGCTGTCCCCTTCTCTCAGACTAGGTGATGTATAAATGAAATGGAGGAGTAATAGAGATGGCTCAGTGATCAAAAGCCCTGGCTGCTCTTCCCGAGGACCCAGGTTCAATTCTCAGCACCCATAGGGGGACTCACAGATGTTCGTAACTCCAGTTCCAGGCAATCCAGTGCCCACTCTGACCCCCATGAACACTGCATGCAAGTAACGTACAGATATACATGCAGGAAAAACGCATACAGGAACTGAGAAAAGGGCAGTGTTTGATGTGTATGTTAAACATGGAAATAAATTTGGATTTCTGGTGAGATGAATATGTAGGTCTGTCTCATCATTCAGGTAGGTGGTGAAGTTCAGCCATAGAGAAGGACCAGGGAAAGGAATTTTGATTGAATGAACCTTCTTTCCAGTCAGATCATTAATGTGTAGTTAGTTTATTCACCATTTCTGATGATGGTATTAAATCCCTATGACTGTAGAATAAGATGTCTTTGTGCTAAGAGACTGTAGAATAAGATGTCTTTGAGCTAAGAGAAAAATGTTTTCCTGTGGTCACTGAATTCGTGGTCTTGGCCTAAGAGAATTGGGTGGGAGGATGAGAAAAAGAAGTTGTTCTAATAGAATCATTCTTTTTCTACAAGAGAAGTGAAGCCTATTCTAGCCAGCTGCTCAGTATCTGAAGATTCTGGCTTGCCGAGAGGAGCTGGGAAAGCAAGGGGAGCAGACACACCAAGGAGAAATGCTATCTGGAAGACTCCTTTCCTTCCCTCCATTCTTTGAAGTCCTTCTGGCAAAGGAGAGACAAAAACAAAAGATCTCTCCACCTAAGAGTGAAGCCAGAAGGCTTTGGACTCCAGCCTAGAAAGGGAATGAATGGATTGCCCCAATTAAAATGCAAGGAGCCTGTAGGCACAGTGGAGTTAGGGACAAAGATGTTGCCCTCAATGCTAGAGCTTTTATTTTTAGGACATTGAAATGGCCAGAGCCTTGCCCTAGGGAGTTTAGCGAGGCCAGGGAATTGTTAGCTCACCTTGATGACCTGGTCACTTATTTTATTGCACACTGAAGCGGCCCACGGGTCACTAGAAAGCCAGGAGTGGCACCTGATCCAGAAACAGTTCCAGAAACGCTTAGATACATCAGCGCACAGCCGGCTCTTGGACTTTTAACTAGGGCAGGAATTGAAGTGAATAAAATCCCATCGTGGCTGGCCTAGGAAAAAGAGGCACATGATTTCCTCTAGAAAAACATGATGGAGCTTGCCTAGCCGCATGGCCCTAGGCTCCATCCCCAGCACTGCAATAAATGAATACAAATGGAAAAAAGCCCTTTTATTACCATGTGTTGAAGAAAGTAAGCGAGCTAGCGTTCAATTCTTTGGATGTGAGAGCTGAGGATACTAGCAGGGAGAGGACCAATCAGACGATTCCCCTTGACTCTATCCAGTGAAAACCCCTGAAATGTGATGGAAGTCAGATATAGGATACATCTCCAACTTAATGAGACTATTTTCAGTTGGGCCATTTTAGTAAATGTTTGATGTCAGAACTTTAGATTGCCAAAGACTTAAGACCATGTTGTCACAGAACACTGTCCGCATCTCAGTTTGTGTGTGTGCCGTGGTACAACATTATATGGGGCTGGAGAGATGATGGCTCAGCAGTTAAGAGCACTGGCTTTTCTTCCAGAGGCCCCGGGTTCAAATCCCAGCAATTGCATGGTGGCTTACAACCACCTGTAGCTCCAGTTCCAGGGTGTCTATTGCCATCTTCTGACATGGGCACTAGGCACACTTGTGGAGTATATATATATATATATATATATATATATATATATATATAGTAAAATTTTAAAAATTAAAAGAAGTTTTTTTTAAGAAAACTTGTTTGCTGAGCCCTATGCTTGCTGCTCAGACAATCTGCTAAGCTATGAGTAGAACGAAGGGATACAATAAATAAATAAACTTCTAGAAAGTCTGTCCAAACTAAAATCAAGTCTTCGTACTTTCCTTTAAGAGAAAGATTTTGAGAATGAAGCAAAACCCAGCTGCTGTTTTGTTCATGTTGAGCCCATTAGCTCTAGTTCCCAACTTTCTGAAGCCACAAACATCTGACTGACATTTGGCTTTAAAATTCCATGCGAAGAGCGTAGTGGTCAACTTAACCTATCCCCTACAATCTTCACAAAGATTCTTTCCGACCAAAACCAATTTCACCC
The DNA here is from genome assembly GCF_037038515.1 of Microtus pennsylvanicus. Classification (NCBI taxonomy): domain Eukaryota; kingdom Metazoa; phylum Chordata; class Mammalia; order Rodentia; family Cricetidae; genus Microtus; species Microtus pennsylvanicus. The sequence continues at coordinate 25,236,181 of NC_134592.1, forward strand.
ATGCACAAAGTGCATTGCACGTACTGACTGTGTTTAAAAACGCTGACAGATTGATGAAGAGAACAAAGTTCACCCTCCAAATTTTAGAAGACGGATATGAAGGCACTGTTATCAGCAGCGGCTTCCTGTCCCTCATTATCCTGTGTGCTGACCTTCCTCCACGGACATGACAGTTTCTGCTGGAACTGGGGCTGAATTGAACCCATTATGCAGATACTGCAGAATATGAATATTTAAAAACATTTCTCAAAACCCTTTCATTTCCGGAACATTTGTCCCACAGCCCAAGCGAAACACTAATATTCCCTTATCCTTCATATGTCCTCTATGAGCTTGGGCTGAGGCCTTCCCATTGTGTCTGGGGGAAGCTAATTATTTGGGGCCAGAGAAAGAGCCATTTGTTTGGGAGGAGGATCAGCAATGATGTCAGCCGTGTAGAAAGAGGCCAGAGAGATTTCATCTTCGAAGCTCGCCCAGTGGTTCATTCTGGCTGCTGGGGGTGGGTGGTGGGTAGGGGTGAATATGGAGACATGCATATGTATTTCCCTCCTCAATAGAGGCACTCTTATTTTCTTAGTACCTTGAATTGTTCTTTGCTACTAGATATAATTGATGACCTTTCCGGAGGACATACCCAGGAATAAAATGAAACAGAGTGGGTCCCGCCTCCCTCACCGCTCAGCCTTGCTGGTTCAGACACATTGACTGCCGCTAGCACTGTTTCCTCTACCTAGAGGCTCTCCCTCCAGTTTCTCACTCAAAATCCCACACATCTGTGGCCTCCTTAGGGAGGCTGAGAGCATTCCACACCCCACCCTCAAGCTAGCTTTCCCTTGGAAATTTACCAGCTGAATGCAGTCACATGTTTATTCCTTTACTTTCTTTTTCTTTAGTCAGTTTCTTGATGAAGTATAGTTATGAAGAAACAGGGTATTTGTCTGGTTGCCCTGCCTCTACTTCCCCAGGGCTGGAATTATAAGTGTGTACTTGGTTCATGTGGCACTGGGGATTGAACCCAGAACTTTGTACATGTTAGGCAAGTACCCTACCAATAGAGATATACCCCCAGCCTGATAAATAGCTTTGAGCTTTTTATATTGATAAATAGCTTAAGCAAAGATACTAAGACAGTGGTGCTGAGGTGGGCGGTAGTAACGCACGCCTTTAATCCCAGCTCTCAAGAGACAGAGGCAGGCAGATCTCTGAGTTCTAGGCCCTGGTTCCAGGATAGCCAAGGCTACACAAAGAAACCCTGTCTTGGGAGGGGGTGGTGCTTAGGAAAAGGACAGTATACAACCCAAGACATGGGTAGTAGGTTTCTCAAAAGAAGACTGGTTTCATTGTCTGTCCACTTGAACAAAGAACTTCATCTCTCTAATCCATCCTCTCTCCTAGAATGTGGTATGTGGATTTAGGTGCTTACTTAGTGTCTGTTTGGTTAGTAAATGAAGATAGGAGAGGTGGATATGAAACCCACTGTGGACTACCTGATGGCTCCAGTGATGGGAATAACAGGTCTACCCTTAGACCAAAGAGATGGCATCCTTGGTGAAGTCAGTCATCATTGTTGTTATTGTTATCATCATCACCACCACCATCATCGTCATAGTTGTCATTCCTCCACTTTCTCACTACTTACTGTTAGAGTTGTCTATCTTCCTCCCCTTCTTCCCCACCTCCTGTTCCTCTTCCTTCTCCTCCTCCTCTCTCTCTTCTTCTTCAACAAAATAGACAAAGAAATTGTGCCAACCCGTCATCATGCCCTGATTAACTATTATCATTGGTTCATAATTTTTCATCATCATATACTCAATATATATATATGTATACATGTTTCTCTCCATATATATGTATATATGTGTGTATATATAGTAACCCGTGTACACACATACTTAACATGTGCACATAACAACATAACACACACGTATGTACATATATACAGATACATCCATGGATATACATGAACATATATTTTCCTGGGGGCTGCCTTTAAAAGGAAGTATACTTAAAATTATCCTCTGTAAGTTTTATTTATTGTACTGAAAGGTACTATCGTGCCATGGGTAAAGGAAAAAGTTTTAAAGGTGAATTTTTCTCTATCTTTAAACATTAAAATTCCAATATTCTGTTCCAGAGAACATTCAGCAGAATTTGTGGCCTCTCTTACCATCTGTGGAACACAAAACATAATAAACTACCTGAACATGCATCAATTAACTAGTGCCTTCATGCGAAAAAGTATTTAGGTGTTGGGAATGCCGTAATGAGACAGCTGGACTCAGGAGTCCCTGCTCTCCCTCAGTTGTGCTTACTAACAATTGGGCGGTCTGTTCCTAACGGGCCTTCTAGAGATGAACAAGAGCTCCCCTGAGCCAGTGCTGGGGACAGGCGCTTCATTTTGCCACTCTGAAGTAGCAGGAAAATCACAATGCATTAATATCTGTTTTATATCCATGGCTGAATTCTCAGCATTGAAAAAAATTACATGTAGCCCTTGTGATTAGATGAAGCAGTGGAAGACTGGCCTAGCAGGAACGACAGCTTGGAAGGGTAGCTGCGCTCTGACAGGAGCAAAATGGGAGAAGAGACAACCGTGCAGCAGGGGAGTCCTGGAGCTTCAGGCATGTAGATCCGTGGACAGGGTGATGAGGATTTTGACTTTTATTACGGATGCAATAGCAGCGATCCAAAGAGGCACGATTCAAAAAATAACTATTAAAATGCTGAGGCTTCATTGGCTGTGATTACCCATATAAGATCTGCATAACCTTGGGCTCCTCAACACCCTGTCGTGGAGAGAGGGGAGGCCCCACCCCCGCTGAGGATGTACACAGTTACCTGTGGTTTTTTTCCCCCCCGATGCTATAGCCACGGGTAAGGTGCCCATGCTCCTGTAAACAAGCCCTCATCCATACTCCTGTAAATCACTAATGGAAACACACACATATACGGGGGCGGTGAGGGTCATATGAGGAGAACAGATGAGGGACTAGTAGAAAAGAAGAAGGGAATGAGCCTGTGTGGGAGGGGAGCAGGAGAGAGTTGGGAGGGTGAATATGATCTAAATACATTATGTATATGCTTAAAATGTTATAATGAAACTCATTATAATGTGTAATTAATATATGTTAATTAAAACACACCCTCTGTGGCTTGCCATAGTGTGACCGTTGAGAAGGGTGTGGTTGGACGTGCTAGAGAGGCCTCAAACTTATCCAGATGAGAGTGTGGTGGCTGGGCTGAGGATATCAGCATGGTAGCCAGAAATAACCAGATCCCACAGCTCTTGAAAGTAGATCTTGACACAGAGGAAATTCAGAGAATCATTAGATCTTACTACAAAAGCCTGTATACCACAAAACTGGAAAATGCAAAAGAAATGGACATTTTTTTAGATAAGTACCATATACCAAAGCTAAACCAAGACCAAGTGAATGATCTAAATAGACCTGTTAGTCGCGAAGAACTAGAAACTGTTATCAAAAAATCTCCCTTCAAAAAAAGAGCCCAGGACCAGATGGTTTCAATGCAGAATTCTACCAGAACTTCCAAGAAGAGCTAATACCTATACTCCTTAATGTATTTCACAATATAGAAACAGAAGAGTCATTGCCAAATTCCTTTTATGAAGCTACAGTTACCCTGATACCAAAACCACACAAAGACCCAACCAAGAAAGAGAATTACAGGCCTATCTCACTCATGAATATCGACGCAAAATCCTCAATAAAATACTGGCAAACCGAATCCAAGAACACATTAGAAAAATTATAATTATCCGTTATGATCAAGTAGGCTTCATCCCAGAGATGCAGGGCTGGTTCAATATATGCAAATCTATCAATGTAATCCACCATATAAATAAACTGAAAGAAAAAAAACCATATGATCATTTCATTAGATGCTGAAAAGCATTTGACAAAATTCAACACCCCTTTATGATAAAGGTCTTGGATAGATTAGGGATACAAGGGTCATACCTAAATATAATAAAAGCTATTTACAGCAAGCTGACAGCTAACATTAAATTAAACGGAGAAAAACTCAAAGCCATCCCACTAAAATCAGGAACACGACAAGGATGTCCACTCTCTCCATACCTCTTCAATATAGTGCTTGAAGTTCTAGCAATAGCAACAAGACAACATAAGGGGATCAAGGGGATTCGTATTGGAAAGGAAGAAGTTAAGCTATCGTTATTTGCAGATGATATGATAGTATACATAAGCGACCCCAAAAACTCTACCAAAGAACTCCTACAGCTGATAAACACCTTTAGTGATGTGGCAGGATACAAGATCAACTCCAAAAAATCAGTTGCCTTCCTATACACTAAGGATAAGGAAGCAGAGAGGGAAATCAGAGAAGCATCACCTTTCATGATAGCCACAAATAGCATAAAATATCTTGGGGTAACTCTGACCACGGAAGTGAAAGATCTATTTGACAAGAACTTTAAGTCTTTGAAGAAAGAAATTGAAGAGGACACCAGAAAATGGAAGGATCTCCCTTGCTCTTGGATTGGGAGGATCAACATAGTAAAAATGGCAATTTTACCAAAAGCAATCCCCATCAAAATTCTTCACAGATCTGGAGAAGACAATAATCAACTTTATATGGAAAAACAAAAAACACAGGATAGCCAAAACAATCTTATACAATAAAGGATCGTCTGGAGGCATTACCATCCCTGACTTCAAACTCTGTTACAGAGCTACAGTATTGAAAACAGCTTGGTATTAGCATAAAAACAGAGAAGTCGACCAATGGAATCGAATAGAAGACTCTGACTTTAGCCCACAAACCTATGAACAGCTGATTTTCGATAAAGGAGCTAAAAGTATATAATGGAAAAAAGAGAGCATCTTCAACAAATAGTGCTGGCAAAACTGGATGTCAATCTGTAGAAGAATGAAAATAGATCCATATCTATCACCATGCACAAAACTCAAGTCCAAATGGATTAAAGACCTCAATATCAGTCTGAACACACTGAACCTGATAGAAGAGAAAGTGGGAAGTACTCTACAACATATGGGTACAGGAGACCACTTCCTATGTATAACCCCAGCAGCACAGACATTAAGGGCCTCATTGAATAAATGGGACCTCCTGAGACTGAGAAGCTTCTGTAAAGTAAAGGACACTGTCACTAAGACAAAAAGGCAACCCACTGACTGGAAGAAGATCTTCACCAATCCCACAACTGACAAAGGTCTGATCTCTAAAATACATAAAGAACTTAAGAAACTAGACCGTAAAGGGCTAATCAACCCAATTATAAAATGAGGCACTGAGCTGAACAGAGAATTCTCAACAGAAGAACTTCAAATGGCCAAAAGACACTTAAGGTCATGCTCAACTTCCTTAGCGATCAGGGAAATGCAAATCAAGACAACTTTAAGATACCATCTTACACCTGTCAGAATGGCTAAAATAAAAAACACCAATGATAGCCTTTGCTGGAGAGGTTGTGGAGAAAGGGGTACACTCATCCACTGCTGGTGGGAATGCAAACTTGTGCAACTACTCTGAAAAGCAGTGTGGCAGTTTCTCAGGAAATTCGGGATCAACCTACCCCTGGACCCAGCAATACCACTCTTGTGAATATACCCAAGAGAGGCCCTATCATACAACAAAAGTATATGCTCAACTATGTTCATAGCAGCATTGTTTGTAATAGCCAGAACCTGGAAACAACCTAGATGCCCTTCAATGGAAGAATGGATGAAGAAAGTATGGAATTTATACATATTAGAGTACTACTCAGCAGTAAAAAGCAATGACTTCTTGAATTTTGCGTACAAATGGATGGAAATAGAAAACACTATCCTGAGTGAGGTAAGCCAGACCCAAAGAGAGGAACATGGGATGTACTCACTCATATTTGGTTTCTAGCCATAAATAAAGGACATTGAGCCTATAATTTGCGATCCTAGAGAAGCTAAATAAGAAGGTGAACCCAAAGAAAAACATATAGGCATCCTCCTGAATATTAACCTTCATTAGGCGATGAAAGGAGACAGAGACCCACATTGGAGCACCGGACCAAAATCTCAAGGTCCAAATCAGCAGCAGAAGGAGACGGAGCACGAGCAAGGAACTCAGGACCGCGAGGGGTGCACCCACACACTGAGACAATGGGGTATTCTATTGGGAACTCACCAAGGCCAGCTGGCCTGGGTCTGAAAAAGCATGGGATAAAACCGGACTCGCTGAACATAGCGGACAATAAGGACTACTGAGAACTCAAGAACAATGGCAATGGGTTTTTGATCCTACTGCACATACTGGCTTTGTGGGAGCCTAGGCAGTTTGGATGCTCACCTTACTAGACCTGGATAGAGGTGGGTGGTCCTTGGACTTCCCACAGGTCAGGGAACCCTGATTGCTTTTCGGGCTGCTGAGGGAGGGGGACCTGATTGGGGGAGGAATGGGAGGTGGTGGCGGGGAGGAGGCAGAAATCTTTAATAAATAAATAAATAAATAAGAAAGAAAGTAGGTCTTGAACAGAACTCATGATGGACCAAATAGGAAAAGACTTTAGGGTGACATGAATTTTATCCTGGGTATCCGAAAGGATGAAGGGGCTGTTTGACAGGGATGGCAGTAACCTAGTATAGGATATGTAGAGTGAGAGATCTGATGGTGACGTCAAGTCGGTTGGAGCCTAAGGATATGCTGTCACATTCGTATGTCAGCTGCCACTGTGTGATCTGTTTCAGGTACTTCTTTGTATGCAGTGGTTTGCCATCGACCCGATACCCTAGCGAGGGTTTTACTCTCTTCTGCTCCATGCTCCAGGTGAGAAAGTGGAGTCATGGATGCATTAATCCATTTCCCTCAGCCTGGGAATGAGGCATTTGGGTTCAGAGCCCTCATTCTAGAACTTGGGGTACAGTAGGGGCAGAGTTTGGTCCTTCTTTTTATTCTTCACTGGATGGATGTGTCTGAGAAACATCATCATGGCAGCCCACTTTGGACTGGCTCAGGCATCAAAGGTTCGGCCCTGGGAGAAGAGCCATCTAGCCCAGCACGGGGCCTTCTCTCATTTCAGAGAAGCCTGTGGCCTCAGGACATATTCAAGTCAAGCCTGCGTAAAATAGCTCATTCCAGAATCTGAAGCTGGTAAATGAATAGTGGCTAGGGACCAAATGAGAACAGCGTGTTCGCTACAAGGCCTTATTAACCTCCCCACCCTCCTTTGGCTAGCCTTAATTTATCTCTCAAAGGAAATATGGGTGTTTCCACCCATAAAGGTAAAGATCGGTATTGAAATTAGCATTTTTGATATGTGGGTTTAATAAATTTTATTTATAACTGGGTAAACACAAACGGATTGTTCTTAAAAATATATTAAAGTCTGAAGAACAACATACAAGCCATTGCCCCGTTACTAAATGGAGTATTGCCATCATCCATCCGGAAGGGCTTTGATTTCCTGCTAATCACAACCTCCTCCATCACGGCCCCTCCCTCAGCTGCTTCCCACCCCCACCCCCCAGGCTCATGGCAATAACTTGTCTTTGTACCTTTTTTTTTTTGACAGCTTTACAACCTACACATTTGTCGAGGAAGCTGTGATTTAAATTAGTCTGGTTCTGAACTTTGCAAAAATGAAACAGTGTTCGAGCTAGTATTTTGTGACTTTGTGGTTTGTGAGACTTGCCCATCTTCTTCCCTGTGGCTGCAGTCCCTGATGTTTCTATGCTGTGCTTTCCATCATGATTAGCATTCTACAGAAGGTCACTTACCAGGCTACGGCTGGACACTTGGGTCCTCTCTACTTTGGCAGTTAACAAAATGCTTCTGTGAACATTCTTCTAATGCCTTTTCTTCCTTTGCACTGAGACATGCTCTCGTAAAGGTGAGCCTCAGATTCCTTATACGATCAAGGATGTCACTGGACTTTTTTAAAAAAAATAATATTTTTATGAGTTCTTTGAGAATTTCATGCAATGAATTTTGGTCATGTTCATCCTCCTTCCTCCACCCCTTCCCAGACCCAGCTTTTCCACCCTCAACTCCCTACCCAATTTTGAGTTTTCTCTTTCTCCTTCTCTCTATAGAAGAAAACAAAACCAGTGTGATACAGTTTGTGCCACCCCGACTACAACTAGGGTCACACTGTTAAAGAAAACTAACTCTCCCCCAAGCAGCCATCAAATGCTAATAGCATGTATGCACCCATATATTATACAGGTTGGCTGATTCCAGTGTGAAGGCATTTCTCCATGTCCTACCTAGTTAGCTTCAACCATCAACTGGACACAGCCTAGAGTCACCTGAAAAGGGAGTCTCATTTGAGGAATGCCTAGATCAGATTAGCCTGTGGCTATGTGTGTGGGGGGGGGTGTTTCTCTTAACTGTTAATTGATGCAGGAGGATTGAACCCACTGTGGGCAGTACTGTTGCTGGGCAGGGGATCCTGGGCTGTATAAGGAAGCTAGCTAAGCATGAACCTGAGAGCCATGCAGCCAGCAGCATCTCTTTATGGTTTCTGCTTCAAGTTCTTGCTCTAGTTCCCTTCCTGACTCCCTTGAGTGGTACATTGGAAGCTGAAATAAACCCTTTTCTTCCCTACTTGCTTTTGATTATTGGGTTTTATCATAGCAATAGGAAGGAAAGCAGAGCACCCTGGGTAAGATTCTATCCTGATCTTAGCCTGTATCAGCATGTTGACATGTTCATTGGCCTCCATCTCTTCCTGTTGAGAAGGTGGTAGGAACACCCATGGTAGACAGGGAGACACTGAAGACAAGGAACGACCACTTTTGAAAGTAATGTGTAGTTTTTCCAATAGCTGTTAAGAGTTTCCCTTTGTCTTTAGTCTTACATGATTCTGAGGTCTACTTTTAGTTACTCTGATTGACATACCTGGGGATTTCTAATCTGAAAAAGAAATTCTTTCACAAGTCCTGGGAAGTTCTCAGCCAGCAGCGGTTTTTCAGATACTGCCTTCCTCCCATTCTCACATCCTTAGGAACCCAGATATACGGATGAGAACGTCTCCCCTTCCACTGTGGGCGTTCCTTCCCCTCGGTGTCTCCCTCTCCACCGTGGACTTTCCCTCTCCTCAGTGTCTCCCTGTCCACCGTGGACTTTCTTTCTCCTCAGTGTCTCCCTCTCCACCGTGGGCATTCCTTCTCCTCGGTGTCTTCCTGTCCACCGTGGGCATTCCTTCTCCTCGGTGTCTCCCTCTCCACCGTGGGCATTCCTTCTCCTCGGTGTCTCCCTCTCTACCGTGGGCATTCCTTCTCCTCAGTGTCTCCCTCTCCACCGTGGACTTTCCCTCTCCTCAGTGTCTCCCTCTCCACCGTGGGCATTCCCTCTCCTCAGTGTCTCCCTGTCCACTGTGGACTTTCCCTCTCCTCGGTGTCTCCCTCTCCACCGTGGGCATTCCTTCTCCTCAGTGTCTCCCTCTCCACCGTGGGCATTCCCTCTCCTCAGTGTCTCCCTCTCCACCGTGGGCATTCCCTCTCCTCAGTGTCTCCCTGTCCACTGTGGACTTTCCCTCTCCTCAGTGTCTCCCTCTCCACCGTGGACTTTCCCTCTCCTCAGTGTCTCCCTCTCCACCGTGGACTTTCCCTCTCCTCAGTGTCTCCCTGTCCACTGTGGACTTTCCCTCTCCTCAGTGTCTCCCTGTCCACTGTGGACTTTCCCTCTCCTCAGTGTCTCCCTGTCCACTGTGGACTTTCCCTCTCCTCAGTGTCTCCCTGTCCACTGTGGACTTTCCCTCTCCTCAGTGTCTCTCTCTCCACCATGGACTTTCCCTCTCCTCAGTGTCTCCCTGTCCACTGTGGACTTTCCCTCTCCTCAGTGTCTTCCTGTCCACCGTGGACTTTCCCTCTCCTCAGTGTCATTCACCTTATTTCTTTGCCCTTCACGCTGTCCACTCACTGTTGTATTTGAGGTAGTTTATTTTTCTCTTCTTAAGAAATCCATTTAGCTGTTTCTCATGACTACGTGTTCCTTTCTCATATTTCCAGCTTCTTATTTCCTTACACACACCGTACCTAGTTGCACATCCTGCTTTCTAAACCCACTGTCTGAATTCTTTGCCGGGCTGACTCTATTTGCTCAGCCTTCCAATATCTTCCTTGTTCTTGTTCATGGTAATTTGATTTTCTATGTACTTTGTGGTTTGCTACTATTGTGTTTTTACCACCTTCTTGGGATATTCTGCCTGAGATGGCTAGCTTGTGGGCACTTTCTTCCAGAAAGGGTTAGTATTTTTCTCTCCCAGGTGTATGAAGCTATGTGGAAATATTTCATCTGAAATTTAGGCTGAAAGTTTTTCCAATGCACACAAATGATGCGTTTATCCAATTATTCTTTATCAATAAAAAATCAGGAGTCAGATATTGAGGTAAGAACCTGAGAGATCAAAGAAACAATGGATTAGCCTCCAGTGACTTCCTACCTCTTCCATTCCTTCCTCCAAAAAGGGCCGAGATCCTCTCTAAGCCCTGCCTTACTACTTCCTCAGTCCTCCAAAACCTCTATGGTTAATTTTGGTCAGGTAGTGGCTAGCTTTATCCTCAGATTCAAAACAGACTTTACTATTACCATGTAATCAAAATATCACACAACACACAAATCCCTATGTGGGACCTTACATCAGGAGATTTTTCTTTTTCTCTGTCCCTTGGACCCAAATCTAAGGTAGACATTTTTCTTTGTATCTCTAACTAAAGATAAAGGTATCCCCGATGTACTCCTTTTAACCTCTGGGAATTCTCATTTAGGCATCTGATTTTTTTGTTAGTTTGTCTATCTTGGGTTGACTGAAGGTTCATTCTCCTTTATCATCACATGGGCCATACGTACTCAGACTCAGCAGGGGGTCTCCGGTTTGTTCAGCCGTCCTCAGGGTATGGAAATCAGCTAAGCTTCGCTTACATTTCTAGTTTTGAGATTTCCCTTGGCCGCTTGATAGCGCCATGTTGTGTATATATGTTAATGTTAATATACTTTATCTAAGAGCTCTTTTCCGTAGTAGTTCAAAGTCCCTGATCCTCCACCAGGGAACGGCAGTGCTACAACAAACCTATTACAAGCTCATCTTTACTTTCTAGTTGTCTTATTTGTACGAGTATCCTTTTGCTTTCTGTTTGTCTATGGGCTTTACAGGTGATGGTCTGGTTTTGACAGTCTGTTTAATACAGACTGTTAGGGAATTGTTTGTCGTAGTTCATCTGACATAATCAGCAAGTGATGAGGGCCTGCCTTGTGTCAGGCAGCATTGTAGGAAGTGAGCAAAACAGACAAAAGGTCTTCCTCCCTGGCGATCTTGAATTCTAGCTGAAGACAGGGATATAGCGGGTCACATAGCAATGATGCTATAAATTAAATAAATAAGTAGAAGGCAGCCTTGCATTTGTGGAGAGAATAGCTCACAGGTGATTTGCCAAGGGATAATAGTTCCAAGGAAAAGAAGCCATGAGCCCTCAGTGCAAAGATCCAGGAGTTTCATACATGCCCAAGAAAAGGAGGAATGCAGATTCTCTTTTTTTCATTTCTATACTGCAACAAGTATTCCCTCTGAAATCTCGATTTTCCCTTTCTGTCTCTTACCCCAACTATAGCTTCGGTGCTTCAGCTGGGATAACTGACTATATGATCTTGTAGGTTTCTTAATCTCTGTGCTGGTTTGCCCTCCTAATATCAATGGATCAAATGCAAAAAACATTTGTAAACGTGCCTGAGAGTGACTCTCTATGAAAGCTCATTCAATCTCTTTTCTCTCTCCTCATCCCAAGTGTCCCTTTGCTTTCTATGATGGCTGCCGTTGCATAGGATCTGAGTGACATCAACGTAAGACGAGTGTGATAGACGTAAGCAAAAGATAACTATTTACATCGTATCCTCTTGGATTTCCATCTCTTCTCAGCCCTCACATTGACCATGCCTTGCTGGACCTGCCCCTCCTTCGACTCTTTAAGAAGGTGCCCTCTGACCTCGGAGAGCAGCTGGACAACCCATTCCGAGGATACGAGCAGCCCTAGTGTTGCTCCTTCATACACGGACCTGCAGCTCCTCAGTGCTGAGGAGCAGGCAAGTGGCCGGGCTTCCAGGACCGACTCCACGGGTAAGTCAGAGTTCCAAGCTAGAGCTCTCTGCAGGTCACTTTTGGTGTACGCAGGTCCTCCTTAAGCTCCTCTTTCCCCCACAGCCAGCTTTGTCTGCAGAACAAATACATTTGTGGTTGTCCGGTTCGAACGCTAGCATCCTCAGTGGTTTGTAATGGCATCAGGAAAATGGGTAAACAGACTGACTGGTTACTTGGCCAAGGATTCATGTTGGGAAACCATTTGATGGTGTATATCAAAGCATTGCTCTTTGTTTAGCACAAGTACTGTTTCCCTGTCAATGCATCCTCTTCCAGTTGCTGCTGAGCTGTGTCTAATATTCACGAGGCTGAATCACTCATCCTGCTGCCCACACACCTCTCTTCCTCAGCAAGAGGAAGGTGAATCTCAACAGGGAGAAATTAATTGTTAAGTGAAACAGAATGAGAATCTGGGTTCAACCGTAGCATCCAGACTGCTAAGGATTTTGCAGCCAAATGCCTGTAGCATTGTGCCTTCATTGAGCTATGTGACAGCCTGTAATGTCCCATGGTCTCATTTGTCAAACTTGGCAGTAGGCATAGGGTAGAAGTCTGGTCTTCACCACAGGTAGATGATGGGTCTGCCAACAAGCACTCTCACGGGCTCTTTGGGATGGTACTGGAAAGATGTATGTTCTTGATGTTCACTGCTAGCTGGTCTATGGGAGAAATTATTCTCAGACACACCCCACGGTGTCAATAGTTTTTTGTTTTCCTTCTCAAAAATATTGTGAAATTTGTCTCTAGGTCATTTTTAAAGTTTAGATACATTTTTTTTTCTCATGCAGTACGCTGGTAGATTCTACAAGCATTAACAGTGATCCTGCATAGAAAGTCAAAGGTTCAGGCAGGATTTGCTTTGGAATTTGATAAAATTGCCCACCAGCGTAGTTAACCAAAGAATTCATCTTTACCAACCATTCTTCCTTATGGCATTTTGTTTTCATAAACATTCCTTCAGCGTGCATTAGTCTCTGTGGCTTATATGGCTGTTATGTGCCCCACAATTCCGTTTCTACCATGGGACAATCTCGTCGGTAGGAGGTACCTGCAGCGGCTGAGCCTGTTAGGCAGAGAGGCTGAGTGTCCCTTTCACCTCTCATTGCCTTCCACTTCCTCCCTAAGCCTTCGCAGGGAGGAAGCACACACTCTTTGTAGTGTTTGTGGATGCTCAGATTCAACAGCCATTGGTTCAAATCCTGGTTCTGTCATATACCAGCCACATGCCTTCACCAATCCTTACACTGTCTACATGCATATATGTATATTGACATGTGTGTACAAGTATGTTCTTATATTTTCACATCATTTTGACCAAATACCTGACAAGAAACAACTTAAGGGGGAAAGGTTTTTAGGGCTCGTGGTTTGAGAGGACATAGTCCATCCCAGAAGTAGCAGGTGGCTTCATGACGTCCAGAGCATGCAGCAGGGACACCTCACCTGATCATGTCTTGGTGGAACAGGAAACAGACAGACAGGAAGCAGTGTCTGGTAAATTTCAAGACCTGCCCCTAGTGACCCAATTCCTCCAGCGACAAACACCACCACCTGCTGAGAAACAAGGGGATAATCGTATGGGACTATGGGGAACATTTATTAAAACACTATAGCCCTGAGTGGGGGCGGGATGGGGGTGGGGGAGAAGAGAGACTGTGTGTCTGTGACTCTCAGGATCAGACAGAGGGTCACAGGCATGACACCAAGTGTTCTGCCCTGAGCTACACCTGGCACATCTCCAGCCCTAGACCCTTGCTATCTTTATGACTCAGTTTCATCATCTGACAAATAGAAATAATAGCAGTGTGTACCTTACCAGGCGAGACAGTTTATATAAAATAACCTACATGATGCCTGCTTTGGAAGAACTGATACCAGCGATAAACTGCCAAATAGTTCTCATGACTCTCGAGAGGTGCAAATTCAGCCCTTTACTAAGAAATGTGAAGGTCAAACCCAGAGCCTTTTATATGCTAGGCAAATGCTCTACCACTGAGCCACATCTGATCCCAAGTTTATAATTATATATATAATTTTTTTCTTTTGGGGGGAATGTTTCACTGTGTAGCCTTGGCTGCCCTGGAACTCACTCTGTGGACCAGGCTGGTCTCGAACTCACAGAGATCTGCCTGCCTCTGCCTCCAGAGTGGCTGGGATCAAAGGTGTGCACCACCACGCACAGCAGTTATAATTTTTAACATCTTACTTTTCTCAGTGATACTGTTACAGTTCATCATCAAGAAAAACTCCTTCTCCCAGCTCTTGGAAGGCAGAAGTAAGCTCATCTCTATGAGTTCGAGGCCAGTCTGGTCTACAGAGAGATGTCAGAACAGCTAGGACTGTTACACAGAGAAACCCTGACTCAAAAAAGTACCAAAAAAGAGAAGAGGGGAGGAGGTGGGAAGGAGGAGAAGGAGGAGGGGAAAAAAGAAAGGAAAAACACTTCCTTCTTGGTTGGTCAGGGACCTGGAAGGAAGCAGGTGGTACACGAGGAAGGGCTGGCTTATTTGGAGAGAATTCATTGAGGAGGCAAAAGCTGAAATCCTAGGAGAGCTCATTCGGTTCTCCCTGAGCAAGTGTGATGACAGCAGCCAGGGCAAGCGCTCTGTGTGTTGTCACCTTTGGGTGAAGATGGATGGTGGCACTCAGGTCAGCCTGCGGGACTGTAGACTGCAGGGAGCTGAGTCGGTCTCCTCCCTGACATCTGTTCAGGAGTTCTGCGGGGATTTGTCAGCCTCACAGGACAACACGACTTGCCGTGTAATTGTGGAGGAAAGGATTCTGTCACCAGCCCACACTTTCTTCTCGGTTTCTCACCAAGGGGATAATTAGAGGAGGAAAACAAACAAATGCCCTGGAGTTGGTAGATTATAGGAATGGGGTGCTGGGGAGTAGAGATGGTGTATCCTCTAGAGACCCCATTCCAGGGCAAATGACAAGAAAATTAGGAAGAAGCACCACCTCGAGATCTTTCCCTTTTCTGGCACCCCTGTCTCCCCAAGGTCTCCTTTGCCTAGACAAGAAAGGCACACCTGTCACCTTCACCAGGCAGATAATGCTACCACGTTTACACAAAGTTCTTAAAGAGCCAGAGGATCAAGGGAATGGGAGCAAGCCTCTTCCTTTGAACTCTATTCTAAGCAGCGGAGAAAAAGCATGTAATTATGTTTGCAGTAGTTACAAGCTGCTTTAAATGGTATGCCTAGGCTCTGGTGCTTGCGTGTGCACGGGAAAGGTGTAGATTTCAGTGTGAGATTAGAACGTACAGGTCTAGACAAACTAAGAATGTCGGACTGGAAGGTCTGTCAAATGGAGGCAAGAGTTATCACCATCCTAGATGCCTGTGTGTCGTTCATATTTAAAAATCCAGCATTTCCCAACCTGTATTCCATACAGCAGCAGGAACATAAAGCAGGATGCTGGGAGCCCTTGGGTTAGGACATACTGTGGTACCTCTGCTGGAGATCTGTGATGTGCAAAGTTCTGAAACATATGTATGTAATTGTGTATATACATATGTGAGCATACGTGTGCTTATACACACACATATTCAGTTTTCCACTGAATTATCCTACCTGTCTGGTCAGACGTCAATGTTTGAAAACCCAAAACACATCAGTTTTATTTTGGAATAACATATTGGCAAAGAACAGAACTCGGAAAAATGTATATAATAAACTCCCAGATGAGTTAACTTTATGAAGTTAGTCCTGTGCACTGCTAAACCTCTTGGCCTTTTTAAAAAGAGCTGTTGTTGCTTTAAGTTCTAGACCCGGTAGATGTAAAAGTGAACTTTTTGCCAGGCGGTGGTGGCGCACACCTTTAATCCCAGTACTCGGGAGGCAGAGGCAGATGGATCTCTGTGAGTTCAAGGCCAGTCTGGACTACAGAGCTAGTTCCAGGACAGCCTGGGCTACTCAGAGTCACCCTGTCTTGAAACCTCCCCTGCAAAAGCACACTTTGCTATGCTTCCTTTGTAGTAAGCTATGCATACCTTTTTTATGTAAACTATACGTACTTTTGTACGTAAAGTCACGGACTTTAAAGCAGCTGTAGCCCAGATGATTGTGGTTCATTTGCATCTAACTGCAGTCGGGCTCTGCCAGAGGCTATCCCTAGACGTGGATTCTTTTGTCTTTCCTTCTCAGAAACAAATGTTTATGTTATATAAAGAGTTATGGACCGAGGTCTTTGAAGGTTTTTTGTTTGTTTGCTGCATCTTCCTCTTCCCCCTCTTCCTCCTCCTCTCCTTCTTGGCCCGTGCTTATGTGTGTTATATATGCAGGTGTATGGGTGTGTGCACATGCTTGTACATGGGTGTGTAGGGCTGAGAAGTTGATGTAGGTGTCCTCCTCAGTTGCTGTCTATTTATGGAAGCAGAGTGTCTCGCTGGATATGGAACTTGCAAATCCCAGCTGGTCTAGCTAAGCAGTGCCCAGGGATCCTCTGCTTCGGCTGGCGTTACAGATAGCCACCACACTCGACTGACACATACCAAGGCGCTGGGCACCCAAATTGCCTCCTGCTCGCCTGGCAAGAGCTTTTTCCTACTGTACCATCCCCCCAGCCCACAGAGGCCCCACATTTTGTGACAATGTTTCAGTGTATCAGAAGACTCTCTTGTGTGAGAGGCTTACCTACCCTTAGGTGCAGGTCTCTTTACATGGTAGAACTTGCTTTTCTGTCTTGTCCTAAAACTACTGCAGCCAGTACAGCATAAATTAGAATGAAGATCAGAGTCCCAAGTAAACAGTAATTGCTGTGTGCATGAGCGGCCTACAACAATTTTTGTTATTCACAAGGCACAAGTATATATCTTCTAAATTCTTTCATGTAATACACATAGCAGTATATACCATACTTGTGTGAAAAATAAAACTTCACTGTTTTCTTTTAAAACTTCTTCCTTTATATTTCAGAGACAATTGTAATTGTTAAAAATTATAATGACATTAACTAATTAATTAATTAATTTATATTGTATCTGTCTGTGTGTGTCTGTGTGTGTGTGCATGAGCAGTAAGGATTGAACTCAGGTCAATCCAGGCTATTAGGTTTGGCAGCCAGCACTTTTACCTGCTGAGCCAGTTCCTACCTGATGATTATAATCTTGTGGATGGTAGTTTCCTTCCTCCAAATTCGGGAGTAGCAGAGTAGTTTTTTGAGAAAATTATATATGTTTTTCTCATTCATGAAAAACACAAATTTATCCTGACATTTGTTTCTATGTGTTCATTAGTTGTACATTTTGTAGTGGTTTTTTTTTTTTTGATTTTGTCTTTGTTTTTGGTTTGTCAAGACAGGGTTTCTCTGTGCATAGCCTTGGCTGTCCTGGAACTCAGTCTCTAGACCAGACTGGCTGGTCCTACTCACAGAGATCCACCTGCCTGTGCCTCCTGGGTGCTGGGATTAAAGGCGTGCGCCACCACCGCCCGACACATCTTGTGTTTTAATTTTTCACGGGTGTTAAGAAAATGCTCCTGCTCCGATGTCTGCTTTGTCTGAAAGTCTCTCTGGCGAAGCTCAAGAGTTCCCCAGTGCACAGATATTAATACAGTCCTTACATTTACCAGTCATAGAGAACAAAGGAGAGAATTAGGTGATATTTTCCCACAGAGAACTGGTGGTTTGAAAACAGATCTTCGCTCTTGTCGTTAAGGAGAGTTTTACATATAATTTAAGAATATTTCTCTGTATAGAACACCTGTTATGTCCCAGGCAGGAATGTGCAGCACACTTGATACACACATTATCCAGTCTTCACAATCTTAAAAGTCCTCGGTACTATCCCATGTTATAAATGCAGACATAATCCCTAAAGGGGTTTGCCTATACATAGTCTCACAGAAGGAAACACTGCAATTCAATCCCTCCCTCTCTGCTGCTCACCGGCCCTGTGCCTGGCCTGCTGTTAAAGCCAGTGCTAGGAACTCCAGTGAGCTGTGGGAAGGAGCACTGACAGAGCCTTCCACGGCGTTGATGCTGCTTTCTCTGCATCTCCCAGGAGCCTCGTGTAAACTTCTCTCATGCAGCTAATTCAGTGGAGGAGAGAGACTTAGGAGTCCCGCCAGACTGAGGCCATCTAGGAAGAAAGGACTCTGCTTACTTCTCCAGCACTATGTCTGGCACGTTGACATTCCACAGCGGAATTTTATGGAATAAAGTAATTATTTTAATACAGGGCTGAAGGGCCTTCATTTGCAAGCGTATTTTTTCAGTTATGTAGCTTTAAGTGTCTCTGTTCACTGAAGCACAATTACAGGACTAGGGAGAATTAAAAGGATGCAGTGAGGATGCTGGACATACAGTGAGGATGTCGCATGTGCACTGAGGATGCTGCATGTGCACTGAGGATGATGCATGTGCACTGAGGATGATGCATGTGCACTGAGGGTGCTGCACATACAGTGAGGATGCTACACATACAGTGAGGATGCTGCATGTGCACTGTGGGTGCTGCACATACAGTGAGGATGCTGCATGTGCACTGAGGATGCTGCACATACAGTGAGGATGCTACACATACAGTGAGGATGCTGCATGTGCACTGTGGGTGCTGCAATACAGTGAGGATGCTGCACATACAGTGAGGATGCTGCATGTGCACTGAGGATGCTGCATGTGCACTGTGGGTGCTGCAATACAGTGAGGATGCTGCACATACAGTGAGGATGCTGTATGTGCACTGAGGGTGCTGCATGTGCAGTGAAAATGTTGCACATGCAGTGAGGATGCAGAGAACAGTGACTGCCACTGTTCAGCTCGCTTTCCCCTTTGTCCTCAGTCTAGAACCCTGTCTTGGTTAGGGTCTCCATTACTGCGAAGAAACGCCATTACCACAGCAACTCTTATAAAGAAAACATTTAATTGAGGTGGCTTGCTTATAGTTTCAAAGGTTCAGCCCATTATCATCATGGCAGGAAAAATGGTAGTATTCAGACAGACATGGTGCTGGAGTAGTAGCTGAGAGTCTTATACCTTGCAGGCAGCAGGAAGTTGACTAAGACACTGGGGGTGGGTATCCTGAGCATAGGAAACCTCAAGGCCACCCCCTCAGTGATACACTTCCTCCAAGGCCATACCCACTCCAACAAAGCCACACCTCCTATATAACACCACTCCCTGTGAGATTATGGGAGCCAATTAGAAATTCAGAATCACTGAGAAAAAAAATAGCCCATTCAAACTACCACAAACCCCAGCCATGGATTGATGCTACCCACACTTAAGGTAGGTTTTTCCACCTCAGGTAACCTAGTCTATTAACTCCCTTACAAGCATGCACAGAGGTTTGTCTCCAAGGTGACTACAGATCCTGTCAAGTGGACAATACTAAATCTCACACCAACAGAACAAGATGTTTGTTTCCATAGCGCTTCTTAGTAGCAATGGATCCCTCAAAATACCATATGTCATTGATACCTAACTGAGGATGGTTACAGACCTCATCAACACATTGTATTGATAGTATTAGCACATTATCACAGTTATATTCATGCTACTTCAGAAGGTTTTTGAAATCTATTTTTAATGTTTATTATTTCAGTATAGTTTTTTTTTTAAATATTTATTTATTTATTTATTTATTATGTATACAATATTCTGTGTGTATGCCTGAAGGCCAGAAGAGGGCGCCAGACCTCTTTACAGGTGGTTGTGAGCCACCATGTGGTTGCTGGGAATTGAACTCAGGACCTTTGGAAGAGCAGGCAATGCTCTTAACCAGTGAGCCATCTCTCCAGCCCCCAGTATAGTTTTTTGTAAGTCTTACATTCTTAAAGTTAGTGAATTGCCCCGAAAAGGAGTCAATAGGTCTTATGCATTATTTGTTTGTTTATTTTAGATAGGGTCTGACTGTGTAGCCCTGGCTGGCCTGGACCTCACAGAGATCTGTTTGCCTCTGCCTTCAGAATTCTGGGATTGAAGGTGTGCACTACTACACCTGGCCCTCAGTGGGTCTTACCAGACTGACAGAGGGTCTATGGAATCCTGGTTTGTTGACGCTCTGGTACTTTTCAGTGAAACTAGGTGTAATTTTACATTAGATGATTCAATCATCCCACAAACGGGGCTATCTATATGCTACCACTGGCCTGGGACCTGGCTCTATGAGGATGAACATAACGTAACATAACCAATAGCTTTGGTGTGCAAACAGCTGTGGATGTATCTGAAAGTAGGTCGAGATAATGAGAGAGAGGGAGGGAGGGAGGGAGGGAGGGAGGGAGGGAAAGAGGGAGAGAGTGCCTCTTTGATAGGAAAGGTTAGGAGAATCACAAGGAAATAGCAAGGAGGCAAGGGGGCTTCCTCCAAAGCTGTGAGACAGGAAGGTTCTCCAGAGAGCCATTTCAATGCAGCAGCTTACTGAGCTTGAAGGAAGGCCTTAAAATCAGAGAAAGCATAGCGAGTTCAGGAACTTGGCTCCTCTGATTAAACCATACTGCTTATTCATCCTGAATGGTGAGAGGGTTACCTAGTCAGTGCTCCTCTGGACCATGCTCCCCTCTACAGTAGTAACCTTTGGCCACATGTTGCTAAGTAGTAACCTTTGGCCACATGTTGCTAATGAGCTCTTAAGATGTGGCTGTGGGAAATAACTTAATTTTTCTTTTTAATTAATTTAAATTTAAAGAGCTGTAAGTAAGTGGTGGATACATAACTGGCTGGATCTTAAACTCAAGGCAGGGACAGACAACATAGGACTTTGGAGGCAAATTCATACTAAAGAGTTTTAAATAGCCAGGCGGTGGCGGCACACACCTTTAATCCTAGCACTCAGGAGGCAGAGGCCAGCAGATCTCTGAGTTTGAGACCAGCCTGGTCTACAGAGAGAGTTGCAGGACAACCAGGGCTATATAAAGAGACCTGTCTGGGGTGGTGGGGAAAGAGTGAAATATGTCTAAGAGTGCCATCCATTAAAGGTCTGAAAGCTGTGGATGAATGATATCTGCAGAATTGGAAAATACTGCGCTGAGATAGATTATATTAGCCACCAGGACAGGATGCAGGGGATGTGAAAGTCCCCTCCATATGCTGTGAATACCACTGGTTAATAAAGAAGCTGTCTTAAGCCTGGCAGGCTTAAGAATAGAGGTTGGCAGGGAAAACTAAACTAAATGCTGGGAGAAAGAAGGCAGAGTCAGGGAGATGCCATGTAGCCACCGCCAGGAACAGACGAGCCAAAACTTTGCTGGTAAGCCACAGCCACGCAGCAATACACAGATTAATAAAATTAAGTTAGATTAAGATGTAAGAGCTAGACAATAAAAAGAGCTAATAGGCCAAGCAGTGATTTAATTAATACAGTTTCTGTGTAGTTGTTTGGGGAGTCTGGGCAGCTGGGAAACAAACAAGCAGCCTTCTCACAACAATAGATGGTGGTCTGGACCAGAGACTGGACAGGATTAAAGAAAACTGGAGTCAAAAGCACTTCAGAGGGACAGGATTTCAAACAGGTTCCCCTGTTATGTTTCAGAAATGTCCATTTCTATGTGTCTGCTCTTGTTCCTAATCCTGAATAATCTTCCCTCCCAATACACACATGACAAACTCCCACTGATTAAGATGGAATTCAAGAGCTGTTTTCCTCCCATGAAGTTCTTTCTCTGTGAGAAGCATGGTCCTACAGACTGGAGTTCCTTTCATTCTTTATTTTACGTGTGTGTGTGTGCGTGCGTGCGTGCGTGCGTGCGTGCGTGCGTGCGTGTGTGTGTGATGTGATGTGAAAAGGGCATGCTTGGTTCAGAACATGTGTCAGAGGTCAGGGACAGCATCTAGTCAGCCTCAGTTCTCTGTGATTTGTTCCATGTCACGAGTGCTCTACCTGTTCCTACCTTGGAACAAAGAGGGCATTTTACTTGGATATCATCTTCCTATCATATTCCAGGATCTAAGAAGCAGTTCCTCAGACATTTTCATGGAGACACTTCCTTTCTGTTATACTGTCAGCATTATACTCCTGCTTCCAGCCTGAGAAATTAAAGGAAAGCTAATTTTAAAAAATTAATATTATTATTATTTGTGGTAGTATCAAAGAGTTCCACAATAGCCCAGAATGGAGTATAACAAAGGTTTATTTATTTGGGAATAAACTCACAGTAAGGATAGCAATCCACAATCCTTTGCATGCACTGGGAACTGGAACCAAATCCAGCAGAAAAAGGAGCTGCACATGCTTTTTGTCTGCACTTATAGTGCATGAGACCACGCCCAAACTGGACCAGTGTTTTATTAGCTGAAGGAGTTCCCACAACAATTATCATTATCATTATTATTATTGATTTTGGGGACAGGGTTTCTCTGTGTAGCCCTAGCTATCCTGGAAGTCACTATGTAGACCAGGCTGACCTTGAACTCACAGATATCTGAAGGCATAAGTCACAAACAATGCCACACCAGTTTAGAATTATAATTAATAGGGTGGTATTTATTTAAAGGGGAAAAAACTTACAGATCACCATCCCAGACAACAGCCCTCTGCACAACCAGAAAGGGAGTCTAGTCGCCGGTGGAGCAGGAAGTGAAGAGAGAGAGGAGAGGGAAGTGGCCGCTTTTTTAAAGGGAGAGAGACCACGCCCCAATGGGCTGGTATCTCAGCGGATATAGGCTGGAGCAGAAGGACCTCCCGCAACAGATATCTGCCTGCCTCTGCCTCCCAAGTGCTGGGATTAAAGGCGGGAGCCACCACAGCCCAGCAATTCTGAATTATTTTATTGGGAGTTTTAAATGTAGATACTTTTTAAATAAGTGACCAAATATACATGAGAAGGATAGTGTCGGATGTGTTAAGGAGTTTTTCAGATAAACAAGATAACAAAATTGATTTAAATGAAATTACAATTTGCTCACTAAAACTTTCATACAAACCATTCAACATCCAGAAAATTCAGACATCAGAAAGAATTATAAGCTATGCTATTTTTAAATGCTAAAATGTTAAACTTAATAAAATATCCATAGATATAAAGTTCTGATGCCATAGTTGGTGGTATATAATCCTTTACCAATTTTTTATTATTATCTTATTTAAATAGTGCCAAAGCTTTTCTGAATAAGCGTCTTTTTACTTGGACATGGAATCATAGTGATTGGTAGTGTTTTGTTTTGTTTAATTTGATGCTGGGATTGCATCCAGGAGTTCACATATGCTAAACACATGCTGTATTATACCCCAACCCATTTAGTTCCTTTTTTAAAAGTTGTTTGAAACAGCGTCTTCCTGTATAGCCCAGGCTGACTTCAGCCTCAAGGCAGTTCTCCCAGAGGCTGGGATATAGGTGTATGCTATCATTCCTGGCTCCCATTTGGACTCTTTGGGTATCATAGCCTTTTAAAGTAAAAACAGACTTAAAAGTTTGGCCAAGTACAATGGTGCATGACTTTACTTCCAACATTCCAGAGGCAGAGGCAGGAGGCTCACCATGAGTTAAAAGCCAGCCTGATCAGGCCTAGAGAGATGACTCAGTGGTTAAGAGCACTGACTGCTCTTCCAGAGGACCTGGGTTCAATTCCTAGCACCCACATGGCAGCTCACAACTATCTATACTCTAGTTTTAGGGATCTAACACCCATGACAAAACACCAATGTACATAAAATATACATAAATTTTTTTTAAAAAAAGCCAGCCTGGTCTACATAGGTAGCTAAGACCTTAAAAGTGATTATCTAGTAGAATTTCTGCATTTCACAAACAAAAACACCAATGCCTAGGATATATCATGAGCAGAACCCCACTTTATACCTCATCCATTTGGTGAATCATGTTGTAACCTGAGAGACTGGTCAAGGGAGCATGGGTAGGCTGCTGTCTTATGGTTTTCTATTGCTGTGGAAAGTCACCATGACCATGGCAACTCTTATAAATGAGAACGTTTAACTGAGGGGGCTTGCTTACAGTTTCAAAGGTTCAATCCATTATCATTTTATGGAGCTTGGTAGCAAGCAGGCAGA
This sequence comes from Microtus pennsylvanicus, assembly GCF_037038515.1. NCBI lineage: Eukaryota > Metazoa > Chordata > Mammalia > Rodentia > Cricetidae > Microtus > Microtus pennsylvanicus. The sequence goes on from NC_134592.1 coordinate 25,260,243, forward strand.
CACTGTGCTAGAGCTGAGTCCTACATCTTTACTCAGAGGCAATAGGAAGTTAGCTGAGTATCACACTGCGAGAAGCTTGAACAAAAGAGACCTCAAAGCCCACCCCAACAGTGATACACTTCCTCCAAAAAGGCCTCACCTCCTAATAGTGCCACTCCCTTTGGAGGCCATTTTCTTTCAATCCACCATAACTGCCCTTCATTTCATTACTCTCTAAAAGTTGCCCTCCAACCCCTCCAAAAATTTGATTACCTTTCTTTTGTTAAAATAATTTATTTAACTTTATTATTTTATATGTGTTGGTATGAAGGTGTCAGATCCCCTGGAACTGGCATTTGTGAGCTTCCATGTGGGTGCTGGGAACTGAACCAGGGTCCCCTAGCAGCCAGTGCTCCTAACTGTTGACCCATCTCTCCAGCCCCCTAGATTACCTTTCTTGAGGTTTTAATTCACTCATACAAAAGATAAAAGGTGGACCAATGACTGTGAAAATCCTCCCAGAATACAAATATATTTTGCCCTTAATAGCAAGTTTGACATCATGAATATTTGGTCATAGAAAGTCTTTTGACTTCCAAGTTCATATATGTTAGATTCTGTACCACTTCTGCTGATACTGACGCACTATGGGGGAAAGTCTTAGTCTTTCTGTCTCTGGGGCCTCTTGTGTGGAAACCTGCAGTCCCTTTTCCTGTTGGAGGTGAGTTGAAACTCTACACGGGAGAACCTTTCTCGGCCTCCTGGCTTCAACTTTCAGCCCTCCCTTCCATTCTCAAATGACTCACATTTTCAAAAAGCTCCTTGTGGATTATATATGAACACAGATTCCCCCCCCCCCACACACACAACAATAAAATGACAGTTGGTTTTCATTTTCCTTCAAGGGAATGCATGAGTTCATAGCTTAACCTTGGTCAAGTGACAAACATGGCAAGCAGCCCAGGAGGCAAAGCTTCCAGAAGAGTTAGAATTCATTGCTCTTGACTTGAGTTGTCATGAGACTAACAAACAAATTGATGCTGTCGCCTTGCAGCACATCTGGCAACACAGATAACCACCACAGACAGAATGGTGGACGTTAACATATTTTCCCTCTCTGGTAGCAGCACCTAAAGTGATCATTATTCCTCTTGTCTTTTCTGTGAACTTGATAGTTGACTTTCTCTTAGTCATTTGTGGAATACAGTGTGTATTTGTTGACCAGGGTTGCTGTAACAAAATACTACCAGCTGGCTGGCTTATGCAACAGAAAGGTATTTTCTCACAGTTCTCCAAAATCAAGATGCCGGTAAAGTTGATTTTTCCCCCTTTTTCCTGAGGTCCAACTTCTTGACTTGCAGGTGCCCATCCTTCTTTGTGTATGTATATTGTTCTCCTTGTGTGCGTCCCTGTGATGGATTGAGTGAGCAGTGTTCCCAAGGTTTTTTAAAACTTGGCCCCTGTGTTGGTTTGAATAGAGGAATAGCCCCACATACAATAGGGTTCATATATTTTAATGCTTAAGGAGTGGCATTAGGAGGTATGGTCTTGTTGGAGTGGGTGTGGCCTTGTTGGGTAGGTGTGACTCTGTTGGTGTGTGTTGGAGACCAGCCTAGACAAATATACCTTTTGCCAGGGTAGGGGCATTGGAATTTAGAAATATTAATAAAGAATTCAGGAACTGAAGAGATGGCTCAGTGGTTAAGAGCACTGACTGCTCTTCCAGAGGACCTGGGTTCAATTCCCAGCACCCACATGGCAGCTCACAACTGTCTGAAGATCCAGTTGCAGGGGATCTGACACCTTTACACCAATGCACATAAAAAATAAAGTTAAAAAAAATGAATTCAAAGACACAAAAATAGTAAGACAGAAAAATGTAGAATAGTATTGGAAGGGAGTTCCAGTGAGTACTGAAATTGCCCGCATTTATTTTCCAGTTTGCTTAAAATACCCAGACCCCAAGAGGTAGGAGTAAGATTAAAAGAAAAAAAAACTGCATTAACATGGTACAAGGAAATGAACGGACTAGTTGGAGGTCGCGGGCTACATCCATAGTTAAACATTCTGTTGCTAGAACAAAACAAGTCACGCTCGCTCAGGTCATCACGGCGGGCAGACCTACTGTGTGGTAATTATAGTTGCAGCATCCAGCAAGTGGCTGGATGGTTTTTCAAAAGCGGTATTATAATGCTGCTGGATTCAACAAACTGGGTTTAATGCGAGGTGATACACTACATGAGACTGAAGATGTGAAAGAAGCCATAAGAAGGCTTCCTGAGCATCTTTATAATGACAGAATGTTTCGAATTAAGCGGCATCAGATCTTGCCTAAGGAGCAGTGGCCAAAATATGAGGAGGACAAATTCTACCTTAAATTCTATCTGAAAGAAGTTATTCGGGAAAGAAGAGAGAAAGAAGAATGGGCAAAGAAGTGATCTTGTAATTGAGATCTGTGGATGTGCCTGGTCTCAACATATTTTTATGAAGTTGTTTCAACCCGAATCACAATTAAAGAATTATTTGTTTTGCAGATACCTCACTTTAAATAAATGTGTATTGAAGCCAAAAAAACAAAAAACAAAAAGAAAAACAAACAAGTCACGCTCACACAGCGTTTCTCAGCCGGGCGGTAGTGGCGCATGCCTTTAATCCCAGCACTTGGGAGGCAGAGGCAGGTGGATCTCTGTGAGTTTTAGGCCAGCCTAGTCTACAAAAGTGAGTTCCAGGACAGGTTCCAAACCTACAAAGAAACCCTGTCTCTAAAAACAAAAAGAAAACAAAACAAAAAAACAAAACATAAAAAAGACAGGGTTTCTCTGTGTGGCAGTCATAGCTGTCCTGGAACTAGCTCTTGTAGATCAGGCTGGCCTCGAACTCACAGAGATCCACTTGCCTCTACCTCCCAAGTGCTGGGATTAAAATGCATCATTTTGTTGTTGTTGTTTGTTTGTTTGTTTTGTTTTGTTTTTCAAAACATGGTATCACTACATAACTCTAGCTGTCCTGGAACTCACTATGTAGACCAGGCTGGTCTTGAACTCACAGAGATCTACCTACCTCTGCCTCCCGAGTGCTGGGATTAAGGGTGTGCACCAGGCTGCCTGACAAGCAGCGCTATTTATATTAACGAAAGCAAACAATTACAGCCCAGATTCCAAGTATCAAATGAAATGCTGTGTAGGCCTGACAAGTATCCCAATTACATTGTTCACGGAAAAGGAAGGTTACTGTCCAGTATTGTTGAGCACTCTTCTAATTCTAGCATTGGGGTGTTTAATGCAGGAAGGTCATGAGTTTGAAGGCAGCCTGGACTGTATAGCAGGTTCAGGCCACCCCATGATGAATAATAAGCCCCAGGTCACATATACGGGTGGTCTCTCTTATTCTTTCAGTTCACATGACTGAGGGGAGGACTCACCCAACTGGTGACTGGCATTACACTACAGGACTGGGATCAAAGCTCTCCTGAGAGAGCTGGGAGAAAGAATGAAAGGAAAGGGGTTCGTATCCACTCAGGACCCCCATGACCAAGTTCTCAGCACGAAGGAGATTTATTTCTCTCAGAAGGACAAAGGGCAGGGGATATGGGACAAATACAGGAGATAGAGGAAGAGGGAGAAGGGGAAGGGAGCAATGGAGTGGGGAAGGGATATTGGTCCTGGAGGACAAAGGACTGCATCTGGATGGGGAGGAGACAGATGTGGCCCATAGACAAATGTCAGTTTATAAAGGTACAAGGGGAAACCCTGTGTTAGGATGAGGTGTTTAATTTTAGTTGGGCATGTGAGCTAAGTGAGCCAAAGGGGACTTTTGATTGCCAGACTTCAATACTTTAATAGCTGAACCGTGGTAGTCAAACTCAGGAGGAAGAAGTGGGCGAATAAGGGACTAGACCTTGGGGCAGCTTTAGGAATGCAATCTAATGGTTTTTACCAAGGCAACAGGAATGGGGGAGAAGGGCAAGGCCTGCCAGAGCCATGCTTACTACACTCGAGTCATGAGAGTCCCTTCAGAGAGGAACCAGGTCCCTTCCCCAGGATGGGTTGACTCAAGCAGCACCTTAGTTTGCACCTGTGTGTGTGTCCCTGGAGACTTAATACTTCCCTTCTATCATTCGCTGCAGAAGTGGGAGGGAAGGGACCTTTCCCACTTTGGTAGGGCACAGCCCTGAACTCTTCTTTGCACCGGGTATCTACTGTGGGATAGGCTGTTTCATGTCTCTGCTCTTTCCAACACGACTAGTTAATCTTTACTTTCAACTCTTGGACTTTGCTTTCCTTCTTTAATCGTTCAGTCCTGGTGACTAAGAAAGATATCATTTCTGGTGAAAACATTCACTTTGCCTCTCAGTGACCTAATAATCATATCCCCACCATCCCCACCACCACCACCCACCGCCCATGCAACAGGACATTGCTCTCACCCTGTGGATATCAGGCTTTACCATGTGACTTGCTTTGGGGCTACAGAAGAACAGCTGTATGGGTTGCTGGCAGCAGCAAGAGCCATGTGCTCCCTTTGTCCTGTCAGAGCCGAGCATTACTGCCCTCCACACCCGCTACTCTCACACCCTGGCTTGACCTCTGTTCCACACCCACCTTTACATGTACTCGTGCCCACTTTAGATAGTGTCTTGTGTGACTAGGTATAAATTGGGAGGCTAATATGGGAAGTGGCACAGAGCATGACATCAGAATAGCCGTTCTAACCTGTGGTATACGGGGTTTGGGACTGGGCAAATGTGTGTTTAGTGGTGTTCTCTGGGTGATGCTTTTGTTTGCGAATTAATTACAGTACAATGACTTTATTGAATAAAAAAATAAGGTCTTTTTAACATATTTAAAACTTCAGGTTTTTTGTTTTGTGGGTTGGTTTTTGCCTCTGCTTTGGGATTCTTTGTTCCTTCTTTGTTCCTGTTCCTGCAACTGCTGTTGAACTTGGCTTGTGGTTTCCCTTTACAATGGGCCCAAATACCATCCCTGATAAGCACCCCTGGGACGTCTGCATAGATTTATTAAGTGCTCTCATAAGTGATAGATAACCCAATTTTATTCTCAGCATGGAATACTTCACCTCTGAGAGTTGAGCTATGTGAATGTCTGGCTACCAACACCCAGATGTCCACCAGATGCCTGAACGCTCTATGATTTAACTCCATTCTGGCTCGGGAAATAGAATAATGACCCAAAGGTGTTACTCAGACCCATGATCACTCGTCCATCAGGTGTCAGTCACTAGGGTGCCAGCTAGATATCTGTCTGGCTAGGCATAAATTGGGGGTTCCCGTGACCTCTACTTTGAGTTTGATTAATTAGCTACATCCTGTCACGGAACTTAGGGAAATAATACTCTGTGACCCTGGCCAGTTTAGTATAAAGGTTAAAAACCAGGTGGAAGAAATGATAGGCTAACATGGGAAGTGGCACAGAGCCTTTGTGCCCTCTCTGGGCATGCTACCTCCCAGAAACCTCTTCATGTGAAATCACCTTTGGGGGATTTGTGGAGGCTTCACTAAGTGGACGTGGATTTTGACAACACCGGTGGCTATTGGTGATCAACCCAGGCTTCAGTCCGTACCCTACCAGAGTTCCGGGAGACTCTGATCACATGGTTAGTTCTCCTGAGGCTCTCCAGGAGTCTACCCAGAGTCACCTCATTAAAACAAAAAATTCAGTCACTCTGAGGAATCCAAGGAATTTAGAAGTTCAGTGTCAAGAAGTGGGCCCAAGGACCAATCCTTAGAACAAAACATTTTTCTCCTACAAGGGTTCTAGGAGTCCTGCCTGGGAAAACGGGGCAAAGACTGTATATAAATGTATGCCACAATAGCCTCCTTACACGTACACGCTAGTGCCTCGAGGTGGGACCCAGTTCTGTCACAGCCAATCACCACATCCCCACTGCGTTGCCCAGAACGCTCTGTGTTCTCGTGGTCATGCCTGCCATCCTTGCTGCTGAGGGCTCTTTTGCTTGCTGTTCTTTGTCTAGAGGCCTGTACCTGCCGACTTCCGTCCGATCACTGCTTACCCAATTTCTATGTTCCTGAATATAGCCTTCCCAGACTGTTCCATTTAGGCAGGGTCTCCTTGCTATACTTAATCTTGGCCTCTTTGTCCTTCTTTTCCTCCATTGCACTCACCCGTCCTTGCAATTGCACTTGCATACCGGCACTCTCTTGCACATACCTGCACACAGATACATATAATTAACAATAAATCATTTAAAATATTTTGACATTCTTGAGGTCCATAGTCACAATCTGGTGTTCTTTTCCTTTAGGCCCCTTCTCTGTTATCCTGCTAGATAGATATACATTCCCCATCTGACTGTGTTAGCCGGCAGATTCCTCGTACCCCTAGGACCTCTGTCTTCTTGGGAGGGGAAGAAGAAAACTGTACTGTTATGCACATCCCTCCAGGTCCAGCTCCCCCTGCACACCTCATTAAGTGGAAACCACAGACTGGGATGTGTGAGAGGGTCATGATGAACGCTTGTCTGAGAACTAAGATATGGAAGTAGAGACAATTGAAGGCATCTCTGAGGCCGAGCGTTCTGATGTTGCCTCCCCCAGCATATTAGGGGGGAGAGGGTTGCAACCACTATTTGATAGTGTCTAGAAGCTTGATCAAGGGTCCCATTTCAACTATTCAAAGCTGGAGAGTGAACTTAGGACATTATCTCCTCCTTCTCTGTTCTGGAAGGTTTTATCATGTGTGGTGGATCTCAAATTGTGTCCTCATATTTAAGCAAATGAAGAAAAGGAAAAAAGTCAAGAAAGAAAAAATTAACAGTCTTTCAAAAAACCTAATATCACTTCTTTACACACACTTCAGAGCCTCTGGACTCTAGCACAGAGGATTGGGGTACTGGAGAGGCACATTGCTTAGGCCACTGGGGTGGATCAGGAACCTATAGCGTCTCACTAGGATTTGCAGGGTCTTGGTCCCCTCTGGTCCCAGTGACACACTGGAGCCTTGGCTCACATTCTAACTAAGGATCGTAAGAGACATAGGTGCCATGCAGCAACAGCCTGACTGAAGAACTTCTTTGGCTTTGCAACAGAAACACTGGGGAAGGCACCTCTAACCACCCACTTCCAAGAAGACAGGAAGGAGTTTCAGAACAGATATTCAGAACCAAGCTTTGTCTTCAGACAGAAATCTGAATGTCACCTATAATGACAGTTATTTCTCCTTCAGACTTTTGAATGACATATAACTTCCTGACAAGGATGAAAATATAACTGTAGAACCTGTTAAAAGTTAGACAGCCATGTTTATGCTAAGTAGCTCCATGTCATAAAATACGAAGTCATTACTAGTGACATGAAGGGGTGACCGGCCAATATTACAAGTGTACCCTGAGTTCTCACTTCAGTGGTCCATGCCTGTAAGACTTACTCTCTGGGGAGTACCCCATTCCAAGTTCACACAATATTGTGGTGAGCTGCGTGTCCTACAGCCATCAACTACCTGTTCGAATACTTCCTTTGCTTTTCTGAAGTTGTTTGGCCTCATGAAACATCTCTGAGGTTTAGAGTTTCTTTCATCTGCAAAATTAAAACAGGAAATGGCAAGAAGTTGCTGTGGAGTGTGTCACTTTTCTTGTTCTATTGATAAAATAACGGGAAAAAAAGGACAAAGTAGAAAGGCTACTGGGGCGGGGGGCATAGTGCATGCCTTCCCAACACTTGGGAGGCAGAGGCAGGGACATCTCTTAGTTCAAGGCCAGCCTGGTCTTCAAAATGAGTGCCAGGATAACCAGGACCATATAGACAAATCCTGTCTCAAAAAAAAAGGGGGGGAAGAGGAAGAGGAGGAGGGAGGAGGGCTTATTTTGACTCAGTTTGGGGGCCTAGTCCTAGTGGAGAAGTCACATTGGCAGAAGCATGAAGGAACTGGACACATAGTATCTACAGGCTCGATAGTCAAGAGAGTGATGGATGCTGGGGTTTGGCTTGTTCCCATTTCTGTATTCAATACTGGACCCCAGAGGGAGGGATGGTACTACCTACATGCCAGTTGGGCATTCGTTGCCCTTTTATTTTATTTTTTTAAGACAGGGTTTCTATGTAGCTTTGGGGCCTGTCCTGGAACTAGCTCTTATAGACTAGGCTGGTCTCGAACTCACAGAAATCCACCTGCCTCTGCCTCCTGGGATTAAAGGCATGCACCACCACCACTGCCCAGCCTACTTTTAATCCTTCATAGAGAAGTCCAGATGTGTGTTTCCATGGTGATTCTAAATCCCATCAACATGATAATAAAGATTATTTATCACATGGAGATTGACAGAAAAGTGTGTTTAAAACTCTTAGATTAGATAATGATTGACACAGTAAGTGTGCTTAGAGGACATCTTCTCACCCATTAAAATAATACTCGTCTTTGCAGTCAGCATCATTATCACCCTGTCTGAAATCACCGAAGAATACATCCAGTCTTTTTTCAATATGTCAGCTTACACTGTATTTGAAAACAGCTAAAAGTCTTCAGTCCCACAGTCTACTTGTAAACTTAATTCTGTCAAGGCAAAAGAGTAAAGGACCTGTGTGCCTTAGGTTTTATATGATGCCCTGCGATCTAGAGAACTCAACAGTAAAATGTTTTTAATACTTTAGTAACAATGACTTTGCCTTGAAATTTTTATCCTCAAAAGAGAGATCTTAGAGTCTTAACCAAGCAAAAAGGACAACTTTTTATTTTTATATTCAAAGATAGAATTCACTTTTGAATTTGTATATAAAGCCATGGAGTTTTTAGTGTTATTTACTTATAGATTTGTGGTTATTTATGAGTGTGAATGTGAATCACCCCAAACCAGCAAAGACGCGCCCTGTTTGCTTCTGGGTGGTATTGGGTGAGTAGGCCCATCCTTAGCGATGCCTGGGGAAAGAAACTTGTCCTAAAATGTGCCACAAGCCTGTCAGCCGCCAGCTGCAGGCCATGCCCTCCACATGCCTCCCACTGATGATTCTCAGCATCCTGAGAATCTTGGCTTTGCCAAATCAGGGGCTTGGGACATATCCAGCTGCCTACATTGAGGAGTTAAAACCATGTCTGGTCCGTTTCATGCTGATTACTGGCCTGAAGGGATATTCTACTATTTTGTTAGAGAATAAAATCTAGCTTTTCTCAGTGGGCTTAATTCCCTGCAAAGACATCAGGCCAAGTCTTCATTAAACCGTTGAACACTTGTGGGGTCGGGGCACTTGCTCTCCCTGCAGTGGCTAGCAGAAGTTAGGCTACAATGTGTGGGATTCTGGTAGCCTTTTGTTTGGTATCTATGGTTCTGACTTTAGCTAGATATTCTGTGTGGAGAGGAAGGAAAATGGCTGGTAACTCTAGTGGAGTAGTTTCCTCATGGTTCCCTTCTTTCCCTCTGCCCCATGGCTGGATTTGAGTGCAGAGACTACCCTTGTGGTGTAGCTTTGGATTTCTTTGTTTTTTAACATGATTTTATGTGCATTGGTGTAAAGGTATCAAATCCCCTGGAACTGGAGTTACAGACAGTTGTGAGCTGTCATGTGGGTGCTGGGAATTAAACCCAGTCCCCTGGAAGAACAGCCAGTGCTCTTACCGCTGAGCCATCTTTCCAGCCCTGACTTTGAGGTTTGTAGATCAAAGTTCATTGCTTACATTGTGGGCAGTGTGCGTGAGGGTACAGGAGAAGAATACCTAGGAGCCTCACTTATGCGTGTCTCTGTCTGTGGCTCTTTCCTCTCCCTTCTAATAGTCCTGTGGTCCTGTGCAGCTAAATGGCATCAAACCTGGCGCTCAAACATGGCATCGGCCTGGCTCTGCCTTTTTGGGGCAGTTTCCCAGCTAGTGACACGGGATTAGGACTGCTGTGAGAGGCTAAGTAGAAAAAGTAAGAGAGCAGAGAATAAAGACATTAGCACTAGCTTGGCATGGTGGCTTTCTCCTGAGACTCCTGAATGCAAGAGGCCAGGGAGAAGAATTGCAAGTTTGAAGCCAGCCTTGCCTATATTAGCAAGTTCCAAACCAGCCTTGGTTACATAATGGAACTTCGACTTTAAAAAGCAGGAAAAAAAGGAATAAAACACACACACACACACTCACACACACACACACATCTCAGCACAGTATAACACACGACACCCTTTTCCACATTTTCAAAGATACATGGGACCAGCAGCTGCTACTGACAAGAACCCGAAGTATCAGTGGCAGTCCCAGAGCAAGTCTGTTCCAGAAGTCACTGAGAAAGGCTAGCTTTTAATCTCTGTAGAACAAGATACTGTTTTAGCCTGGCGTGCACATGCATACACATAAGCATGTATACACACACGCATACACACACAAACATGAACACACACATGCTGTGGAACAATAGTCTTATACCCTGTAAAGTTTTGTAAGTTGTACTAGTTTAATAAAATGCTGATTGGCCAGTAGCCAGGCAGGAAGTATAGGCAGAGCAACCAGAACAGGAGAATTCTGGGAAGAGAAAAGGCTGAGTCTGTAGTCATCATTCAGACACAGAGGAAGCAAGATGAGACAACCTCGCTGATAAAAGGTGCCTATGGGTCGCAACCGCTCTGAGAGTTGCAGATCAGATATCTTGCATATCTGATATTTATAGTATGATTTATAACAGTAGCAAAATCACAGTTCTGAAGTAGCAATGAAAATAATTTCATGGCTGGGGTTCATCACATGAGAATCTGTATTAAAGAGTTGCCGAATGAGGAAGGTTGAGGACCACTGTTTTAGGGGAACCAATAGAAAATGATTAGTAGGGGCTGGAGAGATGGCTCAGTGGTTAAGAGCATTGCCTGCTCTTCCAAAGGTCCTGAGTTCAATTCCCGGCAACCACATGGTGGCTCACAACCATCTGTAATGAGGTCTGGTGCCCTCTTCTGGCCTGCAGACATACACACAGACAGAATATTGTATACATAATAAATAAATAAATATTTAAAAAAAATGAATAGTAGACCCCAAATGTGAGCAAAAGACTTACAGCCTTTTCTACTTCCTTCCTTGCCCCAAAGTAATCATTAGGTCGCTAATTATGACTCATTTTTCAGCGGGGCCAGAAGCAATTTGTGTATAAGTCTCCCTAATCTCAGAGATTGATGAGCCCTGGAGTTGGTGCTAGCAGATGCTGAGAAAGGAGGTAACTCTTGTTCTGAAGGAGTTAATCTGGGGAAATCAAGCCAGCACACCTGAGATGATTGATTAGCCATCAATTAAATGCTAACAAAATCATGATCATGTGCTGTTGACCCCTTTAGAATTCAGTGTGGGTGAGGAAAAAGGCAAAGATGATCACTGGCTCTCCTTGGTAGCTATTTAAAAAATTGTAAAGATGTGCATGTGGTAGCCTTTTTTATTTTTAAAAATAACCAGTTTCATTTTAAGACACTTTATTATTAAATTTCATTGTAACATTAAAGAAACTACACCTACACACACACACACAGTTTGTAATCTCACAACCCCTGACACACTTATCAGAGCCAAGGCTCATCTTGACTCTAACAGCCCACTCCATGCTCAGAGTGTTCAGGGAACATGAACAACCACCTCCATTATTTCGTGTTTTAAATGTGCAGGCAGTGACTTTGTAACAGGTGTCATGGCAGCACCCTTGCTTGCCATGTTCTTCCCTTCATTGTTGTGATGTATTCTCAGTGCGAGGGGTGGCTTCCTGACCGTTTGCACAGTTAAGTAACATAGCATCTTTCTTCGATGCACATATGTTCCCATTAGGCCACAGACCCTCTGTTATGGTAAAACACTGCAGGTCCCTGAGTGGCAGCAATGAGCAGTGGGTCACTAGACCATGGCGGGTCACAAAGGCAGCCGGTCCCAGGCAGGGAGCCATTTGGCAGGTAAGAGACAGAGACCTATAGGCATGCCATGTAGAGAAAGTGGGTATTTATGTAGTGGATTATGGAAGGGAAAGAGAAAGGGGGGAAGAGGAGAAGGGAGAAGAGCAGAAAGAGAGAGAAACAGAGATAGAGAGAGAGGAGGGAGAAAGGGGAGAAGTGGGGAAAAGGGAGAGAAACAGAAAAGAAGGAAGGAAGGAACTCGGGCTGGAAGCGGAAGAAAGATCCACTTGCTTCAGCAGACAGAGTTGGTGGGGAATGGGCAGGGCTCATCTGTTGTAATTAGGAGCGGCGGGGCTGCATCCCCGGCACCCCGCCGCCCGCACAGCTAGCTTTACCCGAAATAATTACACGGACACTGTATTCTTTTAATCACTGCTTGGCCCTTTAGCTCTAGCCCTTACTGGCTAATTCTGATATCCCGATCAACCCATCTCTAATAATCTGTGAGCACCGATCTTACCGGGAAGATTCTAGCCTAAGTCCATCCTGGGTCAGAGGTGGGGCATGGCGTCTCTCTGAGGCGTCTGCTCCGAGAGGGAAGAGCTGTGGAGTCTGAGCTCACTTCCTCTTCCTCCCAGCGTTCTGTTCTGTTTACTCCTCCCACCTATCTTCTAACCAATGAGGACCAAGCAGTTTCTTTTTATTTAACCAATGATCTTCCTCCATCACTCATCTCTTAGACAGACAGGACAGACCATTACATTCCCATCTCTTTTTTATAATAAAAAGGTAGGAGGGGTCTGGAGAGATGGCTCAGAGGTTAAGAGCACTGCCTGCTCTTCCAAAGGTCTTGAGTTCAATTCCCAGCAACCACATGGTGGCTCACAACCATCTGTAATGAAGTCTGGTGCCCTCTTCTGGCCTGCAGGCGTACACACAGACAGAATATTGTATGCATAATAAATAAATATTTTAAAAAATAAAAGGTAGGAGGTTAGGCACAACAGGTCAAAGGAATTGGGGTGGCAGATTCTCAAGACTACTTCCTGGACATTGTTTTAGGGTACAGTGAAGGATGCCTGGGATAGGCCCTCCCTCCCACCATGCCTGAGTCCTGTTCGCATTTCCCCTTCCCCACCTGAGATGAAAGCTGCCTAACCGCGCAGAGAGCATTCTCATCAGGACGTGTCTGTGCCAGCAGGTTGTGTAGCTTCTGCCCACTTGCCTGCCAGGTAAGGCGGCCTCACCTGTTGGTACTTGTGTAGCTTTGAAGAGTCGGCTGTACGCCTTGCTGATGCGAGGCCCATTCTAGCTGGTTTGCTGATTCACGTTCTCCCATCTGGGATCTCCACCCACACCCCACACCCTGCATGCCACCACTCTCGCTGAGCAGTTTAAATCCACAGTAGACTGACTGAGCTACACTTGGGATCCGAGTTCTCTGGGTGCTTTGTTTCTCAGGTGCTGCAGCGAATGAATACAAACTGGGTGTCCTGACACAGTAGAAATGTATCCTTTTGCAGCTCTAGAGATAAGAAGTCCAAACTCTGCATGTTTTTAGGGTATCGGGTAACTTCCAGTGATCCCTAACATTCCTTGGCTTGTAGAAACATAACTCGTCTCTTCCTCCATTATATGCCCCCTTCTTGTCCATATAGCATTGCATTTCTTACAAGGAAAACACTGATTAAATTTAGGGGACCCACCCTAATCCATCGTGACTCATTTTGAGTCACCTCTGCAACGTCCCCATTCCCAATTAAGATTACATTTGCAGGTTCTGGAAGGCCAAGACATCAGCCTGCGGTTTAAAGGGCACAGTTCAACCCACTGGAGAAGGTGAGCTAGTAAGCTTTCAGTTACTATAGCAAAATTCCTGCAATAATCAGCTTATAATGAGAAAACATTTACTCAGCTTTAGAAGTCCTTGTTTGTCTTAATTTTTGTTGTGATGGAGGAAGAATTCATGACAAGGGAATTCTGGCAACAGATGGCAGGAATAAGAAGCTGAGAAATCATGTCTCAGCCGCACAGAGGAAACAGAGAGCCAACTGGAAATAGAGCAAAGCTCTAAAGTCTAAAAGCCCCCCCCCCCCTTAACATCCTTCCTCCAGCAAGAATGTGGGTGCCAGAAGGTCTAGAACTTCCCAAAGCAGCACTACCATGCAGGGACCAGGTTTTCAAACACAGGAGCCTATAGGGCACATTTCTCAAACCACCTACTACTCTCCACCATCTGTGCCCCTAGTAGGAGGTCATGGCAGAGTGACATTTTATAACCCCATGGCTACGAAGTACAAAAGGAAAAGAAAGGGGGTAAGGAGTAAGGGTCCCACAGTCTTCTTCAAGTGAACTTACGACCTTCTAGTGGGTCCCACCCATTAAAGACGCTACTATGTCCCAGCTCAGTCCCTAGGACTGAGCCTTCGATTCATGAACATAGGGTGAGCCCTAACGTGCTTTGATGTTTGAATCTTTGCTACACCTTTCTCTCCACTTTCATGTATGTTTGAAATTTTCCATAATCTAAATGAAGGAAATCATTTGGCAAAATCTTTCTTTCTTTCTTTTGTTTTTGTTTTCGTTTTGTTTTGTTTTGTTTTTGTTTTTGTTTTCAGAAAGGGTTTCTCTGAAGCTTTGGAGCCTGTCCAGCAACCTATTAGACATTGTTTCTTTCAGTAATAAAGAAGGGGCTGTCTAAAGATGGCATCTATATCATTTCTCCAAGGCTCTGGAAAATCCCCAAAGAGAAGGTAGAAAGAATGTGGAGTGCCGTCAAATGCTGTTTTCTGGATGTGACCTGGCCGCTGTGCCCACCATGCCCGCAGGAAGTCACAGCAGTGGTGGTTACCTGCTCAAGCTGGGCTGGCCAACATGGCAGATGAAAGGCGCCCCCCCGCCCAGCCACTCTAGACAGTTAATAGTCAATGGGGAAAGGAAGTCATCTTTCTCAGTGGTGTACTCACAAGTAAGTCACCCTTGCTCCAATAAATAACCCCTACCAATGCTTATGCAAGTGAGTTTAATTATATTCCTATATAATTGATATATATAATTATATAATATTCACATATAATTCACATATATTCATATATAGTTATGTGGGACACTCACATATACATATACGGACTCAAACACACACACACATACACACTCATGCACACATACATACATATACACTCACACATAAACACACTCACATACATACACACACTCACACACATATACACATACACACAAAGCATGAAAGCAAAAGGAGACTTGCTGGGAATACGAAAAGTTTGGTGGGGGGGAGATAAGGGATGGCAATGCAAGTGAATACATACAAAAAGTGTGAAAGAAAAGAATTAAAAATAATTTTTAAAAAGGCGAGACTACTTGAGGCGCTCTCAGTTTCTGTCGTGGGAGATCATTTATCAAGATGGCCCAGCAGGTAAAGGCACTTGCTGCTTGATCTGATTTGGATTCCTGGGACCCACTGGCTCCCACAAATTGTCCTTTGACTTCTCCACATGAGCTACGACATGCATGTGCATACAGCCCCACCACACACACACAGTAAATAAATATAATTTAAAGGATTTACTTTATTTTTAATTGTTTACTGGGGGTGGATATAGGGTGTGTGCCCGTGAGTGCAGGAGCCTAGAGAAGTGTCAGGTGGTCCTAGGGCCTGTCATCAGCTGTGAGCTGCCTGAAAACAAGTACTGGGAACTGAACTAGGGGTATTTGGAAGAGCAGGATTCATTCACTCTTAACCACTGAGCCATCTCTCTGGCCCCAAAATATAATAATAATAATAATAATAATGTCAAAACTGAGCCAAGAGGGAGGGGGTGTGGTGGCTCATGCTTGTAATCCCCCAGCACTAGGGAGACAGAGGCAGGCGGATCTCTGTGAGTTTGAGGTGAGCCTGGTCTACAGAGTGAGTTCCAGGACAGCTAGGACTGTTATACAGAGAGTCTCAAAAAAAGCAAAAAATTTTTTAAAAAGGCCAAAACAGTTTATTGATCATGTCTGGAATTTATAGGAAGCCAAGCTGAGATCCTTGAACAGAGTTTTTATGGCAGTGTTCCTCCAGACAAATAGCATCATAATCCTACGAGAAGACTGCCTGGTGGCAAAATCAGGGACACTTAGCGAGACTGTCTGCTGTGTTAGAGCAGCAGCTTTAAACATTTTGTGCTCTTCCCATGCGCTCACTACAAAGTGATTGGCTTCTTTCTATAAACAGCCTTTGCATTACAGGGTTCTGGAGAGAAAGGATGGAGTCAGTACATGACAGGAATTTTAAAAAGCACTGAGGACATGCTAAGTGCTCATTGAGCACTATTTATTTATTTATCATTTCTTTAAAAATAATTTAAATTATTTTATGTGCCTTGGTATGAAAGTGTCAGATCCCCTGACAGTTGTGAGCTGCCCAGTGGGTGCTGAGAATCGAACCCAGGTCCTCTGGAAGAGCAGCCGGTGCTCTTAACTGCTGAGTCATCTCTCCAGCCCCTATTTATCAGTTTTGTTGCTACCATTGCTAGGTCTTTATGGTGAGGTAACTGTTAGAGTCTCCCCACTCTACTCCTGAGCCCCAGCTATAGGTTAAACCAGGGCTGGAGTGGGAAGCCAGGCAGATCCATAAAGCTTACCATGACACACACAGAAGATATTTTTAATTAAAAAGTATATATTATTGAAATAATTAAAAAGACATGTATGTGTATGGCTGTTTGGCCTGCATGGGTGTCTGTGCACCACTTGCATGCCTGGTGCCCTCAGAAGCCAGAAGACAGTGTCTGATCTCCTGGAACCAGAGGAACAGACAGTTGTAAGCCTTCAAGTGGGTGCTGGGCACTGTTAACCACTGAGCCGTCTCTCCAGCCCCTAGAGGGCGGTTTTTTTGTTTTTCTATTTGTTTGTTTTGTTGTTTCTTTTTCCAAGACAGGGTTTCTCTCTATGTATAGCCCTGACTGTCCCAGAACTCCTTCTGTAGATCAGACTGACCTCGAACCCAGAGTTCTGCCTGACTCTGTCTTGCAAGTGCTGGGATTAAAGGCACGTGCCGCTACTGCCCTGCCCAAGAGGACAGTTTTGTAATGCAGTAACCTCATATTTTAGACTCCCTCTTATACTTTTACTTCCCTCCTCTCAGTGCTAGGGATCAAACTCTGGGCTGGCACAAATGCCAGGCAATAGTTCTTCCATTAAACATCCTCCCTAGCCTTAACCACCTTTCGTTTTCTTGACTCTGATGTGCTAATAGCAGTTCAATATGCTGATATGGGAAATATTCTCCCATATCATTAAGTTTCAAAATGTGCCGAATAGCACACCAGGTTTATACTTTAGCCTGGGTGTGTTATTTTAAAAAGTGCATTCATCGTGGCCAGAAACATAAGGAATGTTAGTGGTGCTCTCTTTCCTCTGAGGACTGGAACTGGACTGGGGGATAATGGGGAGATTACTTTTTATTTTATATTCATTCACCCCTTGAAAGTTTTCATGATGGATTTTTTATAAGTTTAAAAATAATTTATGAGAGGAAGAGAAAAATGCAATGGCTTGTTTCCATACTAGTGTTGGCTGAATTCAAACCATTCCCCTCTCATCAAGCAAAACAAACCCCAAACCCCTTTGAGAAAGGTAAGCATGGGCCCCCAGGCTTGTAGATTCACAATTTGTTTTAGCTTTGTAAAGGGTGGCGGGGAGAGGAGTGTTTCAAAATAGGCTTCTCTGTCTTGGCTGTCCTGGAACTCGTTCTGATGACCAGGCTGGCCTTGAACTCACTGAGATCCACGCCACCACTGCCAGGCTGCTGTTGCTTTTTGAAATGAAATTTCTAGTTTCCATGTGTGTCAGTGTGAATAGACACCATATGTGTGCAGGTGCCCTTGACCGCCTGAAGAGATTGTTAGGTCCCTTGAGCTGGAGTTCCGGTGTCAGGGGTGCTGGGAACTACCTCCTCTGTGAGAGCAGCACTCTGTGAACTGCTGAGTCATCAGCCCAGCCCTACCTTCCCACTGCTCTTTAAAATTCCTTCTCCTTTTTTTTTTTTTTGAGTCCTCGTCTCAGTCTGTGGCCCTGGCTCGTCTGGATCTCCCTGTGTAGGCCAGACTGGCCTTGACATTCTCCTGCCTCCGCCGGGGATTAAAGGCTTGTACCACCACACCAATCTGGCTTACTTATTTGTTGAGATAGGGTCTCAGTAGGCAATCATCAATTTAGTGGCCATCCTCCTGCCTCAGAGAGTGCTGTGAGTTCTAGCATGAGTTACCCCCACAAGACTTTACCTTATGGGGGTACAAGCTTATTAAAGGCTTTGAGACGCTACAATAAAAAAAAACTGTTTTTTTTCTTTTATTCCATAGACTTCTGTCTTATGATATACCGGTTTTGGGGAGAGCTTATGCCAATGTGAGAAAAGGTGTCTTGGTCTTAGGTAAACTGAAGGAGAGCTTTACTTAATGTATTGCAGACATGCCTGCTGATGTGCTGGGACAGTAAGTATGAGGTCTTGAATTCTGACATACCTGGGTCCAAAGCCTGGGCTTTCTCCTCGGCTGGCTGAGTGCAAACTCTCAGTGTGCTCAAATATGAAGATAGAGGCACAGCCCCCTCCTGAGCGTGTTTTCGGGTTAAATGAGATTAGCATCTGGGTGTAGAGAGTACCAAGGCCGGTTCCCTTGTTTTCACCATTATCTTCTTTGAGTTACCAAAGTTGTTTTTGTTTTGGCACATCCACAAATACCCTGACAGACAGGTCACAATATGGTCTCTTTATCAGAGAACGATCCTTTTGGGTTCTACCAGCCACCAGACTATCAGGTCTTGCAATTGCCATGGCTCCATTTCCATCTCTGTTTACAGAGTTCTGACTCAATAACGTGCATCTTATACAAAATGCAGCCCATTGGCTGACTGTAGGAGGCAGCCGAGCATCCCGTTTTGCTAGACTGGAGTCTGCAGGTTATTTTAGAAATACTTGCTAGTTCTCTTGCTCCAGGCTCTCCCAGCTTCTGCCCCAGGTAACCAACCGTTCACTTGTCTGTTGATTCAATGTTGATAACCTAAACCCAGCAGAATCAAATGTGGGGGGTTCAGCCTGAAGGTGTATGCTTAGGTATCTTCCTTTCAAAGCAACCTTTGCATTACATTCTTGCAATCCAGCCACCAAGTGTTATTTACCTCCCTTCAGCACCCAGGCTCAGGCCGACTTAACTCAGGAAGTAATAACAAAAGGAATCCGACTGATCTCTCAGGCAGAGCCTCAGAAGAGTCTCCCAGTCCGCCTAGCCTCTCCCTCCTCCTGGGTGTGTCTGCCTGAGAAGGCAGTGAGTAACCTGCACTTTGTTCCCCCTCGTCTTGGCCCTTCCCACCCAGACAAGAGGACTGAGTGGCAGACAGGCAGACAGCCGGAGTCCTGTT
Organism: Microtus pennsylvanicus; assembly: GCF_037038515.1. Classification (NCBI taxonomy): domain Eukaryota; kingdom Metazoa; phylum Chordata; class Mammalia; order Rodentia; family Cricetidae; genus Microtus; species Microtus pennsylvanicus. Next base: position 25,279,444 of record NC_134592.1, read on the forward strand.
GAAGCATGCACGGAGTACACTTCTACCCGCGCCCATTCCCAGGACCCCTCGTCACCACCACCTCCTTGAACCGGGAGGACCCAGAGCCCGGGCCAGGGTTCCCAGGGGGATTCTGCTCACAGTGGTAAGGGCTACCCGCAATCGGATCTCTCCACGGACCTTGTTTTCCTTCGTGTTGGCTTTCCCGTTCAATTGTGATGAGGTGGGCGTGTTTTTGAGAGGTGTTCTGTTTGGTTAGTTTTCAGTGGTCCCGAGACAAAGAAATGTCTTTCTCTGGCCTAGTTTATTAGAACTTGTAACCTGATAGCCTGGCTTACAACAAAACTTAACATACTCAGGACTTCTGATAGTATAATTTAGCCTTTTGGCCTTGTAGAGACTATCCATGCCAAACCTCACCCCCCACCTCTCCACTCCCCTTCACCTCTCCCCTCCCCCCCCACCTCCTCTTCCAAATTGCTCACCAAATAACCAAATAGGATTTGAGAAAACTGTGCTAAGGGCTTGTGGTAATTTTAATGTGTGGGCCCTTCTGACTGAAGTGTACACCTGATTATTACTTTAAAGAAAACCAACATGACATTTTGTCTGAAAAGCAAAGAGAAAAATCTATTTTAAAAGGTTTTACTCTGGAGAGGTGACCTGAGGTGGTGTTCCAGAGGCGGGGTGGAAAAGGTCTTAAGAGATAAGTGAGTTTAATTAAATTTATGTGAGCACGGAAGTATTAAGGTGGCAACAGTCCAGGAAGAGAAAGGGCTGGCGTTTGATGTGAACCTCGTGTCTTTAAGGGAGAAAACGGAGATCTTTGTATTGTATGCTGAGGACTCTGAGAGAGGAGGGTCGCCAGACAGATGGAGGAAGCTGGGAAGCAGGTTTCTTGTGCGGGATTCAGGCCAAGAGCTTCTCTCTCAAGGCTGTGGGTGAGAGAGTCATTTAGAGCAATCAAGTTGCTCACTGTTCGCATCGGCTGGGCTTCAGATCTTCTGAAAACAAGCCACAGAATCACTGGCGTGGGGCCGAATAAAACCACTGCCTCTGTTTCCCTGGCCCCATCTAAACCTGAATACATGGGAGAGGGAAAAAGAAACAAAAAACAAAAATGTTTGAAAGGCAAGATAAAGAACAACGGGGAAATTTAATTCGATCACACTAGTACTGTGTATTTGAGACATGCTATTCTCTTCACAGCCCCGCGGAATTACCTCGTGATTACATTAGAGTGGGAAGATGCCGAGCTAAGAGGCAGGCAGAATAGGAACTGTGATAGAAACTGCGCTAAGCAGAGGCTCCCTGCATGATGCATGTGGATTGCTGGCTCGTGCCCAGGTGCCTCTCACTGCATCGTTCTTTGGCACCTTGGAGCAGGCAGCACCAGGATTCTGCGTAAGGAGCTGCCTAAACTGAGCAAACCTGAGTTTTCAAGCAGCAATGAATAGCTTTGGGAAAAAAAAAACATGAAGGCAGGAGAGCACTTGAGCATACAGTTGGTGTGTGAGAGCGGGGGGGGGGGGGGGGGCCGCTGGATGAAAAGCCTCTTAAGAGGGTTCATGCTCCTGCTCCAGTCTGTGGGAATCCCTGCGAGCCTTATGCTAAAGAGGGTCGTTGGCTTGTCTTCATCGTCATTATCGGTGTTCCCGGGGTGATAATGCCAGCTGTTTGCTTCCTTATCCAAGTGCCTTCCCCTTGGCTAATTAAAAGCTGAAACTAACTGAAGGCCTCCCAATCAGTCAGCTCTTCGTCCTGAGATCCCAGTGTGGCACTTCTGTGAGAAGGGGAGGGAGAAACATTGTGCCGGGGTGGCTTTACCTGGCAATCCCTAGTTTAAATCTAGGACTGCTCATTTGTGACAGAGAGCAAGTGGGCGCGTACCGAGCTGTCCCCTGCCCTGCAGAGCACTGAGAACTGTTCCGTTCTGGCTTTGCAAGCATTTGCACACTGAGTGTTTTGTGTGATAAGATGATACCACTCTCCCTACCAAACCTATCACACTCCCAGATCTGGAACTCTGGGACGGCATACCTTCTGGAAGAGAGTGGTTGATGATTCCTTCCATTGGTGCCCTAACGTCCTAGGCTTTTGTCTTGAAACAAACTGGATGCAGTGCTTGATTAGTTGGGCTTTTCTGAGGCATCTTCATGGCAAACTTAGAGCATCTCTTACTATTCTCTTGGGTTTTGTCCTCTTGGTGCTTGGTATTGTAAGCAGCGGTCCTACCCGGCAGGTTGTGAACTAGACTTACAGACCCTGGGACAAATAGTTGAGGTGCCTATTTGACATATCAAACCCAGCCTAGCCAAATCTGCAAAGTCCCTGCAAAAGCCAACAAGGAGTCCAGTCTCATATGTAAAAGCAAAGAGCCTTTATTTTAATCAAGTTTGCAAACTCGGTCTCTTCGCATGTCAAACGTATTGGAATAACTGGAGAACCCTGAGCTCAATTAGAATTGGATTTTTATAGTAGTAAAGGTGAGGGTGAGGGGTTTCTGAGGTTCAGAACCCCTGATTGACCAACATTTGTCTAGGGGTGTCCTGGTGAATGTGCACCAGACAGGTGGTCCTATCTACAGTGATTGGAATGTTAGGCATTTCCTTTCAATGTTCTGTTTTTGGGGCAGTGGTCGGGTCCTGCAACCAGGTGTTGCCTTAGGATAAACTACTGTGACTCAGGCCTCTAATTGAATTTATCAGGGCCAGAGTTCTTCTCTGCCAGGTGATAATGGTTGGAATTAAAGAACTTCCTTTGGGTGACCTGTCCATACTTAGCTTATCTTGGCTGGCCCACCACAGCCACCAGGTTTTTCCAGCATCCCTCAGTCCCTACCTGGACTGTCCTTCCTCCAGAGAGAGGCTCTTCCCTATATAATCCAGCCATTTTGGTTACCAGTCCTTTTTATACCTTTGCTCTCTTGGTTACTGTCCTCTCTCACCTCTCTATTCTCCTCCCCCTCTCCCCACATGGCCCAGCTCAGCTCAGAGTTATGTACACTCTGAATTTTCCCTAATGTCCCTTGCCTCTGGCTATGCTTTTCTTTTGGCCTACAATAAACTTTCTCCTCTACCATACCTAAGAGAACTCATAGCCTTTCCTTTCCTTTCTTCCTTTCTTCCTTCCTTTCTTTCTTTCTTTGTTTTTTTTTTAAATAAGCCAGAGCTTGTCTATGTATGTATTTCTCTAGACAGCTTTGCTTTTGAGAAAGGTATACCTTCCCCTTCCTGCTTGAAGAATTCCCTCCAAAGAGCCTTTAGGAACTTTCTAGTTGATCCTACTCATCCGTTAAACTGTGTTCTGCTTGCTGGAATTCTTTCTTCTTCTGCCCCACGCTGACTAGACCTCACAAGTAGGTATTTAAGGCATTCAAGTGGCAGTGGTGATGGCATTCTCCAAAAGGTCATGGTGATTTTTCTAAAAAACAAAACAAAACAGAAGCCGCACCTTATTGTATAAGAACTGCTTCTAAGTCTCAGGCAGCACACGTACGTGTGGGAACCCAGATCGGGAAAAACAGTTGTAGATGTAGTCGACATAGTTTTTGCATGTTTCCTAAGTGGTAACAATGGGCAAGTGTGAGTGACCTAGGGAGTCAGGGCTAGCTGAGCCAGCAGCCCTTAGCTAAAGTATAGTAGCCAGCAGCCTGTGATCTCTAGCAAGCTCCAGGTTCCTGCTTCTCTGGGCTCTTTGCAATTCTTACGTTTTACCTTTGCTGTGTAACTTTCTTCTCGTGCTTGGCTGCTCCTCATGTGAAGGTTGTGCATGTTCTCTGAGGACGTAGCAATGTCACATCCCAAGCCAAGAATATACACTGCAGGGAGACAGGTTTGCCCTGACCAGATACCCATGTCTTCCACATCTTCCAATGCCCCAAACCATGATATACATGGTGCCAGAAGCAGCCAGATTGCTTCTGCTCTGGAGCAAGCAAGGCTGAGGTCAGAAGGATTTTAAGCAGTACGTGCATGCGTGTGCAAGCATGGGCAGAAGTAGAAATAGGAATGAAGCTTTAATGTGAGAGCCTTGTATCTTTTCTAGATAAAACTCATAATGATACAGCCCTTGCTTAGATTGACACGTGGCTGGAACTGACATTCCCCCCACCCCACCCCATTCTGTGTAATAAATTGATTGCAAAAAAAAAAAAATGGGTTCTGTCATTCTCTTTGAATCTCTTCCCAGACTTCCCACTGAGGCTTGCCTTCCTTGCTTGCGCTGGCCAGTAACATGCAGAAGTAAAGGTGTGTGTTCCGTACTCCAGATCTTGGGAGACCTCATATACCTGCGCTTGCATCTCTTGAAACAGATGCTCCTTGGATGGTCTTTAGTGGCTCAGAGACCCACTTCCATCAGCTGAGCTGTCCAGACACTTGAATGGCCCAGCCAAGATGAGCCAAGCCACAGACTGATGACAAACACTTGTTGATTTAAGCTAGAATGCAGATGGGTTTATTATGCAACCCACAACCAACCGATACATTTGGTCTGCCTGGACTTGGTTCCTGAGCACATTTTTGAATCAACTAATGTCATCACAGACTTGATTTGGTCAGCACATGGAGTTCTGTTAGATTGGTGTTGGGTGAGACGTCCTCAGTTCTTAGGATTGTTACTACTGCCGGGATGGTTTTTAACAACAGGCTTGTGTCTTGTGCCAGTATTTCATCAAATATTGTTTGATATTTGTTTTGATCTGATATATAAGTATTGATGGAGATTTAGAATCTGTAATGTGCAAAGCTCTGGTGATTAGCCAAGAATAAAAGCTAGTAACCGAAAAAAAAAAAAAAAAGCTAGTAACTGGTGGGTTTTGCCAATCCACAGAACTGTCATTACTGCAAATGCAGGGACCGCAGTTTTTCCAGTACTTAAGCAAGTAACATTTGGTGCTTCAGAATTTGTTACTGACTCTACTTTTAGCTGCAGAAATCATTTTATTATTATCTTCAGGAAAAAGCACATTGGCCCTGGTGCTGGATGGAAAAAAATCACAGGTGCAGTTGATAATTACAATTATGTAATCTTGACCTCGTGTTCTCTGGGGCCTAGAACACGACATGAACTCAAGAGTCTTGGACATTAGGAAGGCAATGGGACTCCAAATTTATGGGGTAATACTCATTTTTTTTTATTACATGTTAAGGAAAAGCAAAAACTATTTGAACTCTTAGACTACAGGTAAACTAGTTTTGTGTTGGGTGATTCGGTTGTTGCGCAAACAACTACAGGCTGGGCATCCTTTAATCCCAGTCCTGGAGCTGGCAGGTATCTGTGAGTCTGGTCTACATAATGAGTTATAAACCAGCCATGGCTACATAGAGGAGGAACCCTATCTCAAAAAAAAAAAAAAATCAATGCAACTACAGGATCCCTGTGGCGTACAATACTGCCCATTACCTCGCCCCTCTGAAGGCTGAACCAGGGAACCAGCTAATTCTAGGCTGAGCTCAGATGGGAGTAGCTTTACCACCCATGCCCCTCATTCTATTCTCCCTGCTAGTGAAAGCACACACACACACACACACATATATATTATATATATATATATATATATATATATATATATATATATATACACACACACATACACTCATGGTGATGGCAAAGACTATGGTGTCCCATTTCCAGCTTCTAATTGTGTCCTCAATCTCATACCATTCTAGTACTCAAAGCATCTCACATGACCAAGTCTAGTGTCAAAGGTCAGGGAAATAGATCTGCTTTCTTAGCGTGGGAAATGGTAGTAGGATTATTACCTACTAGCAGGTAGTAGGGCGTGTGAAGGAATCATACCATTTCCTTTGGAAAGGATCATGGAGTTATAGTTGGGTCCCTGAGTGGCCAAGAGGCAGGGAAGTGCCCACCTTTGGAGCCAATCTGTTTGCCCCTGGTAATGTGGAAGTAGCATCCGACCTTGTATGATCTATTGAATGAGATTTCAAAGGAAAGGAATGCTGCAGAGAATTGACTGAAATCTCTATGGAATGTCCTGTAAACTGTGCAGGTCACTTGGTGGGCTGCCTCTTCTCCAACTCCTGGAGAAGGGTGACATCAGGTGACATCAGTTACTCTAGGTCCTCCGACATACCTTAGTTATTTATTTTCTCTGGTGAAAAATAACTGGTTCACTCTGTAGAACAAGCTGGCTTCGAACTCAGAGATCCCCCTGCCTCTGTCTCTTAAATGCTGGAATTAAAGGTGCCACCCAGTTTAAGGAGAACGTGGGCCACAGAATCAACTAAGCAGGGCTCATAGGGGCTCACAGAGACTGAAACAGCAGTCACAGAGACTTCATGGATCTGAGCTAGGTAGGTCCTCTGCAAATATATTATGGTTGTTAGCTTGGTATTTCTGTGGGATTCCTAACAATGGGAGTAGGGGTGTCTCTGAGACACCTGCCCTTGAGACCCTTTTCTCCTACTGGGTTGCCTCACCCAGCCCTGAGAAGAGGGTTTGTGCCCAGTCTTATTTTAACTTGTTATGCTGTGTTTGCTTGATATCTTTGGGAGGCCTGCTCTTTTCTGAAGGGAAACAGAGGAGGAGTGGATCTGGAGGAGAGGAGTGGTTGGGGCAGGGCTAGGAGGAGTAAGGGGGAGGGGAAACTGGTCAGAATGTATTGTATAAGAGAAGAGTGTATGGGTGTGTGTGTGTGTGTGTGTGTGTGTGTGTGTGTGTGTGTGTGTGTCAGAGAGAGAGACAGAGACAGAGAGAGAAGTAACCAGTTTCTATCTAGTCCTGTTGTTGGGGTCTTATTACATCTTCTAATCCAGCGTTGCTGTGGTTCAGATGTTTGAGTGAATATCTATATCTATTCCTTCTTTAACTGTGGCCTGAGCCTTTTGTTGAGATAGGAAATCAGTGTTTTAATATAGGACTGTGGTTCTCAAATATTGTCCAGGGTAGAGCCCACATTGTACACTGTTACTAAGAACACTGACAGTGTTTTCTTTCAGGCCACTAGTTGATGGGCTTTGCATCCATGTGTTGCATCCGATCTACCTCATAGCTCAGCACAACTGAGGTGCAAAGGATCACACCTAGTGGCAAGCTCAGAGGAGCTTTTGTTTTGAGACAGGGTCTCACTGTGTAAGCCTAGCTGGTATTGAACTCACAGACACCTGCCTGCCTCTGCCTCCCAAGTGCTAGTTTGCACCCCTCGACCCACCCTCTATCTTATTTTAAGACGAGGTCTCTCATTGAAACAAAACACCTTCATTTTGGCTGGGCTTGCCAGCCAGGGAGCTCCAGAAATCACAATGTTCCCCTGCCCCATGCACGTATTGCAGGAATGTGTGACAGTGCCTGTGTGTGTGTGTGTGTGTGTGTGTGTGTGTGTGTGTGTGTGTGTGTGTGGTGTGTGGTGTGGTTGCTGGGGATTCAAACCCAGGTCCTTTTGCTTGTCCAGAAAGCAGTCTTATGCACAGTGCGCTCTCTCCCAGCCCTCTTAGCTCTTGCTTGGCAATCTGATTGCTGTGGCCTTGTTTCACAGAAAGCTTATGGGATAATATTACCTACTTACTGCTATTATCTCCTAAGAAGCTCCGCCTTCCTTCTGTGTGAGCTCCGTGGGAAATAAGGAAGTTGAGCAAGGAGGTGTGTTTGACACCATGAGATTTCCACTCCACAGTGTAAGGAAAGACATCTGGATTAAACATAGGTCATTTCTACAGTGTATTTCCCAAAACCTTTTCGTGGCCATCTTAATCACAGATATGAATGGGAAGTGGGAACTGTTTTAGAGCGCCTGGACACTGCTTCTTTGTGTATTTTCCAAGTAGGTACCTGGCTTTTTTGTTGCCAGGTGACATGTACAGCCATCGTGTACCATGCTTCTCTATCAGACTATCTTGTTTCTATTTTATGTTGTGGGAGGGGAGACTTGATTCAATTAAACAACTTATTTAAACCAATTTGTGGGAGGCACTGAGAGCATTAGGGCAGGCTTTTCTAGTGATGTTATTTGTTAAATTAGCACCCACAAATTATCAGATCATTACCCTGGCCCAGAACACGCAGAATGTACTGTAACTACAGAATCCTCTGATTATCTTGGAGAGATGGTTTTCTGGTGATGTCTTTGCTGAAACTTCACGTCTCTCAAATAGGCTGATACTACACTGTGTGCTGTGGTTTCAGCAATATCTTAACATCCACCTCCTCCTTCATGCTTCATACCATGCCTGGCTTGCTTTCCATGAAAACTCGGGACTCGCATAATGATATGTAAATGAGCGGGCATTCGGTGGGTGGCAGGATGGTTACATGCCAAGAGAACTGCCTCCAGCACAAAGGAAAAGAGGGTTCTTCCCGGGGAATTTCCCGGGCAGGGAAGGGTTAATGTTCTCTCCCAGAGCGGGTGGGATTTGGATCTGGATCTCAGCAGAGCTGCCTGAATCACATTCTCCCTGCTACTATAGCAACAGGTTGAGATATTCTGCCAGCATTGTCGCCCGCCTGCCCACTGAAAATGCCTGAGTGGCGGGCCACTTCATTGTCTGGGGACAGCTGCTCTCTGTGACGTTTCAAGGAAGCAACTCTTGGAAGAAGCCAAACGGTTAATGCAAGTATAGAGCTAAGAATCATGGACAGGCAGAAAGCACTCTTATTTTGATTGGAGGGACTTTGCCAATCCTTTGTCTCTGGAAGAGGTGTGAGGTGGGGCAAGAGTGGAGGTTTGATTTGTAGCCAGCAGAGCCTCTCCCCATGTTCAATGAGGCTTTTCTTTTGAGAGACACCTCACGGCCACATTCGGAACACTTCCTTTTATTCTCTCTGTTAGCATACAGGTATGGATAGGTAAAGCTCCTGAGGAGACGCCAGGGTGTGCCAGGATGTGGGGTGTCCCTCCGCAGTTATCAGGCCTTTTGACTAGTATGCTGCCTTCATTGTTTATTGACAAGAGCTAAACGGGAGTGAGAAATGGAGGAGTTCTTTTTTTTCTGGATGCGGGGTGTTGTGATGGGAACATTGGGGAGGAAAGTCAGTGAGGGTATTGACTTCAGGGGAAGTTTCACAAACAAAAATGCCCAAACTGTTACTCTAGGCTGCAGCGTAGGGTCTCTCCTGGGGCAAGGAAACCTTAGGTGTGGGAATAATCAGAGTTTGGAGCTAATCGTAGTTCCTTCTGGGATAATGAATGAAATTAGTAAACCTGAATATAAAAATATTGTTATGTGTGTTTGTGATTTGCCTTTATATATGTCTGTATACCACATGTGTGCCTGGAGCCCATGGAGGCCAGAGGTGGGCATCAGATTCCATTGGACTGGAGTTACAGATGGTTATGAGCTGGGAATCGAACCCAGGTCTTCTGAAGAGCAGCCAAGTATGAACTTTAGCAGTCATTTGAATTAATTGATCTAGTGCTAGTCTACAGAGAAATCTACTTGGTTCATTGTCTGTATCTGGTTTACAAATGCGTGCTGACTTTTTTTTTTATGACCACCAGCATATTGAGACTTTATTCAGAAAGAGCACCAGGTTTTATTATTAAAAATGTACTTTTAGGGTAGGGGAGGAGCTTAGTGATAGATCACTTACATAGCATGAGCAAGGCCCTGGGTTTAATTCTCAAAACCCCTCACCACCTGAAATATCAGTTGAGTTGTTTTTTTATACTTAAACCACACAGTTCAAACTCTTAATCTTTTGTAGGTTTCCAGGTCTCATCATTGCAACCTCAAATTCCCTGGTATCCCTTAAACTACTGTCCATGCATGGGTCATGTGATTACAAGGTCACTGTGCTTAGCCTAATCAGTAGTGACCCTGGCTGTTGATGTGGGGATTTAACATAATCACATCATATGTATAATGAGAGACTTGAAAGTGATGTCTAGGAAGGGCAGTGGAAGTGAGGTGAATCGCTGGGTGTCTATAATCTGTCAGCCACAGCCTTAAGGGTCTTCCAAGTTGCTTTCTCTGCTTTCCTTGTCTTTTAACCCCGTTGCCTTCCCTCAGACCTAAAGCCTGGATTCTCATTACTGATCTGCTTGTTAGGCAGATTTTCACTTTCCTTGGCTGGACTGCGAGGCCTTTCGGGGCAGAATCTATAAGATGAGGTGAGGACTTGGAAGATCACACAGGAGTTTCTGAAAGGATGATTATATTTCAAATAAAATGAGCGAACCAAAAACATGTACAAACAACCAGAAAGGTATTTCCGTTTTCAGAAGGATTGGCAGGTTTCTATAACTTAGTGCAGTTATGGTAAATACAGATGAATGGTTCATGAACTCATAGATAGTCCTGCCCAAACAAACAAAAAAAAACAAGAGATCATTTGATTCTAAGCCCCCAAGGCTTGTCTAGATGCCTGAAGGGTGAGAATTCCTCAAGTTTAAAGTGTGAAGTCCTGGGAGAGGAAGCTGGGAGAGGGGATTTGACTGCTTTGTAAGATGCTAGTCCTTTGGTCTCAAAGAGTCTGTCATTCCAGAGGATGTAGCCTGGGGTGGGGGTGTTGCCTAAGCAATTAGGTTTCAGTCAAAAGGCTGGAATCTCTCTGCTCAGGAAGCCCAGGCACCCTTCATTTATCTTCAGAACAAGCCTCAGTAAGAGTTAGGGCAGGTAAAACTGCCTATTTCTTAGTGGTCCTCTCCCTCAAGAGGTCTAAGGACGGAGTTCGTTGGCTGTCTGAATGGATGGTTGGTGTCCCTTTGACCAGCACCTGCTGGCACAGAAATGTCCACAGCCTGCCTACCTCTAAGCTTGGTCCCATCCACACTAGACAGATTCAATCCTAACCGGGTTCTGGTCTTCCCTGAGCCACGTCAGGGGGAGAAGAATGACAAAAACAAACACACAATCCCTCTTCCTCATAGACAGGAAGGATTTAAGCCAAGAATGCAAGGTGTGCCTGGTGGCCTTTATCCCCAGCTGCACAGCTGTTATACACATGCACTGGCTTATTTACTTGGGTAGAGGCAGTATGGTGTGTCAATGTTGGCCAGAGACCAGGAAATAATTGAGTTGATAAGCAGCCAAGTCAGAAGGCACATATGTCTTCCCAAGTCGTATGGCTGGCTGCTCCTTCTTGTACAAAAGCACACCAAGTAATACGGGAGGTCATGGTGCCTTCCCATCTGATGCCCCTTAGCCAGTGTTCCAGAGAAGGTCTGCTGTAAACACTCCGGCTCTCCTAGCAATCTGCCCGGCTGTGGACTTATTCAGAAGAACACGTAATAAGGCAAATCCGGTTCTTTTCCTTTACATCGGAGCCGTACCGCTTTCTAACTGTGCAGTTGACTTCTTTGCACCTCATCGTATTTATCTTACTTTGAACTCATGGCAATGTCTCTCCTAGAATTCTTAGGAGAAGCAACTATTTAACAGCCATTTTTTCCCTCCACAATAACTGGCCCGTTGTGTTCATTTTTTGTTTGGTTGGTTTTGGTTTTTTAAGACAGCGTTTCTCTGTGTGGCCCTGGCTGTCCTGAAACTCACTCCATAGACCAGGCTGGCCTCGAACTCAGAGATCACCTGCCTCTGCCTCTGGGGTGCTGAGAGTAAAGATGTGCCCCTCCATGCCTGGCTGTTGATTTTTTTTTTACATGCTTTTTGTTGTTGTTGCTGATTTATTTATTTATTTTTTGAGAAAGGGTTTCTGTGTGTAACATTCCTGGCTGTCCTGGACCTTGCCTTGCAGACCAGGCTGGCCTCAAACTCACTGAAATCCGCCTTCCTATGCCTCCCAAATGCTGGGATTAAAGGCGTGCACCACCGCCAAGCCTGGCTGTTAATTTTTTAATAGATACTTCAGAGAGACAGCCTCTTCCGGCCATTTCCAGTTGGAAACATCTCTTCATATTCGACATTCTTGGTATCCAGGTTGTATTGGAACGTGGCAAGAAGGAGCTGAGCAGAACAGAGGTGGCCAGGCAGGAATGGGGTATTGGAAACCTAAGCCCCATATTCTCCCTCCTGTGTCGTTGCTCTTGCATTATGCTATACAGCTTGAATATCCATGGATATGAGGTGCAAAAGAAATAGGAATTCTACTCAATCTTCCAGGAATTGAACCTAGGTTCTAGTCTAGCCTCCCTCTCTAAGTCCTCGTGTGCTTGCTCTTTAGCTCAGATTCTGTCCCAAACCTGCCACGTGGAAAAATGCCCAGCCCAGATGAAGAAGGTTGCCAGAGGACTTCATGCTAGCAACAGATCGGCAGTCATACACCACTCGGCTCTTAGAGGAAATGCTTTTTTAAAAAAAGTCAAAGAGCAGACAGACCCAGGATGGAACTTTCACAGGCATCTAACCTGGAAGGACGTTCAGGCTTGTGCGAAAGGGATGTGAACCATCTCTGCAAAGGCCCTGGAAAGAGGACGTGTGGGGGGGGGGGGGGGGGGAGCCAGAGCTTTCCTGTCCTCTCTGCTAACCCAAAGAACAGGAGCACCAATTGAACTTTACTACGGGGCTGTATATTGTTTGGTTTAATCTTAAGGAAAGCTGCTTTTTGCTGTGTGAGTGGCTTTGCCAAGGCCAAGGGCAAGCCTGGAAGCAGAAGGATGCTGCAGGAGCTGCATGTCTTCCTAGGATCTTCATGATCTTCTTAGGATGCTGCAGGAGCTGCATGTCTCTGTGTTAGAAGCTCTTTTGATAAATGCCATAATCTCAGATCTGTAAAGGCACTTGAGAACTAGGTACCATTACCTGTTATTTAAACTGGGCATATAAACTAAATTTAGGCAGGTATTGTATCCAATTAGTTACAGTTTATCAATGCTAATAGATGTAAGAAGATGAAAAGGAATATTTTAATAAGTCAAAGAATACTAGCAGATGGCGGACTAGCACACGTGGTTACCCATACCAAAGATGGCAGTGAGGTTAAAATGACAGCTACCCATGTGTCTGTATTTTTCCAGAGCTGCTGTCATCTGGAGATATAAGTTTTACTGATCTTAACATATATAAAGCCCATGACCCGAGGACCTGGCATACAATAAGTTCTCGATAGATGTTAGCCATGATTAACGTATGCCTAACTCCTGGAGGCCATCAAGACTTCTTGGCTCTGTGTAGCTCAAACTTTCTTGCTATTGCTGATGTTGCCACCGCTCCTGTGTTGGCCACAAGGAAATGGTATAAGCTGTTTGTGCTGGCCAATCTCTCTGCAGCTCCACAGAGTCTTAGTTGTTCATAGGTTAGAATTAAATGACCCATGGATATTGTGTCTGTCATTGCCACAGATGGTAAAAGAGAGGAAATGTGATAAGCAGGCTGATGTAATGATGGGTAGGCCAGTCAGCGTCTTCGTAGTGACTGCAGGATAGCATAGTATATACATGCTAATATGAACTCTTATTTGTTCATCATTTGTACCTCATCAAAGCTGTGAATTTTTAAAATGCTTTCTGATAAAAATTAGGTGGCTTGCATGGTTGCATTTCATAATAAAAGGAGTAAATAGGAAATATGAATATGAATTCATTCTGGCATTAATACAAGATCATTTGAACCATCTCCCTTTAAAAAGTAGAGTTGAGGGTTTAGGGTATTAAATGAATTTTGTAGCCCAAGGGCAGAACTTTACGCACCCGTAGCACAGTCTCTTGGCCTATGACTTCCCCATCTTTAACAGGTCATAAAACAATTCTGGAGCCATTGTTCGAAATGTAAGGAAGATGACCTGTGTGAAGGACTCTCAGATACCACCACCTCTGGCTAAGTCTCTTCCTGTCTTTGGCACTTACCTCTGCCTATACATCAGAAAACCCATCCTTCTGTTTTCAGGACAGTAATGAGAAAATTAACAGTTCCCGTTTTTCCCACTGAGGGATTCCCAAGATTGTGTGCTCCTGCATACATAGCCATGGTTACAGTGGTACAATTTTTGCTCTCCTTTATGGTCCAGAGATTGGCACTGTAACACTGCTACATAGTAGAACTTCAGTCCGTCTCTCACCAGCTCCAAGGAGCTATCAGCTCTGAGAGCACAAACCCTAGGTAATCTACTAAGCAACTTAAAAAAAATTCCTCTTAACTAAATCAAGTCCCAAATTTTATACAGACTTTAAAGAGAAAGTAAAGGGCTGGAGAGATAGTCCAACTATTAAGAGCACTGGCTGCTCTTCTAGAGGACCTAGGTTCAGTGCCAGCGTCCACGTGGTGGCTCACAACTGACTGTAACTGCAGGGGCTCCAGCACATTCTGGCCTCCATGGGCACCAATAAACACATGGGATACAGACATCCATACAGGCCAAACACCCGTACACATAAACATTTAAAACAAAAAGGCGTGAAGAAGCACTGGGAGAAGCATAATCCTTCCAGATATAGAAATTGATCAAGACTCAGCAAGTTCTAGAATATCCCAGACTAGACTAAATGTTTCTCAATTTGTGATTTAGACCCAATATTTGGTATTTAATTCTTTGTTTAAAACCGATAATAATTACTGTAACAACATCTTAGTCAGGCAGCAATATGTGCCAGACAGCGTGATAAATATTTCTCCTGAGATCTCATTTAATTTTCATAGTACTGGGAAGGAAATATGATTTCTCTCATTTTATTGATACAGATACTGAGGCTCAGAGTCAAAATTACTTGATGGGGGTGGGGTGGGCATTTGACAGTTTATTTCTAGGTCCATAAAAACAGGGCAGGCAGATGCCATGGAGAGGTTGTACAGCTGGTTCTCTTATTAAGTCAGCCGGTTCTACCTGGCCAGCACTGCGCAGCAGCCAGCTGTCTGGCGTTTTGAAGACCTGGCACATTAAAGCTTACTAGGTTAAAGAAAAGGCACCCGTCTGTACTCTCCCGAACAACCCCATCTCTTCTGGGCACATCTATTCCTTGAGAATGTCTGTTTCCGCCATTCATTCTCGTATATTTCCTGGTCTGAAAAACTGCCCTTTTTTTCTGGCTCCCTCTACAGCCCGTGAGACGCTCGGCTCAGAAGCTGTTTGACACCAAGAAGAACCATGACCGAGTGCCCTACTGTTAGCACATGGTTCCTGTGGTTATGCTTTCTCAGCTCAGAGCCCTAAAAATAATGCTGGGTCTGAGCTGGATTGCACAAATCCAGAGAAAATATGTCTTGACGGTGACTAATGACCATAATAATGGTTAAAACTCATAAAATTCTGTCAGGGAAATCTTTTCTAAACCAATTTATATTCAGCAGACAAAGGTCATTCTTCTTCCTTACAGTAATAAAATAAAAGCTATAATAGCTCTAGATATATTATCCGATTTATCAGCCGCACCCGGGCCATGCGGTATTAATCCTTTGTGATGCTTTAGGAAATTGAAGCCACGCTTCACTGTCAGACACCAGCCAAAGACAGTCAGATCCAGATTTCTAAACTGCACTCCGGTGCCCCTTTAAAAACAGATGTTTACTCCTTAGCTTTAATTCTGTTTTAAAATACTACACCCAGTCAATGCCAAGAGATGAAGTTTTGCCACCGCTTGGGCAGGCTGAAGACCACGTTGGCTTTCTGAAAACACTTGCAGAGAGATGTAGTCAAGGCATGCCTCCTATCCTAGCTGCCCCTGTCAGTGCTTGCGTGGTTCGCTAGCTTAGATGCATTTGGAGGTGTGGCTTGTGCTGCTTGCCAGTCATGTTAGCCTTGGCCCTAGAGGATTGGAGAGAGTCCCCAAACACCTTTACAGGCATGATGGTGTTTCATCAGCGTCTGCTTCCCATTGCCTGCTAGCTGGTATCAGCATGGCCCCCTTAAACTACCGGATATTGTTTGCCCTTCTGTTCAGTAAATCAGTGTTTGTTGTGATAGCCGCCAGCTGAAAAGATAGTATTAACTATGATACTCAGGCAGCTACGGGGCTGGATGTCTTTGCTGCTACTCAGTAGAGGGTGAGTGTTCATATTGTACTGTATTGATGCCCAATGTCAGCTAGGGTTTCCCTTTCATCCTTG
This sequence comes from Microtus pennsylvanicus, assembly GCF_037038515.1. Lineage (NCBI taxonomy): Eukaryota > Metazoa > Chordata > Mammalia > Rodentia > Cricetidae > Microtus > Microtus pennsylvanicus. The sequence continues at coordinate 25,295,316 of NC_134592.1, forward strand.
CCCTAAAGGCTACTGAGAGGAGCATGCTCTTGTTTCTCCTGGGCATACCCGAAGCACTAATCATGAATGGATGAAGATGAGCTCCTTGAAGGTGAACTTTCCGTTAATATAGTGTGATCGTTCAGGCTGTGTTTGCTGTCATTGTGGTTAGAGTACAAAGTTCCTTTTACAGGTTTGTGTATTGGATGCCTTTCTCACCTGTTTGAGAAGGCTGGGGAACCATTAAGTTGGGGGAGCCATGCAGGAGGAGATGGGTTGCTGAGGGCGAGGCACAAGCTTTCAGGTTTTGTAGCTCTCATCCTGCTTCCTGTCTGTCAGCTTTCTGTTTCCTGACTCCCACGCTCGGTCATGGTACCTTTCCCACTGAGATGGTCTATATACCTTCATAAACTGTGAGCCAAAATTAACCCTTTTTGCCTTCCCTTGCTGCTTGTCAGATCCCAGCAGTTAGAGAAATGGCCAACACAGTGATGGGTAAACATGGAGACCATCAAGTGAAGGAAATGCGAGCTGAGGAACGGGGGGGGGGGGGGGGGCACTTTGGTGACAGGGAGCAAACATAAGTGCTGACCAACCAGAAGTCTGAAAAGGAGGGTTTGTGGGGGTAGTCAGGTGGCTGACACTCGCAGGAACGAAGGGCAAGGGGAAAGATCAAGTCGGACAGCCAGTTCCAGAAAGGAGCAAGAGCCTGTGAGCTTGCAGGCACTTCCTTCTAAGCAATACCACCTTGGAGAAGGAGCAACATGCTTTCTCATTTTCAGGGAAAAGAGCTCTGTAGTGACTCAAAGCCGACAATGGCCACAAGTCCGTCTTTTTAAGTCTCTTCCAAATGAATCTTAAGGAAGACCCAGAAAGCACTAACCATAAAGGAAAATAATCAATAAATTAGATCACATTTGAAGTAAAAGTACCTGTTAATTAAAAGCTATTAAGAATGTTAGAAGCAAACGACTGGGTAGGAAGAAATGTTGCCGATAGGTATATCTGGCAAACGGCTGACGTGCAGAACATAAACTTCTGTGAATCAGCAGGAACACAGCAAACAACAAACAAAAAAGCCTTGTGAAATAATGTCATGGGCCAGGAAAAGGTGCTTGTCATGTAAGCCTGGTGACATCAATTCAATTCCCAGATCCCACCTAGAGGTGGAAGGAGAGAACCTACTCCACAGACCTGTCCTTTGACCCCCCCCCCCCAAGCCTGTGCCACAGTCATACACTCTCACAATAATAAAAACTATTGCTTTTAAGAGGTACTTCATAAAAGAGAATCGCCAGATAGCTAATAAAACATGCCACAGGGTGCAAGGTAACCCTAGTTATCAGTGACAGCCAGCTACGTCTACCGAATAATAAACTGCATAGGGACCATCGTAGCTAAAGAGCAGATGACAGCAGTGTAGAGTGTTAGCAAAGATACAGGCCAACAGAGCACTGGATACTGTGGATAGAAGTATAATTTGATACAGTGACTGTTTAGCGTCCTGTTTAGCGTACTCAAATAATACACCCTTGTGAGTACTGGAGTATGTACAAGAACACGCACTGAGGCATCACCTATAATCGCCCATGTATGGAAACTACAGATATCTATAAACACACCACAGGATAAACTGTACTCATACACTGGGATGCAGTACAGGAATGTTCATCTATCACATGCAACACTGCGAATGAATCTCATGACCATAAGGACACTATACTGGCTGGTCTTACCTGTGTAAAGTTCAGAATCCTGCAAGCTACTATATGGTATGAATAATCACAACAGGCATGATGAGAGGGGGCAGCTGGTGGAAGGGCTGGGGCAAAGTGACATCTTCCTGAGTGCTGGCTGTGTTCTGGCTCTCGATCCATTAATGTCTTCACAAACCGCATTAAGCTATAAACATAGATAGAATTTATGTTCTTTTTCCCTGTGCTGGACGTTTTAATAAACTGTTCGCAGAAAGCAAAGAAGAAAGTGAGCCTGGTGCTATAGGTTCATAATCCAGCACTTGGGAGGGGAAGGCAGGAAGAGCTCTGTAAATATGAGACGAGCCAGGACTGGGTGGTGAGTTCCAGGCTGACCTGAGCTAAATGGTGAGAATGTGTCTAAAAGAAAAAAAAACAGAAATGAAAAAAAGAAAGGGGAGACAGGGACACAATGAGAAAGGCCAAACTGACAATGTCAGGGTCTGAATCCTGACTCACTGACTGGGTTGTTACCGGGTGATAGTGGTTGTCGGGTTATTAGATGAATTCAGCAACATAGTCCACATATAGTACTTGGGTCTAATCTCTAAGATATCTCTGTGTATTTACTAATATTCCAGAATGTACATTTCTGGGCTAAAGTGTTTTAATCTGTACAAAAGCCTGACCTTGAGGTGAGGTTAGAATCAATAGAGACAAGTCAAATAACAAACAGTTGCCTCTATAAGAAAGAACTGAGAAAATACAGATTAGTCATTGGTAAGGGAAATATGGAGTTGGAGCTAGAGAGATAGTTTTGTATTTAAGAGCATTTGCTGTTTTTGCAGAGGACCTGTTTGGTTCCCAGCACCCACGTGTGGAGGCTTACTGCCACCTGTAACTCTAGCTCCAGGGGATTAAATGTACTCTGGCCCCCAAGGGTACCTGCATACACAGAAAGGCACACACACACAAATGAATACATAAATGAATCTTTTTTTTTATTTATTATGTATACAATGTTCTGTCTGTGTATATGTCTGCAGGCCAGAAGAGGACACCAGACCTCATTCCAGATGGTTGTGAACCACCATGTGGTTGCTGGGAATTGAATTCAGGACCTTTGGAAGAGCAGGCAGTGCTCTTAACCACTGAGCCATCTCTCCAGCCCCATAAATGAATCTTAAAAAAAATAGAAAAATACAGCTGGGTGGTGGTGGTGCACACCTTTAATCCTAGCACTTGTGAGGCAGAGGCAGGCACATCTCTGTAAGTTCGAGGCCAGCCTGGTCTACAGAGCTAGTTCTCGGGTAGTCAAGGCTACCAAAGGAATACGGTCCAGAAAAAGAAGAAAGAAAGAAAGAAAGAAAGAAAGAAAGAAAGAAAGAAAGAAAGAAAGAAAGAAAGAAAGAGAAGATGGAGGGAGGGAGGAAGGGGGAAGGAAGGAAGGAAGGAAGGAAGGAAGGAAGGAAGGAAGGAAGGAAGGAAGGAAGGAAGGAAGGAAGGAAACACAAGGAATGATACTACACGTCACACTGCCCTGAGTAAAACTCATGGAGTGGTTATAGAAGTAGGTTAGTGTTCACTCTTCAGGGGCTGACTGAAGGACATACAAGGGCTCTTGTTTCTTGTGGAGGTTGCGGAGACATGAATTCGTACAGTCCTGACTATCTGGGTGCCCTTTCTCCCTGTGTGTTCTGCTTCGGCCTGATGAAGAGAATGGTTTTGAAACTGGAAGTTTTGGCTCCAAGATGAATTACCTAAGCTAACTTTTTCTTACTATATACTATGAAACCTCCTTGTCTTGAGGATAAGTCAGAGTACGATAGTGTTTTATGTTACCTCATCCGCTCACTGGGGACGGTTTCTTACAAATTGGGACAGGTTCTTCCTGTGTTGAGATTTGAGGCCTCTCCCAGGGCTTTGTTTTGTTCATGGAATGACCTCGCGTCATTTGTGAATGGACCTGTCACAATGTGTCAGTTTGGTGGTGCGATGACTCACCCACGGGGACAAAGGTCACTCCTGCTTATCAGTACTATGGCTTGCTGCTTGTCCCCACACCATGCCATTGGCTTCCTTTTCCTGTGTTTACTCACAGACACACCTGCTGGGTACCACGCAGGATCTCAGATTCTAACAGAGCATTTCATAATGAATAAAAGCAGCACAAAAGATAAAAGGAAATGCTGGAGCCTTTCCCTTCCAATCGTTTATAGGCCGGTGATGAAATAGCATGTGCTTCTTCTGAAAACGGCAGTTTTCCTTTTCCCCCTTTCTCTCTGCTCCGCCTCTACTCGGTACATCTTTTCACATTCTCGTCCCATTTACATCTCCTCAGAGTAGCATTCCATAAAAGCAGGCTAAAAGCAGTTTGACCCCATCTCTCTGCGACAGAAGCCATCCGTTCTTAGCCCATATCTTTTTATTCCCGCAGCTGGTAGTCCTTGCTGGCAGTGCATTATGTTAATGATAATCTCGGAAAGAGCTATCTGTCTTGTCCTATAGAAGGCGCTTGCCCGGCACTGGTTCACGTTATCTCTGGCTCTTACCACATGGCTACGGTCATTTTATAAGTGAAGGCCTAGGATTTGGCATAAGTGGCACAGTACCATCCCCCATCCTCTTAGGCGTCTCGTATACCTCACGGAAGTGCATGAGGTATTTGCTTTGCTGATTCAATCATGCTAATTCCCATCTCCCTTCAGTTTGTCGGTTACATGCATGCAAAGTTACGTGGTTGGCAGAGGTTGGCACTGTGGTCTTTGGCATCGTGGATATGTTCTTCCTTTCCTGGTACTAGTTTGACTGGGATGTCAGTAAGAGCCAGGTGAGCCTTGCATACAGATTCTGAGCTCCTATTTTAGAAACACATAGCCTGCTATGCCGTCATAGGGCCACCACATCTACACTGCTATCTATATTAAAATCTTAGATGCACCTGAGCCTTCTAGTCTCTGCAGGAAGAGCCCCTCCTATATTGAGAAAGCTCTGCTATCTTGCTCCTACCTCACTAGGCCAGCTCTATCTGAAAGATGTATTACCTATTGCCAGCTTCTGTTCTCGACACTTGCAGATGGGCATCCCATGCTGGTTAAGACACATATTGCTGTGAGCTGGGCACAGAGCTGGCAGCTCATAGATAAATGATCTTAATGGATACTTACGGAGGCACCCGCTGCGCTCGCTCTCTCTCTCTCTCTCTCTCTCTCTCTCTCTCTCTCTCTCTCTCTCTCGTTCTATTCTGCTCTCTAGCTTTCTCGTAAAGCACTCAGACTGAGACAGCTGCTGTTGGGTCCACAGGGTCATGCCAGAGGTAAGGGCTCAAGCCATGTTCAGGTGAGCAGGGCATCTCAAAGCTAGCAAGTCACTCTTGGTCTCCTGGGCGATACTCCCATAACTGTGACATACACTGGGCTTTTCTCTTAACTTCTCCTCTCTGGCGACTCACTAGCCAGGGTGGGCAATGAAGAGCATGGCAGAGCATGCCAAGTGTGTCGTGGTCGCAGCTTAGCTCTGCTTGCAGGGATAGCAACCTCTAACAAGCGGATGACTTTCTAAGGCTGCCTTTCAGATTCCAGCAGTCTAAGCCCTCTGATGCAGCTGAGACGCTTGTGTTCTAGAGCGGACACCTGTCTCACGCTGGGCTTTGGGCGGCTGAGGATACAGGAGTTAAGCTCTTATTTCCAGCTGTGTGCTTTGTTTTTGTAGACTAGGAAGTTATCCTCTAGAGAGCCACACATCCTTTATTGTTCATTTCCTCTTCCCCAGAGGAAAGTGTCTCTTGCTTGCGAGCAGTTCCAGTGGTTTTAGTGTCCATGGCTCCAGTGTTCCCACCATGGGAACACCATTCAAAGTCGCTGTCTTGTCCAAATAAACGTTATTATGTTTTCCTTTCTGATGACAGGTTCCTGGATAGATGGATCACTTTCTGCATATATTGAGATGGTCTCAATATTGACTATACAATGAATGTCCCTATTTTTATCATCTTATATTAATTACTAAGGTTAGAAACTTTTGGTGTTTCAAGACAGGGGTTTTTTTGGTGTAGCCCTGGCTGTCCTGGAACTTGCTTTGTAGACCAGGTTGGCCTCAAATTCATAGACATCCACCTGCCTCTACCTCATAGGTGCTGAGATTAAATGAGTGTGCCACCACTACCTTGCTTAGAACATATTCTCGAGCTGAAAGGCCATCCAGCTTCCTGTCTGGATGCACGCCTGCTCTCCCAGCACTCGGAAGACTAAGACAGGAGACTCTCCAGTTTAAATCTAGCCTACATAATGAGACCTTGTCCCAGGGGGCCAGAGGACACTGGAGAGACGGTTCAACATTTAGGAGCTCTGCCTGCTGCTTACAATTGCCCATACCTTTCCTCTGTGGGTACCAGGCATGTATGCAGCGTCTATACACATGTGCCATCAACACACTACTACATATAAAATAAATCTTTAATTAAAAAACACCTAAGTTATATAGCATGAAAATTTAAAAATGACATTCAAATGTATCCAGGTGTCCCACACGGGCCTCACATCCACACTTCAGTGTGTGAGGTAAGTTATCTTTAAAAGGAGGAGATGGAGACTCAGAAATCAAGAAAGACACCAGCGTGCGGCAGCGCAGACCTGTAATCCCAGCACTCGGCAAGTAGAGAGAGGAAAATCAGGAGTTCACAGGCTCACCTACCAAGGGAGTTTAAGGCTACTCTGGGCTACCTGAGAGCCTGTCTCATCCCCTTTACCCACCCCCAGGAGGAAGTTGCTTGAGATTGGCTAGCCCTGGCGACACTAAGCTGTAGCCCCAGTGCTATGTTTAGAAGGTTACTCTGGTCTTAGGCTGCCTGTAAATTCACTTCTGTGGCTTGGATCTTAGCTTCTCTACTTGTGTGGCTTTCACTGATCACTGAAACTCTATGTCTTAATGTCCCCCATCCCTAAAATATGGTTACAGTAGGGCCTGGCCTGGGTAGGTAAATGGGTATCTCAGGGTTAAACAAAACCATTTGGTTCCTCACGGACAGAATGCCTAGCATGCAGTAGCATGTGTTTAGTGAGGGTTAGCGTGATCTCTTCTGTCATATATGCAACGGTGGGGTGGCAGGTACGTGTTTAGCTGCAAAGGAGATTCCAGCTGATCCCTAGGAAGTGCCCCAAGTATGGGGCACAGAGCTTCTGCTTGTCAACATATCACAGTGTGTCCCAGCTGGGCAAGAGCAGCCTGACCACATGACCTCACCTGGGTCGACTCAAGTCCCAGTCTCTAAATGTCAGCTGGGATCAGATTTACTTCATTAAACCAACCCAGCAGTATTGCTCGTCCTTTATCCAATGTCATCCTTTATTAATTTTCATATATCCTGTATGATCACGGAGGTGGCCAAATACTGCATTTACATACCAGAATTGAGATTTGAATGATCTGCCCTTTGTCCTCAGTCAGTGTACTGGATGTGTCTGTTCATAGCCTTTTCTTTCTTTGTCATTGCACTGCTTGGTTTGTTGTTGTTGTTGTTGTTGTTGTTTTGTTTTTTTGTTTTTTATTTCTGTTGCCCCATGAAAATTCTCAGCCAATGTTTATTTCGTCTTGATTTTTTGAGACGGGATCTCATGTAACCCAGGCTGGCCCTGAACTCGACCTGGAACCAAAGCTGGCCTTAAACCACTACCTCTTGTTTCTTAAATAGTGGGGTGATAGGTATGTTGCCACCATGCCTGGAAAACAGGCTATAAATTGCACTTGCAGAATAACATCCATGCTTGTGCTTATGGATATTCATGCATGAATACACAGCTTGAATATAGCACACTCCAGTAGTGATGTTGAGCATCACGAGCAGCAGCAAGATTTGGGTATTCTTCATTATCTGAATGTTTTTCTGTGCTTCCCAAATACTTTATGGTGTGCTGATTGGTCTTATGCCAACTTGACACACAAACTAGAGTTGTCTGAAAGAGGGAAACTTAACTGAGAAAAATGTCTCCATAAGATCCAGCCATAAGACAATTTCTTAATTAGTTATCAAAGGGAGGGGGCCCAGCCAATTGTGAGCGTTTCCTTTCCTGGTCTGGTCCTGGACTCCAAAACTACACAGAGAAACCCTGTCTGGAATAAACAAAAACGAACAAACAAAAGACATATAGTTTGTTCCTTAAAAGCCAAGGAATATAATTTTTCTTATATTTATAGGAACAAAATATTGTTGGTTTAGAACATGGTAACTTAGAACATGTATACAACCAATCTTCTTTGAACTGATTTCAAATGTGAGTTACACTAGACTCAATACCCTGGAATCCTGAACCATTCTCAACAGAGGCACAAGGACACTCACCCTATGGCTCTAGAGACAGATGTTGAGTTAGCTTTAGTCCAGAGTTCGTTAAATGGTTGCTTTTAATATTAAGGGTCAAAATTTATTTTTCATGGTTCTGGAGGCTGAGAAGTCCGTAATGAAGGTGCCAGCAGTTTCAGTATCCAGTGAGGATCCTGGTCTCTGCTGCCGACATAGCACCCCAATTTCCTTGGTGCTCACTAGTCGCTTCCTAAAACCCTTGTGTTGTACAGGAGGACCAAACCCATGGGATTTAATCATTTCCTAAAGGTCCACCTCATAACACTATCACACTGGGTGTTAGATTTTCACATTACATGTTAGTGGAGTCCGTACACCAAAGCATTAAAGATGGGCAACAGGTAAAGTAAGTGGCACCTCTTGGTTCCGGTTGTCTAAGGCACACGGAAGTGCTCTTACGTTCCCTGCTCTCCTCTAGTCCCTAGCTACCTGACTTCACTTCCTTCCCCAGAAATAGTCACGATCTCTAAGAGTCTTAAAAAGGCTATAGTGCCTTTGATTTGTTATACAACACAGCTTATTATCACAGATCCATAGCTGTAGACAAGTGTAATAATATATTTTCAAATGAATCCCTTTGCCAAGAATGCTTTCAAATTACCATTCTTTTAAACAGGCGTACTTTCTAAATTTTCTGGTTTTCTGTTAGGTTGCAATGACTACCCACCTGGGACTGACCTATTCAAACAAAATAGAGGAAAACTCGTTAGTAACCCAAAAATGCTTTGATATCCAAATAGTAGTCTGAATCATAACCAGGCAGTGCTTGCTCACTGTGAACGATGAGAAGCAAGTTCGTGCGTGTTATTTCATATTTATTTTCAAACAACCCCGTGGGCTAAACCAGAGATAACTGTTCCGTGTTATAGTGAGCAAATTGGCACAACAGCTCTCAGTAGAGTTGCGAGTAGAAACAAAGCCTCCTCCTGTTGCATAGCTTTGTCAAAGGCCCCACAAGGCTAAAACTCTTCAAGATCTTCCCCCGCAAGAGCTCACAGCCTCAAAGAAAAAATTATAATTACTAAAATATTTCTATAACATTTACACCAACTCCATACTCGCATCAGCGTAGGAGAATCTCCACTCTGCATTTACGGAGTTAAGGCCTCTTGTGTTTAGGAAAGGAGCCAGGAGGTGAGTGAGCACCAATCCTCCATCACTTGACACACATCAGCCTGGGTGCACAGGTTCAGCCAGGCCAAAGGTGGATTTTTTTATTACCCCAGAACAAATATTTGTACAAATCTCTTGTACAAACAGCAAAACTCATTGCTTTCAAACTTAAGAGTTTCAGGTATGCCTTTTATATTGCTCAAACAATAAAATAGAACTAACTGTTGTATTGCCTTGTGGAAAGTGTAAGCACTCGTAGAGGAGAATGATGAAGCCGAAATATTTTTTGCCCAGTAGCCATAGATAGATGTCTGAAGGACCCTGGCTAGGAATACCTGTCTACCTACACAGCCCACAGGATCTTTTCATCCATCTGTGTTACTTGGTCGCTAAAAAACTCACATGGCAACTAACAGAAGCCAACTCAACTAAGCAAAAATAATTTCTTCTAAGGACATAATAGTGTGTAGAAGAAACAGAAAAGCCAGACGCTCAGGCTTTAGGAAATTGCCGTGTCAACTTATGCTTTGTCACAGAACATCTCCAAATTTAGTGGCTCAGAACCATCCTTTGTTTTGCTCATACTTCTTGTAAATCAGCAGTCTGGGCAGGGCTTGAACATCCTAGATTGTGTGAGGCTCTGCTGGTCTCCCTGGGGAGTTTCTTGCTCATGGCGTGTGCAGTCAGTCAGCTAGCTAAGCACAATACAGTTCTCTTCCATATGGTTACCCATCCCCTGGAAGGTCACTCACACGATGGTCTCAGGGTCTCAAGTGCTGGATAAAAGTAAAACCCAAATGTACAAGCATTTTTCCAATTTCTTTTCAGGAGCCAGCAGAGTCCAGCTCTACTGACTTCCCACCAGGGTTCAGGTCAGTTGCCTCAGTGTAGTGAAAGGGGTTTTAGGATAGCTCTGATCTGAGAGACAAGACTCACGCATGCTTGCAGTTCCGGCCGAGTCTCTTTATTGTTTTGCTGTAATTCTAATTTTCTTGCCCTAATTTTCGATAATTTCTTAGCTCTAATTCTGCCTCAATTCTAATTCCAATTCTCTGTTACAAATCTCTGTTTCAATTCATTCTTGTTCTAATTACTCTATATTTCTTCTTCTTCTTCTTCTTCTTCTTCTTCTTCTTCTTCTTCTTCTTCTTCTTCTCCTTCTCCTTCTCCTTCTCCTTCTCCTTCTTCTTCTCCTTCTCCTCCTCCTCCTCCTCCTGCTCCTCCTTCTTTCCCTCCTCCTCCTCCTCCTGCTCCTCCTTCTCCTTCTCCTTCTTCTTCTCTACATTCTTTATTCTTCTAAATTTTTTAATAATTCAATCTTATTTCTTCTCCATATTACTTCTTCTGCTGTTACAAATTCCCAAATATATATCCATATCTATCCATTAGCAACTTGTTAGTAATTTTAAAAAACTACAAGGAAAATTCTCAGGAACACAGACATTCTTTGAAGATATGCAGCAAACTTTTCAGCTAGTTTGTAGCTAGCCACAACTGCAGTGGTGAGGATGTCCTGGCCTGCTTTTAAAGGAACCGCTACAGGTTACAAAGGGAGAAAACGAAACCATTGAGAGATCTAAGGAAAAGGCAAAGAATACGTGCATTATTTTGTACTTCTTAAGTGTGATTGATAATATCTGACATGGTTAGTCAGGTGCGATTGGTCTCTTGAAGGACTAAGGTATAACAAGGACAGGCACCTGCAACACTGCCCTAATTCATCATAAATCTTTGAAGGACTTAGATCTAACAAGGCCAAATACCTGCTATTCCGCTCTGTGAAAGTTCCTCCTGTGATCTCTCCCCAAGCACTTTCTTCTGGCCTCATCATCTAAGGTTTTTTTTCCTTGCAGGGTGTGACAAAAGGTTTGATTGTCTTTTTTTATATGCCAGAATACACAGCTTCTGGGAAAACGTTGTACTACTAACAGAACACAGGAAAACTGTGCCCAACATATGAGGAATCCCCTGCTACACTGCAGGGGAGCATGCTATCACACGAGAGAATCTGCACTTAGAGACAGCCAGCCTTTCAAAAGGCAGCATTTTTCATGGTCCATGCCTACGTGAATTTAACCTACATCAGATGTGTAAATCTCTGGTGGGTTAGCCTTCTATATGTCAGCTGATCTACTGCGTAACCTTGCGGATCCCATGAATATCTACTTGTAGTACATAATTTATTCTTAATGGAGCACACACAGGACCATACAGTCAGTGGGGGACAGGATGGATCCAGAGCAAGGATAGAGATGGGAAGAATCTCTGGCCCTTTTTGGTGTCCCCCAGATATGGTCAAGAAATTTACCAGTTTTGTTGTTATTTTATTATTTTATTTTATTGTGGTGCTGGGCATTAAACCCTGGCCCCTGTGCAAGTGAGTTAACAAGCTCTCCACCACTGGACTATATATCCCCCTGCCCCTGGCTTTATGAGACAGGTTCTCACAGCTTACCTCAGTTGAACCTACCACGTGTTCTAAGTGCTAGCATTACAAGCATGCTTGCACCAAACTCCCTCTCAAGACAATGTTACCTCAAGTGCTGCCAGCTTTTTAGGGACCCTCCATCTGACTAACTTCGCCCCTAGCATTTGCACGTCTTTGAGCAAAGCCATTCAAGATTTCCGAAAGGAATCCTTATTGGGGTCATACATACTGTGGACGGAGGCCCTTGTTTGGCGATCTGTAAAGACTTACCTGGAAGGAGAAAAGTTCCCTAACAGAGACGAACAGTTATGAAGCTGTGATCCAGAGGAGCAGGGGAGGGTGCAGAGCACACAAAGCAACGCCCCGAACACACACGTCTGCTGTCCTCCGCATCCAAACGACAGCATCAGCCCGGTTTCTCCCAGGTAATGACACCCAAGGTCTGGATAGCTTTTCTGTAGCCACACATGTCATCAATAACTTTGAAGGAGCAAAAGTTGGCTCAAACTCTCTGGCCTAAAAGTCAGGGTGGAGAGGACCCACATCTATGGGCCCCAAGATCATCTGCTTGCTCTCTGTGCTATTGTGGCGTTTCTCTGGACCTTGCAGGAACTGTAGGCCTTTACTGGAAGCAACAGTAAAAACCTGCCTCTTGGGCATCAGATTTAAACATTTAACTCAGAACACACTTGCTGTAAAGCTAGTGATGTCCCATAGGCTTGCCCTTCCTGCCATTGCTGTATATTCATTAGGCACCAGGTAACTAGCCAAGAAAAAACCATTCTGTGAGGTTACGTAACCCACGACTCTGGCAGCGACTACAGCAATTACTTATTTGGGTCACTTTCATGGTTTCCACAGAACTGGAAGGCTAGCTGGCAGACTTCATAGGAAGCAGAGAAGGGGAATGGTGGAGACAGCTTTGTTAGATTCCAGGCACCGGAGAAAGCCTGAACAGGGTGTTAGCATTGTCACCAGGGAATGAAGTCATTTGATTGAATTAATGCCCAAATAAATTGAAGCGTTTAAGGGAATAATAGATCTTATTTGTGGCAAATTCTTCTCCTTTTGGACTGACAGCTAAGCCCATTTTTCTGACCACAATGGCCATTTCTTACAAAAGGACGGGAGGAGGAGGTGCTGTCTGTGTGTCTGTGTGAACCCATGCCAAGTATGTGAGCCACGCATGCCTAGTGCTCCAAGTTAGCTTTCTCCAAGTGTTTGATCATGTTTCTTTAAAAGCTTAATTATGTGCTTCTAATATGCCTATGTATTTATTAACAAATAGACTCTTTTGCTTATAAATGCTAAACTTAGTTTAGTTTATTTTTTATTACATTAAAAAAACAGTTTTTAAAAGAAAGGGAACACAATGAAGGTTTTAAAATACCTTCCTGGCACACCACAGTGAGTCAGGCGGTATCCTTCCTTCCTCCCTGTACTTCTAGTTTAGGGACTTCTCATCTGCACCACTTACCCATACTCCTTTGCAGCCTCCTCATACCTCAGGGATAATGGGCAATCAGGGGCTTTGTCTTGTCCGAGGTGTGTTTGTGCCTGAATTCTTGTCCGTTCCTTGTTATGTTAACAGTGGCTTTGTGAATGTCACTGTCTGCATATATAAAATACAGGCACTTGTGCACTTCATAATGCTCATCATTTTGTAAGGGTTCGTCTTTAATAATTATAGAAAGATGTAGGTGTTTGGTTTAATCATAATAAAAGCCTCTCCGCCGACACAAATGAACCAGATTAGACCGGATTAAAATACCCATGTTTAATAAACTGTTGGGTGGTGGACCGAGACAGCATGGCGGGAAGAGGAGCCCGTGCAAACCCGAAACCACGCGTTCCTTTTTCCATCGTGAGTCTAAATAGCCTGTGGGAGTGTTCCTGACCCTTCCTGAGAGAGGGATCAGTGCTTGGCAGGCTTGGAGTTGGAGTCCGGACCAAGACAACTCCCAGGCCAGGGGCTTCCAGTCATCCCAGACTTCTTGGATATAGGGTGATGCCCCCAACTTAATATTACATTCCAGACTCTTTGAATATAGGGATCTGACAATGAGCTGAAATGATATATTTATGACCAATATTTTAGGCTCTCTTTGGATAAAGGGGCATTGGCTCAAGTCTGGCTACTTCCTGTGGGCATGGGGCGACGTGAGAAGGGGGAGAGTTGAGAGTTGGTGCGTGCATGCTCAGCCAAAGGAGTGGCTGGAACAGCATCTGGTTTACTGTCGTCCTGGAGTCCTTAAGCAGCTGCTTTTTGAAGGAGATGAGAAGGCAGGTGGCTAGGATAAAAAAAATATTGTTATTGTTATTATTGGCCCTATGAAATCAGGCTAGCCATGGGATGGGACACAATAGCAGATAGAACCAGAGTTTAGTTGACAGGTGTCCTTCCTTGATCCAGGAGAGTTGGTACCAAAGGTGAAGTCCCAGGAGCTGTTTGTAGGTGTTTGGCATTATCCAGAGAGCGCTTTGTGAGTTGGTCTTGGCCCAGGCAGCAGGAGTAACTTGTAAAATAGGCTAGGGTTAGTGTAGCAGAACTTTAAGAGAACTGGAACAGATTTTAGAAGACAATTAAAGGAAATTGGAAACTCTGAACCTCTGAAGACACACCTGAAACCTGTTAGTCCTGGACTATGAAGCCTGTTAAAGAGTCATACCTGTCTGTATTTTAGTAAGAAACTTCATTAAATGTCATGGATGAAGTAATACATTAACAGTACCTTAAGTTGTCAAATGCCATTAGACAGATCTGGGAGGGATAAATGAGCAAAAATGAGCCAGCTTTTTCAGCTACACAGGCAATCGCAAATCCCCTCCTTAGTCCTTGGAGAACACCAGTCTTAGAAGCAGTGCTTGCCCTTACCTGCTGAGTACAAGAAGCCCAAAGATTTTCCCTGTAGCGGGGAGGATTAGTCTAACTGTCTTGGCAGGATGAAATAGATTCCCCAAAAGGCATCCAGGAAGCTATAGAGGTGGAAGGCCGCTTTCTGCTGTGTGGGTTGCTTTGACAAACCCAGAGGCAAGGCCTGGAAGTGGAAGGTCTTCTGTCTTTTTGGAGGCGTTTAGCACCCTTTAGGGGTGCTGCAGAAGCTGCATGTCTGTGTTAGAAGCTCTTGTTAAAACGCCATGCCCTCAGATCTGTAAAGGCACTTGAGAACTAGGTACCATTACCTGTTATTTAAACTGGGCATATAAGCTAAATTTAGGCATGTGTTGTATCCAATTAGTTACAGTTTACCAATGCTAGTAGGTGCAAGAAGATTAAAAGGAATATTTTGAGCACATCACAAAAACACATTTACCCGGACATAGTGTGGCCACATCATTCTGACAGACAGACAAAACATTTTTAGAAACCTATGTTAGCTGACCAACTTAATAAAAGCCTCTCTGCAGAGGCAAATGAACTCCAATCAAACCAGATTAGACTAAATTAAAATGTCCATGTTTAATAAATGTGGCACTCTCGGGTGGACCAAGACAACATGGCGGGAAGAGGAGCCCATGCAAACCCAAGACCACGTGTTTCTTTTTCTGGGGCAAGCTTAAATAGCCTGTGGGAGTGGTTCTGACCCTCCCTGGGGGAGAGGTCAGCGCTTGGAAGGCTGGGAGTTGGAGTCTGGACCGGGACAACTCCCAGGCCAGGGGCTTCCAATCGTTAGGTATGTGGAATCTTTACCTATTTCTCTTTCCCTTCCTTCCATTCTTCTCACTTTTCTTCTCTTAGATTAATAGTAATATAATTGAAAAGATAACTTTCATCTTTCCTTTTCCCCTTCTTTAGCAATTCTGAAGTAATTATACACAGATTTCCTATTACAATAACATTTATTGACTATGGGCCAGGTACTTGCTCCTCCCTCTTCCCTTCCCTTTCTCTCTCCCCTGCTTTGCCTCACTCCTTCCCCCAAACTGATGTTGCAGGCATATGGATGCTAGGAACTTACCTTGGTTCCTCAGTGAACCATCATCTCTGCAGCCCCCATTTACTTTCTTGTTTGGAGACAAGGTCACAAGATGCTGGAGCTCACTGATTTGGCCTGACTGGCAGTCCACTGAGCTCCCAAGATCCTCTTGTCTCTGCCTCCCCAATACTGGAATTGCAGGCACGTGCTTCTGAACCCCATATTATCTATGGGTACTGGACATCCAAACCCAGATCCTTATGCATGCATGGCAAGTGTTTTACTAACTACACCATCTCCTCAGCCCCATAGGCCAGGCATCCTTGTTTGTTTGTTTTTGTTTTTCTGAGACAGGGTTTCTGTGTAGCTCTGGCTGACCTGGGACTCACTCCTGTAGACCAGGCTGGCCTCAGACTCACAGAGATCCACCTGTATCTGCCTCCAGCATGCACCACCACAGCCAGCTGGGCCAGACATTCCTAAATTCACTGTCCTTAATAAAAACTCTTGAAATTGGTAACATTATTGGTAACATTATATGCTGAAGTTTATGGGGGACTGAGGAGCCTTCCCAGGAACTCAGTGTATAGTAGGGCAAGGGCTAAGCAAGGTCAGTTTGACTCAAGAACCTAACTTTTGTCCTTTTCTGCCTCCTGATGACTCTGAATTGGAAGTCAAGCCAGGCATGAGCTCAGAAAGTCAGTCAGGATTAGTACAAACCCTCTTTAAGGCAGCCTTTTGCTCGTGAGCCTTGTGTCCACCCAGGAAACACTTGTATATAGTTTGCTAACAAGTCAGGAACAGCATTGAGCAAAGGAACCATCTAGAGATAGTTTATAACTGTTTTCCCACAGATTATTTTAAGGCATTGCTCGGAAGTTTTAAGAGATTTAGAAGCACACCTAAATCTCTACCTGCTAAATGAATCCTTTAAATTGTTAGAAATTAGGGTTTTTTTTCCTCATTTGTCTTTTATTATTTTCTGTACGAGTGTTTTACCTGCACGTATGTACGTGAGCCACATGTGTGCTGATGCCAGCAGTGGTCAGAAGTGGGCATCAGATGCCCTGGAACTGGAGTTATATCTATTGTGAGCTGCCATGTGGGGGGCTAAGAAATAAACCCAGGCTTTCTACCAGAGGAGCAAGTGCTTCTTTATCACCGAATCATTTCTCAAGCCTCTATTACTGTTATTAATTGCAGTCTGTAAGACTGTCTCCTTCGATCTAAGAAAATAAAAACCAATTGTGCAATTCAAACCCATTTGAAAAGAAATGGCTTGTTGCATCCGTGATGCTTGGTCATTTTGTTGTCAGTGTTGTTAGAAAACCAACCCGAAGAGAAGTGAATTTGGGGTAGCACAGGAGACTGGATCAGAGAGGTCCTTGCAGCTTGTAAGATACGCAGTTAACGTGATGTTGGTTGGTGATGTTGTCCCTCCCCAAAAAAATTCTGGAATTTCTTCAAGAAACTATATTGTATTTTAACAAGGTCAATAGGTATTAGTTATCCAGAATGTCTGTTCCTCATACCCCTGTACATGTGTGCACATGCATATTTAACACCATGTAAGAGCTCCCAGCCTTGCTTATTGTCCTCCCCACCACACCCCCAAACAAATGAACAGAATTCACTTTGTTGAATCAGACATTCCCTTCACTAAGGCTTGCACAATGAAAATACACACAGACGTACTACATGTGTGGGCTGGGGAGATAGCTCAAGTGGTGAGGTGCTTGCCATGCAAGCACAAGGACCTGAGTTCAATTCCCAAAGCTCACACTTTATAAATAAATAAATAATAGACAACCAGGTAAATGAGTAAATAATTGCAAGCCAGGCGTGGTGATGCATACTTGTAATCCCAGTGCTGGGGAGCTGGAGAAAGCCAGATCCCTGGGGCTTGCTGGCCAGCCAGCCTGTCCACTTGGTGGACTCCGGGCCAGTGAGATACTATTTCAGAAAACAAAGTGGGTGGCACTTATGGGGTGACAGCTGAGGTTGACCTCTGCCCTTTGCACACACACTCAATCATGGGCATGTGCATACACACAAGAAGTACTATCTGTGAGAAAGATGTTAAGTACCAGCTTGGCCCAGGGCATAAACTGGTGATAGGACATTAATGGGCTAAGGGTAGAGTACTGTGGGTGTGATGGATGAGGCCCTGATGAGACGTGAAATCTTCATTTCATTTGGGCTTTTGGGAACAGGATCTCACTCATAACCCAGTCTGCCTTCAAGCTCATGTTCCTACTGACATTTGGTCACTGTGACATCCTCCCTGAGGCTTAGCTTGGCTTTTATTACTTATTAACATAACCAAGAGAGTAATGCAGCCCTCACTGTTGGGTGCCCTGATCCTCTATAGATCTGTCCTTTAAAAAAAAAAAAAACAATTAACTAGTGCAATTAAAGGGTTGTGAAAGTGATAGTGTGGTTTATTTAACTTCCCGAGCAATCCCGGGATCTGAGATTGTCTTACGATTGCACCAAATTAATTTTACCCGCTCTCTCAAGAGAGGGGATGCTATTAGGAACTGATGTCACTGAGCAACATAAGATCAGGGTTCAGTTGCCTTAGCCACAGTTTTCAATGTACTGATTCACCCTAGCCCTTCACTAGCTTCCTGAAGCTTGCCTCAGGTAGCTAGAGATTCCTACAGATGCCCTGGGCTGTTACTGGCATAGAGCTCCACATGGTGAAGGGGAGGGGACATGGGGACATGGAAGCTCAGGAGTGAGGCTTGTGTGGAGATGGCGATTACAGCTCTGATGAGTCACCTACTCTAGTCAGAGCATTGGCACCGCAGGCAGGCAGCTGCTTCTGGGGATTTGCCAATGCTCTGCCAGAAAGTGGTTTTCCTGGATCTCAAATCTGGTAGCTGCTTCTAGGCAGAACTGTATTCAGTCAGTCAAGGTGGAGGAGGCTCCTTCCCTCCCCTGCTACCTGCATTACCCTTTACAGTGACTTCTCTGAAGTTCTCAAGCTTCAGAGCCCTTCCCACTTCTTCAGAATCTGTCTTTGAGTCCCTCTGGTGCATCTTGAGCCAGGGAGCTAGGATGCCCAGATTGATTGAGGTTACTTGGAGGATAGGACAGAGTAAAAAGATACAGAAACTGAGTATTGGGTAGTTATGGAAAAGAGGTCCGTGATCAAACAGGAGCCAAAGTCTGGAACTCCAGAGAAAAGATTAATCCCTGACCATACGTAAGGATACACACTGGCAAGTTTTAAGGAAATGGAATTTTCCTGAAACATTTGACACCGACTTTTTCCTGCATGTCGGGTTGGCTAGTCTAGATAAGCAGAGAGACGAATTGACAGGAAACTTGTGCCCACTATTTGTATAGATACAGCGGAGCATCTTGATGTCCAGTCTGCTTCCTGCTTCCCGGAAACTTCTGGCCAGGTAACTTTACCAGCATGGAAGCATCCCCAGTCCTGGACAGAGCTTAGGACAGGTAGAGCCTGATCTCTGGCTGTGTTTTTATCATGGAGTTGAATCATCTCACTGTTACTGTATAAAGTTAGATGCTCTTACACATACACACATTTGGGGTAACAGAGTGTGACTTTTTGTCCAGAAGCTTAAGTGTAAGCAAATATGTCAGCCTTTGTATAATTTCCATCTTTCCCCCAAATTGGTTGAAACCCCTAAGAAATTTATATCGGTGTGACTCTGCCCGTCTCAAATGGAAAATGTTGGTCAGATTTTACAGTGGCGATCATACACTAAGGGAATAACAGTTAATAAAATTTAAAGTAAGAGGGCTCCTGATCTCATCGGAGAAGCAGTTTTCTTTTTCCTTTTTCTTTTTTTTTTAAAAAGAGCATTTATTTATTTTTATTTTACATGTGTACATGTTTTGCCAGCACAGATATATGCACCACACGAGGGCAATACTTACAGCCAGCAGAGGGTGTTAGAACCCCTGAACCTGGAATTACGTATGGTTGTGAGCTGCCATGTGGCTGACCGGAAACAAACCTTTAATCACTGTGCCATCTCTTTAGCCCCTGGGCAATTTTCTTAAGACCCCCAAGCCATGGTCTTCTCGGCAGAATGAGGGTTAAGTTTTACTGTCTCTCAAGAAGTGCTGTGCTCCTCTTCTCACCGCACAGACCGCTGCCATTTATCAGAGGCTAGCTACAAGCCGAAGTGTATCCTCTTATGTAACTAGGCTCGTTTTCGTGGTGAGAAACCTGCCTTTTGGAAATAGGTTTACTGCATGGTGGCATTACATTAACGAATCAGATTAACAGCTGGGCGTGGCAGGGGTCTACTGTGCCCCAAGTGTGGAGACTTCAGCTTGATTACCTTTGTGGTCACTAAATTTTGTATAAGCTGATTTTTAAGAATTCACTACTGTGAATATTATGTTTATATCAGTAATGGTGCCAGAAAGCTCCTGGGCCTTAGCAATCTTTTTTTTTAGATTTATTTATTTATTAAGTATACAACATTCTGCTTCCATGTATGCCCGCACGCCAGAGGAGGGTGCCAGATCTCATTACAGATGGTTGTCAGCCACCATGTGGTTGCTGGGAATTGAACTCAGGACCTTTGGAAGAGCAGGCAATGCTCTTAACCTCTGAGCATCTCTCCAGCCCCCGCAATCTTCTTATAGTATAGACGGGGAACCTGATCTTTAAACGTGGCCCTTGGTCGGCAGTCGATTAGACCATAACAAATGCTATTTTGAGTAGCAAGTGGAAGGGAGAGTAATTAAACCAAATACTGGATTTTTTAAAAAGTAAACGGAATTGTGGGTGATAGTAAAATTCATATTCAAGATAATTAGCTTTTGCCAATTTCAGACTGGAATTTTAAAAAAAAACTAGCAGGCTTGTTTAACACAGACTGTAGCAAAGTTGTCTCCTTTCTGTAAGAGTTACAGAACTGTCTTGGGGTCCCCCTGTCTTTGCCTCCCACCCCCATCTTGCCTTGGGAGCACTGGGGTTGCGAACCTGTGCTACTGAGCCTTGAACCTGCAAAATTTGGACCCAGGTTCTCACACTTGTCTGGCAGGCACTTTACCCACTGAGCCATCGACCCACCAAGTTTATGCTTTTTGTGTGAGTAATATCACATTGTTTTTGTTTTGCAAGAGAAAGAATGTGGATTTGAAATTTTCTAATCCTGCTTTTACTCAATGAGACATTAGTCTTCAAAGGCTTATGAAATACTATACCCTAATGTATAGTTACTTTATAAATGAAATATCTTCTTCTAGTAGTAATGGGAAGCGCAGTCACTGAATGTTACGTTCTTGACCTATCACGTAGGATTTAATAATTTTCTTAAGTACATAGATAGAAAACTGAGGCACAGAAGTTGAAGATGTACCCAAAGTTAAGTAGCTGTAGTAAGACCTTGATGCATAATTAAAACATGAACAATTCAAATTCAGATTGTAGGGTTTGGATTGGCCCTCGACAAACCTGCAGCGAGGTCCTTGTCTCAAAGGTGACACGGGGTCCCATTTTAAGGGCACAGCAGTTTAGAGAATGTTTGTCTGTTGTTGAAGTGTTTGCTGTTTATAGCTTTTCAGTGATCTAAACATTTTTATGATAAACATCCCCTCTGTACGTTGTGACAAACTTGTTTTCTCAGGCAAATTCATGTAAGAATTCTTGAGTCACCTTTAAAAGAAAAGTGTGTGTGTGTGTGTGTGTGTGTGTGTGTGTGTGTGTGTGTGTGTGTGTTGATAGCTAATGGAATAGCCCAGTGGTAGCATCTAGCATGAATGACAACCTGAGTTAAAGTCTCAACACTGAAATTGATGAATTGGACATTGAGTCTAATGTTTCAGTCCCTAATGTCTAGAACTTTAAACAACTTGGTTTTGAAATGAATTTATTATAAGAAAATAATCTTCAGTAGAGACACAAGCCCTTTTTTTCTTTTCTTTTTTTAATTAATTTTTTTAAAATTTTTGTCTCAGAAGTAAATGAAGGGGGCTATTTTGTGGACAAGGTTTCCAACAGAAGGGAATCCCTTGGCAAGAGTATAGACAGCTTTGGCAGAAAGCCACCCTCCAAAGGAACAGGGCTCAGCTTGTCTCAAGCCAGTGAGTGAGGATGAGCTCAAGTCAGCAGGGATGTCCCCGGAACAGCGATGGCAAGGGGCTGTATGGGTGGAGACACTGCCTTACAGGGAGCTCCCACATTGAGACTCCTGGGGTCTGTCAGATGTATGACTGCTTCAAAGAGGTTACTGTATTTTATACGAATCCACAATGTTCCCCTTATCTCTCGTTACAAACACGATAATGACTAATAAATGCATAAGGTATAAATACTATAAGCTTGGGTTGTTTCCTTCCCCCTCTCCCTTTTCCCACAGTAAATAAGTAAATGAGTAAACTCTACATCTACAAAAGCACATCTGAGGGTGAGACCTCTTCAGGGCTACACATACAGAAAGCACGCTATACTTGTTGTGTTCTGGGGTAGCTCTGGAAGAAGCCACACGTGGGTTTTTATTTCATCGAGGCAGTATGAATTAACAACAGCTGAAATAAGCTCGCGCCTATCCAGCACACCCGGAAGGAGCATGAGAACACAGTTGGAGAAGCTGAGGTCACAAGATTCTTGTCTTGTGTTCTTGAGGTTTTCTCACAAGCACAAAGAATTCTCCTCACAGAAGTTCGTTTTTTGGACCGATTTCTGGCCAGTGACCAAATTATTCGTGTGTTTGAATTTATCACATGCACACTGAGGGTACTCACATTTTGTCATTCATTCTCATTGATCATATTTCGGTCATAGTTGTTTTAAGGCTATGTGCTGTCATTATGACTGATAGACTGTAGTTTATTTTTCAAAAGTCAGTGTGTATCATTTCACATAGAGTCATTCCGATGTTTAATTAAGAACACGCACCTTAGAACTAAGTGCAGAAAAGGTCGGTGTCACACATTAGTGCATCTGTTTTGACAAAGCCGTCGTGTTCTTTCTTATTACATTTAATGTGGTGGGCCCTCCAGAATGCCACCACGAAACCATGAGACTTGTGTTCAGAGTGTCCACTGTGCACACTCGAGTCGTGTACTAAGCTACTTGGACATTCGCTGGGTT
This sequence comes from Microtus pennsylvanicus, assembly GCF_037038515.1. NCBI lineage: Eukaryota > Metazoa > Chordata > Mammalia > Rodentia > Cricetidae > Microtus > Microtus pennsylvanicus. The sequence continues at coordinate 25,317,889 of NC_134592.1, forward strand.
CAGTTTCCTTTAAGGTCCTGCGTGTCAGCTCCTCATGTCTTTTCCTTTTCATTTCAGACAATTCCTCCTCCTCCCTCCAGGAAGATGAAGAAGTAGAAATGGAAGCTATCAGCTGGCAGGCCGGCAGTCCAGCCATGAATGGGCACCCTGCCGTCCCACCAGTGACCACTGCCCGTTTCCCCAGCTGGGTCACTTTTGATGACAATGAAGTCAGCTGCCCTTTGCCACCGGTCACCTCTCCCGCAAAACCGAGTACGCCATCGGTTGCAACTCCCACCCCAGATGCATCTTACAACCCAACTGGGTCCTTTAAGAGGGACCGTCCCAAGAGCACACTGATGAACTTCTCCAAAGTTCAGAAGCTGGACATTTCCTCCTTAAACCGTCCGCCTTCCGTAATCGAGGCACCGCCCTGGAGGGCCACCAATCCTTTTCTGAATGAGACGCTGCAGGATGTACAGCCCTCCCCTATCAACCCGTTCAGTGCTTTCTTTGAAGAGCAAGAGCGGCGCTCCCAACGCGGTTCTGTTTCCACGGGCAAAAGCCAAAGAGATTCTCTCATTGTCATCTACCAGGAAACCATCAGTTTTGACGATTCGGGCAAAAGCCAGTCCCACCCTGATGCTATTGAAAAGCTCAAACAGCTCCAAATTGATGACCCCGATCAGGTCAGCCCTGCTGCCTTGCCTGATGACGACCCCGTAGCCTGGGTTGAACTGGATGCTCACTCACCTGCCTCAGCTCTGTCTCAACCTAGGGATGGATGGCCAATGATGCTGCGAATCCCCGAGAAGAAAAACATCATGTCCTCTAGGCACTGGGGACCAATCTACATCAAACTGACAGACAGCGGCTACCTGCAGCTGTATTACGAGCAGGGCCTGGAAAAACCATTCCGTGAATTCAAGCTGGAGATCTGCCATGAGGTTTCCGAACCCCGGCTCCAAAACTATGATGAGAACGGGAGGATCCACAGCTTGAGGATAGACCGAGTCACTTACAAAGAGAAGAAGAAATACCAGCCCAAACCAGCTGTGGCCCACACAGCCGAGAGGGAGCAGGTGATTAAACTGGGTACCACCAATTATGATGACTTCCTGAGCTTCATCCATGCGGTTCAGGACTGTCTCATGGATTTACCGGTGCTCTCCATGGACTTGAGCACGGTTGGCTTAAACTACCTCGAAGAGGAGATTACGGTGGATGTGAGAGATGAATTCTCTGGCACCGTAAGCAAGGGAGAAAACCAGATCCTCCAGCACCGTGTCTTGACCCGGATCCACGTCCTGAGTTTCCTGTCTGGGCTCGCCGAGTGCCGCCTGGGCCTCAATGACATCCTTATCAAAGGAAACGAAATCGTTTCCCGTCAGGACATCATGCCCACCACCACCACAAAGTGGATCAAGCTTCACGAGTGCCGGTTCCACGGGTGTGTGGATGAGGACGTGTTTACCAGTTCCCGGGTTATTCTTTTCAACCCTTTGGATGCGTGCCGGTTTGAGCTAATGAGGTTTAGGACAGTATTTGCCGAGAAGACGTTGCCCTTCACGCTCAGGACGGCAGCGAGCATCAACGGGGCAGAGGTAGAGGTGCAGAGCTGGCTGAGGATGTCGCCTGGCTTCTCATCTAACCGTGACCCCCTCACTCAGGTTCCCTGTGAGAACGTGATGGTTCGCTACCCAGTGCCCAGCGAATGGGTGAAAAACTTCCGCAGGGAAAGTGTTCTAGGGGAAAAGTCTTTGAAAGCCAAAGTGAACCGGGGGGCAAGTTTTGGCTCGGCTGGTGTCTCTGGCTCTGAGCCTGTCATGAGAGTAACTCTGGGAACTGCCAAGTATGAGCACGCCTTCAATGCCATTGTGTGGAGGATAAACCGGCTGCCAGATAAGAACTCAGGTAGGTAGGGATTCTCTGGAGACAGCCGCTGAGACAGCTGAAAACTGTAGCCTATACCTTCTATAGCCATAGCCTATGTGTGTAGCATCTGATTACATTGTGTGGTGGAAATGGTGGTAACAGGGAGGGGAGACGAGGAGACTAAAAAAAATCTGCATGTGGTAGCAACCACGATGAACCAGTATTTGCATAAGATGTATTACACTGCTCAGCTGAGCAGCTAAACAGCTTTCTGGGGCATCTTCTGAATTGTGTGTGTATGCATGAGTATGTGTGTGTGCAAATGCATGTGCGTGTGGGCACGTGTGTATAGAAACCAGAGAAAGTCATCAGATGACATTGTTGTTAGGGTCTCACTGGCCTGGAACTCAATCTGCCAGGTCAGCTAGGTTGACTGACCAGCGAGCTCAAGCGATCCATCTATCTTTATTTCCCCAGTTATGGTTTATTTTGATGTTGGTTTATTTTACTATCGTGTATATGCGTGTTTGGGCTGCTTACATGTCTGTGTGCCATGTGTACACATTGCAGAGGTCAGAAGAGGCTTTCAGATCCCATGAAACTGAAGTTCCAGTGGGTTGTGACTGAGCATGTGCATGGTGGGACTAGAACCCAGGTCCTCTGTAAGAACAGCCGGTACCCTTAACCTCTGAGCCATCTGTCCAGCCCGTTCCCAGTTTGGGGATCATATACATGCACCACCACACCTGGCTCTTTTATATTGGTTCCTAGGATCGAATTATATTTTATATTTATAGGTCCTTAATATTAGCATTTTACTTATTGAACCGTCTCTCCAGCCCCTTGAAGGTTTGTTCTTCTGGAACTCGTTATTAGGTGTGGTACTAAAAACCACTTATTCCCTGATCCTGAAAGTCTTGTGGGGTCTGAAGAGGAACTCTAGCTCCTTAATGAGGGTGAAAGAGCCAATTCGTATCCAACCACACACAGTACGTGGGAGAAGCCAGCCTCTGCAACTAGCTGTGGTCAGTCATAATATCTCAGACCCAGAGTCTGGCTTTGGGATTCTTGATGGAAAAGAGACTAAATATCCAGGATATCAAGGTCCAAGGGGCCAGAGTTCCACCAGACAGAAAATAAAGAAGGGAATGTTGGATTTAAACAAACTTTCCAGCCTAGCCGCCCTGCTCCCAGCCAGGGGCTGTGCTGCTGTGTGTACAAGAGTCCAGAAGGCAGCTGCTAGCGAGTCTTCGGGAGTGACAGAACAAGGCAGCTACAACCAGCTGTAGTGGCTTTATTTTCTGAAGTGCGTCTAAGTGACCTCAGTGGCCCGTGAAGAGCCTGTGATCCCACAAGCCTTTAAACCACTTCTCTTCTTGTCTGTAATAAACCATGCCCATCTGTTAAGGAAAAGTGGAAGGCAAAAAGAAGAAAGGAGGAAAAAAGAAATACTGGCTTGAAATCCTGGTCGAAGCGCCTTGCCCCTGCTGGCTCACGTTCCCACTCTTGAATCACTACCGTGTATTCAGGGTGTTCTGCCGCCAGTGTGGAGTGGCTGCATTATCATATCTAAAATGGAATTCGATGAGATAGCAAGAGGCCACGCAGTCTAATCAAGTCCTGAGGCTGCCCGGGGAGCAGGCAAACACCGGGCATTCTGTGTCTGACACTGGCTATAGCAGTGCCAGCCAGAGACAATCAGACCTCTGTGCTGGGGGCCGGGGCAGCCACCCTCTGCTACCGCACTGACAGGATTTGGAAAACAGGCTTCCTCCCGCGCCTGCTCACTCATTGCTCAGGCCTGCATTCTCCCTGTGCTCCTGTGCTGGCTGCCTCAGTCGGCCATCAGGGCCCACCTCACTCCACAGTGGAAATGAGTGTTAGGAATTTTTCCTAGAGAGGTGTGGCTGGAAAGGCATCTCGTGTACTGTGGATGAGAAGCCCTGTGTTCTCTCTCCTTTGGCAGGGAAGCCCTGGGGAAGAGAAAGCTGTGAAAGGACTGGGCCTTCAAGCTGGGCCTTAGATGAGAGAGTAAAATCTGAGAGATGACACTACTCACCTGAAGTCATGAAAATGCACACAGGGTTCTCTTCTCAATACCACAGGTCCCCTTATAGATGAAGCCAAATAGGTGCATGCCTCAAATCATGTCCACCATGGGAACAAAACTTTCTTAAGGTAACTTAAAGTATTTACAAGTGCTGCGTGAAGGATTATAGTTATAGGCAACAAGGGCCGACCTTAAATGGGAATGGCGGTGGGGGTGGTGGTGGTATGAGTAGCTCTCTGAACTGAGAAAAGGTTAAACAACACACATCAGAAAAGAGAGCTCTGGATCAGCACTAGTCACAGAAACTGAGAGTTGTCTCGGTACAGCCATGGAGACAAATTTTTATCATCATTTTTGGTCCTTGGGCCACTTGGCTCAAGTTGAAAAGTGAGCAGAGCAATCAAGATGCAGAGACCATGGCAGAGTGCTGCTTACTGGCTTGCTTGCTCCTCATGGCTTGCTTAATCTGCTTTCTTGTAGAGCCCAGTACCACCAGCCTAGGGATGGCACCACCCACAATGAGCTGGGCCCTTTCACATCCATCACTAAGTAAGAAAATGCCCTGTAGGCTTGCCTACAACCCAGTCTTATGGAAGTGTTTTTCTCTGTTGAGGCTCCTTCTCTGATGACTCCAGCTGGTTGTCATAAAACTAACCAGTACCGCTGGCAAGGATTGCCCAGCTTCTGCCTTCCTCGTCACAAAACCAAAGAGCTGGTGATGACCTACTGATTCCAACCCATTTTCTGAGTTGTTTGTAAGGTATTACCCTTTTTTAAAAAAAATTACCTTTTTTTAAAAATTTTTAAAAATTTTAAATTTTTTTTAAGGTTTACTTATGTGTTCAGTAGTCTGTCTGCATGTATGCTACAGGCCAGAAGAGGGCACCAGATCTCATTACAGATGGTTGTGAGCCACCATGTGGTTACTGGGAATTGAACTCAGGACCTCTGGAAGAGCAGTCAGTGCTCTTAACCTCTGAGCCATATCTTCAGCCTTTTTTTTTTTTTTGAGGTGGGGACTGTTTTGTTGTTGTTGTTTTGTTTTGTTTTTTGTTTTTTTGTTTTTTGAGACAGGGTGTCTGTGTAGGTTTGACTATCCTGGAACTCGCTTTGTAGACCAGGCTGATCTAGAACCCACAGAAATCTGCTAGCCTCTGCCTCCTAAGTGCTGGAATTAAACGTGTGTACCACCATAGCCCAGCTGGTAAATTGCGTTTTACAGGTTGTTTTTTCATAACTACAAACCTCCATTACCGTGAAAGTGTCTGATCCCAGCAAAGGTCCAAAGCCAAGCCTCTCTGTATACACTGTCCCCTGGTCATACATGGGAACGTGCATGGCCCACAGAACACACTAAGAGATGAAACATTCAGTCCTGCACAAGAACCTTTTTTTTTTTTTTTAGCTGGTTCTTACTGGTCTAGGTAAAGAGAAAACACACCCAATGTGATGGCCCTTTTTTGGAAATAATATGAATCTTAATGCTGAATTTCATCAGGAAAGACAAGTTAATATACACACACACACATATTTGGATATATTTGGTTTTTCAAGATAGAGTTTCTCTGTGTAACAGCCCTAGCAGTCTTGGAACTAACTCTGTAAACCAGACTGGCCTTGAACTCACAGAGATCCACCTGCCTCAGCCTCCTGAGTGCTGGCTTAAAGGTGTGCGCCACCACCGCCTGACTCCCCTTATACATTCAGTAGCTGAGACTAGGAAACCAGGACAAGACGTGGCTTGCAGAGTTTTCCTGTCTCACTCACGCTTAGAGACAGGCTGAGGAGTAATTTCTCTGTATCCCAGCAATTGTTTCAAGTTGCCTTTTGAGATAAGAGGCCTTTTGCACGGTAGTGAGCAAATCCGTAACAGCGTGCCGAGTATTTAGAACCTGGTTTGCAAGTCAGCGAGGTCTGAAAATTTTATTCTCAGCTACACTGCTTAATGGTGGTGTGACCTCAGGCCATTTATTTAACCCTTTTAGAGAAATCTATTTCTTCTCATCTACGAAGTAGGATTATTGATACCCAGCTCGTTCAGAATGAGTTGGATGGTGCTTTTAAGTGTGAAGCCGAATATTAGTGGTGCTGATAAGTGATGACTCTGAAATTGGTCTGCGGCACAGGGGGATAGAACGAACAGATTCCTCGCCAGACACCACTGTGTTTTCTTATTATTATGTGTGTCTTATTTCAGTTTATTTCCTAAAAACCAGTGTGAAATTTTCAGTTGAATTTCTTAGCCTTACTGTTTAGAAATAACCCTCCAAGTATTTTACGTTCGTGAGACAGAGAAAAACAAATACTTCACTCTGCAGCGTGCTCCTTGGAGAGAGGGTGTGTCTTCCCCGACTTCCAAGATTGAAAAATCCTGCCCGGAGCAATAAAGAAAATTGAAGTTATTTATTTGGAGAAGCAGGGAGGAGTCAGACAATTCCATCAGAGCCCTGTCACACCATTCGTCTATAGCCCCTCGCTGTTCTCCATCTCTGGGCTGTTGTCCCAAAGTCTGACCTTCGTGTTTGGGGACCATGAGTTGTGACTCAGACAAAGGGGTGACAGCCCACAGTCATAGGTAGCTCCGTCAATTTCTAGTATAACCTGTGACTGCTGACTTTGTCTCCAGAGACCTCAGTGAACTTAAGGCGGTGGTTTTCAACCTTCCTAATGCTGTGATCTTTTAATACAGTTCCTCATGTTGTGGTGATTGCAACCATAAAATTATTTCATTCCTACATCGTAACTGTACTGCTATAAGCCGTACTGTAAATATCTGAGATGCAGGATATCTGATATGTGACTCCCCCCCCCTCAAAGGGGTCGTGACCCACAGGTTGAGAACTGCTGCTGCTCTGAGGACTTGTGATGAGCTTCAGCCAGTAGGTCTGTGTGGAGAATCTAGCACAGGGCACCCAGCCATCCCCACTGAATGAAGAAGACAGTGATGCTCAGATGTCATAGTCGCACAACTAAACTCTTTTCCCCCTCAAATCTAGCTTGTCAAGTGAAAAGTTGATCCTAATTTCACCTGTAAGTACAGTCAGCCGTACACACAGAGTCAGCCACGGCTCTTTAATTCTGCGTTTACTGTACAGCCGCTTTTTCGTGCCCCTCCTGACCACTCCACTTTCCAGATGAGGAGTTCAGGTCAGAAGAGAACTGCAGGCCGACCGAGGTGTTATGACTACAGATCAGACCGTCTGTCCTTTGCACTGTATTCCCCGATGTCGTGTGCGCTTCTGGAAGGCTGTCGCTTTCATATGTCATCCACCCACAGAAACATGCCTGAGGCGTCTCTGAAAATAGAACATGCTATTAAGAAAATTCATCTTGTAAAGGAAAGCGGTTTGCTCCAGGTGGCCGTCACTGTTGCTTTATTAGGTGCCAAGTGCTACTCAATCTCTTCTCTCCATTCTTCCACTTCTAAGCCCCCCTTCCTTAGTGTTTGTGCTGTGTCTACGTAGCTCTTTGACCTAAACAGGCACAAGGGCCCCAGTTTCTCAGATGTGGGGTTTTGTTTTCGTTTGCAAATGGTGTTTAGTCACTTTGATATCTATTCTGTGTGCACTGATGTTTTCTCTGCCTGTATGTCTGTGTGAGGGTGTCAGATCCCCTGGAACAAGAGTTACAGTCAGTTGTGAACTGCCATGTGGGCACTGAGGATCGAACCCAGGTCCTCTGGAAGAGCAGCCGGTGCTCTTAAGCACTGAGCTATCTCTAGCGTGTAATCAAGAGGCACTGGATCAAAGGACCTGAGGCACACAGAGCCTGGCATCTGCATACAGAAGCCCCCTTGCTCAGCATTGGACCCCCCGAAAGTGCCAGGTGCACAGCCTGCAGACTGCTATTATTATCAAAGTAGCTCTCTGGCTTCTTGTCCTTTTTAATTTCATCCTCAAAGTACTTGACCTCTGATTTCTTTTTTTTTTTTTTTTTCTGTTATAGCTTCTGGTCACCCACACTGTTTCTTTTGCCACCTCGAACTTGGCTCTGACCGGGAAGTGCCTTCCAGATTTGCCAATTATGTAAATGTCGACTTCAGCATGCCCACGACTTCTGCCTCCAAAGCAGCTGTGAGATCCATCTCTGTGGAAGACAAGCCTGGTGTCAGGAAGTGGGTCAATTACTCTGCCCACTACAGCTACAAGGTAGCCTCAGGGGGCTCTGGGCTGATGTTCCCCCAAGTCCATTTGTTCGTTCAACCCCTCCCCTTCTTCCTTTCGGCAAATTCTTCTCATATCAAGGAACTTTACACTCATAGCTGTGGATAAATCAGCTCCGACTTTAATGAAATAATCTCTCCTGGGTAAGAGAAAGGTTTGGAGAAGAATGAATTAAGGGGCTGATGACGGAAATGAAGAATATAATGTCACCATGAATGATAACAAAAAGAACAGCGGGACCAAGCAATAATTGTTACTCACCTGTGACATAACTTGGGTTTTGGAAATGGAGGGGAGCACTGCGAACGTGATAAGCTGAATTGTGTATCATAACACAACAGAGGCATCCAGAGGGCAGTGAGAGTGTAAAACTTAAAAGCCAAACCCTTTACTTTGACAACAGGATTGAAGCTGTGAGAGAAGTCTGCGGTCAGCGCTGGAGAACTGGTTTTCTGGTGGGGGGTGGAGTTGGAGACAGGGTCCCCTCTGTAGCTCAGTCTGGTTCAAATTCTATTGTCTTGCCTCTGAGTGCTCAGATTATAGGTAGATGACTGCAAAAGCAAGGACTTTTAGCACAAAGAGGTAGACTTGGGTAGACGACCGACTTCCAGAGACGGAAGAGAAAGAGGCATTATTAAGACTTTGCAAAGATATTTGGCAATTTCCTATGTATAATGATTATCACAGATTTATATAATTTGCTATTCCTTTAAATATTCTTAGTTGTATCACTTAAGCCTTTTAACAACCAAAAAGAACAAATGCCCCCTCTTGTGGCCAGGAAAAAAGCTAGCACTCCCCGCCCCCAACCATGGACTGTAATCTATCTTCAATTGTTGCCTCCAAGTGGAGAAGTCTAATATCCAGGGTAGGGCTGAGAAGCAGTCGGAATGAGGATGAGATTCCTCAGTTCAAACAGTCCCTTCCTGACCTATCAGGGGCTTTAGTTTAGGCCTATTACATTTTAAAAAGATTTATTGATTGATTTGATGTGTGTGGGTGCTTTGTCTACGTGCATGTCTGTGCACCCCATGCTTGTAGCACCTGAGAAGAACCTGGAACTGGAGTCACAGACAGTGGAGAGGCATGTGGGTGCTGAGAAGTGAACCCAGGCCCTCCGGAAGAGCAGCCAGTATTGTTAACCACTGAGCTATCTCTAGTGCAAGCCGTGTTACTTTGAAAGGGCAACTTCTTGGCAGTATTTAGCAGAAGATAGGCTAGACTAGGAAATGCTCCGATACTTATTAGCCTAGCGTCTTAAATGAAGTAGCTGGAGAGACGGTAAACTCCGTATTGCCTACTGGATTTCTACACCTTGGATAAAATGAGCTAGCTCTTGCTCCTGTCCCATGGGGCCTATGGAATAGTGGAGCCGGGGATACCAGAACTGTTCAGAGGAAACTCGGTCACCCCACTGGATGAGGAGCAATCCTGCAAGACAAAGAATAAGAATCTCCCCAGAAGGACCACGAGGAGGGCATCATGGCATATGCAGGATCAGCGGTTCCATTAGAGCAGCAGCCCAGAACATCCACAGAATAACCTTCTGAGGTTCTTTGGGCTCATTCATTTTCGTGCTTTTCCTCTCCCTCCCTCTCATTCCTGATGTTTTCACCATTTTTTTTTTCAGGTGGAAATTGAACAAAAAAAGAGTTTGAAGCCAGACTTTGAGGGAGAGGAGTTGGACAACCCAAAGGAATGTGGGGTACAGTGACAGAGGCCTCCTGTGTAAGGACCTGAGGAATGCTGACTCACGATCGATCGGTGTCTTCCTGAATATGTTAAGTCAACACCTGCTGTGGCTGCTTCTCGTTGAGGGCAGTCTACCACAGTTTCCTGTGTGCAGACAGGAAATCCTGAGAGGGGGTCACTTTCAATAGTCTCCTTGACACTGAGCATGCCTGAAGCACGGGGTGCACCCGGCTTTTGGAGTGTATTGTATATTGAGCCTCCTTGTCTCTTTTCTGCTTATATCATGACACTGGGGTGTGGTTTATGGTGACGATTAGAGACCTGAAGAGAACGTCCAACGTCAGTCTTGGCGCAGTTTGCATCTGTCCCTTGTAGGTTTCTGGAAAAAGCAGTCTGGAAAGTTAAATCAAGAATCCATCTCCAGGGGTCCCTCTATAAAAAAGTGAGAAGACTTTCAAAACCATTTCTCCTTTGGGTCTACTAGGCCTTTTCTAGAAATCTCCTTTCTTTAAATGCTGATTTTACTCCACTAGTTTTCCAGATGTTTCCTTTCTATTCTGGATTGTTCAAGATCAAAATATTTTTCTTCAGCTCCTACTTTCCCATTTGCTATCCTGAGTCATGATACCCAGTGGGAGAGGTCAATCAGATTTTTTTTTTTTTTTCAAATTCAGGGGTTGGAGCTTAATTCTACAAATGGACTGGATTGGATTCACGGTCTGTTGAAAAGAACGGAAAACTGAACTATTTTTTCTCCACTTGAAGGAAAGGGGACATTATGTATAATTATATTCAGTTCAAAGACAGCTTCAGTCATAATGAATTGTCAGGTTCTCACCGATCACCTCTAATTCCTGAAATACAGGCATGGCTATGGGAGAGGCCTGTGAGAAAGACACTTGGGAGTTCTTTTAATACCTCATAGGCAATGACTGTTACATGTCCCTTTAACTCGAAATTTAGAGAAAACTTAAAGAGTAAAAGCTCAATTGGAATGAGCTTTGCCTCAAATAACAAGGTTGGTGGTCAGCGTTCTGAAAGTACACACAGGCAGATGCCTCCGGGGTGGGGCTGGAGAAAGCCGGATTCCTGGTGTTGTGAACATGAAAACCTGTTTCTGAGAACCAGAACTTCCCTTTCTGTCCCATGTTCCCAGCCCACCCACTGTTCCCCATCCCTGCTTTTTTGTACCTTAGTGTTTTCTCTCCTGAAGGATAAAGTGAGGAGACAGAATGCATATTTTATCAGACTTGGGACATATAAGGAAATATAAATACCTGCAGTTTGGGACTGACTGAATCAAGATTTATATATTGAGCTCATATTCAGTGAGGTCAATCTATGTACTGGCCTTAGACATTAGAAATCATTGCAGTGTTTTAAACTGTGTTGTTTTGTTTTGAAGACAGGGTTTCTCTGTGTAGCTTTGGCTGTCCTAGAATTCTCTCTGTAGACCAGATTGGCTTTGAACTCAGAGATTCATCTGCCTGTCTCCAGAGTGCAGGGATTAAAGGCGTGTGCCACCACCTTCCCCAGCTTGAACTATGTTTTTAACTATCTAAGCATTAGATTGAAATGAAAAGGACAAGCTGCATAAGCATAAACCTGTGTTTTGAGTTTTTAAAATGCCACCCTTTCAGTTCAGAAGTGTGTGTGTTCGTAGAACCCAGGAGGCTGGGTTTTATAGCAGTTCATATAGAAATGTTTTCTTAAGGAAATGAGAGGTTGGTTTTGAACCAGGTATTCACAAAGCTAATGCATTCCATCTGTGATGGTAGGGGTTTAAACAACTCTGCATGGTGCATTCGCCCACACATGCCTGGATGGATGCATTAATAGGTTGAATGTGTCCACAGGCAGGTAAGCAAAGTTGTGAAGATGGTGACTCTATAAGGACCGGGGGAGGGGGTGGGAGTGTCCTCAGGAACAGAGGGTATAGCTACGAACGGAGGACAGTTTGGAAATGATGTAATGGCTGCCACAAAGTTTCAACTAAACTATAAAAAGGAAGAGGAGTTAGATTTGCTTTGCATAGCTTCAGAGGCAAACAGAATAGAAACCGAAGAGAACTTTACAGATGTTTGCTCAAGATAAGCATCTTCTAGTAAGGGGTGCTCTAAAGAAGAAAAAGATGTCCTGCTGTAGCAGATGCCCATGGGTTAACTGAGCCACGCCTATCCCAGGTGCTGTGAATGGGATGACAGGAAAGCTCTTTTCCAAATAGTCCCGATAGGAATGAGACGCTCCAGCTGGAGACAGCCTTTCTCTGTTTTCGTCCTGTGGGAGGACAGTGGGATCCTCAAAAAGAACTTGGTCAAAGAACCCCATGTCATTTCCGCTGTTGAGCTAAAGGCCTTCAAGAGTTCTCAGATACCCAAGTGCTTGAAGCATGGGCAGGAAGGTCATCCCTAGCCCGGCGGCGCTGTCAAGGGCCCTGTCTCTGAGGTAGCATAGATTGCACAGTACCTGTGCTGTCTAATCTCCTCCCCCCTCGGTTAATTCTTCTTGCTTTGGTGCTTCTCCTGGACTGTTTAGAATGTCATTGTTTCACCATTAATCAAACATTGGTTGAAAAAAAAATATTCCCCTCTGTGCTATTTGTATCTAGTAAGCAAATTATCTAATCTTTAAAAATCTACTACCTTGGTCACCAGATTTGTTTTGCCTCCACTGTGCTTAGGGTCATTCTGGATAACAGTGTAGGGAGCTGAGGAGTGTAATAAGATGTATTTGATGACTCATGAATAACCTATATGAAAACTATAGTTAGGCAGATTGCCCTTTTGATATACAGAATGTGTGCTTGCATATGGGTCCTCAGTTATTTTTCCTGTGGCCACACAACACACACACACACAAAAAATCCTAGTCTGTGTTCTCAATAATGAAAAAGTGTAAAAAGAGGATGGATTTTTACCAATGCAGTTCGAACACACTTGGGGTCACATGGTTTCAAAAACTTTATTTTTGAGTCAAGAGCTTGTTTTTCAACTTTACAGTCAAACAGGACAGAAAAGATACTCATTCTACTATCCCAAACAAGGGGACTGGCTGTGTAGCTCAGTGGTAGAGAACTTGCCTAGCAAGCACAAGACCCCGGGTTCGACCCCCAGTACCAAATAAACAAGCAACAAAAAGAGTGGGAGGGATCTTGAGGACAGACCACCGACACCTCTCTTGTAGACATAGTGCTGGTTAGTTTTTCAAAAGCCAGCCCTTTGATCCTAGCAGACTTTTTCTTTTGTTTTTGTTTTGTTTCCTGTTTGCTTCCCCACCTCACTACCTTCCCACATTTCTTCCAGGCTTGTCCTCAAGATTATTCCTTCATTCAAAAGAGTCCTTCTTTGAAATGAGACTAATTTCTGTGCAGAAACCTGGCTGGGATCAGGAATGTATGTCCCTAGAAGGTCTACTCCTGAGGAATGTGCCACATGAAGACAAATTATTGTGGTTATTACTGAACCACTCTCCTTGGGATTTAAAGGCTTGCCACAAAGTGTGAGCCCAGCCCCCTTAACTCCTTACTGCTAAGTCAAATACACTCATTAAATGAGTGGAAATTATCAGCGCTTTGGCTCTGAGACCGCTTATCCTTTGCTTAGTTAGCATCCGGTCCTCACGTAACAGCTAACAAGCAGCATTCATTTTCCAGAGGACTTAAACACTTTTATGTTGCTTTTATTCCTGCCACCAGTGTCAACCAAGCGTCAGGACAGAGGCACTTACTGAGTGGCTGACTCTGACCCTCACCAGACCTTATTCATATTGAGAAACATTTTTACGCTCAGAGATGGAGGGGCGCAGGTGTTGGTGACAGTTAGGCTATCGATCCAGTTTTATTGCTGCTGGTCACACAGACCTGTGAGCCCTGCCTGGCCCTGCCCACAAGAGTAAGTAGTGGAAGATGCCAGTGTCTGATGGAGCACACAATCAGTCCTGCTCTGTCAGGACTTTGTCTTCCCACATTGACCAGTGCTACTGTGCACACCACATCCCCACATGGGATGGGGATCTGAGATGGGAAGGCTGAGGCTCACCAGGTGAAATCATCGCCGGGCGGTGGTGGCACACGCCTTTAATCCCAGCACTTGGGAGGCAGAGGCAGGTGGATCTCTATGAGTTCGAGACCAGCCTGGTCTACAAGAGCTAGTTCCCGGACAGGCTCCAAAACCACAGAGAAACCCTGTCTCGAAAAACCAAAAAAAAAAGTCTACTTTATAATCAGTTTAGGGGGAGAGAGAGAGAGAGCTGATCTTTTTCTATTTTTCCTTAAAAGTTCAAGGAATTAATTGTTATGAGTTGGAAGTGATACCATCCAACCTACTTGTATAATTTCTTCTGGTAAAAAATGGTATTTTTTTAAAAAAGTGTTTCAGGATAGGTTTTCCCTGTGTAGCTCTGGCTGTCCTGGAATTCACTCTGTAGACCAGGCCTGCCTTGAACTCAGAGAGCCAACTGCCTCTGCCTCCTGAGTGCTGGGATTAAAGACGTGTGCCACCACCACAATGTTAATTCTTCTAAAAATGGTTGATTTAAATTAATCAATCCTAGCTTGTCTGAAGTTGAGGTTATGATTGGATTAGACTTTGATAGAGAATTCATGAACAGAGCTAACAAAAATTAAAAATATGCCATCTAGTAAATGAATCTTGTGTTAACACTTCTACCAAGCTGTGATAGCATTTTCTATAGAATTAGTCAATGTATTCTCACCATGATTCTAATTGATGTTTTCTAAACATGACCAGTGTCAATTTATCAGTTCCCTACACATGGCCATGTTTTATTTATGCTCTTGTAAATGAGATTGGTTTTGGATATTATCATTTATAACTGAAGGAAATACAGAAAGCAGTCTTAAGAGTAGGAACAAATGCATGTATTAGTAATAGTCCCATGATCACTCAAGTAAGAACATGGAAGTTTTATTTTTCTTCTAGTGGGCCTTAGACAATTTGCCAATGAAAGTCAGTCTTATGCAGGAGAATTGTCTGTATTCTGTCAATCATGTTTTAAATAAATGCTGATTGGCCAGGCAGGAAGTATAGGTGGGAAAACCAGAAAGGAAATAGAAATGAGGTAATGAGAACAGGAAAATTCTGGGAAGGAGGAAGTTGATTCCTTCCACTCCTGCCCAGACCACCGAAGCAACAGGATGTGATCTGCCCCACTGAAAAAAGGTACTGAGCCACATGGCTAACATAGATCAGAAAAATGGGTTAATCAAGATGTGAGAGTTAGCCAATGAGAAGCTAGAGCTAATGGGCCAATCAGCTTTATAACTTACAGAGATCTTTGTGTGATTTTCTTTGGGCCTAAACAGCTGGGGGTACCGGGAAGGACAGAAATCCCAACAAACAAGCAGGTCTAGCCCTTCTTGTTACAGTCTTATACTTTAAGAATTGAAAGAGGGACTATGTGTGTATGTGTGTGTATACATGTGTATATGTGTATACATATATTTCACCCTTTCAGTTCTTAAAGTATGTGTGTGTATTGTAATTCCAAGCCCACAAAGGTAAGAAAGTTTCTATAGTACTATGTTCTGCAGAACCTGGAACAATGCAAATAAAAGCTAGATGTAATGAAAAGCTACTAAAGAACAAACTAAAGAAAATAATAGTGAAAAGAGTTGAAGGATTTATAGCATTGGCCACCCAAGATTCAACGTAACCTGAACTGGAGGTCGTCTCTTAAAGTAAGAAGCTGTGGGAAAGAGGGGTGCCTAGCAGGACTAGACAGCAGAGCTCTTCAGCTCAGCTCAGCTTGCAGAGTGCCCTGGCTAAGGGACTCCTTGAAGGGAGGAGAGGCTGTCCAATAGGATGCTGAGGATCGTTGCTGGTAGCCCTGCGGGGATGACTTTGTGAAGGGGAAGTTGCATAGGCATGAGGACAATCACTATTGCTAACTCACCTGTTATTTCCCCAACTTGATGTCAGTTTCCAGAGACAAAAGAGAGAGAGGGCTGGACTTTCGCTTCTTGGGTTATTTTTTTTTCCCAGCTGTGGTTTTATGGGTTGTTTCACAAAATGTCCTTTCTTGCCACGTTTTGTTGATATTCCTTGTCTGTGAGGTTCTTTATCCATGCTTACGAACCAAGACGTTTAAAACATGTATGCTGAAGAGGCCAGCTAGTTTTTATCTTTTTCTGCTCAAACCCCTTTCTCGTCCCCATCTGTTTAGATGACAGAACTGCAGGAAAGCCCCCAATTCTCTGTTCTACGGTTGACTTCAAAATACCAGTTCAATACAAAGGTCAAAAGGGCAGTTTCCCGGTGGATATTAGGATGTGAATACCAGGTGAAACATAAGTAGATCTAATCCTCCAAGTACTGAAGATGTTAGGATGTAAGATGGTCTAGGATTTATAGGTACGTCCTTTTATGTGGATGGCTATAGGAGGGAGGGGAGAACAGAAACTAATCTGGAGCCATCTTAGTTACAAGAAAGTCAAATGAGAGAAAACCATGTTAAAACATATTTAATTTTTTTTAATGTGGATCATTATAAAATAACTTTCTGTGGGTGTATTTGAGCATGACTTTAATTTCTCCTCTGGTTAGACTTAGTCAGATACAGTGGGTCAGCGCTAACTGGTCAGGTGGAGTCCCAGCATCCTCTCCGTCGTTCCCATGTTCTGCCTCAGACGGAACCCCAGTTCTCACTGTGGAGACTAGCCACACTGTGACTGAAGCCTTAAGCGCCACCATTGCCCACTCCACATGCTCTGCGAAGGGCCATCCTAGCGCAACTCCCAGCAGCAAGTTCTGTGAACACAGATGTACACTTAACTCCTTATTGGATCTAAGGGTTTTCAAGAACGGCGTGTGAGGAGGACGTGAGCCCCTTTCCCCTCCTGCCAGCGTTCGTTTATCTTTTACGTTCACTTGCCAACAGAATCTGGAAAACCCTTTGCCATATTCAGAAGGCTAAACGGGATCACTGAGAAAAGGCAAGGCGGGAGCATCCCTTCTCACCCGCCCCCTTGTGATGTCTGTGTGAATTTCAGTGTGTCCGGTGGTTGGACCCAAGATCCAGTGAATGGCTTCACTGATCTGAGGCTTGTATTTCACTTCATTTGTCAACTTATCCTTACTCAGTGTAACTTCTTGCACTCTTGTGGCTAATTTTAATGTAAAACCAGTTAACTTTTAAAAGAATGTGCCTACGTAACAAAGTCTACACACTGGTTATTCCTGTAGAAGTGAGGTATTGTTTTCGATGTTTTGCTGAATAATCTGTAATATCTTTTTCGAGCTATGAAAAGGAAGTATTAATAAAACATTTTTAAGCAAAGTATCATTGCAGCATTTAATAAATGCAGGCGTGATAAAGAATACATTTGCCGGTTATGGTGGTGCATGTCTTTAATAAAAGAACAAGAGAGATGGCTTAACAGTTACAAGTGCTTGCTGCTCTTCCAAAGGACATACATCAAAAACATCCTGTAATTCCAGCTCCAGGGGACCAATACTCTGGCCTCTGTGGCTACCTGCATTTACACGTGTGCATACCCACACAAACATACATACATAACACGTTTTTTAATCCTCCAAAAACTTTAAGTCACAGGTAGTGGTGCATGTCTTTAATCTCACAGTCCCAGCACTCAGGAAGCAGAGGCAGGTGGATCTCTGTGAGTTCAAAACTAGCCAGTTCTACCTAGTTCCTGGACAGCCAGAGCTACATAGTGAGACCCTGTCTCAAAACAAAACAAACAAGGGAAAAAAAACATAGTATTTTCACAAAAATATGTACTGATTATACTCTGTGACCGCCAGTACAAAGATTTGCAGTGTGTTTTCTCACTTAATGTAAGTAATCACCTTTCTCTGACTGGTGACTGGCTGGTGGCTCTAACACACTTTACCAAAAGTTAGGAACTGATGGTATGGTTTGAATGAGAATGGCTCAGATGGGCTCCTATGCTTGAATGCTCGTTTCTGCAGTTGGTGAACTGCTCTGGAGAACTAAGGCGTGGCCTCGCTGGAGGAGGTGTGTCCCTGGACTCTGAGGTTTAAAAAGCCCACACCATTCCCACTTAGCTTGCTCTGTCTCTCTGCCTTATTGTTGTCTCTACATATGTGCTCTCAGCATTGCGCCAGAGCCTTGCCTGCCTGCTGCCGTGCTCCCCGCTGTAATGGTCACCCTCAGACACTGTACACACACCCTCAGTTAAATGCTCTCATTTACGAGTTGCTTTGGTTGCACCATCCCTTCACAGCAATAGAAAAGGAACTGTAGGGGGCTGGAGAGATGGCTCAGCGGTTAAGAGCATTGCCTGCTCTTCCAAAGGTCCTGAGTTCAATTCCCAGCAACCACATGGTGGCTTACAACCATCTGAAATGAGGTCTGGTGATGGAGGAAGGTCATTGGCTAATAAAGGAACTGCCTTGGCCCATTTTATTGGTTAGGACATAGGTAGGTGGAGTAAACAGAACAGAATGCCGGGAGGAAGAGGAAGTGAGCTCAGACTCCACAGCTCTCCTCTCGGGAGCAGACGCCTCAGAGAGACGCCATGCCCCGCTCCAGGGAAGATGCACGCATGAAGCTCTGACCCCGGATGGACTTAGGCTAGAATCTTCCCGGTAAGACCCGTGCTACAGTTTATTAGAAATGGGTTGATCGGGATATCAGAATTAGCCAGTAAGGGCTAGAGCTAATGTGCCAAGCAGTGATTAAAAGAATACAGTGTCTGTGTAATTATTTCGGGGCAAAAGCTAGCCAAGCAGGCGGCTGGGGTGTTGGGGACGCAGCCCCGCCGCCGCTCCTTATTACTACAGTCTGGTGCCCTCTTCTGGCCTTCAGACATACACACAGAAAGAATATTGTATACATAATAAATAAATATTTAAAAAAAAGAAAAGGAACTGTAGAAACAGACACTCCTGCTCCTAAATGTCACTGGCCACACCCTACTTATGAAGTTCCCTATGAAGCACTGTCTTCTTAAGCCCCAACCTGAGCAGACCAACTGCTCAAGTTCCCAAGCCATTCTCTGCCAATGAAGACTAAAAACTTAATATCCTGTCCTGGCGGCGATAGTATTCTTAAGTGAACACTCCCAAACCTCATATAAATGCTCACACAGGAAGCCAAGGAGCAGATAAGGGACAATTTTTAATGACAGTTGCTCTATGACCCTCGACTCACTCTTTAATTTCTCCCGTGTGGATACCAACAGTCATCACTAGCCAAGATTGTGAACAGTGGGAGGAAGTCATTAAAATGAAACCTACTGGTATAAATGAACTACCAGACTTGACAGCATCTGTTGTCTGCTGCACAGCAAAAAAGGATAGCTGGCCAGACAACCTGAAGGCGAGTAAAAATCACTTTGCTTTCTACTTCATTCACTCTATGATACAAAGCTTTTAGTTCCATCCTGTCTCATCCCACCCTGGACCCAGTGAAGGCTATTTCCAAACAAAATGAGTTCATCTTGCATTGCCAAAAAAATACAAAGTTGCTCAAAAATTACAGATAAAATGGTCAGGAAAAGTTGACGTGAAAATGCCTGACCTGGGGCTGAGACTTGGCTCGACAAGCAAAAATGCTTTCTGGGCAGTCCTGATGACCCAAGTTCTAGAGTTCAAAGCCAGAATCCGCATGGAAACGATGAAGGCAGTGGAGCACATCTGAATTTACAGCCCCAACAGTACTGCAAGGAGGGAGGCAGAGATGAGAAGCTTAAACTACACAGCAGAAGAGCAGCAGAAATAGCAGGAGAAATGCTGCCCCCAAGACCAGATGGAAAAGAGTGCTGGCTGCCAGATGCTGTCCTCTGCCTTCCCTATGTGCACTGTAGCATGTATACACACAAAATCAATTCTTAATCAATCTATTAAAAAAAACATACTACTTTCCTTCTGAGCAACAAGTGTAGGTCAATAGAGCAAAATCCAAAGACCAGGGATTTCAGTGTCCCCTCTCTTCTTCCCCAACATCTCCTCCTCTCCTTTCACCTCCTTCGCCTCTCTTCTATACTTCACTGAACAGGTAAAGATAACAAGGTGAATCTAGTTAATCCTGAAGAATCTAGTGGCAGTGGTAGAGAAATGGGGCACATCGAGTGATCTAGAACACTCTGATTATCTCTGCCTACTTTGACTCCATTCTGTTGCTTCCATTTGTACGTGTCCTCAGCTGTGTTTGTGTGTTCCATGAGTTTTATGAACATTGTGTGTATGCAGGATCCCTCAGAAGCCAGAAAAGAGGAGTTACAGGGGGTTGTGGGCTATCATGAGGGTATGAGGATGCTGGGAACCAAACCTAGGTCATCTGAAAAAGCAGTAAGCACTCTCAGTAACTCAGCCCTTCCTCTGCTACTTTTAATACTTGTTTTCTGGGAGCTGGAAAGATGGTTTCGTAGTTAAAAGCACTGGTTGTTCTTTCTGAAGATCCTGGATCCACAAGTTGTAGGCAGAAAGAAATGGGGGGGGGGGGCTGGTATGGGTTTTCGAAACCTCCAAGCCCACCCTCAGTGACAGACCTCCTCCAACAAAGCCACACCTTCTCCAGCATGGTCACACCTCCTAATCCTTCCCCTACAGTTCCACTAGCTGGGGACCAAGCATTCAAACAGATGAGCCTGCAGTATCATTCTCATTCAAACCATCACACACAGTTACTTAGTATTTCTGACACTAGCTGGGGGGAGGAGGGGTTTCCCCACTGTTCTGGATAGCTTTGTGTCAACTTGACACAGGCTAAGGTCATTTTAGAGGAGGGAACCTCAATAAAAAAATACTTCCATACAATCATTCTGTAACAAAGCTTGTGAGGCATTTTCATGTTTAGTGATTGATGTGGGAGAGCCCAAGTCCATTGTAGGTGGGACACCCCTGGTCTGGTGTCCCAGGCTGAGCAAACAATAAGAAACAAGCCAGCAAGCAGCGCCCCTCCATGACCTCTGCATCAGCTCCCGCCTCCAGGTTCCTCCCCTGTTTGACGTTCTGCCCTGACTTCCTACAATGATGAACATATAGAAGTGTAAGCCAAATAAACACTTTCCTCCCCAAGTTGTTTCAGTCATCATGTTTTAAAACAACAATAGTAGCCCTAACTAAGACACCCACATATTTCAACAATTCAGCAGATTCTCCAAAGGGGTGCCCACTGATTCCATTTAATTCCAGCCAGACTGCACTGAACCTGGTTACCTTATAAGTAGTCTAGCAGAAACTCAATGATTGACCAAATATAAGCTATCATTTCTATTGCTGCCAAAATGCCTTTTATTCTTTCCTGAGATTTTGAAATTATTAGCTTTATTTATAAGGCATCAGTTCACCGTCTTTGGAAATGAGCCAACAAAGTATGATTGCCAAGAGCAACATAAAGATAATGAAAAGTTGTGTAACCAAGGGAAAATCAGCACTGGATCTCAGGAAATCCCACAATGGTGAACACTCAACTTGTGACTGAATGAAATGACCTTGTTTCAACCCCCAAGGTCTTTGACCCCTTTTTCATAATTCTAGTGATGGGATTACTTCAGGTAAGAATATTCTGTGTAAAAGGGCAAGCTCAAATGGGGAGTAGAATGTGAAATTCTATGTTCCTTTTATCTCTCTCTAAACCAGATTCTAGAGCCTTTATGAACCATTTAGTACTCCAGAGCAAGAGAAATGGCTCAGTGGACAGGAGAATTCTTAGTTCAGTTCTCAGGACCCATATGCTTCCCACATACAACTGACTCCCACAAGTTATCCTTTGACTGACATACTGTACTCTCTGTCTCTGTCTCTGTCTCTCTGTCTCTGTCTCTCTCTCTCTCTTTCTCTCTCTCGTGTGTGCGCGCGCGCGCGCGCGTGTGTGTGTGTGTGTGTGTGTGTGTGTGAGAGAGAGAGAGAGAGAGAGAGAGAGAGAGAACCCTGGAATTAGCTCTGTTAACCAGGCTGGCCTCAAATCTCAGAGATTTGTCTGCCTCAGCCTCCCTAGTGCTGGTATTAAAGGCATATGCCATCATTGCCTGGCCGCATTATTTTTTTTTTTAATTTGGTGCTCCAATAATGCCATAGCTAATCTAGTTTCCTAATACAGTGTACCCTAAAGTCCTCACTCAAAGAAGAGAGAATTAAGTATAGCATAAACAATCCTAGATTTTGGTTATAAAAATTTCAAGTACTTCTTTCTGAGTATTTTTCAGGGACCGCAAGATGTGCAGATAATAGCTCCATAAATTGCCACGGCAATGATAGCCAGCATCGTTATTATCATTGTAATGCTTTAACCTTTCTTCTCCCTTGCTTCTACTAAAGAAACATAGAATACAAAGTGTATGCTTTCCACTACAAATTGATGTCAATTTCCCTTAGCATTTAATCTCTACAGTTCTTTGCTAACCCAGTGTGCTTCTCTCTATATCATAAAAAAATTGTGATGTGGGAGGGGTTTGGGAGGCTCCAGGAAGACCCATTGGCAGTTAATGGCTGCCTAGAAACCCGAGAGCTGTCTTCTTCAAGTGATATGGTCACTGGTTTGTTGTCCATGTTCCAGTAAATAACCACACACACAGTCATGAAAGAATCCCTAATCAAAAATCAGTGGACACACTCACAGACACACACACCCAGAATGCATATTCACCACAGACACACACACACACACAAATATGCACTCAAACACACAAACACAGAGAGAGTCATGGAAGTAAGAGGGGGACTTATTGGGAAGAAAAAAGGGGTCAGTGGGAGTGAAATAATAGACGGTAATTGTTGCATGTGGATTTAATCAGAATACATTATAGATATGTACAAGACTGCCAACAAATAAACAATCTCAAAAGTCCTGTAGTTTCTAGCACTCTACTGTCTCTGCATGCAATATTTACCTCTTACACACCTAGGAAGCAGACACTGCAATATTTACCTCTTACACACCTAGGAAGCAGACACTGCAATATTTACCTCTTACACACCTAGGAAGCAGACACTGCAATATTTACCTCTTACACACCTAGGAAGCAGACACTGCAATGTTTACCTCTTACACACCTAGGAAGCAGACACTGCAATATTTACCTCTTACACACCTAGGAAGCAGACACTGCAATGTTTACCTCTTACACACCTAGGAAGCAGACACTGCAATGTTTACCTCTTACACACCTAGGAAGCAGACACTGCAATGTTTACCTCTTACACACCTAGGAAGCAGACACTGCAATATTTACCTCTTACACACCTAGGAAGCAGACACTGCAATGTTTACCTCTTACACACCTAGGAAGCAGACACTGCAATATTTACCTCTTACACACCTAGGAAGCAGACACTGCAATATTTACCTCTTACACACCTAGGAAGCAGACACTGCAATATTTACCTCTTACACACCTAGGAAGCAGACACTGCAATATTTACCTCTTACACACCTAGGAAGCAGACACTGCAATATTTACCTCTTACACACCTAGGAAGCAGACACTGCAATATTTACCTCTTACACACCTAGGAAGCAGACACTGCAATATTTACCTCTTACACACCTAGGAAGCAGACACTGCAATATTTACCTCTTACACACCTAGGAAGCAGACACTGCAATATTTACCTCTTACACACCTAGGAAGCAGACACTGGTGATGCCCTTATCTCACAGATTAAACGAAGGAAACCAGAGCCAGAGGAAGCTTAACTGATTTCCCAGGAAGAGCACAAAGTAGAGCAGTAGAGAGCTTATCTGAGGAGGCTGGGCTCCCGTCTGTGTTAGTCTGCCACCGACAGGACACTCGTGAGTGGGCCACCCCATTCTAGGTTTTTTTCTGACCTCTCAGGAAAAACAAAAAAACCCAAACTTTAGCTAATCAATACACTGTTTACCCAAGTAATATTTTTCTTTATTGAAAATAGTTTTTTTCTTACAACATATTCTGGTTGCAGTTTCTTCCCCCCCAACTCCTCCCAGATTCTCTTCACTTTCCCATAAATTATTAAAAATAATGATAACTATTATTATTACTACAAAATAAAACAAACCAGAATAGGACAAAACAGAAGAAAAAAGTCAAAGAAAAAGCTCAACAGCCGGGCGATGGTGGCGCACGCCTTTAATCCCAACACTCAGGAAGCAGAGGCAGGCGGATCTCTGTGAGTTCGAGACCAGCCTGATCTACAGAGCTAGTTCCAGGACAGGCTCCAAAGCCACAGAGAAATCTTGTCTCAAAAAGACAAAAAAAAAAAAAAGGAAAAAGCTCAAGAAACACATAGATAAAGAGACAAGCATGTTAGCACACACAGAAATCCCATAAAAACATAAAACCAGAAACCATAATATATGCAAGGGACCTATAAAGTTAAAAAAAACATAAAGCTGGGCAGGAGTGGCACACGCCTTTCATCCCGGCACTCAGGAAGCAGAGAGGACCTCTGTGAGTTCAAGGCCAGCCTCGTCTACAGAATGAATTCCGGGACAGGCTCCATAGCTACTGGAAACCTTGTCTTAAAAAAACAAAAACGAGAAAAAAGAAAAGATGTAGCACTCTCAGCTCCAGCAACGTAGAGGCCCCATAATGTGAGCCTATTTCCACCTTGACAAAAGGTCAGAGAGTTGGGACTTACCTCGTTCCTTCAAGGTTATTGTGTTTCTACCTCAGACAAAGGTCCCACCTAGATTTAGGTCAGAGAGTTCTGCTCTCTCAAGATTATTGTCAACAGGTGTGGCTAATAGCCAGACCTTGTATTACAGGAATAGAGAAGTAGATGTGTTTCTACCTCAAACAAAAGTCTAAGGATCCAACTAAGGGACCTGTTCCTTTATGGAGATAACATTGGATTCTACCCCAGGAGTGTTTTCCTACAGAATGTTTTGGTCTGTGACGTGAGCATGACTTGTTTTGTTCTAGCAACAGAGTGTTTAACTATGAGTGTAGCCTTTCCTTGTATCATGTTAATGTAATTTTTTTGTCTTACTCCTACGTTTTGTGGTCAGGGGTATTTTTAAGCAATTGGAAATTTAACACGGGCTAATTTCAGTACTCACTGGAACTCCCAATACTATTCTGTTTCTCCATTTATTATTTTAATTCGCGTCTTCATATTCTTTACTATATTTCTATCCCCATGCCTCTACCCTGGCAAGAGGTACATTTGTGGAGGCTGGTCCCTGACACAGCGACTTCCTGTGTAGCATTCTCAGCTCCAGCACCACATCTGCCTGCCCCCCTCCACACTTCCCATCATGATGATAATGGACTGAACCTCTGAAACTGTAAGTCACTCCAATTAAATGCTTTTTTGTTTTGTCTTTGTTGGTTTTTCTTTGTTTGTTTGTTTGTTTGTTTGTTTTTTGAGACAGGGTCTAGCTGTAGCTTTGAAGCCTGTTCTGGAACTAGCTCTTGTAGACCAGGCTAGCCTCAAATTCACAGAGATCCTCCTGCCTCTGCCTCCTGAGTACTGGGATTAAAGGTATGAGCAGGGGCCCAGCTCAATGAGTCTGTTTTTAATGCCAGTGCCAAGCTCATTTTTATTTTTATTTTTTGAGGGTTTTTTTTTTGGGGGGGGGGTTGGTTTGTTGTCATTATTATTTTGTATTCTGGGGGAAGGGATTTTTTGTTTGTTTGTTTGTTTTAGATAGGGCTTCTTCTGGACATCCTGAAATTTGTTTTGTAGATCAAGCTGGCCTCAGAATCACTGACATACACCTGCCCCTGCCTCCTGAGTGCTGGGATTACAGGCATGCTATATTTTTGTTTGTTTGTTTGTTGTTTGTTTTTTTATATAGTTCTGTAGTAAAATTTGAAGTTGGGGATGGAGAATCCTTTAGCAGTTCATTTATTATTCAGGATTGTGTACCAAGACCCAGGGCAGCTTGGTACATAGGCTCTATAGACCATCAGGAAGGTAGGCCTGAGTCTCAGTTTACCCTAAGGCAATACCTGGTTCCAAGAAAGACCACAAACTGAGTCTACCCATGCTTCACCCAGGAACAGACCATCCAAAGGAAATTCCTAACTTTCCAACTATTGTAAATAGAATCACTTGATGTCCTTTTGCCCAGTACACACCCCCCCCCCCCGCTTTAGCCAGGGCACCCTTAGGCACCCTTACACAAATGTCAGTCAATCGGGGGTCCTGAACCTTAGAAATCTTTCTGCTGTTATAAAAACCCCACCCCAACTGTGCTCAGAGCTCTCCTAGCACACCAAAACGCTGGGCACATGGAGCATCCAGAGTCCGTAAGCTTGTGTAAGAAAAAAGGCTCTTTGCTTTTCCATATGGGACTCAGTCTCCTTGTAGGGTTTTGAGGGACTCCGTGACCTCGGTATAACAGATTGTTTTAGTCATCCTGGGGTTTTGTGTTTCCATATGCAGATGAAAATTCTCCTTTTAATTCTGTGAGTTATTGTATTAGAATTTTGATGGGGATTACACTAAATCTGTAGATTACTTTTGGTAGGATGACCATTTACTATATTAATTACTATAGTACTATATTAATCCTACAAGTCCATTAGCATGGGGGAATCTTTCCATCTTCTGATATCTTCAATTTCTTCTTTGTTGTCTTTACATCTTATTATTCAAGTCTTTCAGTCTTTCACTTGCTTGTTTAGAGTTACCTGAAGATTTTTTTTTGAGGTGTTGTTTTTTTGATTTCTTTTTCAGACCACTGGTCCTGTGTATATCAGAAGGCTACTGAGGTTTTTGTATTAATTTTGTATCCTGCTCCTTTACTGAAAGTGTTTTTCAGCTAGGAGTTTCCTGGTACAAATTTAAAGTCACTTCTGTTATGATTTGCTGGCCTGGTTGGTCACCTGCATACACTGTCCCTTTAAAAGACAAGCCCCACCCTCTCCCAAACCCTCCCCTTCCACCTAGGGAAACAGAATTACTGCCCCCTCCAGCCTGTTCTCTCCCTCCCTCCTCTTTCTCTCTCTTTCTCCCTCCTCTTTCTCTCTCTCTCTTCTCTCTCTCCTCTTCTCTTCTCCCCCCTCCTCTCTCTCTCTCTTCTCTCTCTTTCCCCTCCTTTCTTCTCCCTTCTCCTCTCTCTCTCTCTCTCTCTCTCTCTCTCTCTCTCTCTCTCTCTCTCTCTCTCCTCTCTCTCTCTCTCTCCCCTACCTCCATTCCCTTTCCTCCCATAACCCACTGAGTAAACTATACCCAAACCCTCTCTCCACATGGTGTGCCTATCTGTCTTCTGTCTCTCACCCACCACGGCTCCTTGTGGGACTGGCTGCTCTGCCAACGACCCGCAGAGGTCTCCTATCCACTGCCTCCCACCCACCTGACACCTACAGAAGCCTTGAGTGGTGGAGTGGTGGGACCCAGCTGCCCCTTGTAGCCTGCTGCTGCCCCTCAGGGAGCTGCAACATTTTATCTAAACCATTACAATTTATGTATATGATCACCTCGTCTGCAAATAAATATACTTTGGCTTCTTTCCTTCCTGTTTGCTTTTTAAAAAAACAAAACAAAACAAACAAACAAACAAAAACCAGGGTCTCACTATGTATCTGTTGCTGTCCTAGAACTAACTCACTACGAAAGCCAGGATAGCTTCAGATTCACACAGATCTGCCTGCCACAGCCTCCCAAATGCTGAGATTAAAGGCATGCACCACCATGCCCGGCTCTGGCCTTGTCTTTGTTGGGTGGGTTTTCCCTTCCTTGGTTCCTGTTGCCGACTCTGGGCCTTAGAAGGGTGTGGTGGCTGCAGGTTGCATGGTAAGGAATGAGTGCTTCTAAATCCCTGCCCACTGTGGCCACTAGGGGTCCAGCCACGTGAACAGAGGAAAAACTGCGATGTGACTTCCAAGACAGGGCCATGAAAAGATACATCTTCTGCTCCCTGTGGCATCCCCCTATGGAGCCCTGCTGCCATGTCTCAGAGATCCTAAGGCCCATGGGTAGGCTACACATAGCTGCTGTAGTAGATAGCCTAGCAAGAGCATTGGCCAACAGAAGAACTCACCGCTACAGGTGAATACATGAACCTGCAGATGGAACAGTCTTCTGGCTGAGGTACCAGATGTCACAAAACCAAGGGAAACCATCCCCATTAAACCCTACCCAAACTCCCACCCCACCACTTTGTGCCACCCTCTAGAGGTGAAATCAAGTCCTGTAGCCAGACTCAGATCAAAGAGGTAAGTAAACATATTTCACCTACTTAAGTGTATTAGGAAATGATAGTAAAACAAACGGCTCTCAGGCACAGGGTAATAGACTAGCATCATCAATTCACTATCATGGAGTTAATCTTCAAATTAGAAAGTACTATTCCCAAACTTCATTCATTTCACTCACGTGGTAAACAGAACATTGATATTATCATTTGATAGTATTTGATTCCTTTTGTTTTCCATCACTAAATTATTTCTGAGTAGCAACTGATCCTAAATATCAATAGCTTTATGCAAGTTAGCTTTATGTCAACTTGACACAAGTTAGTTATCTGAAAGGAGGAATCTTCAATTAAGAAAATGCCTTCATGGGTCTGGAAAAGCCTGGGATAAAACCGGACTCTCTGAACATAGCGAACAATGAAGACTACTGAGAACTCAAGAACAATGGCAATGGGTTTCTGATCCTACTGCACGCACTGGCTTTGTGGGAGCCTAGGCAGTTTGGATGCTCAACTTACTAGACCTGGATAGAGGTGGGGGTTCCTTGGACTTCCCACAGGACAGGGAACCCTGGTTGCTTTTCGGGCTGAGGGGGGGGGGGACTTAATTGGGGGAGGGGGAGGGAAATGGGAGGCGGTGGCGGGGAAGAGACAGAAATCTTTAATAAATAAATAAATTTAAATAAAGAAAGGAAGAAAGAAAGAAAGAAAGAAAGAAAGAAAGAAAGAAAGAAAGAAAGAAAGAAAATGCCTTCATGACATCCGGCTGCAGGGCATATTCTGATTTAGTGATTGATGGATAAGGCCCCAGCCCATTGTGAGTGGTGTCATACTTGGACTGATGGTCTTAGGTTCTATAAAAAAGCAATTCCCAGCAACCACGTGGTGGCTCACAACCACCTGTAATGAGATCTGGTGCCCTCTTCTGGCCTGTATACTTTTTTTTTTTTTATTCATTTATTTTTTTATGTATACAATATTCTGTCTGTATGCCTGAAGGCCAGAAGAGGGCGCCAGACCTCTTTTACAGATGGTTGTGAGCCACCATGTGGTTGCTGGGAATTGAACTCAGGACCTTTGGAAGAGCAGGCAATGCTCTTAACCACTGAGCCATCTCTCCAGCCCCTGGCCTGTATACTTAATAAATAAATAAATCTTTTAAAAAAAAAGAAGGGCCTTTCCTTCCTTCCTTCCTTCCTTCCTTCCTTCCTTCCTTTCTCCTTCTTTTCTCCCTCCCTGCTTCCCTTTCTCTTTCCTTCTTTCCTCCTTCCTTCTTCCTCTCTCACTTCCTCTTTCCTCCCTCCCTCCCTCCCTCCTTCCCTCCTTCCCTTCCTTCCTTCCTCTTTCCCTCTCTCCCTTCCTTCCTAATAGTCCACATGTCCTTGGTCCTCGAGGCATTGGTCTCCCTCATGTGTCTAAGTTGGCTGGGAACTCTACTGTAAGCTGAGTTTGACTGGGCACCTTAACTAATATAGACAAACATGGTATGTCTATTCTCGAAGCCAATGGTCTGTGTGGAATACGTTATTTTGGGGGGATGGGAAAAGCACAAGGATGAGGCTGGAAACCCACAGGGCTTCTTGACAGCTCTGCTGAAACATGACCCAACACTACTTCTGTGACCTCCTGGAGGTCAAATCAAGTCATGTGGCCAGACCTAAATTAGAGAGGTAAGAAAACATACTTTACCTATTTAGTGAACTATAAAATTATAGGCATAAAATATACTCATGTGAGCAGGTAACAGACTGGGGTCAGTAGTTTACCACACACATACCCTTCATAATCACCAAGTCGGTATCTTTGTTCCAATTTCATCCGTTTCATTGACAAACCAAGGCTCAGTATCCTTGGAAACATGAGCTTTCTGAAGTTTGGGACAATTTAATGAATGACGCCATTCTTGGGACTTTCCACTCCTGCATTCACTGAAAACTACCTAGGAAACCAACCCAAACTTTAAGAAGATGTTTTTGTTCATTCTTTGATTTTCCAGCCGACAGTGGACTACAGGCATGCTGGAACACGCGGTCTCCCTAGCTGATCCCTGACCTTGCTCTGCTTGACTCTCAGTGCCAGAATACCCACTAATGTAAACTCCACAGGTAATTGTCACGTACTGTTTGAGGTCACCGAAAGAAAAGCTGGCTCTGGAAGTGAGGCTGTCCTTCCACCCCCATTTCAGATTCAGTCATGTTTGTCTTCATTGCCCTCCCAAGCTCCCTGTCCTGGGGCAGACTGGCCACTGAAGTCTGTAAAAGGGAGATAAGGTGTTAAAAACACCGCAGCCTTGAGAACAGTGAGAATGTAAACCATTTCTCACAGATGTTACCATTCTTTATCTCATGATATAATAAAGCCTGCAGAGGCAACAGAAGGCCAGGTGTGTGGGTGAAGGCTCAGCTGGGAACTGTAGCTTACTGCTTCAACTTCCCTAAATGATTTCTGCTGGCTATTAAAGCCTCCCCGATAAGATGCTGTTATCTCTGTGGTGCATAGCATTAGAGTCCTTTGGGTTGATTCCCTGACAGGTATAGGTAAGTCATAAAGTAAGTTTAGATTTTGTTGCTGTAGTTTGGATTTCCTTGAGAGCTAAGTTGTTGATCACATTTCTAAGTATTTATTGATCATTTTATTTCTCCTTTTGAAAACTGCCAATCAGTGTCATGGGTTGAATGAAAATGGTCCCCACAGGCTCATTGGGAGTGGCACTATTTGAAAGGATTCCTAGTTTGGAGGAAATGTCCAAAATGTGGCCTTTTTGGAGGAAGTATGTCTCTGGCAGTGGGCTTTGGGATTTCAAATGCTCAAGACAGGTTCTCTCTCTCTCTCTCTCTCTCTCTCTCTCTCTCTCTCTCTCTCTCTCTCTCTCCCCCCCCCTCCTCTCCTCCTCCTCTCTCTCTCTCTCTCTCCCCCCCTCCTCTCCTCCTCTCTCTCTCTCTCTCTCTCTCTCTCTCTCTCTCTCTCCCCCCCCTCCTCTCCTCCTCCTCTCTCTCTCTCTCTCTCCCCCCTCCTCTCCTCCTCTCTCTCTCTCTCTCTCTCTCTCTCTCTCTCTCTCTCTCTCTCTCCCCCCTCCTCTCCTCCTCTCTCTCTCTCTCTCTCCCCCTCTCCTCTCTCTCTCTCTCTCTCTCTCTCTCTCTCTCTCTCTCTCTCTCTCTCTCTCGCCTTGCTGCCTGCCAGTTCAGAGGTAGAACTCTCAGCTCCTTCTGCAGCACCACTTCTGTGGAGTTCGGAGGGCATCTTGTAGGAATCAGTTCTCCCCTCCTAGTGTGGGTTCCAGGAATCAAACTCAGGTTGTCAGCCTCGCTGATGAACCATTTTACCCACCCATATTTTCTTTAGATTATTTTTATTTTACATTTATGAGTATTTTGCCTACACATACCATAAAAAAAAAAGGGCACCATTTGCCTGCAGTACCCACAGGGGCCAGAAGAGAGCACTGGGTCCTCTAGAACTGGATGGTTGTGAGCCATCTTGTAGGTACCGGGAGCCAAACCCTGGCCCTCTGTAAGAGCAACAAGTGCTCTTAACCACTGAGCTATCTTTCCCGCCCTGCCCACTATTGTGATATCAAGTCAAGCTCCTGCAGATAATGTTTGTTTCCTTGACATTCTTGCCAGGTTTTTGTTTCCTTCTTTAGTTCAGGTGCTCATTCTTGCCATATCATATATTATATGGATATATGTGATCACATATATGTGTGTGTGATTATATATATATTATATATATATATATAATTTTTTGAGATGGGAACCCACTATATAGCCCAAATTGACCTTTGATTTGATAGCACTTGTCTCAGCCTCCTGAACTAGGAGGGCAGGTGTGGGCCATCAGACTTGGGAGAAGTACTGTCCTTGATCCAAGCACCACTGGCGATCAGCATCCCTATCTTCCAAAAAACAAAAAATCTCCTTTCAAAATATTTTTTATTTATTACAACGCACAACTCAACGAGGCTATTATTTTATTTCCCATCAGTCTGAACTCCCCATCCCTCCCCTAAAGCTAAATTGTTCATTATCATAGTTCCTGAGGTCAGGCAAGTGTCTTCTTGAAGGGAATGACTCAGGAATTGCTGGCCTCACAGCTCACATCCCATTGGATGAAGCTTAATCACAAGGGCACAGGAAGTTCACAAATAGCCTCTTAAACTGGGTGTGGCGCTATACACCTGTAACCCCAACAGGTGGGAGGCTAAGGCAGGAGGATCAAGTTGGAGGCAGATCTAAGCTGCGTGATTAGACACCTCCTCCCCATCTCAAAACAAACAAACAAACAAAAAATAGAAACCAAGAATCCCAAATACACTGTCTTACTAGGCAAGACTAGCACTGTGATCTGAAAATGACTCCTGAAATCTGTGTGTTGAAATTCAATCACTGCTGGGCAGTTGTAGCACACATCTTTAATCCCCAGCTCTAAGGAGCCAGAGGCAGGCGGATCTCTGTGTGTTTGAGGCTAATCTGGTCAAAGAAAGAATGAAAAAAGGAAGAAAGGAAGGAAGGATGGGTGGAAGGAAGAAAAAGAAAGAAATCACCATAGTAACAATGCTGGGAAGTCAGGCTTTGGGGTGTTTAAGTTATGAGGAATTAACAAAAGGACTTAATAAAAGAAATATATATATTTCGCTGGTTTGACCTTGCAGGTGTTTTCCTGGAACCCACGTCTGCTGTGAGTTTGTGAGTGTGATGGTCCTGACACTTCCGGAAAAACAGTGATTTTTTTTTTCAGCCTCCTGGCCTCTGGCTCTTACAAACTTTTCTCCACCTCTTCCAAAAAAAAACGTTCCCTAGGCCTTGTGGGGCTGGGGTGGGTCCCATGAATATTCATTTAAAGCTTAGCATTCCCCAGGGAACTTATTGTCTGCACTCTAACCGTCTGTGAGTGTTATAGCGAACCACTATGATGAGGCCTGAGAATTTTACTTCCCTGTGGATATAAGAATATTGTCACAGGGGCTGGAGAGATGGCTCAGCGGTTAAGAGCACTGCCTGCTCTTCCAAAGGTCCTGAGTTCAATTCCCAGCAACCACTTGGTGGCTCACAACCATCTGTAATGAGGTCTGGTGCCCTCTTCTGGCCTGCAGGCATACAAGCAGACAGAATACTGTATAGATAATAAATAAATATTAAAAAAAAAGAATATTGTCACACCAGGCCCGTTATGCACCACGAGGAAGAGAGAGATGACACTGACTTCAGTAATTCACCACTTAAACAGGTCACTGATCCATCAGTGCTGCAGGACAAGGACTCGGGAGTCTTGTTTCTCCAGACAGCTCCAGCAGTGCAGAAGTGGGGTTTATTAGCACAAAAATCACGAACATTTGTTGCCAAGTTACAGTTACAATTTTCCCCAATCAGAAATCAAAGATGAGGGGCTTTCCTTGTGTGTTCTATCAATGTCAACTGACTTACAAAGCAAGGCTTTTAGTCCAACCAATCAGATTCATTTGCTCCTGCTGTGGTTAGGAACAGCCAGAACGTTTCTAGAGAACTAGAGAAGCACAATGACTGTGTCTGTGGTTTATGAGGAGGGTGGTCAGCCACTGGGAAGTCCTCAGCTCCCCTAGGGCTTGGGAACCTGAACTTTATTTCACCCTACAGGTAAAATGGAGTCTGGAGCCAAAATGGCAGTATTCAGGCCAAGGTGCTTTTGCCTGCTCCCTTCAGATAAATGTTTTGAGCCATGCCTGATGACCTCAATTTGATTGCTGGGAGGAAAAGAGAAAGGACTCCTGCAACCTGGCCTCTAACTGCCACTCACAGGCTCCCTCCTGAGAATAAACAATTGTAATTTTCTTCCTTCCTTTCTTCCTTTTCTTTTTTTTTCTGTTTTGAGATAGTCTTTCTTTCTTTCTTCCTTTCTTCCTTTTTTCTTTTCTTTTCTTTTTTATCTTTTTTGAGATAGTATTTCCCTGTGTAACTACCCTGGCTGTCCTGGAGCTTGCTCTGTAGACCAGACTGGCCTTGAACCCTGCCTCTGCTGGGCTCAAAAGGCATGCACTGTGTTAGCCCTGCCCCCTGTAGTGATTATTTTTTTTTTTCGAGACAGGGTTTCTCTGTGGCTTTGGAGCCTGTCCTGGAACTAGCTCTGTAGACCAGGCTGGTCTCGAACTCACAGAGATCCGCCTGCCTCTGCCTCCCAAGTGCTGGGATTAAAGGCGTGCGCCACCATCGCCCGGCCTGTAGTGATTATTTTTAAGGTTAAAAGGTAAACATTTAGGAGGAGAGTCAAGGAGGGGAGCCGAGAGAAATGTAGAGCTCAATAAAAAAAAATCAATTAAAAAATAAGGTCAGAAAAAAAAAGAAGCTAAGTTAATGCTATTGTCCGTTTAGCAAGACAGCAGTATTGAGTTCACCCCTAAGGCTTATACCTCCACAGCCATGGGTTTCCGGCCACATTTAAAGGCTTAAATTGCCTCCTGTGACTTGAGCCTTAAATCCAATCAAAACGTGTTTGGTTACCCAGGTAATGTCACTATCATATCAGTAGACATATCTTGCCAGTCTGGGCATGATTTTAGCTCTCAGGATTGACAGCTGGATAAGACTGTTGGTTTTTCAACTTCGGCACAACCTGCACAGACTTCAAGAGCTAGCCAGTGTGGAGGAGGCTGACTGACCAGTATCCCCTTGATTCCTCACATCCTGTGTCCAAAGTGGGTGGTGTTTTCACTACTCTTTAGGTGGAAGCTCTGCTTGCCACCCCCTCTCTCTCCCTCCAGACCCCACCCCTGAGAAAGTCCATCAAATGGCAGCTCCTCCCCCTGAGATGCTCAAGACCATGCCTACAGGATATTTAAGACCCAGCCCATAGGTCTGCCTTGTGATTTCTCTTCTGTTTTCTTCCCCCAAGAATCACCGTGGGGTGCTTTGCTCATTAAGCCTCGTCTTTTTAAATTTAGTTTGATATGTCAGTGGGGACTTAATATCAGGGTACAGAAACCTTTCAACTACCATATTCTGGCAGTCAACCAAGAGCCATGACAATAGTCTGTCTTGTTTTGAGCATTTCTGGACCCCTAAACCAACAGACAAGTGAGCCAACCCCTCCTTTTATGTTCACGCCCATCTTCAAGCAATAACATTGATAGACAATGGCCTTAATGTCTGAAGCACAGTGAAGACTTGCAACTTCACAAGGAAGCCGTACAGAGCAAATGGCTATTAGTGTTGGTCATTTTCAGCTCTTGGCACATCAACAGTTACTCCACTACCACCCAACCTTTTGGCAGAGAGCCAGACCGTCATTCCAGGAATAGCTCGTATAGCTTGTGGGAGCCACAGTGGGTACAAAAGACCCTGCCATTGAAGTATTTGGATCTGTGTCTCAGTGGTCAATAGCAGTTCGGACAGATTATATTTTTAGAACACTTTGGGGCTCTCAGAGATGCCCCATAGACTCTCCACACGAGCGTGAGAACCATGGGCATTATATTATGTTCAGTGGTGGAAGGCTGAAAGCTTTTCCTTTTGAGATGAGGAACAAGGCCGAACTGCCCGTGTTCACAGTTCCTGCCTATCACATGGCTGCTGGAAGCTTGACTAAAAGCAATTAGGAAAGGAAAAGAAACAAAAGGCATCCCAATTGGTAAGGAAAAAGAGTGAATTGACCTCTTGCCCAGATGGTATGATCGTGTGTGTATAAAACCCTGTAAAAACTTGCCAAAATTAAAAAAGCCAATGTCGCTTGGTAGAGTCTGCCCAGAGGTCGAACATACATGGCACTGTTGCAGAGGACCCCAGTTCAGCTGTCAGCATCCACAATGGGTGGAAGTTTCGGACACCTCTGACCGGGGTGGGCACCTGTACTCCCGTGCACATACCCCCCCACAGACCACACACACACACTTAAAAATTAAAAATAGCTGGGCAGTTGTGGCACACGCCTTTAATCCTAGCACTTGGGAGACAGAGGCAGGAGAATCTCTGTGAATTCCAGACCAGCCTGGTCTGCAGAGTGAGTTCCAGGATAAGCCTGAGCTGTTACACAGAGAAACCCCATCTCAAAAAAACCAAAAATGAATGAATCAATGAATAAATAAATAAATAAAATCTAAAAAAAAATCCCAGATTTAGTAAAGTTGAGATCACATCAACACACAAAAACTAGTTAAACTTCTTTGTATCAGCATTCAATCAGAAAAGGAAATTGGCAAAGAAATAATAGCAACAAAATAATAAAATACTAAGGAATTAATTTGGAAAAAAAGGTTTTTAAAAATTTGGCTTCTCTTCTAGAAGACTGAGGTTTGATTGATTTCCCAGCACCCACACAGAAACTCAAAACAATGCCTAACTTCAGTTTCCGGAGACTGGACATCCAGTGCTCCCTTCTGGCCTCTACTGGTACCATGTATGTCAGTGATGCATAGCACACAAGCTGGCAAAACAAACACAAATACACATAAAATAAATACTTCAAAGTAGTCCAGAATAAACCAGACACCTAAATATCTAAAAGTCTTAGAAGAAAGTACAGAACAGAAACTTCACATTTAGATTTAGTGATGTTTTCTATATGTTTCTAAAGGTACAGGCAACAAAAGAAAAAATAGACAAATTTTATGTAATGGAAAATAAATTTAAATGTGATTGAATATAATTTTAGCATGCCTGGGAACCCAGGTTCAATCCCTAGTACCTTCTACCCACCCCCTAAAAGGTGTGTGTAGAAGATACTGTTGAGTAAAATGGCAACCCATATAATGTAAATCATGTATTTGACAGGGTTTTAATATCCACAACATAGAAAGAACTTTGACATTTCATCAGAACAACCTAATTCAAAAAGCAACAAAAGACAGGAGTAGAGATTTTCCCCAAAGATGCCAATGGCAAGTAATGGATGGAAAATGGCCAACATAACTAGAACTTAGGCAGATGTAGACTGAAAACAAAAGGTACCACTTTATAGGCATTAGATGCTTAAGAAAAACCCAGAAAATGAATGCAAAGGTATGGAGAGTTTAGAACTTGGCGTGCAGCATCAATTCCTGCATAAAAGAACACAATTACTGTGCAAATGCTGCAGTGCTTTCTTAAAGTTAAAAATGTAATTTCTATGTGACCTATCAGTTAATTCCATGTCTGGATCTACACCCAAAATAATTAAAGGCAGGTTTTCACACTGTTGTCTATATACTCATAGCAGCACTATTTGTGACACCTAACACATGAAAGCAAACCAATGGCCATTGCCACATAAATGAAGAAATAAAAGGCGGTTAATACATATAATGGACTGGTATACACCTGGTGCTGGAGAATTGTCTGTATTCTGTCAATCATATTTAAATGAAAGGCAGGAAGTATAGGTGAGCCAACCAGAGGGGAAGTAGAGGCAGGGCGAGGAGAACAGGAGAATGCTAGGAAGGAGGAAGCCCATTCCTCCCACTCCTGCCCAGATTCCGAAGAAGAAATATGTGATCTGCCCCACTGTGAATGGTACTGAGCCACATGGCTAACATAGATCAGAATACAGGGTTAATATAAGCTACAAGAGCTAATAAGTAGCCTGAGCTAATGGGCCAATCAGTTTATAATCTTATGGAGTCCTCTGTGTGATTTTCTTTGGGGCTTGCCAGCTGTGGGGTACCAGGCTGACATTAACTCCAATAAGCCGCTCCCCTCATGTTACAGAATGGCACCCACGTGGATAACTGAATCCACAGAAAGCCCGAGAAAGCTTGGGAAAGAATAGAGTAAAACATGTTTTCTTGGTAGCAGCAATTTCTCGGGTCTGCTCTGTTTCTTAGAGGCAAGCAAGCACTCTTATTTAAGAGAGGCTTCCTGACTCAGCTTTAGCTGCAAAACCTTGCAGCTCTTTAAGAGGTCCTGCCATGAAACACTTAAATGGTGTTGATGAAAAGCTGACCACATGCTTTTCAGTTTTCAGCCGTAGCAGGAAAAAAGCTGCGCCATTTAAAAATGCTGACTTTCTGGGTCAACCTGCCAGGGCAAACTCTTGACTCTTTCAGGCAGGCAGCCCAAAGCACTCGAGTGTGGTCTGTGAGCAGAATGCTGAAGCTTGCTTGCTGGCAGGGACCTTGGAACACCATAGAGTTGTGGCGATAAACATGGCTACAGCCCGTACCTCAGCCATGAGGCTGAAATCAGAAAGCTAAGAAATGGGCTGGATCTACCTGTCAAAGTCACAGCTTTAATTCTACCCATAGTGCTTGGCAAATTAAAGACTCATGTGGTCAGAAAAAGAGAGATATACAGTAAAGAGAGAATCAAAGACAAAGAAAACCTCTAAATGTTTTACAGTGTGTTAAAAATATATGCAGGCTAAAGGTTAAAGTTCTTAAAAGTAAAAAAGAAAAATGGGAGTAGTTGGGTGTGGTGTTACACACCTTTAATCCCAACACTTGGGAGGCAGAGGTAGATTGACCTCTGTGACTTCAAGGGGTAGAGGTAGATTGACCTCTGTGACTTCAAGTGTGGTAGTATGCACCTTTAATCCCAATGCCTGGGAGGCAGAGACAGAGATCTCTGTGAGTTCAAGGTGTTGTAGCACACACCTTTAAGCCTAGCTCTTGGGAGGCAGAGGCAAGTGGATCTCTGTGAGTTCAAGACATCCTGATCTACAGAGTTATTCTAGGACAAAGATATACAAAGAACCTGTCTCAAAAAGTAAAAATAAAATAGGGGTTAAAATAAAGCCGCACAAAGATGGAAAATACACAGAGAATCTTGATACGGTATGCTATTATACTCTCTTTGAATTGTTTGAATGCTGAGGAAGGAGCAACAGATGCTAAAGATATTTGTTTATAAATGCTGCTGAACTAATCCAACATAGATATTTTGAAAATACCTTGACTTCAAAATTTGGATCTAAGGTTATGATGCTTTGGAAAAGTTCTTTTGTTTTCACAGAGGATGAGACCCTATGGATTGCTTCTATCCCAATATGGTATGATAGACCATGCCCTCCTGAAAGGTTGCTGTGAACACCCTCAAAAAATTACTTCACTCAACTGCCAACTGAGATGTACCTGGCACACAGGTTACACCATAAAAGAACCGATTAACAGCACCCCCATACAGCAGGAAGCAGTTTGGAGAGAAATAACTGTGCCCATATTTCCAAATATTGTTTATAAATGTTCTTTTACATTTAAAGGGGGACATGATATAGATATGAATAATTTGCATTGATATGGATTTTAAGGTCAATTTTGTTATATGTATATGTATTCTGCTCTTGATTAAGGTATTGTGATTGTGTAGTTCATTTAAAAATGTAATGTATAATTAGGAAATATTGGTTGTTAATCAATAATAATCAAGCTTATAGTCATGTTAGTTAGATTTTCTAGATATATAGAGATATATTTCAGTTAGATAGGCATTCTTCATATCTTTCAAAGACTTCAAAATATGGCAATTAATGTTTTAATAATTTAGGGTTTTTCATGACAATGAGACATGTCTGCTTCTGGCAGCACCAGTTTACTTCAAGAGGAAGATGGGCATCAAAGAGGCTCCTATGGAGTTGGTTGGCTATTTGGGCAAGAAACTGCTCTTGCCTGGACTGTTGCATATACTGGACACAACAAACCCACAGAAAGATGATTGCTGAAGTTGCCTAAAAGTGAGATGGTCTTTTGGGGTTCTTGACTCATGAAAGAGTCTGTAAGACATTATGCAGGACACAAAAAGAAGTGACTGAACTGTCTTTGAATTTTCCTGTTTCGTGGAAATGTTTGCTGGATACTATTGACCTGTATGCTGAAGTGGTACAGAAAAACTTGGGTGACTGTTCAGACAGTGAGATGTCTCTGTCATTTCTAGAGTTTGAAAGTTGCTTATTTCTTGTTTGCTTAGGTAAATATTATATCCTTCTGGAGTCTTTGATGGAGTTGAAGAATGGTTAGTTATAGTTATAGTTTTCCTTAGTTATGATAAAAGATAAAATAGATATAAATATTGTAACTGTAATTATTGTTTGATAACTTGTTATATGTAATTTTACTATGTTAAAGTGAAAGCCTTTCTTTTTTGTTTAAACAGAAAAAAGGAGAAATGATGTGAGAAGGTCTTCTGTCTATGTGTTACTTTCATTGGTTAATAAAGAAACTGCCTTGGATTTTTGATAGGGCAGAATTTACATAGGTGGAGTAGACCGAACAGAATGCTGGGAGAAAGAAAGCAGAGTCAGGCAGATGCCATGAAGCTCTGACCTGAGACGGACGAAGGCTAGAATCTTTCCCCGTAAGCTACCTCCTCGTGGTGCTATATAGATTATTAGAAATGGGTTAATCAAGATGTGAGAATTAGCTAATAAGAGGCTAGAACAAATGGGCCAGGCAGTGTTTAAATGAATAGTTTCCATGTAATTATTTTGGGTAAAGCTAGCCAGTGGCTGGGAGCTGGGAGGCAGGAAGCAGCTTGCTGCTCCTTTTACATACACCCTTAGGTAGGAAAGGTGTTCTGACACGCAGCAACACATATGAACCATCTGGGAAAGCCTAATTCAGAAGGCCAAATATAACATGGCTCTTCTTCTTCTTCTTCTTCTTCTTCTTCTTCTTCTTCTTCTTCTTCTTCTTCTTCTTCTTCTTCTCCTCCTCCTCCTCCTCCTCCTCCTCTTCTTCTCTTCTTCTTCTTCTTCATCATCCTCCTCCTCTTCCTTTTCTTCCCCCTCCTCTCCCTCCCTCCTCTTCCTTCTCCTCCTCCTGCTTTTCATTTTCATTTTTTCGAGACAGGGTTTCAAGACAGCTTTGGAGCCTGTCCTGGAACTAGCTCTTGTAGACCAGGCTGGCCTCGAACTCACAGATCTCTACCTATCTCTGCCTCCCAAGTGCTGAGATTAAAGGCATGTACCACTACTGCCTGGCCGATATGGTTCTTCTTAATGAAGGTAATTAGTCAAAGTCATACAGGCAGAAAGTAGACTGAGAAGAATGGGGATTCATTGTTTATTAGGTATAGGATATGCAAAACACAGAGTTCTAGAGGTAGTTGCTGGTACTGACTGTTGTTCCTTTGCCGAACTACAGTTCCCAGCATTCTCCTGGATACGGACATTTCCCAGAAGCCTTTGCATTCCCCGTTAAAAGCGAAGGTCTTTATGAGTTCGCCCCCTCTTTTCCCTTCCCCCCTTGTTCTCCTAGTGTTTCACACACCTGTACCTGCCTGTTGCCCCTCCCCCCATTAAAGTGCACCCACGTGGGACCGCCGCGTGTCTGTGAGTTTTCCTCGCGTAACCGCCTCCGCTTTTACATTACAGCCAAGCCAGGATTTTATTATTTAACAACACTAACTGCCCAACAATATAAATATATTCGACATGATTAAATGCTACATTTCAGGAGGACATGACAGTAAACTTCACCTTGTGTGTACTTTACTACAATGAAAATAGAGAAAAATCATTTGATACCATGTCCCTACCCCAACCAAATACAACCCCATCTGGGGGTGGGTGCTCTCACAGTAAAGTTTCTCAAGATGTTCACCGTTTTCTCACTTCCCTCTGAATTCACTCTAGTTTATTGTGCATCTCTACTATCACTCTAAGACACACTTTTGTCATAGTCCATTAACATGACAGATCTAAGGTTCTATCTGCCGCCACTTGATGGGCCTCTCAGCAGCATTTGACACATTTTACGGTTCTCTTCCAGACACGCTTCTCCTTCTCTGTTGTCTTCCCTCTCTTCCCCACCCTCCTCCTGACTGACATGCTCCTTCACGGTTACTTTCCCATCTTTCTGTTTGAGGGGGCCTTTTCTCCTCTGGGGTTCATCATGTAAGTATGAGACCGCTTCTACTTTCTCCCTGCAGCTCCTCCAGTGATCTTGCCAATCTTCTGGCTGTAAAGACGCTCTGGCCCCTCCCTTTGGCTGTCGGATTAGTGAGGTAATCCTCTCCAAAGAATTGGAATTTCTCTAGGAGTCTCCTGCTGGGAGAAGGAAAAGGTCGGATCATAGACACCAGCCAGAGGAAGAGCCAATCCCCAGGGAAAGGGATTTTACATAGTTCTGACAACACGTCAGACCACCTCATTTGGGAGAGACCACAGCTGAAATAACAATGGAAGCCAGTGTACCACCCTTTGAAGGGGAATGCTCATTCACACACACCTTTTGCTGGCTACTTACCTGTTTAGCTGCTAACCTCCCTAGCCTGAGGAGTTCTCCTCTGTTTTCAGGGACCTTGATTTAGGCTTCAATGCTGAAGAGAGAATGTTCGCCATTTAGAATACAGAGAATTCAGTTATTTAGCATACCTATAATTTCAGCTGATACAGGGAAGCAGACCTTAGAAACCATGCTAAAGATATTTTACTTTGCTTGGGCTCACAGATTAAGAGAAGGAGATGCGATCAGACGAAGATGAGGCACACCCAAGTGGGGACATGCAGTTCCCAAGTGAAACTAGGCGTATGGGCCCCTCAAGGGGGAGGAAGTCATTAATTTTCTTAGCATTAGCATGGCAGCTCTGAGATTGCATCTAAAGGTCACTAAGCATCCTCTCTCTCTTGTTGGGAGCACTTATCACAAGCTATGGTGGGTCATGATGCAATTACAGCTTATAGCAATTGATAATTCAGATGTCAACCCCCCCCCCCCGAGAGATTATTCTCAGATGGAGGAACCCTGCCTGGCAAAGCTGGCAGGGCCTCCGACTCTGGAAACTGCTGCTTTCATCTGTAATTTCGCTTGTGCAATAACAGCTATGATAGCTCCCCTTACCATGCATTTTCATGTAATGTGTCCATGGAATCTCGTGATTACATCTCAATCTTATGGGCACACATGTTTGTGGAGGTCGAAAGGATGACTTCTCTCTAAATTATGCTCTCCACACGTTACGGTGAGAGACTTAGAAGCCTGTTTTCTATCATTGGCCTTACTGACAGAGCAGGTTGGCCAGACATACGTCCTTCTGGACAGATCACCAATGGAACTTGCACAGATTTTGCTTATCAAATTGCAGGTGTCTGGACTTGTAAGACCTAAGCCTTCAGAGGATTTATGATAAATTAGGGCGGTGGTGCAGATGTCTGTCCTTGTTCTATCTCAGCCCCTTCAAGAGACCA
Source organism: Microtus pennsylvanicus (assembly GCF_037038515.1). Taxonomy (NCBI): domain Eukaryota; kingdom Metazoa; phylum Chordata; class Mammalia; order Rodentia; family Cricetidae; genus Microtus; species Microtus pennsylvanicus. The sequence continues at coordinate 25,360,780 of NC_134592.1, forward strand.
AAGCACCTGACTAACCATGTCCACACACTTTAGAAATGGAAAATAATGCACATACTCTTTGCCTTTTCTTTAGATCTCTCAATGGTTTAGTTTTTTCCCTTTGTAACCTTGTAGTGTCCCCTTTAAAAGACTGCTGGACCTCCTCACAGCTGCAGCTGCCATTAGCTACAAACTAGCTGATAAGTTTTGCTACATATCTTCAAAGAATGTCTGTGTCCCTGAGAATTTTCCTTGTAATTTTTTTTCTATTACTAACAGGTTGCTAATAAATGGATATATATGTGCTTGGGAATTTGTTACAGCAGAAGAAAAGACTGAGAAGAAATAAGATGATGATGATAATGATGATGATGAAGAAGAAGAAGAAGAAGAAGAAGAAGAAGAAGAAGAAGAAGAAGAAGAAGAAGAAGAAGAAGAAGAAGAAGAAGAAGGAATGTAGTGTAATGTGTACTTAGAACAAGAATGAATTGGAACAGATATTGTAACAGAGAATTGAAATTAGCATTGAGACAGAGAATTAGAGCAAAAGAATTATAAACAATTAGGAGAGAGAAACAAAGAACACATGACTAGAAAAGATGTGTCAGAGAAGATTCTTTTCCTACAGCAATCAGACTTTAGTTTGTGGCTTCCTTTTTTTTTATTATTATTATTTATTTATTTATTTATTACGTATACAATATTCTGTCTGAGTGTATGCCTGCAGGACAGAAGAGGGCACAAGATCTCATTACAGATGGTTGTGAGCCACCATGTGGTTGCTGGGAATTGAACTCAGGACCTTTGGAAGAGCAGGTTAAGAGCAGGCACTCTTAACCACTGAGCCATCTCTCCAGCCCTTGTGGCTTCTTTTTTGAGCCCTGAGTGAACATCTTCAAGGCAGGTCCTTGAATGTTTTCAAAACTCTCTTTCTTCCTCTGTCTCTCTCTCTCTCTCCTTCTCTCTCTCTCAATGCCTTGAACAGAATTATAATCTTACAAGGTAACACTGAAAGCCACTAGGGTTGTACAAGGGGTTAGTTAGTCCGTGTCCTTTCCTTAGAAAAGGGGTTTCTGGTGCAGTTACTAGAAACTGCAGGCTTATGGTTGGGAAGAGAAAAGGGATTATCTATCTATCTATCTATCTATCTATCTATCTATCTATCTATCTATCTATCTATCTATCTATCTATAGATAATGTATACAATATTCTGTCTGTGTGTATGCCTGAAGGCCAGAAGAGGGTGCCAGACCTCTTTACAGATGGTTGTGAGCCACCATGTGGTTGCTGGGAATTGAACTCAGGACCTTTGGAAGAGCAGGCAATGCTCTTAACCACTGAGCCATTTCTCCAGCCCCCCCCCCTTTTTTTTGGTTTTTCGAGACAGGGTTTCTCTGTAGCTTTGGAGACTGTCCTGGAACTCCCTCTGTAGACCAGGCTGGCCTCGAACTCACAGAGATCCGCCTGCCTCTGCCTCCCAAGTGCTGGGATTAAAGGCGTGCACCACCACCACCCGCCCGGTGAGTAAAGGGATTCTTGCTTCACACTGAAAACGGCTTTACCCAGATTCCAGAGTGAGGGGCATCCTTTTCCTATTCAAACCTTCAAAATTCCCCTTGGCTTTCTGTACTGCTTCAGTAATGGGAGCCATAATTAGAATTTCTTCAAGAAATTCTGCCCTGGGGAAAGAATAGGCCTAAACTCTGGCTCACAGAAAGGTTCTTCTCACAGTTTTGATGACTTATCTCGTAGCGAAGTCAATACATACACATTTCCTGGCATTTGTCTCGTCTTTTCTGTGAATTCTAACACTGCTGCAAGGCAGAGAAAGCTGAGAATTTTACTTCCTCAGTTCTAGACAAAACTGTAAATACATCCTGTGTTCCTCTTCTCCTAGTTTTTATTAGAGAGATCGGTGCACCTGAAATTCTGGTCACACCGAGGCTTAAATAAACAGAATATACAAAACCTTTCCAACCTGTGACCCCTTTCATTTGAGTGTGTGTGTGTGTGTGTGTAATTTTGTTGAAGTTTTGTTTTTGAGACAAGGTCTCATTGTCCAGCTCTTGCTGGACCTTGTAGTCCAGGTTGGCTTCCAATTTATAAGGATCCAGCTGCCTCTGCCTCCCAAGTGCTGGGTTGAAGACATATGCCACCACAGTCAGCAAGAATGTTTTTTTAATATATTTTATTTTAATGTTGTAATTATGTGTATGTTAATGCACAGAGTTCAGGGTCCAGGGAGGGCAGAAGAGAGCGTCGATCCTCTAGGACAGCAGTCATGGTTGGAAGCTGCCAATGTGGGTGCTGGAAATTGAACTCTGGTCCTTTGGAAGAGTAGCAAATACTCTTAACTGCTGAGCTATCTCTCCAGTCCCACACCTGAACATTTTTCATGTATCCTCATATATACGCACATAAAATAGGTATAGAGGGCTGGGCATGTAGCTCAGGCGGTAGAGTGCTTGCCTAGCCTGTGCAAAGCCTTGAGTTTGCATCCAAGTATCACATAAACTGGCCTAGTAGCACATCTGGAGGTGGAGGCAGGAGATTCAGAAGATTTTCCTCAATTATATAGGGAATGCAAGGGCAGCCTTGAGCTGAAGTGTTTCAGGCAGTACTGCCTGGCCATGCATGATGTGACAACACACACAGTGCAAAGCGCACACTGTGTGCTCAGAACTAAGCCTACGGCAAAATCACACGATGCCACACAAGCAAGCCCTGCTAGAGATACAGGAGTCTTACCCTTCGGATTTGAAATTAGGTGTTGGTTAATGTGCATTCACAACCTTTTTATTTTTGCCAAATGCTTCGTGATACCCACCTTCAGTCATGCAACCCCAAACACATTCACCACCCACCGTGTAAGACACTCTGGCCCAGAATACTCTATGAGACTCCATAAACATTTGTGGGAGGAAAAACTGGACTCAGTGTCTGGAATCCTGGCACTCTGAAGAGGCTGGGGCAAAGGGATCAGAGTTCAAGGTCACCTGTGGCTATGTGGCGACTTCAAAGCCAGCCTGGGGTCCATGAGACCTGCTTCAAAATGTATGTTCTGTTTTATTGAACGACTACAAAAATAATTTAATGATAATTAGACATAAAATATAGTCATCAGATATATTTTAAAACAGGAGTACATACAAAGATTAGAAAAAGGAGTATTTCCAGAAATTTTTGAAGTAGGGACAACTTTAGTTTTCCTCTTGGGACAGAAGAAAACAAACACAAGGATTAAAAAAAAATACCATGAGCACATTCACCATAATTGTCCTTTGAATGTATATGTCTAATCAAAACATACAGCAATTATACCATCACTTTCCAAATGTTTAAAGCCAAGCACACAGGGGTTGGAGAGAAAGGAGTGAGGCAAGGGGGAAGCCAGTGGAGGGGAAGAGAAGGAGAGCTAGGAAGGAGGGATTTAGACCTGCCAGTCTTTGCCTGAAATTAGAGAGAATTTAGAAGCAAATATGTGTGGAATTTTCTTTAAAAATGAAGCCATTGTTATGAACACATCTCACCACGGAGTCTGGAAATGTGAAATGTTTCCAGACATTGTGCTTTCGGGGCCTGGTGTGTTTTTTTTTTTTCCTGGGATCAGGCATATTTTGCTATCCCATGGCCAGCTGACAGTACTGAATGTCATTTACCTCACATAACACAATATGCCTGAAGGCTAGAAAAAGAAAAAAAAACCCATCATTTTAATCTAACAGTTACTGTGGAAGGGTGCAATAGATTTACACTTGAAAAAATGGTGTAGGACAGCTCTCCCATCTGTCACAGGCAGGAGGGGTCAGGGTAGAGGAGTGGGGGATGGGAAGGATGGTAGTGGTGAATGCCGTTTTATAGATGAAGTAATTTGTCAGTAGGGAGGACCGAGCTTGAAACCAGTTGACTCTGGGGCACAGGCTCCCAGGAACTTGAGATAGCAGGATCTTTTCCAACATACACTTTCTCTTCTGATTACTGAGCAGCGTTGGCCCAGGCACAATTTATTTTTCTGTTTCCATAATGGGAGGTATGCCATTGGCCCATTAAGTAAAATAAAAAGAATTCTCCTTCCCAATTTTCTACCACTAAATATGACCATCCTAATATCCTTCATTTTTCTTGTTTTATGGGAGCATTTACAATTCATAGTGGAACTAGATGGCAATGTTTTACAATAGAAAGAATCTCACTAGACCATGACTATTATTATTATTATTTTTTTTTGCCAAATTCAGTAATTGAGAAATTACTTTTGCAAACTGATGTAGAAGCAGGGAAAATCAGTTATTCAAGTGATTTTACAAAGACATTTTGTTTATTTTTGGAGATGGCGTCTCGCTCACTTTGTAGCCTGGGTTGACCTGGAACTCATTATGTAGACCAGGCTGGCCTTGAACTCACAGAGATCCAGCTGCTGAGATCAAAGGTGTGCACCATCACGCTCGGCAATTGCAAATATTTTTTTGATGACTAGGACAACTATATTTAATTGGGGTGAAGCCTTAATTACTTTATTTACTACATAAGTTTCTCTTATCCCAAACGTATATAATTTATAGAAGTATTTTATATAATTAAGAAATCTGACAATTTTGGAGAACAAGATGTTCCGATGCAAAACCCTCACGTGCTCCTAGGCAATTCCACTTGCTAAGATAGGTGCAAAGAGCCTTGAACTTGTACCTGTAAAATTTCACACATAACAATATGACCTTGGATAGTTACTGCTTCATCTGAGTTTCAGCTTCCTGCCCACAATACAGAAATAGCCTCACTTACCTTTCTGCTGTTAGGGCAACACACCTGAGAAAAACAATTTAAAAAGAGAGAATATTTATTGTGGCTCAAGTTTTTTGTATGTGTCATCGATGGTGGGCTGTTTTCTTCACGTGGGACCTAAGATAAAACAGGACATCATGGTGTTGGTAACTTAGGGTTGGGAGGCTGCATCCCTCATAATGTACAGGAAACAGAGAAGGGGAGTGGTTAGGGTTCAGGACAACAGACCCTTCGAAGGCAGGGACCCACCTCTGCCAGCTAGGCTGTTCAGCTATGGGCTCAAGAGTGGGTTAATGCATGAACCACTCATCTCTCCATGGCATACCACCTGGGGACCAAGTGCTCAACCCATTAAAGGCTCCTTGGGGAACCATTTCATGTCCAACAGCAATACTGCAATAGATCTAAAGGAGACAGTATATGATTAAAGTTTTTAAAATGGGGCTGGAGAGATGGCTCAGCAGTTAGGAGCACTTGCGGCTCTTATAGAGGACTCAGGTTCAATCTCCAGCATCCACATGATGGTTTACAACCACCCATAACTCCTGTTTTCAGGGAGTCCAGTGCCTTTTTCTAAGTATCAGGGACACCAAGCATACAAGCCATACACATCCAAAACAGTCCTTAAAGAAGTTTTTAAAATGCTAAACACAGTCGTATAAACTCCCACTAAATTGATTGCCAAGTTGACTATTCATTCTTACTTTTTTAAAAATATTTATTTACTTATTATGTATACAATATTCTGTCTGTCTGTATGTCTGCAGGCCAGAAGAGGGCACCAGACCTCATTCCAGATGGTTGTGAGCCACCATGTGGTTGCCGGGAATTGAACTCAGGACCTTTGGAAGAGCAGGCAATGCTCTTAACCACTGAGCCATCTCCCCCCCCCCCCATTCTTACTTTTAATGCCTTTTTTTGTTGTTAAAATATCTATTCTGTTTGCCTACTAAAACAAACTTACTTACACATTAGGTCTTGGTTCTCAAAAAAAAAAAAAAAAAACATTTGAATGGCATCTGTTAGTTTTTGTGTGGTTCCCCCAATTGATTTTGTTATAAAAAGATGAGTCTTAAGTATTTATGCAGATTTATTACTTTCCTTTACTTGTTTAATTATTTTTATTTGTTTTATGTGCTTTGGTGTTTTCTTTGCATGCATGCCTGTGTGAAGGTGTTGGATCCTTTAGGACTGGAATCACAGGCGGTTGTGAGCTGCCATGTAGGTGCTGGGAATTGAACCCTGGACCCCTGGAAGAGCAGTCAGTGTTCTTAACCACTGAGCCACCTCTCCAGCCCCTACCTTTATTTTTTTAATAATTTAATCTTAATTTCAATTTTTGTCTCACTATGTTGTAGGAGGGTGCTTGTTCATTTCCCGACCGCCCAGACTCCCGAAATAACCATGCAGAAACTATATTATTTAAATCACCTCTTGGCCAGTCACTTAAGTGTATTGTTAGCTAGCTCTTATATCTAGAATTAACCCATTTCCATTATTTTATATTTTATATACTATATAAAACTATATTATTATATAATAATTTATAATAATTATTAAATATTATAATATATATAACAGTGGCCTACCAGCAAGTTTCCATCTGGCAACTTGCATCTTTCTCCTCTGGCAGCTCCATGGCAGCTCACTGACTCTGCCTTCTTTCTCCCAGCATTCAGTTTAGTTTAGTTTTCCCCTCCTAGCTCTATTCTGGCCAAAACAGCTTCTTTATTCATTAACCAATAAAAGCAACACATATACAGAAGGACTTTCCACATCACCACTATGTACCTGTCTGTCTTGGGACTTCCTATGTAGACCAAGTTGGTGTCTAATTTGCAAAGATCCACCTGTCTCTGCCTCCTAGATGCTGGGGTAATATTTTCTTTTTCTTTCTTTCTTTCTTTCTTTCTTTCTTTCTTTCTTTCTTTCTTCCTTCCTTCCTTCCTTCCTTCCTTCCTTCCTTCCTTTCTTTCTTTCTTTCTTTCTTTTTTTTTTGATTTTTCGAGACAGGGTTTCTCCGTAGCTTTTGGTTCCTGTCCTGTTCCTTTTTCTTTTTAAATATATGTTTACCTATTATGTGTAGTGTTCTGCCTGCATATGTGCATACAGGCCAGAAGAGGCCACCAGATCTCATTAGAGATGACTGTGAGTCACCATGTGGTTGCTGGGAATGGAACTCAGGATGTCTTCAAGAGCAGCCAGTGCTCTTAACCACTGAGCTGTCTCTCCAGCCCCCTAGGTAATACTTTCTTCTAGATGGGGTCTATGATAATGGTCTTTTTGCCTATCTTTAAACTCTTCACAACCTTTACTTAGAACTGTAGCTTCTACAAGGAAGAAAGGTTTGGAGAACAATTACCTACATGTGATAGCTAATCATGTCACCTGGACTAGATTCAGAATCACCTTGGAAACGCCCCACTGGTGTGTCTCTGAGGGAGTTCCCAGCTAGGTTTAACTGGGGGACTATACTCCCTGACAGTGTGGGTGGTACTATTCCATGGGCAAGAGCTACACTGAGCAGAAGGTTGAAAAGGAGGCGGCCAGGTGAGAACTAACATTCAGTTCTGTGCTACCATGTGACACAATGGGACCAATTGCCTCAGGCTCCTCCCACCACGCAGGGACAGGCTGCAATCAAACTGTAGCTAAAGGAAGCCTCTAGTCTTAGTCGATGTTCTATTGCTGAGAAGAAACATGATGATCACAGCCAACTTTTATGAAGGAAGGCATTTAATTGGGTCTTGTTTACAGTTTCAGAGGTTTATTCCATTATAAGTATGATGGGGAGCGTGGCAGCGTGCAGGCAGACACGGTGCTGGAGAAAGCTGAGAGAGTTCTACACCTAGATCCACAGGCATCAGTGAGAGAGCCCCTGGGCCTGGCTTGGGATTTTGAAACCTCAAACCCAACCCCAGTGACACATTTCCTCCAACAAGGCCACACCTCCTATTCCTTTAAAAAAGAGCCTCTCCCTAAGTATTTAAAGATATGGAACCTATGGGGCCATCCTTATCAGACCACTGCACTTTCATTACCACGTTTGCTGCGTCTGTCTGGTATTTTGCCAGTGAGAGAAACAACTAATATGTACCATTCCCAGCTTTCATGCAGCTTTAGCACCCCTAATGTACAAATCTGAAGACTCTCTGGGCCTGCTGGGAAATATCTGCACTACTGAAACACGTAAATCTGAAGTAGGAAGAGTCTGAGTTTTATACCAGCTACATAGCAAGATCATGCCTATATATCAATTGATTGATGAATTAAAAGTGGAAATGATCCAAAACTAAAAACTTTTTGAGCGCTGAAATGCTGCTGGTGGTGAGAACTCCATGCCTGGCCTCACCTGAAGGACCATCCGTAACGGTACAGGCACACTAGAAATACTGTGTGAGATTCCCTGCAGGCTGTGTGAAGCATTAGTGAATTTTGTGTTTAGACTTGGCTCCCATCCTCAAGATGGTTCATTTGATAAATCTGGAAAAATCTGAAAACACTTCTGGTCCCAAGCATCTTGGGTAAGGGATGCTCAAGCTGTAATAGGTAGTAATTCTCTAAGACAGCAACACAAGCACCCTAAATTTTACCCGTTTTACCTCTCCTAAACCACTGCACTTGCGATTCCAGTGGGCCTAGAAAGCTGAGACCCAAGAATCAGATATTGAGGAAACTGATGTAATTAAACCCGACATTTAGTGGTGGTTACATTTAGTACCAGGTTTCTTGAGAATTTCCACCAAGTCTGGAAGATAAACCTTGTCTTTTATGGGACTATTATCAATGGTAAAATAATGCCTCATTGTGCTTATTTGTAAAAGTTTTACTTTAAAGAAAGATTTATTTTTAGTTCATGTGAATGAGTGTTTATGAGTGTATCACCTCATGTAGTGCCCTCAGAGGCCAGAAGGATCCCCTGGAACTGGAGTTACATACAGCTGTGAGTAGCCATGCAGGTACTGACAACTGAAACCCAGTCCCCTTCAAAAGTGGCAAGTGCTCTTAACTGCTGGACTATCGCTAGCTCCCTAGACTTATATTTCTCATGTCTGTGCACGTTTGTGTGTGTGTGCCTGTCTGTGTGGCTGCCCATGCAGAGTCAATGGCACGTTTCTTTGTCTATTGCTCTTCACCTTGCTTTCTGAAATAGTGTCTTGCATTGAACAAGGAGCTACTTTGGCTAGCCCAGCTGACCAGCTGGCCCTGGAGGATCCCGTCTGTTTCCCTGCACTGGGCTTATAGATATGTTCTACCATGCCTTCTACTGTGCCTGGCTTTTATGTGGATCTGGGAATCCAAACTTTCCCCACTGAGTCATTTCTCTAGCCCTTTATTATTTATTTATTTATTTGGTCTCTTTATGTAGCCTTGGCTATCCTGGAACTTGCTATGGTAGATCAGGCTGGCCTCAGACTCACAGAACTCCTCCTGTCTCTGCCTCCTAAATTCTGGAATTAAAGGCGTGCACCACCATACCCAGATAGCCCTTTATTATTAAAACCCTTTAATAGAACATTTCAAATAAATAAGAACAAGAGTCATATCTGGTGGTATATGCCTTTATTCCAGCACTTGAGAGGCAGCAGCAGGAAACTCTACAAGTTTGAGGACAGTTTGATCTATATAGCAAGTTCTGGGACAGCCAAGACTATATAATAGAGAGACCCCCAACTCAAAAACCCCAGAGAAAAAAGGAATGCTTAAAAGAGTAGGTCGGGTGTTGACACGTAGCTTTAATCCCAGCACTTAAGAGGCAGAGGCAAGTGGATCTCTGAGAGTTCAGGCCAGCCTGGTCTACAGTGTCAGTTCCAGGACAGCCAGGGCTACACAGAGAAACCCTGTCTCAACTCCCAGGCCCCCAAATATAAACTAAATAAATAAAATAGTGTAGTGAAACCCATTATACCCTGCATTCACTTTAAACTGTGTTCAACAATAGTCAGTGCTGTATCATTCTCCTACCACTGTCATATTTTCCCCCTTCTCTTCTGTTTGTTCTATTTTATTTTATTTATTTATTTATTTTTGTTTTTTGAGACAGGTTTTCTCTGTGGCTTTGGAGCCTGTCCTGGAACTAGCTCTGTAGACCAGGCTGGTCTCGAACTCACAGAGATCCGCCTGCCTCTGCCTCCCTAGTGCTAGGATTAAAGGCGTGCGCCACCACCGCCCGGCCTGTTTGTTCTATTTTAAATGTGCTTTTTTTAAATTTTTATTTATGTGTAGGTGTGTGTCTGGAGAGAGACAGAGACAGACAGAGAATATGGGGCGAGAAGTGCATGTCAGAACCCCTGGAGCTGTAGGTTGTGAGCTGTCTAATGTGTGCAGGAATCTGAACTTGGGTTGTCTGGAAGAGCAGCAACTGCTCTTAACTGCTCAGCCTTTTCTCCGGCCCCACGGTGTGTCTTTTTTTTTTGTTTCGAGACAGGGTTTCTCTGTGGTTTTGGAGCCTGTCCTGGAACTAGCTCTGTAGACCAGGCTGGTCTCGAACTCACAGAGATTCTCCTGCCTCTGCCTCCCTAGTGCTGGGATTAAAGGCGTGCGCCACCACCGCCCGGCTCCACGGAGTGTCTTTTAAGGATATCCTCTTTTAAGGATAGTTCTTGTTAGATTGAGGTACTATCTAGGTAATGTGGCAATTCAACCTAACTGGTGTCCTTATCAAAAGGGAAATTGGGGAAACAAGAGAGAATAGTTTGCAGAAACCAGGGATCAGGCATGGCAGCTCACTCCTGCAATCCCAGCACTCAAAAGGCCGAGGCAGGAGGATTTCTATGAGTTCAAGGAGTCTGGGAATAAACAAGGAAGGGATAGTCACAAAGAAACAAGACAGTAGGAAATACGTATTGAGAAGAGGCACACGTCATTATTGAGCCTGAGAAATCTAATGACCATCCATCTGCACACTGAAGAGCCAGGAATCCAATGGTGTAATCCAGGGTGATTCCAAAGGCCTGGAAAATCTCGGGAACCAGCAGTGTAAAACCAGACTATACAGCCCCTCCCCCACACCTGTTGGAGACAGGGTCTCTTTATGTAGTCCTAGCTGTCCTGGAACTCACAGGGATCCTCTTGCCTCTGCTGGAGATGAAAGGTTTGCCCACCATGCTTGGTTTATGCAGGTCTCTCTTTCTCTTTCTTTTCTTTTGTTTTTTTCTGAGACAGAATTTCTCTGTAGAACAGCCCTAGCTGTCCAGGAACTAGCACTGTAGATCAGACTGACCTTGAACTCACAGAGATCCACCTGCCTTTGAGTGCTGGGATTAAAGGCGAGTGCCACCACCGCCCAGCCTCCTGAGTGTGTGTGGGGGCCATCACTGCCTAACCCAAGTTCCAGAATTGTGATATAAGATCAGAAAATAACTGAAACTTGTTGACACACACATGTTGTGACTGAAGGGGTATTATAGCTAAACGAAGAATTAGGAACTACGTTGTAATGGAATCCATAGTGACTGTTTAGAAGTCAGATACATGGGTACTGGAGAGGGGACGAGTGTTAGGAAAACATTAATCAAGTGCCAGGCAGACTGCAGTCGAGACTGTACAGTTAGGGAAACGTAGAGCCTCCAGTAGTCTGAAGGTACGGTCTTTTTCTACAAGACTGTTTTTATTTATGTATATACATGTGTGTGCCCCTTGTGTGCAGGCACTATATGAGCTGCAGGAGTGGTGCTTGGGCGTCTCCTGATAAGGGTGCTGCGAAACAAACTCAGTTCTCTGGAAGAGCAGCAAGTACTCTTAACTGCTGGGCCATCTCTCAAGACCTTGAAGGAATCCTTAAAAAAAAATCCAATTAGCACTGATTTCACAGAGCAGACCAACGACACAGATCTCATCAATCCTTTATGAAGGTTAACTCTGTAGGGTAGGATATTTATAGACTCTCTTCTATGTTCTGTCTTCAGCAGTTTTAACTGATGGGAAAACACTTGATTATGTTGTTATGAATACCACGTTGAGGGGAAAAAACTAGGTGAAAAAAGTTACTGGTATGTATGCATCGTAACATGGAGACTCATCAGGAATGGGCCTCCTCGGTTTCCCAGGTGTTATCGAAATGTTAAACATGCTCAGAATGTTGACTGGATCGCAGTTTCATATACCAAGGACACTTATGTCCTGTTAATTATTTTAAAGTGCCTGTGCAGGAAACTGCTGAGCCACTAAGTGTTTAGTGGAGGGATGAGTGAGTGGCACGTGCCTTTCATCCCAGCACTAAGGAGGCTGCCCGAGGAGGATCTCTGTGGGGTCAAGGTCTGCGAGCTCTCTAAGCAATCCTGGCTTTCCAGAAACCATGTAGACCCTGACTCAAAAAAATTAAAGCAGAGGATAGAACTGGTATTGAAGAAATCCCAGAGTCGGGTGAGGTGGCACAGGCCTTTAATTCCAGGAGAGGCAGACTAACCTCTGAGCCTGGTCTACAAAGTTAGTTCAGAACAACCTTGAAAAACCTTGTCTCAAAAAACAAAACAAAAACCCCAAACCATCAACAAACAAATCCCATAGAAATCTCTCAAGAGCCGGGCGGTGGTGGCGCACGCCTTTAATCCCAGCACTCGGGTGGCAGAGGCAAGCGGATCTCTGTGAGTTCGAGACCAGCCTGGTCTACAAGAGCTAGTTCCAGGACAGGCTCCAAAGCCACAGAGAAACCCTGTCTTGAAAAAACCAAAAAACCAAAAAAAAAAAAAAAAAAAAAAAAAAAGAAAGAAAGAAAGAAATCTCTCAAGAGAAAGAGAGAGACCCTATTATGTCCAGTTTCTCAGTTCTTTGTAATGCCTTCCCCGAGGTTCCAGGAGACAGGCTGTATCCTTTCTTTGCTCTGCTAGTCCATATTCCATGTATCTAGCTTCATCGGCATAGAATGACGTCGTTTGCTTGATTTGCTTTTTGAATATAAACTTCATACTTCCACATTACCTTTTATTTTTTTCCCAAATCCCTAGGACCAGGAAAAGTGGCACGGTAAATTCTGTCTACGGAACACAAGTCTATTACTGATGAAATACTGATGCCAAGGCAGGGTTTGCTTGCTTGGATGTCACAGGTCAAACTGCTAATAAATTACACTCCAAGATACGGACACTGCCTGACCTCTTGTGACAGGTCAGGCAAGTTGGTGAGTCAGGGGCATGGGTTTCAGATGTGTTAGTCACTATGCGCTGGCCAATGTGCAAATCACAGTACTTTGATAACACTACAAAACGAAAGCAATAAAATTGTCGGGTAGTCCACAATCTAGTGGATGAGGTGGCCTTCTTCTTCCGTCATCTCTACCATCCGAAGCAGTACTTCAGATGGTGGAGTGGAATCTTAGGGGCTACTGTAGCCAAACCACTTTACAGCCTGAATTTGTAGGGACAAAGCTCCAAACGCCTTCAGGAGTTCTCAATTCTGGACTGAAGATAGAGTGAGCGCAAAAGCGTTCGTCTCCTTTAGACTTCTACACAATTTCGCGAGGTCTATCCTTGGCAAGAGGCGCGAACTTTCCCTTCCGCTTGACCTAAGCTCACGAATCAAAAGATGACTCCGCATTTAAAAACTGTCCCAAGGCCCAGCGCGCGGGGGCCGGCAGCCCAATCACGTGACATGCCCGCCATCCTCAAGACAGCGGGGAGCCCCTCAAACCCTCTCCGTCCCTCCAGAGAGGCCGGGCGCCCACGCGAAGCCGTGCGAGGTACCCTTAAACTCTGCGGGGGTGAACGGGGTGGCACAACCAGCAGCCTCCTCCAGTTCCATCGCCCGGCCGACTCCTCCCGCCACACCAGCCCGGATCGCTTCCGCCAGTCTGCCCAGCACGTGATCACGCGAGACTTGGGGTGTGTGTGTGGAGGGGTGGGTAGGCGGCGGCGGCGCCGCATTTACTCTGGTATCCCCCCCCCGCGGCCCCGCCCACCCGGCCCCAGCCAGGGCGCGCTCGGCCCCGGCGCGCGTGCGCACGCGGCTCTCGCGGTGTCTCGCGCTCGGCCCCGCCCCCCGCTGCCCCCGCCCTTTCCGCCCCTCCCTCCCTCCGCCCTGTCTCTCGGCGGCGGTGGCGGCGGCAGCTCGCGCAGCTTGTTGGCTCGCTATATAAAGGGGAGAAGCAGGCGGACCGGACGGCTGGAGCTGCAGCCGGTGGCGGCAGCGGCGGCGCTGGGAGCGGTGACCGGTGTTGGTTTCCCTCCGCGGCGCCGTGTGGGGAGCGGGCGACGCCCCCTAACCCCGCGAGGGGTCGTAGCTTGTATTTTTTTTCCTATTTTTTGTTTTTTTCTTTAAGGCGATTCTCGAGGCGCCGAGCCGCGGGAGGAGTGCCCCCCTCCTCCTGGTCTCCCGCCTCTCACTCCTTCGGGATCGGTTTTGTTGAGCAAATTTTGCCCCACTCTTGCGGGTGACTTGAGTCACCCTCCGGGTCTGAGGGTTCTTTTTTTTTTTTTTTTCTTTTTTAAATCTCGTTCCCTCTTGTTTGTGTTGTGTGTGGAAATGGCGAACTCGGCAAACACAAACACCGTGGTAAGGACGTGGTGCGGTGGCCGGCGGGGGCAGCGAAGGTTCCGGCGGCGGCAGGCAACGGCTGGGGCGGGCGGGGGCGGGCCCGGGCGAGGCGGCGCTCCCGACCCGGTCCCCCCCTCCGCCCTCCACCGCCGCTGCCGGCCGCGGGCCTGGCCTGGCGGGGGGGCGCCGAGGGCTGGCGGGCGGAGGGCGGCGGGGCCGGGAGTGCCGCGGGGCGGGCCACGCAGGCCGTTGGGCCCTGGCTGCCGACCCCGGGGCGAGGACAGGCGGGCGGCGACCCCACGCGGGGTCCGAACCCGGCCAGCCCCAGAGCGGCCGCGGGTCGAGCCCCGCGCCCGGGGTGCCCGCTCGGACGCTGCCAAGGTCCGGCGTGCCTTCGGGGGCACTCTGGAGGTGGTGCTTTGGAAAGCCTGCACTGGGGCCGATTTTGCTAATCTTCCAAAGAAAAAAAAAAAGACAAGAAAAAAAAAATGAAGGTTGGAAAGCACTTATCTCGGTTCCTCCCCAGTGGGTAAAATGGCGAAGGGGAAGCAAAACCCCCGTGGTAACTTCGACTAGCAAAAGCACCAGGACAAACAAAGCCTTACAGTGAGTGGCCCAAATGTCCCCGCATTCGCCTTGAAATTTGCCTACTTCTTCCCGCTGCTCCATTTTTTTGGTTCTTTGCGATCACGTAGGTTTGCAAAAAGCAGTCACATAAAAATAACCTTTTCCGTAGTCACCAATGCAGTGTGATCACTAGGCCACCCCAACTCTTTAATTTTTAATTATAATAAAACACTTGTTTTTTTTTTCTTTTTTGGTTTCATTTTGTTTTCTTTTTTTCTTTCTTTCTTTTTTTTTTTTTTTTGCCCGGCCCCAAACGCCGCAGAGCAGCCCGCAGCCGCCCGACACCGTACCGTTGGCGACTCGGGTCGATCCATCATGGCTGCGGCCGCTTACCCTGCTTTTCAGTGCCTGCGCCTTGTGGTCCTCCTCCCTTTGGCTGCCCTGTTTATATAGAGCCATTGCCGCTCTCTAATATAGACTCTGCCAGGATGGGAAGGTGCTTTTCAGGCCTACGTCACCGCCTCTCCATTTAAACACCAGATCCGGCTTTAAATAGTGAGAGCTGCTGAGCGCGGGGCTGGGAGGTGCGTGCTCCCGAGGCGAGAGGCGCCCGCGTGCGGAGCTCAATTTATTTCTAGGTTCCTTTCACGCCGAAATTTCGCTTCCGAGCCGGGAGGCTGCTTTCACAGATCCGAGTGTGTTTTCCTGTGAAAGCTAGGGCATGCTGCCTTTGTTTGTAGTGGGAAGTAGGCCAGAATTGCAGCATCGTTTTATTTTTCCTCTTTATAGAATTTAAATTTTAAACCATTTTAGACCACATGATTTTTTTGTCCCCTTGAACTTTTTTTTTTTAAAACATTCTCTGCTTAAAGAATATTGTACATTAAATGTTTCACAGAGGACTTGGTAGTGTTTTGTTCACCAGGTATTCAGGAAATGTTAGAAACACAGCGCCTAATGTTTCATCGTGTTTTCTTAATACAAACACACAAAGCACGAAGTGACAGAAGCTTAGTCACTCGAGAGATCTTTCTGCCTACAATACATTGATATATGGGGTACTAAACTGGATTTTAAGCATTAAAGGTTAGGTGGTGGTTTTAATTGTATCATTGGCTAACATGGGGTCCAGTATAACAACCCACCCACTTTACTTAATATGTGCTAGAAAATTAGTACTTTTTGAAAAGAACCTTCCAGTGAATCACTTGATGATGCCACAGGAGGCCTCTAATTTACGGCTTTCAAAGTTTGGAATATTGCCTTTTGAAAGGACAGATCTAAATGACTTTGTATGCAGTAGAGACAAACCCTGGCCCAAGAGGTTAGAATTTAAGCATTTCCCTTTAACCTTCAGCCATAGTGAAACCAGATTTGTACCCAAGTGTCTGAATCTCAGAAGATTTGGGGGTAACTGATTTCTTGAAACCTTAAAGCATACCAATTTAAAATTACACGGCCAATGTACAGCTCAGTGGGGTAGCTTGAAGGACAAACTAGGGCAGGGGGACAAAGGCATTTATATGATCAAATTCTGATTAGATTGCTGGTTATGACCAGGAGATGGCTAGTGAACTGAAAGTTCCCCAAAATTCAATAATTGGAAAGGTTATGAGATAGGACGGGGGTTAAACCAAGCGTGAATAGTAGGACCCAGACATCATAAACTATTAATCATGGTGTTTGTTATTTTGCTCACAAACAAGGAAATTGTAACAGGAATTTGTATGGGTTGCGTGTGCATAAAGAACATTGGTTTCTGAACTACATTGCACAGCCTTATGCCTCTATAAAGTATGTAATTAAATCCAGTTTAATGAGGCCAAAATATGTTTTTTGTTTGCTTGTTTTTTGTTTTTGAGACAGGTTCTCTGTAGACTAGGTTGGAAATCTGAATTCCTCATGTCTGCCTCCCGAGTGATAAGCCTAGTTTAGGATTGCCATATCTTTAAAGGCACAATTTAAAGTACATTTTAGACAGTTGGCCAAATGGCTTGTATTTAAGAATTTCTTAAAGGCTGTTAAACTTTTGAAATCAGTCTTTTATTGAATCTTATTTTTCCTTTAAAGCCTAAATTATATAGATCTGTGATTGAAGATGTTATTAATGATGTACGAGACATCTTTCTGGATGATGGAGTGGATGAACAAGTCCTGATGGAACTAAAAACTGTGAGTTTGCGCTCTTTTTAAATAATATCACCCTCAAGAAAAGCCCACTTCCTTTGTCACCAAGAGGTAGCTTTTCCATAGTCTGGATGTTTGACGTTAAGGAGAGACGAAGAGATGCCTTAGTCTAGTGAAGGGCTTCGTTTTAAACCCCAGTTGTACCATCTCATCTCCCTCTGACTGTGGACAGAGGACTTGCATTTCAGCTTCTTTCCCTCCAAGACAGGAATTGGTAGCACAGACTTAACGGCTGGTTGTTCTCAGGATTAAATGCAGTAAATGTAGGGAAACCTACCAGAATGCCCCCAAATAGCTTTTCTTCTTCACATGTAGTGTTTTGTGGTTCAATTACATGACGTCTCAGTAACAGCTTTTATGTTTTTGTAGTCTTACTGTATTTCTGTTCTAAAAGTTGTTTGCTACAGGGATTGAACAAATCCTTGCTATGATAAAAGAATTTAGGCACTAGCGTTAACTCCTTTATGTGTGCTTAATGTTCCAGTTATTATATATTAAACATTGAGAGCTAGTTTTTCTCTTGAATTTATGCAAATATACTTAGATTTTTTAAAATGACATTTGTGTGGGAACTGGAGAGATGACCCAGTGATTAAGAGCTCTGACCGCTCTTCCCAGAGGACCTGGGTTCAACTCCCGGTACCCACATGGTGACTCACAATAGTTTGTAACTACAGTCCCAGAAGATGCTCACTTCTGCATTCACAGGCATCAGCACACAAGTGCTGCACAGACATTCATGCAGGCAAGACACATATATACGTAAGAAAAATAAATTTTAAAGAGATAGTATTTTTGTTTACATAGATCTGTGGAGTATTTTTATACTGGTTGGACTAAGTACCCAAGTTTGAAAATTTCATAGTTTATCATTCTTTAATTTTGAAGTTATATCTAGTGTGTTTGGAGAAAAGACACATTAAGAGTGGTTACTCTGAAATTAAGAGAACCTGAATTCAGATCTCCATCACCACGTGCCTGTCACCCCAGTGTTTGGGGGATGGAGACATCTGGATCCCAGGAGCTCGCTGAAGCTTGGAGCTCCAGGTTTTAATGAGAGACCTGTTTCCAGGCAAAGGTGGAAAGTCATAGAGGAAAACTTAAGATCCTTCTGTAGGCTCCACATGCATACCTACACAAGTTGTCCAGTGAGAAGCCGGCAGCTCAGCTCACACTTGTGTGCACAGTACTTACTGTCCCTTTCCTTGAGAGCCGCAGGCTTGCTTTAGGTGTATTTATTGTGTTGATGACTGTTTTATACTCACTGTTGTTTAGGGAAACGTGTTAACTTTGGAAAGATATGCATAATTTATTTTCAATGCATGTTGGGAGATCCATTTAAAATACAATATATATTAATAGATTTTACTCTGAAAATTTCATTGTTATAGGTTGAGATATTGCTGAACTATTAAGAAATATTTTAAAATACCTTTTGGTTTCTCAACTGTGTAACTGTAAGAGAAAATTTTCTTTCTATTCTTGAACCAAAACAAGAGCAAAATACAGAGGCAGATGGGAATCTAGCTTCTTTTAAGTCCTTTCTACTACTTTTTTGTTGTTGTTAATTCTGGAAAAATTGCTGTCGTTTATATAAACATAGACCTAAATTTTTTTTGAAGTTCTCAGTAATTTTGAAAAGAGATAAGTGGAGCAGAAACTGATTGCATAAAGTTGTCTCCATGTGCCATGCATGGTATATGCACCCCCATCATCCATACACAATATAATAAAGAGATAAGGAACTTGATTTAGAAATTGGAAGCAGTTCCTTTAGAGGTGTGTTGAAATTATCACAGCTAATAAATGTCTAGGGACATTAGCTGTGGTCTTTTCCATTCAGATGTGGAAGCTAGAATTTAGCACTCATTTAAAGTAAAGTAAATCTGAGTTTTATTGTGGAGATGAAATATGTCTTAATTTGTTAACTTTTAGAATATTCAGTAAGAATTTGTCGATGTGAGAAAGGAACAAATGTAAGTTTTAGTGAGGTGAGTAATATCAAGTGGGAGAGAAATGGAAATGTATTGATTGATGCTTAAGGATGCTAGTGTTAGAGAACCTCCTCTGAAACAGGAGTTGGAACAGCGTAAAGCACCTAAGTTACACGGAGAATAAATGCAGAAGTTTAGCATGGTCCTTTACTGGACTAAGTGCTTTGCTGTCTTCAGATGTTGTTCTTACACTCTGTAACTTTATACAGACTGTGTAGAAGACATAATTTCTGTAGGTGTGGAAATGAGCTTTAAAGACTTTAATTGATTTATAGTAGAGGTCAATTCTGGATCTTTATTAATTGCTCGTTTTGTAAGTTTACAGTCTTGACACTTCAGTCTTCTGACTGGTCCCCATAACTATAAGACATTCTATTCAGAGAAACTGAGTTGTCTCAGAAAAATCAAGTCTCTGCGTTTGCATGCTTCTTACATTTAATTTTTGATCTTCAGTTTCTACCATAGTACCTGCCATGTGTGGCTGGCATTCAGTTAAATATTTAGTGAGCTGGTTAATAGTAGCTGTGGCTCCTGAATCTTAAGAATGCTATTTTTATTGCTAAGTGGGGCATACTCTTATATCTTGGGTTGTAATAAGAGTTAAAGCTGTTAGACCAGAATGAACTTAATTCTCTATATTAAATTTCTTGAGGACCTCGTTAGAATTTTCAGAATGTGCCCTAGTTTTCGCAGTTGGATGCTAGTCCTGTCCAGGGGACAGCTGTCTACAGTGCTGGGAAGAAATGCTCTGTGTCTGTATGTCATCTACGTGGTAGTCATTAGCCACATGGGTCTGTAAGGCATTTGGAATGTGATTAGAGCAACCGAGAAATACATTTTTATTAATTTTACTTAAATTTAAATCACTACATGTGGCTAGTGATTACCACATTGAGCCACACAGATTTTCTAGTTAACAAGGTTAACAGTCAGTGTATATTTTATGATTTATAATGGACTTTAATTTAACACTAGCCCTTCTCCCTTTTTAACTGTTTAACGGAGGTTATCAAAAGGTTGCTAAGGCTGTCAGATACAGTGGGAAATTAGATTATGACCTGAGATACATGGTGAGGACGCCTGTAATGTAAAGGTTAACTGGATACTGCAGGTAATGTCATGACTTAAAAAAAAAAATTCAGCTCAGTTCTTGGGATGGTTTCTCAAGTGTTAGGAGCTCACTTAGATGTGGGAACTGTGGGAACTAGGGAAGACATAAGATATTGTCGATAAACTTGTATTTAAGGGATTGTGGATTGGCAATTAACTGGGTGGTAGAAACAGAAATTCTCTTCAAAGCGAATAATAAGCGACTAAGAAGGGGAAGTGGGAGAATCTGCACAAATTTAAGGCCAGTCTAGTATGTGTAATTGCAGGCCCCAGTCAGGGCTACATAGTGAGACTGTCTCAAAACAAACAAAAGTCTAAAGTAAATGATAAAAAACAATTTGTCAGACCTGCCTATATCTAAATAGTAAGTACAACTTGACATATATACATTTTCCTATCATTACTGGAGATTAAGTGAAGCACCTTGTGCATGCTGGGCTAATGCTCTGCCACTAAGCAAGTCTCTGTGTTGATAAAATAGGTTCCTCAGTTAGTGATGCGTCTGAAAATTCAGGTTCCATGTGGCTCTAGGGCCTCAGATTTGGTGCTTCTGGCATGTTGACATGAATGGTTAGTTGTTTCATGTAGGATGTTAGCAGATCCTTCTGCTCACTGCATAGCACTTTGTAGTTATGTTCAGAAATGTCTTTATTGCTAGTCTCCCTAAGGAAGTAGTAGCAAAATCACCCCAAACTTGAGAACCACTTTCCTACATACGCTAATTGTACATAGATACTTGATACACTGATAAAAATATCTAGAGTATAAATTGAGTAATTACCTACTTTCTGTCCTTTGACAAGAGCATTTAGCTAGTAGGTAGTAGAAATGTGGACCTAGGTGTGCCATGAGCTGAAAGCCCTCCTTTCACATTCCACCGTCTGTTAGCTAAGTGCCCTCGTCACGGGATGGTTAGAGTTCACTTTGAATCCCACTGTGAACTGCCCATTCTCCAGCAGCATGCTGGGCTAGACATTTTAAACCACTCTCCTGTTTCCACAAAATACCTAGCTACTGGATAAAGTATACAACTAATCATTTCAGAGCTTCCAAAAGCTGTTAGGGAACTCATTTCCCAAACGAAATAGACAGTAGATGAAGTAACAGTGTGGTTAGATGAGAAGTGTGGATTAGAGCTAGCATTAGGGTGAGACAAGTGAAGTGCCCAGGATACAATATTCAGAGACACTGAAATAGACTCCTGGATTTTAATTTTCCTATTTTTGCCTTCTATTATTTGTTGATCTTGGATAACTTCCCTAACTTCTTCAGGTTCTTTTTCTCTAAAAGAGGTGATAATGTCTACATATGTACTTATATAGAACCAAATAAAGTTTAGTTATTAAACTGTCTCAGTAACACATACACACAGTTTTACACCTCAGCCTTTTTGGGAACAGAAGTTAATGTTTTTCATGTCAATTTTAGATGGCTAGGCAAAAAATTATTGAATTATGGGTTTACCAGAATTAATAGTTAATGTGGGAAAGGGAGCGAATAATAATAAAGTGAAAGGCTCTTCCAGTTTTCTAAGCAAAAGAAATACAATTTGGTATTCCTAGTTTCAGCATTACTAATACAGTTACTATTGCCAAAACAATGTAACATTGTTTTAACCGCAGACAGAACCTGGAACTTCTTGATACAGTTAAAATTGTGTTGAAGTAAAATGAAAAGATTGGAGAGATGGCTCAGCAGTTAACTTGCTGCTCTTATAGAGGACTTGGGTTCAGTTCTCAGTGCCTGCATCAAGGCTCACAGCCATCCATAACTCCCATTTTCCAGGGAATCCAATGCCTTCTGACTTCTCTGGGTATCATGCATGCATGCATGCAGGCAAAACAGTTGTAAACATAAATCTTTTTTAAAAAATGAAGATAAGCATTGAATAAATAAAATTTTATATGCTTGGTGAATAGTTATAGACTATTATTTTTATATTTGTTTAGTTATACCTATCATGACTTTTTTTTTTTTTTTGAGACAGGGTTTCTGTGTAACACTGTGTAACAGTCCTGACTGTCCTGGAACTTGCTTTGTAGACCAGGCTGGCCTTGAACTCACTGAAATCCGCCTGTCTCCACCTTGCAAGTGCTGGAATTAAAGGCGTGACCACTACCACCTGGCTAAGTCCTAATTCTTGATTGATTAGCTCAACTCCTGCAGAGCTTTTGGAATATATGGGACCTTTTTCGTGTGTCAAGACTAGCCGACACCTTTGACATTTAGTAGGCAAGAATTAGGAATGTTGCATTCCCCATGGGGCCATGCTGGATGATACAGACAGACTCTGCCTAAAATGCAGTAGCATGTTATATAGAAAATAGAAAACAGTTTTATTTTTCCAATTTTGTTTGAAGTTCATACTAAATGACTGGTAAATTCTTAGTTATCTGTTAGGTCCTTAGTAAAATAGTCTCTTCATGAAGGAGTTCATTCAAAAGTAAAACTGTTTCTAATATACACAGGAAGTAACCACCATACCCCCTCCCCTTTGTGGAGCCCTGGTTGGCCTTGAAATCACAGATCCACCTGCCTCTATTTCCCAAGTGCTGTGGGTTAAAGACACGTACCACCATGTGTAGCATAAGTGACTGGCTTTTCTTTCAGGCTTTGGGACTTTGATGTTTCATTTTAGAAGACTGCAGATTAAAAGCAGTCTAAGCTTATTTCACTGAAAGTAGTTTAGTCTATAAAACTATAGTTCAAGTTGAGTATCCGCTAGTCTAGGGCAGATAGGCTGTACTACCTAAGCTTCTGCTCTAGAGTCCGACTAAATGGCATGGGTAGCAGCTCGGGACCAAGCTGCTGTTCCTCAAAATAAGTGTACTAGTTTCCCCTTATCTATGGTCTTCTTTATTAAAAATATATTTTACGTGTGTATGTCTGCATCATGTGCTTGGTGCCTGTAAGGCAGGAAAGAGGGCATTAGATCCCTGGGAACTGGGTTTACAGACTATTGTGAGTCGCCATGGTGGGTGCTGTTAATTGAACCTGGGTCCTCTGAAAGAGCAGAAGTTCTTTTAACTACTAATCCTTCTCTCCAACCCCTGTTGTTATTTTTTGAGGTTTTAGTTACTTTTGGTCAGTTTTATTAGAAAAATATTAAATGAAATATTCCAGAATGAGCAATTTGTGGGCTTGAAGTTGTGTGCATTCTGACTAGAATGATGAAATCTCCCCAGCCAGCTGCATAGTCGAGGTTGAGTCATTCCTCTATGCAGTTTATTCATTCTGCATATGCAGCTCATCCATTAATCACTTTGTGTCCACCCAGTTGTCAGAATCCCTGCTGCAATGCCGCAGTGTTTATGTTCAGCTAACCTTACATAGAGCTGTTCCATCAAAGTGTCCGTGTGCTTCACCATCTTAGCATGTAGGCACTGTATTTCACTACCCGAAACAGCTTTCTTCATTAACCAGTAAAAGCAAAACATAGTCAGAAGGACTTCCCACACCAACCCACAAGAAGACTGCAGTTCATTCGGTAAGGTGCTTGAGAAAGAGATCAGTCACATAGGATTTATCACAGGAGGTCCTTATAGTTATGTTTCACTAATTTTATTTGCACTGTATATAATTTGCAAATTAAACTTTATCATGGGTTTGTATGTATGTAGGGAAAAATATTATATTTGAGTCGAGTGTAGTTTTAGACTTCAGTTGGAACATGAACTATTTTCTCAACTATAAGGGTGAATATATTATAGGCTACATATACTACATTATATACAATAGTACATATTGTATAACCTACAGATTATGATTTATCGTGGTTACAATTAAGCAGAAGATGTGTTTGTAAACTTCAGAGAACTAATCCTGTTAACATGGCAGAAAATATAACAAAATACAGAAGCTACTTTTCATGCTGCATTTCCCTTTCATTTTGGTTCTCATACAAAATTCAACATTGACTTTTTAATGACCCACTAATGGGTTTCAATCCTCAATTTGAAAAGCATTGGTTTCGACTTGAACTACTCACTGGGAAGCACCCCAGAATAATGTGGTCAGTTCTTGTGGCTCACGTCTAAACCTGCTGATAGAGGAGGTCTGGGATCACACCTCAGAATTACTTACTGATCTGCAGCTGCTGTCTCTTCCCCTCCACCCTACTTTCTTCTTTTTTCGTTATTTTCTTGTTCTGAATTAGTGGTTCTCATTTCATGCTAACTGGGCAAGCACTCTTAACCACTGAAGTACACTTGAAACCTTCTCAGTTATGATTTTTTGATTGATAGGCTCTTGATATGGGAAAGTAGGGGAGTTGAACATACACTCAGCTGTTTTGTGATATTTGACTCTTTTGGCTTTTGGGGGGCTACCACCCAGTTCCCAGATAAATCATACACGGATTCTTATTCTTAGGAATGCCTGGTCTTACCTTGGCTTTTTCGTGCCAGCTCTTCTTTTCTTTTCTTTCTTTCTTTTTTTAAGTTACAGTTATCTGGCCAGTGTCTTAGGCTTCTTGCTGGCTAGCTCTAACTATAAATTAACCCATTTCTTTTAGTTTATATTTTACCATGAGACTCATGGCTTGTTACCTCACATCTTGCTTTTCCGGCTACCAAAAATTTCCTCGGGGTTTTTATCTTTCCCAATTTCTGTATATCTTTCTTTACTTCTTTTTCTGTGGCTTGCTGTGTATATGTAGCTAGGTGGCTGACCCCTGATGTCCTCTCTTTGTTTCCTTGCTCGTCTCTTCCTGATTCTCCTTCTGTTTATATTCTCTGCCTGCCAGCCCTGCCTAGCCTTGTTCCTGCCTTGCTATCCTGTTCAGGTCTTTATTAGACAATTAAGTGTTAGACAGGCAAAGAATCATAGCTTCACAGAGTTAAAAGCAGCATAAACAAAAGTCACATACCTTAAAAGAATATTCCCCAACAGAAAAATAGTATTCCCTAATACTCAACTGCATATTACATGTAGTCAATATTTCTGTTTATTAGAGGCTTAATTGGAATGATGTGCTCTCATTCCAGTGGGTAGACCAATTGATAGTAATAAAAATGAAGCATGAATTTAGAAAAGTGTGAGGGGGAGGCTAGAACAATGAGTCAGTCAGAGTTCTGTTCCTAGACCCCACTTCAGGTACCTCCAAACCTCTTGTAACTCCAGTTCCAAGGGATCCAGCCTTCTTTTGGTTAGGGAGAGCAGCCATAAGCATGTGACATATATTCACACAATATAATTCACATACAAGTAGTAAGATAATTTTTTTTTTAAGTATGATAGGTTGGGGTTTGTTACCAGTCAGTGTTAGAACATGTTCTTTAAGAACTAGGTTGGGCTCCCCCTCTGAGGAGTGGATGGGAGGTGGGATAGGGAGAGGTAGTAGAGTGGGAGAATGGGGGGGGGGTGGAGAACTGGGGCTGGTATGTAAAATGACAAAAAATTAAATTAAAAATAAACAAAAAGAACTAGGTTGGAACCTCGTCCTCATCTCAATTAGAAAATTGTGGTGCAGAGAACCTTTTTTCTCCTCGAGGCAGGATCTCACTATGTAGCTCTAGCTGTCCTGAAACTTATTATGTAGACCAGGCTGGCCTCGAAGGCATCTGCCTCTACACCTGGCTTAAAAACCTTAAAAACCATTTTCTTAAACATCAATTGCTCTTTTACTTCACATTTTAATTTTTTAGAAAAAAATTATGCATGCACATATATGTATGGATATGAACCACCATGCACATGTGGAAGTCAGAGGATAACTGTGGGAGTTGATTTTCTTGTCTACCGTGTGGGTCTCAGAAATCAAACCCATTATCAATTTGGTGACAGGTGCCTTAACCCCCCCTGAACCATCTCAACAACCCCTTCACCTTGATTTTGACTCACGAAACCAGGTTTTGAGTTTGAAAAAGAGGAAGACAGGAGGTTCAGGTGACTAGTATATCTGAGAAACTTATATAATCTACTCATGTCTTACTTGTCATGCAGGTACCTGTTTTGACCTGCTTTTAGCTCACTTTGCGGAGATCAGCCAGACACAATTTGGACCCTTAGGAAGTAGTACTTTGTTGCTACAGGAAGAAACCAGTTGTTTTTAGTGTGGGGTTTGTAGAAGCCTCTATTGCTGGCTAGAAGTTTAGGAGTAATATAAATCAATTTTCCTTTAATTTTAGGTGAGGAAAGTGTCTAAGAATGTTACATGATTGAGTCATATTAGTAGACAAACCAGGATTAACTGGTTCCCCAACTTGTGATGTAATGCTGTTACATATTTAAAACCACTACTACAGTAATAATAGCAGCTAGTATTCAGTGGCCACTGGCTTTAACTCTGATAGCTATGAATAGAGTTTAGTATCTTTTTAAATATTTAAGTATTGGGCTTCCTAGAGAAATAGTTTTACTGTAAATCTGACTTTACTTAATTCTTTCAGTACACTATTGGAAGGATGCTGGAATTGTCACTAGCATGTAGTTATCTGAGAGGATCTTGGAGAAGCCTGTGAATTAGCAGTATCCCAAGAGCAGTTCCTGGCATTAAAAGCAGTATGTGTAGACGTGCAAGTGTGAAAATGACCAAATTGTTTCATTTGTATTTTAAAGGCTCATTTGGGAGTAAGGCTCTAAATTAAACATTAAGCATAACAGAAAAGCAAATACGTTAATGAAATAGTTGGAAATGTTTTCATTTCTTCTTTCTTGGGCGACTTTCCCTCCTCCTCCCATTATAGAATTTACCCTGCAGTGAAATGAGGAGATACAGATTGGGTATCCCTAATCTGAAAGGTGTCACCTACCCAGCAATATTTTCTTTTCACATTTTTTCAGATTCTGAAATACTTGCATATAATATGCAGTAAAGTTTACTTACATTTTATATATACCTTAAATACATTACTAGAAACTAATTTCACACACTATTTTAAATTTTATGCTTGAGTAAAATTTTATCAGGTGGAATTTTCAACTGGTGGTGTCGTGTTAGTAGACTGTCCATGTTAGTAGCAGTCAGTACAGATTGTGGAATGTTGCAGAATTTGAATTTTTAGGCTATATATGTTCTGCCTATAGAAATGACTAAGCAGGAAGTGATTGTCAATCTTTGGCATATTGCTAGGAAGGAAATTTCAAGAGGTGTAGAGTGACCATTGAGGCCTCAATTTCTTTTTCTTATAGGATTAGACAAATGGAAGTTGTCTATCTTAATTTAGAATGCCTCTACTTCTCATTCTACTGAAGGAGAGATGAATATTTGTTCTGTTGACTATCTAAGAGATAGAAAATTTGGGATGTTTGTTTTTGCTTTTTTTTTTTGTTTTGTTTTTTGGTTTGTTTTTTTGAGACAGGGTTTCTCTGTGTAGTCCTGCAGTCCTGGAACTCGGCTCTGTAGACCAGGCTGGCCTGGAACTCAGAGATCTATCTGTCTCTGCCTCCTGAGTGCTGGGATTAGAGGTGTGTCCCTCCACCACCTGATGAGATAGAAAATACATATTGAGCAAAGTTCTATAAAAGTAATTTAATAAGTGTTTTGAAATGAAAAGAGAAGCTGAGATTTTTAAGGTATTGGCTCTTGGTTAAGTAACTCCTGCCAATTAACATTTCTTGGAATGTTCTTCTTTATTAAAGATGAAATTTGATAAAGGTTTATTTTCCTTATATAAAACTTGTGTAAGAATTGCAGGCTATTTTTTTTATGATTGTATCATTTCTTAAAATGGAATAAAGTTATAAACACCTAATAAATGTTTTGCCCATATGTTAAGAGTTTTCTTTTACTCACTGAGAAGACTTTACTGTTCTCTGTCTTAGTTGTGGGAGAATAAATTAATGCAGTCTAGGGCAGTAGATGGATTTCATTCAGAAGAGCAGCAGCTTTTGTTGCAAGTTCAGCAGCAACATCAACCCCAACAGCAGCAGCATCACCACCACCACCACCACCAGCAAGCGCAACCTCAGCAAACGGTACCTCAGCAAGCACAGACCCAACAGGTCCTTATTCCTGCATCACAGCAAGGTGAGAGAGCTAGATTGGTTCCTGTCATGGCTTACAAACTACACTTGTCTTTGGAAAGTATTCTTTTGACTCTTGGGTTTCTTGTATCATGCTTTTAAATAAATACTTGGTTGGGGGAAATTACACTGATTGTTCTATTTCTTTCTTTTGGCTGAGTTTGTGATTGAAATTATTTGTTTAAGGAAAAAAAAATGGGGATCCTGATCTGTAGAGGCTTATTTCTGAAGGGTTTCATGATGTTATATAAGGTATATATATGGTTTCTTTATAGAACATGTTCTTTCAGAGATAATGTTTGTTTTATTTTTATCCATGTATACTAGAGAAATTTTGTTGCTTAAGTAGAAAATGAATATGAAATTTAGCTTAATGCTAAATTTTAATGCTTGGTTTAAAGAAAAAACTCATTTATAGACTTTATAGGTTTTTACAATATACAAATCATTTTATAGGTTCTGTTTGTTAATCTTTTACTGGGATGTTGTAGAATAGCTATTAGCTATATTTCACAGTTGAAGAAAAATCTGAGCCCTGGAAAGAAGCATGCGAGGTTGTGGTAGTGCATGCCTTTAATCCCAGCACTTAGGAGGTAGAGGCTGAGTTCAAGGCCAGCCTAGTCTATAGTATAGAAGTTCCAGGACAGCCTGGCCTACATTGAAGAACTATCTTGAAAAACCCAGGGAAAAAGAAAGCATTTGATCCATCATACAAAACTTTTTGTTTTAAATATGACAAAATCTATCCAGTTACAAAATTTCCTCAATATTGTAGTTAGATGAATCTTGACCGGGAAAGGAAACAGGATACATGAAAGCTTGGCTTAAGGTGGTAACTGTTTGGTGACGGATTTGTTTCATCTCATCTGCGAAATACAAAACAAGTAGTGATATGTAGTAGAAAAGTCTATATTGTTTATAGCGAAGAGATTTTGAATATCTTTTTTTAATTTAAGATTTACTTAGTTAGTGTTTGTGGAGGAGTGATAGACCATGGTACACATGTTGAAGTCAGGACCGCTTGCAGCAGTCTGTTCTCTCCTTCCACCATGTGAGTTCTAAGGATGGAGTTCTGGTCTTTAGGCTACCTCAGCACCTCTTCCCTATGTTAAGTCTGTACCACATAATCTCATCCTTTCCATCTTTGATGATTGTTCCTCCTATTGCCTTTAGGCATGGCACTAGGATTTTAGATCATCATAAATTAAAATTGATTTTTTTCATTCAGAGAGTATCAAGATAATGGGATTATCTGTGCATTCTCTGAAATTTGCGGGATCAAACAATTATTTGCATTTTTTAACTGACATCGCCATTGTTTCTGGATTGTGTGTGATGTGTGTGCACATGCAGATGTAGGTGCCCATGGACATGGTGCGTGCATGGAGTCAGAAGACAAGTGGGGTGTTTGAGATGGACGGGGTCTCTCTCAGGCTCGCTGTTGTGATCACCCTCTGCCCGCCTGCTGCATGGAGCAGTGCTGCTGCAGCGCCCGTGCTCTGGGACAGCAAGCACTTACGCCCTTGATTTGTATTTTAAATAGTTAGTTAAAATGCCTCGATTGTGTAGTTGTCAAGTTGGTAAAAGGATGTTATAGGGTTTTGGTTTTTGGTTTGTTTGTTTTTGGATAGCGTCTCACTGTGTAGACCAAGCTGACCTTGAATTCAGAGATCTGCTTGCCTGATTACTGGGTGTTAGAATTAAAGGCACACTACCATGCCTGCCCTGGTTATCATTTTAATGTTTTTCAGTATAAAATGAATATATCCCAGCTGTTGATTTCCATAGAAAAATTTAAAAACTTCCAAAAGGGAAAATAGTTTGAGAATATTCTACTGTAGAAATACAAGTATGAAAAGAGTGACGTCGCTGTCGTTTTGTAACATTGCTGTGAGTGTGAAGTACCCTTGTGGGTCCTTGTTTGCAAATGTCTTATTTTCTTTGTGTCTTTGTAGCTACAGCACCACAAGTTATTGTCCCTGATTCTAAGTTGATACAGCATATGAATGCATCAAGTATTACGGTAAGACTTGAACATGACACTTACATTGGCTCTAGTTATTTAATTTAAAATTGCAATTATTTGTGTGTATTGTATTTAACAATTTCAGGATTATGGAAGATTTGAGCAGAATAGCTTAATCTTAAACATTAAAGTTCATAAAATTATGTAATTTTCTTCTTAAAAAATACCAAAATACTTTGTGGTTGATATGTTATTAAAACTGTAGGGAATCAGCCAAACATGCTAGCACCCATAGCTCTGTTTCAGAAATCAGTTAAGTTTAAGAGTATATTTTTTAAACTGCTAAGATTTATAAACTTGCTGAAAATTAACTGTTCTGGACAATTCAAGGTAGCTGTTTCTTTTTAAATTTAATTTTATTAGTCATTTGAGAATTTCATGTGATATATTTTAATCATATTTACCCCCTCCTCCAATTCTTCCCAGATCCATCCCTTCTTTTCTACCTACCCTTAAGCCCATAAGAAGCAGGTCAGCTGCTAGTCACATGACTCCTTATGTACATACAGTCTTGCTACCTAGACAATATTTACAGTGCTGCACAATACTAGCTATTACAATTTTTTTAAAATATTTATTTATTATGTGTACAATATTCTGTTTTGCGTGTATGCCTGCAGGCCAGAAGAGGGCACCAGACTTCATTATGGATGGTTGTGAGCCACCATGTGGTTGCTGGGAATTGAACTCAGGACCTTTGGAAGAGCAGGCAATGCTCTTAACCACTGAGCCATCTCTCCAGCCCTAGCTATTACAATTTTTATTTTTACTTATTTGTATTTTTTTAAAAATTCTTTGTGTATGATTGCTTGCCTGCATGTGTATTTGTGAACCACATGCATGCCTGGTGCTTACCTATAAAGCCCAGAAGAGGGTGGCAGATTCCTTGAAGCTGGAGTTACAGATGGTAGTAATCTGCCATGGGTGTGTGCTGGAAATAGAACCTGGGTCCTCTGCAAGAGCAATGAGTGCCCTTAACCACTGAGCCTTCTCTCCTGCCTTTGAATTGCGCAAAGTCGTTTTGATCTCTTTGGCATTAGTTTCTCTACAGCGTTTATTTCCCTAAGCTTAATCCAAATGTGAGTTTTCTAAAAATTTATAGGTTGAACAGAGTATGTAGCAGTTGGTGTCTTAAGGACTATGTAAGCATAACGGAATGAAACCCTGCCTAAATGTAGCTACGGTTAGATGCATAAAAATACTGCAGGTACAAAACGAAGCTAAAAGAGTGTTGGAAACCTCTTGGGGCAAGCAAGAGAAATGATATCTTTGGAAGAAATAAATGGAGTAATTTTACCTCAAGTCTCACTGGGGCCATCATAGGGCACTTTTGTAATTCCATTTCTCAGGAGATTGAGGCAAGAGAATCATCATTTTGAGGCCAGCCTGGACTATGCATTGAGACCCCGTCTTAAAAAAAAAAAAAAGAAGACTAAAAGGCTTGAGAGACAACTCAGTGGTTAAGAGCACTTGCTGCTCTTCCAGAGGACACAGGTTCAATTCTCAGCACCCACATGGTGGTTCATAACTGTCTATATCTTTAGTTCCAGAGGACCCAACACCCTCACATAGACATATTTGCAGGAAAAAAATGCACATAAATAAAAGCAAATTATAAAAAAAGACTATGTCTGAAGAAAGAAAACAAAACAAGACTATGCATGTTAGTATGCACTTGGGATTCCAGTACTTGGGAGGCACAGGCAGGGAACTCACTTCATGTTGAAGACCAGTCTGTCTGAGTAGTGAGTTACAGGCTAGAGAGGATTACATATAAGACTATTCCCAGAAAAGAGAATAAACCCACAGGCTACTAAAATATGAAATTATATTTATATTTTCTAATGTATGAAGGAAAAATACCATCCATATACCTTGGAGTTCACGTATCCAGGATAGATGATAGTGTGTGTGTGTGTGTGTGTGTGTGTGTGTGTATACACTAAATCTGGGGGAAATAGCTGAAGTTTGAGATAGTTTTGGCTGCAAGCTTTTGGAATAAGAAACACTCAGCTTAATACATATTTTACCTAGACTATTGTTTCATTGTGCTTATTTTTAGATAATGTGGCATCTTAGAAGAATTGCCAGTTACAGAAACAAAGGAATTCTTTAGATTGTTTTGTAGGGGGACATGTTGATTCTTGTAGAAATGTACAAAATGAAGAAAGAATGGTTTGACGTTGACCTTAGGATATTGTTACTGAAGCAGGAAGTTGGATGTAAAAACGTGGAAGGATGGCAGTCACGGAATGGTGGTGTGATCTGTGGTACAGCATGACTGGTAGTGCATGCATTTCTAAAATCATATGGTTAGGCCGGGGCTGTGACCGCTTGAATCGGGTGTCCGTCCTTGTGAGGTTGCTTAGAGTAAGTTCTCTAGGGGAAGCAACAATCAGACCTGTAATTTCCTGTGATACTTGAGTAGGTTGTTTCATGTGCCACACAGAGCTTCAGTGACGTTTCAGTCCGTTCTCCCATGTGCTGTAAAGTCTGCGGTCTCATTAGGTTCACGTGCAGATGCGATTTCCCCTGTTTTTGTTATTCCAGAGTGCGGCTGCTACGGCTGCTACCTTGGCACTCCCTGCAGGCGTGACTCCTGTTCAACAGATATTCACGAATTCAGGTAATTACAACAAGGGAAGCAATTTTAAATATTGTTCTGAAATTAGCACCAAGTAGCTCTTAATGTTTTATTGTTGCTGAAGGGAGACAATACTGACACTTGTTTTTAGCTTTTGTTAAAAAGAGCTTTAAAATAAGAGAATTGTAATCTTTGTTGAGGGTACAGTTGAAAAAATGAGAATTGTAGCCAGTGTGGTAGCACACATGATACCAACAGTTGGGAGTTGGAGGTAGGGGATCAGAACTTCAATGCCATTCTTAATTTCATAGTGAGTTGGAGCCCAGCTGAAATCCTGCTTCAAAAAAAATTTTTTTTTTTAAAATGGGAATGATGGATCTTTTGTTCACTCTGCCGAAGAAGTGGGATTGTTTAGAAATGGTTATTTACTGAGGCTTTTTTTTAAAACTAAGCATCTGTTTTGCCAAATGAGCTAAATGAAATATTTTAATTAATTTGTGATAACAAAATTAAATTACACAGGACTGGAAGAACCGATTCATTGTGTATTCTTAGACATATTGTCTCTGCATTAATGTCAAATGCATTTTTTTCATCTTATCTTTGGAAGAC
This sequence comes from Microtus pennsylvanicus, assembly GCF_037038515.1. Lineage (NCBI taxonomy): Eukaryota > Metazoa > Chordata > Mammalia > Rodentia > Cricetidae > Microtus > Microtus pennsylvanicus. Next base: position 25,394,058 of record NC_134592.1, read on the forward strand.
TTACACAGACTATTATATGGACCGATGTGTTTCATTTTTATTTTATTTATTTATCTATTTATTTGTTAATTACTTTCTAAATTTGTGAGGAACCAATTAGGATTTTGTCTTGATGCATGCATTTGTTCACTTTTTTTTTTGAGACAGGGTTTCTATGTAGCTTTGGTACCTGTCCTAGAACTAGCTCTTGTAGACCAGGCTGGCCTTGATCTCACAGAAATCCACCTACCTCTTCCTCCTGAGTGCTGGGGTTAAAGGTGTGCGCCACCACCACATTGGCTTGCATTGTTTTTCACTCTTAAGGAGCATATTCTGTATATGTTATTGAGTCAAAATTACAGCAGTTCTAATTGGCTTAGCAAATTTTCATTGCTTGTTGAAAGTTTGAAGCAAAGCCTTGTGCTTTGGTTTAAGATATAAACAAGATACTATAGCTTTGTGTCTTTAAATTTTAAAAGCAATCATTAAATGTCTAATAGTGTTTACTACACAGACCCCTGCCATGTGAGCAAAAGTAATTAAGACTGTCTTTAAGTCTTTTTTATTTCATTTTTTAATTTTATATGTATAGCTATTTTACCTGCTTGTTTGTATACCACGTGCTTGAAGTTCCTTGGGAGTGCAGAAGAGGTTGTCAGATTCCCGGAACTGGTGTTAGAGCTGGCTGTGAGCTGCCGTGTGGTGTTGGGAATGGAGCTCCACTTCTCTGGAGGAGCATCTAGTGCTCGTAACTGCTGCGTTATCTCACTAGTATCCTTATAACTCTTAACAGTCTGTTGTTAATGCTCTATTGGTTAAAAACGAAAAGAAAAGAAAAAAAAGCTAATGAAGGGGCCTGGAGAGATGGCTCTGTCCCTGGGTTTGATTCTCAGCATCCGCATGGCAGCTCACAGCTGTCTGTAACTCCGGTTTTAGGGGATCTGATATCCTCACACAGACATACATGCAGGTAAAACACCAATGCATGTTAAAAAAAAAAAGCTAATGAAGATAATAAATATGGAAAACCTTTTGGAGGACATAGAGGGAAGTTGGGAACAACAGTGGTTGTAGTTTATCATGTATAGTTGATAGTCCTTCATAAGATGGTCAGTCTTGTAACTTGGTGGTTTTGGTTCTTTGGCTTGAGAACAATATAAACTTGTTTCTTTGTGTATTGCTGCTGAAATAGCAATTTGGACTATATTTTTCTTTTTCTTTTTTTCTTTTTTTTTTTTTGCCTTAGGCCAGATTCTTCAGGTGGTTCGAGCAGCCAACGGTGCCCAGTATATCTTTCAACCTCCGCAATCAGTTGTTCTACAACAACAAGTTATACCACAGATGCAACCTGGTGGAGTACAAGCTCCTGTTATCCAGCAGGTAAAGCAATGTTAACCATCCCCGAGGATCCATCTGCTGCTATAGCTGTATGAATTTATTGTGTGGTTCCCCACTCTTTCCCCACAAGTCCACATGTGCACAGTAGTCAAGACAATCTTATTCTGAACTATGTTGTTGCTGTTGTTATCACCATCATCATTATTATTATGCCTCCAATCCCAATTTACATTTTTCATGTTTAAAACTGAATTATTATTAGTTTGGTTCTGTTGTTTTGATCCTGCTTACCAGTTCCTAATAGGTGGTTTTGTTTACCCTAGGTCCTAGCCCCACTTCCTGGAGGGATTTCACCACAGACAGGTGTCATCATCCAGCCACAGCAGATCTTATTTGCAGGAAATAAAACTCAGGTCATCCCTACTACAGTGGCAGCACCCACACCAGCACAAGCACAGATACCTGCCCCTGGCCAGCAGCAGCCACAGGCCCAGCCTGCTCAGCAGCAGGCTCCATTGGTGCTGCAGGTTGATGGAACAGGGGACACATCATCTGAGGAAGATGAAGATGAGGAAGAAGACTATGATGATGATGAAGAGGAAGATAAAGAGAAAGATGGAGCTGAAGATGGGCAGGTGGAAGAAGTAAGTTTCTAGTAGAAAGGAAAGAGACTTGAAAAGAGAAGCAACTCATCGTTTACTGTTGTGTTTGTGTTAAACAGACAAATGACTTGCTATGTCTTCAGAGGCAGAGAGAGGAGGATGCTTGAACCCAGCTAACCCCAGGGAAAGGTGTTACCCACTTTGAGTGTGGGTCTCCCTACCTCAGTTAACCACATCATTACAGACCATCATAGGCATTCTCAGGAGCTAGATCACCTGTCCCTCATAGGTGTCCTGTGATTACAGAGCCTGCTAGGTTGATATTAGCAGTGACCAGCCATGACAGGTGCATTTCTTAAAGGTATGACTATGAAATGGAAATATATTAATAGCGATAGTACAAACCAAATTCTTGCACTAGTTATTCATAATGTGGCTTAAACATAAGATATTGGTAGACCAGAAGGATGTAATTGATCTTTTGTTTCAGTGATTAAAAAGGCATGGCCGTATTTGAGGAGAAAAGCTGAATGTGACGGCTCCAGCCAAAGCTGTCTTTTGGCCTTTTTTTGTTTTGTTCCATACCAGGTCCTCCGTAATTGGTCTTCATACCTTTTTCTTGATGTCTGTAAACATGGCCCCATTCTTCCAGGATAATTACTCTGTCCAAGGTGATTATTTAGTCCACCATAGTTTTCATGGTTAATTGCTTTGGCATAAAATGGAGTCTTCTGTCTTTTAAATCTTAATACTAAATTCTGTTTCAATTTACTTATTTATATTTGTTTATTATTATTTTGGTTTTTTTGGAGACAGTTTCACACTGTAGCCTAGAGTGGAAATCATTATATAGCCCAGATTGACCTTGAGCTTGTAATAATCTCCCAAGTTCAGCCTCCCAGGAATTATAGGTATGAGCCATTGTTTGGATCTAAACATTTTTTTCTGTATAATTTAGTTAAAGATAGTTATTAAATATTTGAGGAATGAAAGAGAATAAAGTATTTTAAAATATTACTATCCCGGCAGCCACCATTTAGGTGAATTTTTTTCTATTACTTAAGTGTTTTGGTGTTCCCTCCCCAGTTACAGCCTCTTCCTCCTGCTTTCAAAGCATTTGTGCCAGACTTGTCTTTGTATTTCAGTATGTGTTTATATTTCCAAAGGTAATACTGCTTGAGTTTTTCTTGTCCATGAATAGTATGACTCCAATATTTTTAATGTAGTTTTTGTTAATTTGTCTTAAAATGAAAATCCTGAGGTTCAGCCAGGTTGTTGCATATAATTGTAATTATTTTTACTGTTGACTGTACCATTATTTGATTATCCTTTTGAGAACTAGAGGAACAGGCTAGTTCTATACTGCATTTTAGATACTGTCTTTTGGGAACCCATACATGTATTTCTCTTCACTAATATACATGAACATGGACTTGCCAACTTACTGTACCGAGTTTGTTCTGCCAGTTTTGTCTAATTTGTAGATGTCAACATGTTACCACTTCCTAATATTGGCAGACTTGAATTTTTCCAGTCTGGCAGAAAAATGGTGTCTTAATTTAGTTTTAGTTTGAACTTCCTCAAATACTTAGGAGCTTCAGCCTCTTTTCAATATCTACTTGCTGTTTGTATTTTTATTATGTAGAAGTACGTATTTAGCATTATCCTTATCCTTTTTCCAGTTTTGGTCCTTCTCTAAGTGATACTTCTATTTCATTTCCTCCTGCTTGCCAGTGTTATAGATGTGCATAGAACTTTTAATTGCCATCATTGAGCCAGCCTGATGCCTTTTGTAAAAATGCCTTTGTTGATTCTTTTGTTTTATATGTAGATGGAGCTTCTTTTAATGGTCTGTTATTTGTTAAGTAAAATGTTAAGTAATTTGTTGTCTTTTGTAGATGTCTTTTAGGGCTAAAGGAGTTCATTTCTTTGTAATTAACCAAGTGCTTTGCTTTTTCTCTTTAAACTATAAGAAAATGTATTTTATTTTATTGTTTTCTGCTTTTCTGTAACCAGTTGATAGTCGCAATGTCTGATTCAGAATGTCATTTATGAATTTCATTGATTGATCTTAATTGACAAACCAGTCTTGAGTTCCCGGATATGACAAGCTGAGGGCCCTGTACATTGTATTCTGTGTAACTGCCAGAATCACATTAACAGAGTTTTGCGTCAGTGTGCATGAGTGCTTCTGTAACTTCTTTTCTTTCTCATAAGCTTCCCACTGGTTCTCATGTTAATAGTAAACTTTATGAAAGAAATTGGACTTTTTGTTTTAAAGGTCATGCGAATCTGTTGTGTATTTGTTTTTGTCATTATTAATTTATTGTTGTTTTTGAGACAGGGTCATATGTAGCCCTGGCCAGCTTGGAACTCTATGTCTCCTAAGCGTTAGGATTAAAGTTGTGCACCACTGTCTGTGCCTGGCTAAATTTGGGGTTTGGGGAATTTTGTTGTCTTTTTTTTTTTTTAAAGTAGAGTCTCACTATGTAGCTCTGGCTGTCCTGGAACTCAGTACATAGACCAGGCTAGTCTATAGCTCACCAAGATCTGCCTGCCTCTGCTTCCCAAGTGCTGGGATTAAACGTATAGGCCACCATTTGCAGCATCTGTGGGTATTATTAAAGCTTGTTACTTTGCTCTGCCATTACCTGTCTATCCCTCAGCTCATGAGAGCCCTTACTAAAGTAAGGTCTCATTCTTAAAACTTTAAGCAATTCAGTTCTGCCAATGACCTGAATGAAAGGTATGAGATGACATTATCATGTCATTAGGGAAATGCAATTCTAAACCACAATTAGGGGTGTTTTGCCTGCATATATTCCCATGTAACACATGCATGCAGTACCTACAGAGGCCAGAGAAGAGGGCGTCAGACCCTTGAAACTGAAGTTATAGATGGTTGTGAGCTGCCATGTGGGTACTGGAATTGAATTCAGGTCTTCTGGAAAAGCAGCCAGTATTCTTAATTGCTCCAGCACAGGATGGTATAATTTTAAAAGTAAGTGTGTGTGTGTATTGGTGAGGATTTGCCGAATTTCACTTTCAAGTACATGTAGGGAAGAATTAAAATGAGGTGTGCATGAGTGCTCATGGCAGCACCCCTTGACTATTCAGACAGAAAAAGCATCTGGGTGTCTGTTAGTATCTTCTGAATGGCAAGTAAAACATGTCATAGCCATACAGTGGAATAGCATTTAGCTGTAAAGAAGCATGAAGCACTGAGTACATTGACAACCTGAAAGCGCAGCACAAAGCCCACAGTTTGTATTGTTCTATTTATGTATCCAGGATAGGCAAGTTCATGAAGTCGGACAGCAGATTGGTGGTTGCCAGGAGACAGGAGGGACTGTAGAGTGATAGTTTCTGGGTGTGGTTCATGAAGTGCTCTGCAGCTACACAGCAGTCATGATTCCATCAGGAATGTCTGTGGTGCAGCTGAAATGTACATTTCCAAAGGGTTAAAGTTTTAGCATTTCCTCCCACTTAGCGTAGATACTTTTATTTAAATATCCATACACACCTATGTTTGAGTGGCATACACCTAATACAACTAGGCTTTTATCATTCTTGCTTATTTTCCTTTCTACCTCTGTTTTGACTTGTCTTTTTCTTCCTTATTTTTATCTTATACCACGAATGAAGCTCAACCTTATTCTATCCCTTTCTTTGGTTTTATTTTTGGCCCTGAGATACTTCATTCTCTGCATTTAAGAGTAATTTAAATCTTAATTATTATATCTCCAACATAATGTCTTCATAATGACAAACAGTACTGATTTGGTCTTTAGTCCTAAGACCACACTACAAACTTATTGTATTCTTCTGCTTCTCTGACGTTACTATTGGCTTGCTTTGTTTTGACCTCACAACACAACCTTCATATTTCCTCAGGTTTATTTCTAGGTACCTGAAAATTTATTGATGAGAATTTATCTTGTGCAATTATTAAAGAATTAAAGAATTATTATTATTGGGTTTTTTGAGACAGGGTTTCTCTGTAGGTTTGGAACTTTCCCTGGACCCTCTCTGTAGACTAGGCTGGCCTCGAACAACTCACAGAGATCCATCTGCCTCTGCCTTCTGAGTGCTTGGATTAGAGGTGTGTGCCAAGCATAAAGAAAAATTTAAAAATTACTTTATGTGTATGGCTGTTTTGCCTGCATGTATGTCTGTTCACCACATGAGTGCCTGGTACCTAGGGATTCCAGAAGAGGGCATTTGGTCCTGGGATTAGATTTAGAAATGGTTATGAGCTGCCATGTAGGTGCTGGGAATTGAACCCAGGTCTTATGCACGAGCAGACAGTGCTCCTAACAAATGAACCATCTCTCTAGCCCTGAAAAAAATACATTTTAATCCCTTTTGATTTTTATGAGTGCTATAGCTTAACTTTTATTGAATTTCTTGCTGAAATAACATCGACAAACCTTCTGTATTGACAGCACTACATTCAGTGTGTGCAGACACACCTGATAACACTTAGTTCTCAAAGAGCATCAAGGCCATGCTTCTTCTTACTATATGTTCCGGGAAACACTATAGCAATCCATGAGATCTATGTGTAAATTCTTCTTTTATTTGCAGGAGCCCCTCAACAGTGAAGATGATGTGAGTGACGAGGAAGGACAGGAACTGTTTGACACAGAAAATGTTGTTGTATGCCAATATGATAAGGTACGGACTTCGTTTTCAGCTGTGGACGTTTTTGTTGTTGTAGCATCCTCCTCTAAACCATCTTCTCAGTCTTAGAGAAAGGTTTAGGGAGACGATGACTGTCCATATTTTAATTTTATGTTTTACCTCTGAGATGAAGTATATTAACAATCAAGGATGACCTGGAACAATGTAGGTGGCTAGCTCAGGGTGGCTTCGTAGTCAGTTGTACTCCTGCCTCAACTTGGGATTAGTGGTGCACGCTACCCTGTCCAGCTTGCTTTCTTTACTTTTATAGACAGTGTAAAAGAGAGTATTGTCATTGTTTCAGAGACTGTCTGAGTAAAATGAACTCTAGTGTTGTAGTGAGTAAAATGGTGAGAGATGATCATTTTTCTTTTTATAAAAAAATTAATTTTGGTTAATACAGATTGGTGCTTTGCCTGAATGTGAGGGTGTCGGGTTCCCTAGAACTGGAGTTAAGACCATGTGAGCTACCATGTGGATGCGGGGAATTGAACCTGGGTCCTCTGGAAGGGAAACCAGTGGTCTTCACCGCTGAGCCATCTCTCCAGCTCCAAGATGATCATTTTTCTTTTCATTCTACATCAGCTTGTAAACAGCCCCTTTTCTTTCAATGACACAAACTCAAAAGAAAACTTTACCTTCAGACACTTCAGCGCCCTTGAGTCTGGAAAGACCCAATTGATATTTTATTACTAAGAGGACCAGAAAAATAAGAAGTACCAAAAACCAAAAAAACAGATGAGATTTAAGAGATTGTTTAAATATCGTGTTTTCTAAATGATCTTAGGCAACTCCTGAGAAAGGATCATTTGACTCCCAAAGGGGTTGCAGCCCACAGGTTGAGAACCATCGTATTAGTTTTTTTGTTGAGGTTTTTATAAGTAAGTCATTAAGCAGTAAGCTCTTGCCTTTCATGAAGTTTATAACACTTTCACATATTACATTAGTTTTTCTTTGTAACCGTGTATTTTTTTAAAGAAATGTTTATTGAGTAGCAGGGAGTAAGTACTTAGGGACAAGGATTGTGATAATGAACATGGATTATTTGTATCTTTTAGCTGAAAGAAATCTTAAATTTTTTGTTATAATGAATATGATAAGTAGTGCTTACATGAAACAGATCTATAGAATGCCAGTGTAATGGATCTTACTTAGTAAAAGGTAAAACCTGGCCAGTTGCATGCCAGTTACCTAAGGTCAGACACATTATTGATACTCTGATAGTATATACTTTTGTACTTTGTGACTTACCCTTGACCACAAACAGTACTGCAAATGGAATTTTTTTTTTATCTGTAGAAAAAGGTATATGAGGTTAAAACAGCAGGAAGTCTTAAGGGACCTGCTTGTAGCCAAATACCCAATGCATAATTTCATGATAGCAAATTACCAAATGAGAACTTGCCTACAGGATATTTCTCAAAGTATTTTCCTATTGTAAGAGAGTATTCTCCTTGATAAGCTATATAGTGTTTTAAATGTTATTAAAGTTGGTTTATCTTGCTCACAGATACGCTCATGTTTTAAACTAATAGAGACTTGGGTTGGTTATGTAGCTTAATTTCATAGTTTTCAGAGCTGTATTTCAAGAATCAGAAAGATGAAAAGTATAGTCAGAACTTTGACAGACTATAAAGGTGAGTTAGTCTGTGGTTAGTTAAAATGAGGATAAATGTAATTTGGGCCAACTTGAGTTTTAGGAATTTTGTTTTGAAGCCTAAGCTTTATATTTCAGTAGTGAGTGTATTCTAAGACAAGCACAGGAGTAATGACGTTTATATTGCCGGACAAGCATGTCTTAATTGAAATGCTAGCAGGATGGCAGGTTTAGGTAATTGAAGGACTGTAGGGCATAGTGAAAACAGTATCTAGTGTGACGTTTCAACCTGTTTATAGCTCATTTCACGTTAAGAAATTTTCACTGGTCATTAGCCCTCTGTTGGCTTTTAGTGTGTTCATGAAAGGCTTAAGGCCAGGAAAGGAATACTTTTAAAGTTTTACATTATATTTTTATGTAAATAAAAATATTATTTATTACTCAACATAACTTCAGTTTTGAATTTCTGGACTTATTTCTGAATGTGAGAGTTTTTCTAACATTATTGCTATCTGTTTTATTTTAGCAAAAGTTTGACTCTAGAGCAGGAAGATTGAAAGGGAAATTCATAAAACACGATTTTTTTTTTTTTTGTTTTTTGTTTTTCGAGACAGGGTTTCTCTGTAGCTTTGGAGCCTGTCCTGGAACTCCCTTTGTAGACCAGGCTGGCCTCGAACTCCCAGAGATCCGCCTGCCTCTGCCTCCTGAGTGCTGGGATTAAAGGCGTGCGCCACCACCGCCCGGCCTAAAACATGATTTTTTTATCAAAAGGCAGCGCCAGGATCAGTAAGTGAAAGGTAGAAGAAACAGGTTTGAGGACAGGGTAAAAAGTCTAGATAAACTTCTAACTATAGTCAGGTAGACATTGAACAGCCATTTGTCCTAAATATGCCAGAGGGTGTCTGTGCTAAGAGTATAGATCATAGGATTTTAGAATTGAGAGCTCAGAAATGTCTATCTACTGATTATTTCTGCATTATGGTGAAAGGTCCATGCTAGGTTTTGAGAACACTAGGCTTATTTTACCAAAAGAAAGAAGGCCCCAGTTGTATTACTTGCAGATGGCTTGTAACTATTTTAGTGAATATGAGTTACTGAGAGGTATTAATGAATTCAAGAAATTTTTAAATCTAGAGGTTTTTTGCTAAACATTAAGAGAACAATTTCCGAATACAGTAATTATATGAGACAAGCTTGTGGTTTTATTATCCATGGGGTTTTGTTGTTGTGTTTTCCTCTTACATCTTTTGCCTTCTCAATTTTTGTTTAGATACACAGAAGTAAAAATAAATGGAAATTTCATCTCAAGGATGGCATTATGAATCTTAATGGAAGAGATTATATATTTTCCAAAGCAATTGGAGATGCAGAGTGGTGAAGAGTTGCTTCTTTCCTTTTATAAGTAAGACAAAAGAAACTTAAAAAGTTAAAATGGACGGTTTGAAACTTGGGACATATATCAACCAAAACTTCACTTCTGCATGTCAGAACAGCGCAGTAGAAGCAAAGCTACTGGAACAAAGCTAGACCTTGACAACATAGACACTACTAACTGGCAAGCCATGGAACTGTAGCACCTGGGGTTGTTGGGCGGGGGGAGGGGTTGTGTAGGAAACTGTAACTGTCGATTTAAATACAGGAACCTGCCATTGGTAATTAGCATGTAAAGCTTTGTTTATATTACTATTACTTTCTCCAAGTTTGGCTCAGTCAGAAGATACTTGTTGGAATGATCTGAAGAAATTTCCCTTTTGATAGATTGAACTGAAACTGCTTATTGTATGTGGTTATATTTGGTACAAATTGCGTGTAAGCTTTTTACAGAAGGGCAAGAATTATGGTGTTGAATTTTAATTCACTGTGTAAGAAGATTTAAAACTCATAATAGGTCTTAAACATTTTTACTTGTTACTCTCCCTCAGTAATACATACCTCTTGCTCCCTGCTGTCTGAAACATCTACCTTAGATTTAAAGAAAGGATCAGTGGTCACAATTTGGAAACAAAGTCGACCCAGGAATGGATGCTTGTTTTAATTAGGTTTTCATATTTGTTAAATGTAACTTAAGACTTGGGTCTTACCTGTGTTGAGTAGAATTAAAGTGACAGCTTGATTTCCATAGAAAAACTGTACTCAGTCACATACTTTAAGAGACTCCAAATTGGCTCCTCAGGAATATGTTTATTCACAAAGGTACCACCGAGCTAAAATTGTACAGTATGCTTGATATGTGAAGGTTTTTCTTGTTGGGCTACAGTGTGTGCTTAGCTGTTCATTTAGTCTTTATGTAACACTGAGATGGCATTCTGTACATTGGTCTAAGAAGCATAAGGGCAGGTGGTGAGGACTGGATTTTTATTAAACAATTTAGTAATTATAAAAGTTTCTTGTGTTTACTAGTAAAGAATTTTAGAAATTATTTTAATTGAACAAATTTTTTAAAACACTTTGTAATTTGAGGGGAATGCTTGGGGGTGGAGGGGGTAAAGGGAGGTGGGCCACTAAATACAAATTTACCTCTCTTTCATTGGGTAGCCCTTCCAGGCCATTGATGATCTAGACTTGGGCTCCAGTTTGCACATTGGAAAGAAAGTATAGAGATTTGACTTGTATATTAAAAACTCTAGATACTTGCTGTATGTGATGAGAATGTGTAGCTCTGGTTGGTTCCTGTAAGGGGCTCTCAACAGTTTGGCGCTGCAGTGGGTCAGCTTCCTGGGAACTGCAGGAATGCTCACTCACCTTCTCTCCTAGTGACTAACAACATTTGATTCAAGTTAACTTGCCTGTTGGTTCTTTTGTCTTCCATTTTTGTCTTCCTTTAATTTGACTTTATGTAGTTCCAGAAGTAATAGATGAACTAAAGTATATTACAAAAGAAAAACTGTGAGTTATATATATATATATATAGTGCTTCTTTAAAGCACATATTTTTAAATTTCTTAATGCAATTGATTCCCCTTCCCCACTTATCACCCCACTGAACCAGTTTATGTTGTGGAATTCGGTATGAGTGGTGGTGTCTTAACATGATAGTAGTTAGATTTTGCTTTATCCCATAACTGGTAATACAGTTTCTTGTTCTATTATTAATACAGCCTTTTGGGGAAAGTTTCTTTATTCTCTGTTCTCAAAGCACATGCAGTTCTGTTTAATTATAACACTTGGAGTACAGAGGGAGTAAAATCCCATGAGTTCTGTTCTCGGTTGCTCCTCGGTTTAGTTTCTAGAAGATTTGTGTTTATTGAGTGAGCAGGGACTGAACTACCTATGGCAGCGCAGCAGTGTTGCTTGAGTGAAACCTGGGCTCCTCAGGAGCTGTTCTGTTACTGAAATTCGGATGACTATGATAATTCAGCACATGACCCTGGGCTCTCTATGTAGTCAAACATACTGAAGGTTAGCATTGTACACCGGCTTGTTTTTTCAAACATGAACAACCACTTCTTTCAGATTAACACACAGGGTTGTTTTGAAGCAGGAAGTAACCATTTGTATCTGTACCTATGTATTGCCTATTAATGGTGACCTCCTGGATAAATGCTTTTATATGTGAAAAATTCTGAAAGCTGGTTCAAACAACCCTGCACACCAGGTTGTGCTCTTATATGCTGTTATATTGTGTTCCTTTTTAAATCAAGTAGCATGTTGTGTTTTTTTTATTACACTAGCTTTTGCTATGTAAATGTCACTTGCTTTGAATTCTTAATCATGTTTTGCCATTACATTTAACAGATGATGTCATTAAGTTCTATTAAAATGTCATTCCTTTGGAAAGGCAAAGGGGTCCCACTTGCAGAATTTTAAGTAGCATGTTTATCCAAAAAGTGGATATAGTTCAGACTTGGGAATCCTGAAGTAGGCAGTGTTTTCAGAAGGTGATCTGTTTAGATTTGGATCAGTAGTGATTGCACCTGTTACATAACATGATCCCAGTAGTGTTAAGGTAAATTTACACAGAATGACGGAAGTGGAGATGTGTCCTTCCAGTGTCTGACCTCTTGCCTGGTGTCGTTTGTACTCTCAGACCACTGGAGTGCCTGAGCTTGGTCACATGCGGTCTGTGCAGCAGACGTGATAGGACGGGAGCTTGATGTTTGAAGTGTGCACATTTCTGTTGACTCCGCATCACATTTACACTGTTGCCTTTTAAGTCACGTGTGGACAGTGATTGAAATGTGTCTGGACAAACCTAACAGATTCTGGCTTTAGGAAGCAGTGTAAAATATACTAGTTTTTATAGAGAGGCTTTCTTTGCTGTATTGAAAATCCAGTTTTCTTTTGGTGGCTTGTATGGACGAATGCAGAGTTGTCTCCCTCTGAGAATGTTTTTTTATTATCTTATAGCAATAATGTCACCATATTAGAGGGTAAGTATTCCTTGTATAAGAAAACAGACATATCTCCTCTTAGCAACCCCCTTTTAATAGCGTTTTCTTCTACTTGAGAAAGTTATTTTCTCAGATTACTTCATCTTGAACTGAGCTTTTGTGCAATGTGCTATTTTATTGATCTTTGTACGTTTTCGTTTCTTGTTTCCTGCCTACCTGTTTGAATCAGCTGTAGCAGATACTGACTTTTTGTTTTAAAAATGGTTGTTTTGTGTGTTTTCTCATGTGTTTACTGTTAGGCTTGGATTTTGATCTGTTATTCCTATGGAAATGATTCTGGTTTGTAGTCTTCCTCCTGGAAACCTGCCTTTGTCTTTTCTTTGTCATCTTTCCTACATGCATGATTTAAGGAAGAAAGTGTCTTTTTTTTTCTTTATTTTCTTTCTTTCTTTCTTTTTTTTTTTTATTTTTGCTTATTTTGAGGAACAAAAGCTTCCTTTTTGAGGAGAGAACAAAACAACATTGAATCAACAATTACTCCTTCAGCCAAGCTTCCTTAAATCAGTCCGGTATGCATTGGGTCGGGGAGGGTTAATCCCTAGCTTTTCGGAGCTACTATTGTCAACTGCTGTTGTACATACTGTTATGTGTAAGGGCGTAAATATATTTATTATGTTTGTAAAATTCATTCTGTACACTTGCAGATCAAGGTTGCTCTTCTGTGATATATGGGTTGTTAGGTTTTAAAGACCATCTTGGAATACAATTAAAGAGCTTAGTATTTTGATGTACTAAGACCTATTTTAAGTTTAATATTTTACCTTGCAAAAACTTTAATTAAAGATGTTATTTAAAAAAAGTAATGTTGCTTGCTTTGCTTACTGGTCTATGACATTGGCATACGGACAACTGACGAAAACCATACAGTTTAGACAGGAAAAGTTCAAGAAAAATAGGGATATTGTTAAATTCTGTACCCTTAGTTAAATTCTGTACCTTTAAGGTAGTGGTTTTGGGATGCCAGACTAAATTGTTAAACTGTCTTAGATATCTTAAGCGCTTTTAAAAGCTGTGTTTTCCAGGCACAGAGGTATTTAGGATGGGTAAATTCACACCAACTAAATGTAAATTAAGGTTAATATAATTAGCATTGTATTGAAAGAGTATTTCTACTCAAAAGCTTAGATTGCTTAGGATGAAGTTACTAAGAACATCATTTCATTTCTTTGTCTGGCTAAACTGTTTTCTCTCAGTTCAGAGTTTGTAAATAATTGCTTATTAGGAGATTTGGATTATTGAGGTTTGTATTACATATTGAATATATTTTGTGTTACTTTAGAAGATATTACTAGCAGTATTTTGATTTTATAGTTAATTCAAATGAATCATTAAGAGCTTGCCTTTTGTAATTTTTTATCTGTTATAAACTACTTTATCTAAGGAAACATGCAGATTTTAACTATTAAATAATCCTAATAAAGATATTTTATTTATTGCCAGCATTTCTTGTATTTTGCAGTTTAATTCAAGCTCCTACATTATGATCTTAATTCATGTGACATGAGTTCCTATCTGTGAAATAACAGTGGCAAGGTTTTGAGGATGAAATTATTTGGATAATTTAAAATTAGTATAAAAAAAGTAAATCATCAAAATAAAAATTGTCGTGTGATTGAGAGACAAAATGTTTGTTCACAAAGCAGCCCAGCGGGAAAATTGGCGGACCTTTGCGGCTACTAGGAGCAGCCCAAGGCAGAGGAGGGAAAGGAAAGGCTCGGCATCAGAGTGGGAAGACTTTATGGCCTGAATTACATGTCTGAAATAGATTTGTTTCTCTTTCTTTCTTTTTTTTTTTTTTTGTTTTTTCGAGACAGGGTTTCTCTGTGGTTTTGGAGCCTGTCCTGGAACTAGCTCTTGTAGACCAGGCTGGTCTCGAACTCACAGAGATCCGCCTGCCTCTGCCTCCCAAATGCTGGGATTAAAGGCGTGCGCCACCACCGCCCGGCTTAGATTTGTTTTTCGAAGTTGAAATTAATAGAGAACTATACTTTTTTTTTTTTTTGCTGTGTGTATGATTGTTGTCCCCCCCTTCCCCCCATGTATATACATGCACCATGAGCTCACAGAGATCAGAAGACGGCATTGGATCCCTTGAAACTGGAGTTATGGGTGGTTGGGCGCTGCCATGAGGGTGTTGGGAATCAAACCCAGGTCCTCTTCAAGAGCAGCCATTGTTCATAATGGTTGAGTCATCTCGTCAGCCTGGGAGCTACACTATTTTAAAAATGAATTTCCCAAATACGTGTGGGTCATGTGAAGGGAAAGCATGGAGGTGACAAGCACTAATCCATGAGTGTGAGGTAATCTCTCCTCTGCCAAAGCGCCCACTGACTTCCATGCTAATGATGTATCCAAGAACAATGCAATAGCCTGTGTTTTAATGTGCCCTCTGACCAAGTCACATAGCCTGTATCGTACTGGGATTTTTTTTTTTTTAAGCCATGTGATACTTGACAAGAAGATTCACTGGGGGTGGGGAAGTTAAGAGATAAGAGAGAGAATACAATCAATGTACATTCAGTGTGTGTGTGTGTGTGTGTGTGAAATTGTGAAACAGTAGAAAAGATGCCATAGCGAGGGGGCAGTGGGGGCAGGGCAGGCAGGCTCGGTACAGGTGGGATCACCCTTGGACTCAGTTTGCTTTCCATCTTGGCTAGACCTGTGGGCTGTAGCTGCGGGGCCTTTTCTGCAATTTTCATTGTCTCTGTGTCCCTCAACAGTCAAGGGAGTGAATAAAAACATCGTCCAGTGTATAGTGTAACTATTTGCTTTGTGTGTCTTGTTACCAAGAACCTGAATTTCCATGATGACTTAGAGAAGACACTGGGTGGCAGCCATAATAACAGAATAAGTAGAAGAGTACCCACTGACAGGGTTAGAAGGTAATGGTAATGAGACTATTGCTATATCCGTGTAGGAACGGGAAGGGTCAGGATACCCTTCCTTGATGGCAGACACTACACCTCCAGACTGAGCTGCACATCATCCTACCCCTAAGGCGGTGTTAGTGCAGGGGTGAGAGCATATAAGAGCTGGGCGGTTATTTGGAGGTTGAGACATCAATGATGTAGTCCCGTGCTCTTATAAGGAAGCACAGTTAATTTGAGTTCACCAAGCTGGACTTGGAAATAATTTCTCCTTCTGTCTGCCTGATCTTCTCTTTATGAGGTGCGTAGATTTTTTTTCTTCAATCATCTTGGTAGGAGGGAAGATCTCTAAAGAGACATTTTTGTCTCTGCTTTTGGCTATCAAGTTGTTGAAACAGTAGTCCCCAAAGGAATTAGCATTTCCCTGGGTCTCACGCTGGGAAAAGGGAAAGGCTGAGTCTGGATGCCAGCCCACGGGGAGAGAGGGGAGCTTGTCTCCTGGAGAGAGGTGTCCTACCACCTTGGAGGAGACAAAGCTAAAACGATGAGTCTGTTGATGGCTACAGCACAGCTTGCCCTGACTGCTGAGTGCATACCTTCTCTCTCTAATTCAAGTCCGGATCCCAGATATGGGCTTGGGAGGATGTCACTGAATCGCTTGATTTGTTACTCTTCCCAGTGTGGCCACGCTGGCTACATCGTTCAGGAATACTGCTCTCTTCACTTGGCTTGGTGCGGACAGGTGGCTGAGCCCAGCGTATGGCTGCCAGGGCCCAGTCTTCAACCCTAACAGTTCCTGTAAGTGTGTGATCTTAAGTCATAAGTCTGGGAGCATGAAGGCAGAGGGACCGCTGCTCATTCGTGTGAGAGTCAGCAAGGCGTGCAGCCAAAGGATTTGACCTCACAACAGTAAAATTAATTAAAGGAAAAAGAGGGCTTATGTGCACGTGGGGGCGGGTAGTTATTTTTGTTTGCCTAAAGGAGATTTAGCTACGCTCAGCTCATGTTTGAATTTCCCAGTGCAATTAAGTAAGTGGTATTGACTTCTAGAGCAGTGTATAGCACGTTTTTAGGTCATTACTATGATCTGAATCTGAAAGTCTTGTCTCTCTCAAATATCTATATCGAAGGTAGTCATATTTGAAGTTGGGCCTCCAAAACGTAAATTGGTCATGAGATCACTCCACTGAGGAGGATAGTAGATCACTGTTGTTATGTGATGCCTCAGAGAGGCAGCTAACCTCTCATGTGAGATTGCAGCAGAGAATGGTCTCTTGGAGGATGTTAGGTTACCAGGATCTTGACCATTGGGCTTCCCAGCCTCTAGAACAGTAAGAGATGAATGTTTGTAAGTTTTCCAGCTCTTGGATCTTGTCCTAACAAATGGAGCTAAACACTCCAGTCTTCGGAGCTAAATATGTAAGAGCAGTAGATCGTGCTGCCTGTGAAATCCTGCCTCATTTGGCATGTTTAGCAGAGGTGTGCTGGGCTAGGGGCGTGCTCTGTCCTGGGAGCAGGCAAGGAGAGGAGAGATTATTGGAAGCACATATAAACGATTAAAATGCTGGTTAAAGTCAGTATGTTTCTTAAGACGTTCCATCTATCCTACATCATGCCTATGAAAAATTCCTCTTCGTAAGAAATAATTATCTGTTCCAGCAGGCAGGCTTAGTCGCCATAGTGTAACGGAGCTGTAGGGCAAAACAAAACAAAAACAACGCAGCCTCACCAGGCTAGCTTCAGCCACCTGTCCCAGCACACCAGTTAAAGACAAACAACGGTAAAGAAGCAGTGCATGGCTGCATTGGGAAGATGGATGCAGGGATCCAGTGATTACGAAACCCTTAGTCATGGCATGCCTTGAACTTTCTGTTTGGCTAGAACTTTCAATTTCAGTGAGACAAGGGGCCGCAGTTGGGCACGAGTAGGCAGTCTGGTCAAGGTGTGGTCTGGCTGATTGTCTTGGCACTAATCTACCAGGTGTTTTGAAGCTTAGTGCTGTCTCTGCCAGAGGGGATCGATCTGGTTCCAATGAGCTGATACCCCTGTCCCAGGGTCTTTCCTCTTTACCTCAGATATTGTTCTCAGCTTAGAGTCAGTAGGATTTCTGTTCCTGGAATCCGAGGTGTCTGCAGATTTAGGACAGACCTACATTTGTGCAGTCAGCTTTGACTGGGAAAGGAAAGGGTTGTTAGACACTCCTTAGTGATTACGGCAATGCAGTGTGGCAGGAATCCGACTCGAAGAACAGCAGGCACAGCTGCCAAGCTTTCAGCGTACCTTTTTAAAAATTTTTAATCAAAAACATTTTTTTTTTGAGATGAGCATTCAACTGGCCTCAAACTCACTGCGTAGCCAGGGATGACCCTGAACTTCTGATCCTCCTGCCTCCACCTCTCAAATGCTGGGATTACAAATGTGTATTGCCACATCTGGTTTATGTGGTGCTATGGCTCAAACCAGAGCCTGGTGCATGCTGGACAGACATGCTACCAACTGAGTTCTCTTGAGCCTCTCTTGCTTTTTAGTTACCTCCTGGGTTCAAGTGGGATCGGTGCTTTTCAGCAGTGTAGCTTCTAATTTCCTGTTGCAAGAGTACTCAGGGCTTTAAATTTTTTTTTTAAATATATGAGCTCACATAAAACTTAACCATTTTTATTACAACAACTCAGCGATGTTAAATACATCAATGACAAATTTTAATCCTACTTATAGTGTCTATTGTTTTCTCAAGTTTTATAAAAACAATTGTGGGCAATATCCAAGAGAAGTAGTGTGTGAATCTACTTGACTGAGGCCCCTATGGTAGTGAAGGTCTTAGAAATAGTAACATTGCCGATACCGAGAGCTGGGAAGTGAAGAATGCTTGATGGGTATATAGTTTCAGCCGTGCAAAAGGAAAAAATCCTGGAGGTGGTTTTGCAGCCATAGGAATATACTTAATAATACTGGATAGCATATTTAAAATTAAGATGGTAATTTAAACCATTTTAAATTTTTTTAGTTTTTATGTGCATGGGTGGTTTGTCTGCACAAATGTCTGTGCACCATGTGTGCAGTGCCTATAAAGGCCAGAAGAGGATGTGTCCCCTGGACCTGGAGTTAGAGGGTTATGAGTTATCATGTGGGTGCTGGGAATCAAACCCAGGTCCTCTGCAAGAGAAGAAAGTGCTCTTAATCACGGAGCCATCTCTCCAGAACCAGTTTCTCTCTCTCTCTCTCTCTCTCTCTCTCTCTCTCTCTCTCTCTCTCTCTCTCTCTCTCTCTCGCTCTCGCTCTCGCTCTCTCTCGCTCTCTCTCTCTCTCTCTCTCGCTCTCGCTCTCGCTCTCTCTCGCTCTCTCGCTCTCTCTCTCTCGCTCTCTCTCTCTCGCTCTCTCACTCTCTCTCGCTCTCTCTGTGTTGTTTTTGAGACAGCGTTTCAGCGTTTAAAAACTGGAGCTCATTGTTTAGGCTAGGTTGCCTGGCCCATGAGCTTCAGGAATCTTTCATCACTCCCCCAATCCCCAGCAATGCTAGGGTTATAGAAGCAGAGTACCACCCCTGGCTTTTTGCATGGGTCCTGCGAATCAGAACTCAGATTGTAGTGCACAGGCAGCAGCTACTTTACCAACTGAGCCATCTCCCTAGCCCCATAGCTTCATATTTTTAAATGATTGGGAAAATAGATAGACTATTTTGGCAGACAAACCATGCTAGCACTCTTAAATCATTCCAAGGGAAGCCAGCCAGTTGCTCATTTTCTTACTTTGCACAGCTAGTCTTGTGCCATAACAGCTGAGGTAGACAGCTGTGGCAGAAGTGTGCAGCCCGCAGTGTCTGACATGGCTACATTTGCTCTTTCCAGATCATCATCTCAACCAGTGCCTTCTCAACAGTTCAAGCCGAGTTTTTCTGTCAACACTCCAGTTGCTCAGGCCATTCCTCCCAAAGCCTCTGAATGACTCTCCAGTTCTCTGGCAGCAAAGGGCTCTTAAATGAGGTGTATAGGATGCTGTCAATTGCCTCTTAGCTTTTGTCTCTTACAGAGCTCCTTCTTGTGGTTTCATCCTAGCTGCTGCCTTCCCATTCCCAGATCATACTCCTACCTAGAATGCAGCTGTTTGTTCATTGCTGTCTAGAATGTTTTTCTTCCTGTAGCTGAATGAGTCCCTTGCCTCAAACACCGGCCCAAATAGCAAGGTTAATGAGGCCTGCCCTGACCCCTCTTGCTATCTCACCCCCTTATCAAACTTTGTTTTTTCTATTACACCACTCTCATCTAACAGGCTGTGTGCCAAATGCAAGTCCCATAAGAACAGGTATTTGGGTTGACTTTAATCACTGGCAGATCCAAGAGACTACAGTGACCCTCTACTGCGATGGCCTATAGCAGATGCTCAATAATATTTGTTTGATTTGAATTTGGTATATCACCCTTTGTGCTCATAATTTGTTTAGTTGACAGTGAGCACTTAACATCTTCCAACTATACTATCATAATTCTGGTACAGCAGAAATGTTTGAACATGGCCTGGAGAGATGACTCAGAGGTCAAGAGTTCTGATTGCTCTTTCAGAGGACCAGGGTTCAATTTCCTAGCACCCACATGGTGATTCTCAGTTGTCTGTAACTACAGTTTGAGGGGATCTGATGCCCTCTTCTGGCCTTTTTGGGCACTAGTTACACAAGTGGTACACAAACGTATACACAGGCAAAACCCATCAAACAAACAAATAGAAAACTGTTTGACCATTATCTGACATAGTTGGGTATCCTTTGTAGTTGAAAATTACAGCTGCTCTTACATTAAATTCCCAAAGACTATGAGAAAAGATTTTTGCCTTGTACCATTTCCTTGGGGGAGGAGGGATGGTTAAAAGGCCTGTTTATTGAGTCTTCAGTCCTAGAGTTGAGAAACATTATGACTTCAATCTGAAAACCTTTTAAGCTCCCGAAATTCAATCACAACAAAGACTGGGTCATCTACATCTAAGAAGGAAATGGCTAGAGCTTTTGTTTGATTCAACTCTTTCATCATAACCCTGGAAGGGCGCACCCTTCTCTAGCTGGGCACCTGTATAGCTTTCCAGCAGACACTCTGTCCTTGGGCTCTTTAGTTGGCAACCTATCGGATGGTTCTTAATACATAGTTTAGCCTTCTGTAAAAACTGTATCTACTGCTGTGTTTCATTCCCAGTGTCTAGTGTGGCACTGGAACCTTAGGATCTACCTCAGTGGTAACAGATCTCATTAACTTTTGACCACACTTGATGACTTATTTTCCTGAGGCATCTACTCTTAACTTCTGTAACTGAGCTACCAAGAACTAGACTCATCCTCTCACCACCACTCACCATAATACACAGTCTTTACTCTCTTATCCAGCCCAACCCCTTGCCTTCGAAAATAGACAATAGAAAAACATATTAGGGACAGGAAACTGCCTCAGTTGGTAAAGTGGTTAGCTTGAGCCCAGAACCCATGTTAAGACAGTCCTGGTAGTATGTACTAAGGAGGGAGAGCCTGGTGAGTCCTGGGACCCACTGGCCAGCCAGTCCAGTCTACTAGGCAGGAGCCAGGGTGATGAGAGACCTTGTCTCAAAAATAAAAGGTGGGTGGAGCCTGAGGAATGACACATGCACATGCCTCTGCACTCATACACAAGCACAGAGTAGCATAGCCATAGGCTGCCTGTTTAATTCAGAGATAGATAGCTGCAGGTTTTTATACCAGAAACATCAGCTTTGAAGTTCAGTGTCTCACCTTGTCATGCTTCTTGGCCAAGTTCAATCTGCACTAGCTTTTCTTAGCAATCAATAGGAAATTCTACTTTGTTGTGCAGGTAAAGCAAGCATGAGAGGCTCCCCCATGTTACGTATGTACTTTCTCAGGACATTGGTAAACATAGGGTGTGTGTGATCACATCTAAATGATCACCTGTGTTCCAGCCAGATCAGTTGTAGGAAAACTGAGCTCTACTTAAAAGGACCCCAAAGTCTCAACCTCAACATCCAAATGAGGCCAGAGATGAAACTCCATATGTGGACAAGGCTAACATGGTCTTAAATGATAACTCCTTTGTTCTTTACCAAATACAAATGGCTATTCTGCAAAGGACCTTTGCGGATGTGATGGTTTGGCAGAAAATGGCCTCCAAAAGGGAGTGGTGTTATTAGGAGGTGTGGCCTTGTTGGAAGAAGTGGGTCACTGTGTAGGTGGATTTTGAGGTCTCATGTGCTCAAGATACTGCCCAGTGTCTTAGACTACTTCCTGTTGCCTGCAAGATGTCGGTAGGACTCTCAGCTCCTTCTCTAGCACCATGTCTGCCTGTACCCTGTCATGTCCCACCATGATGTTAATGGACTGAACCTCGGAAATGTAAGCGGGCCACCCCATTTAATGAATGGTTTTTCTTTGTAAGAATTGGCGTGGTCATGGTGTCTTTTCAGCAATAGAAACCCTAACTAAGACAGCAGAGAAGTCAGAAAGAGGCTTAGTGAAATACACCTCCGTCACCAGGTGCTTAGTAAAGACACTTAGCAGCCTGTCGGGTCAATGAATGAGGTCAAGAACTAAGTCACACTGAAGGATCCTTGTCAACCAGTGGAAGAGAAGGAGGAGAAGAAGGTAGAAAGTCAAGTAGTTCTGACCTGAAGGGTGAGGCACAGGCTTCTAGGAACTGCTTGGAAATACATCTTTCTCCACTTGCTCTTGACAAAGAATTAAGTGCCTGCTGGGCTATTCACAGTAGACGGATGCTACACACCAAGTCCTCGCCTGCACAGAGTACACTCTTCCCGCTACAGCAGCACAGACGCACAGAGGAGCAGTTCTCCCTGTGGTCCTGTGCACAGCTGATTTGTCTCCTAGACCACTCACCTTTGGATGTCACTCTCTCAGCCAGCACACTGCGATATGGCTAATTTCCCGCCTGTTGATCACAGACTAGAGAGAAGAAATTACAGCAAGGCCCCATGTGAGACTAAAATGATTGTTTCTTGACCTCTCTGGGTTGGTTTGTAACACAGGTCGTGGGTTAGGCCCCCTTGGGTGAGTGTGTCTCCTGTAGTCTCCTGAAACACTCAGTTGTTCAGTAAAGATGGATAAGTGGATAAAGTACCTGCCATGCAAGCAGGAGAGCCCAAGTCCAGTTCCCTAACCCACACAAAAAACAGGGCATGGGTGTGCCAGAACTGGGGGATCACTGGGGCTGATGGCTAGTCGGTCTACCCTAATTGATTTACTGAGAGATCCTGTTGTTTTTCTGGTTTCTCTCTCTCTCTCTCTCTTCCTCCCTCCCTCCCTCCCTCCCTCCCTCCCTCCCTCCCTCCCTCTCTCTTTCTGTGGAGAGACCAGAGAGGTGTCTCTGTGGTAAAGAGTGTTGGCTGTTTTCCAGCAGTCCTTGGTCCATTCCCAACACCCACATGGTGGCTCACAACACTCTGTAACTTGTTCCTGAGATCTGATATTGTCCTCTGGCTCCTCAGGTATAGGCATGTATTTGGACAACTGAATGAGACATTGAAAGGTATGGAATCTCTAATTGATGAGAGATCTGTTATAAACAGGTGTATGATACCTTTGCTTGTAAAACCAAGTTCCAAAAGACTAGACAGGTGTCCAAAGTGATCGGAGATGTGATATTCTGAAATCATGCGTAAGAGGAAGAAATGTTGACCTCAGGGACCAAACAGGGCTTCTCACAGGAAAAGATAACCTCACTAGATAAAGTTAGACCTGTGAGGATTCTCATTGCCTATGGGGTGTAGAGCACTTTCTTGTAGTATATATGGGGTTTCTGGTGAGAATTCTAGGAGCTTACAGGTTTGTAGCTGTGAAAAGAGAAAAGCCAATGTCCTTAAATGTGCTGAAATTGTTGATTCTCAGCTGGCAAGAGGCGTCAACCAGACTCTAGACGGAGGGCTCCTCTCCCTTCTCAATTATGTGCTAACCCCCCGCCCCCCCCCCACCATCTCCTTATCCTGCCTCAGTTCATAAAGGACGAAACTGAGAGCTGCTTCTGGAAATAAAAGGGCTACATGTTTCTGGACATTTCTTCCCACCACTAGCCGGGCTGTTAACTTACTAAAAAGCTAAGGAATTTTTCTCTGGAAATGGCTAATACCGGGCAACTGCTGTAAGAGTTAACCACATATGTCTGAAATTCCCAGTCCTGCCCTCCACTTGCCTCTACCCAAGGCAGGTGCTATGGAACAACTGCCACACTTTCTCTGTCGTGTATTTTCTAGATGACTTCAGTTGCCTTCACAAATACACTGATAAAAGCAACTTGGGAGCTGGGCTGTGGTGGCGCACGCCTTTAATCCCAGCACTTGGGAGGCAGAGGCAGGCGGATCTCTGGGAGTTCGAGGCCAGCCTGGGCTACAAGAGCTAGTTCCGGGACAGGCACCAAAGCTACAGAGAAACCCTGTCTCGAAAAACCAAAAAAAACAAAAAAACAAAAAAAGCAACTTGGGGAGGAGAGGGTTTATATGGTTTATACTTCTTTTACTATTGCAGGGAAGTCAAGGCAGGAACTAACAGCATTGCATCCACTGTCAAGAGCAGAGAGAGAATACATAGATTCTCACTTGCCCTCAGCTTGCTTCTCCTCACCTACACTGTTTAGGGTACTACCACCACCACCACCACCACCAACAGCCCACCCCACCTGCCTAGACAATGGTGCCACCCAATGTGGGCTGGGCCTTCCTGCATCAGTTACCAAGGTATTTCCCTACAGACATGCCTACAGCCTAACCTGTTCTAGACAATTCCTCACAAGACTCTTTCTAGGTGATTCTAGGCTGTGTCAGGTTGAGAGTTAGAACTAACCAATGTGCAATTAAGGTCTCCAATGCTGAACCATTCTTATCATGTGATCACTACACACACTTTCTGCCACCTAGAATGATTCTTGGAAAGTTTTACAATTTCTCCTAGATCCAGCATCAACCATTGTGGTGGTTTGGGGGCAAGGAGTCCCACCCAGTATATCCACTTGGACAGACACGTGGACAGGGACATAATGGAATAGGTTGGCAGGGGTAATTGAGACGTGTGTACTCTGGGAAGATTAGTGTAGCACAGGATGGCGGTGATTGGAAGAGAATGGTTGCTCTCTAGATCGGATGGACAAACAATAAGAAACAGAAGGACTTGCTTGGATTTCAAGTATCTCTCCCACTACTGGCTCCCCTGTACTAATTAAAATGAAGCCAAGTGGCAGTGTGCATGTCTGAGAGGACTTATGAGTGTCACAGCCATGGTCAGTTTTTCTCGTTCGCTACAGTTGGCTGTGAGATAGTGAAAACAGGCACGGTGCCGGCCATCTCCTCTTTCCCCTGGATCAGGGCGTTGATTGGCAGGGTATCCCTTTTCTGACATTTGTTGGAGCTGTTAATACTTACCCTAGTGCTACTTCTGTCTGAGTGCTTAGGGAACTCTTGAGAAAGCAGAAAAGCACCTCGGCAAACAGAATGTAATTGTGTGAGTCCCGTGTTTGCATAGACCTATGGACTGTTTGTCAGTGTCTACCTTGAGTTTTTCATTATAACCTGTATCATTTTAAAGCCCTTTCCACCTGCTGTCAGGAAAAGGAGATACAACGTTGTAAATTTTAAATTTGAATTTCCTACAAAAACTAGGAAGAGCAGTCTTGCTTTTCTCAAAAGTTTATCTCCTTTCTTTTTGTTGATTTTTGTTTTTACTTTCTTATTTATTGTGTTTTTCTCATCATGAATCTTGATCCCATTCATTTCCTGTCCCTGCGTATCCAGCGTCTGCCCTTGCAACTCTTCCCGACCCCAGATTCTGCTACACTATCCATGCGGGGCCCTTACTGGAGCTCCTCTTGGCTATCCTGCTGTTGCCCCTGGGTTGTAGAGATCTTGCAACTTTGGGTCTATAGGACCGGTCCCTTTACTTGCTCCGGCAGATCACAAGGCAGGGTGGATATTGGGGTGGGGCACCCCATAACCCTGGCTTGGTTTCTACATCTACACCTTCAGGGCCAGCTCTACTGCGTGCTGCAGCGATGAGGGACAGGGCTAGATCTACCGCTCTTTGACTTCAGGGCCAGCTTTTATTCTCAGGCATTGATGGGCAGGTGGGGGGAATCTCTCTCACCCGTGACATCACAGTGATGATGAGTAATGGGGACAGCTCTTCCATGCTCATGGTATCAGGACTGGCTCACCCACACCTCTGCCAATGGGGTTGGCTCTACTGTGCTGCCCAGGCAAGGTGCAAGGCCTGCTCTTCCAAGTGTTGCAGCTGGTGACAGGCAGGAATAGCTCTCAGCCCTTCTGACCTCAGGGCCCCTCTCCCAACCTGCCTCAGGCATTGTTGGGCAGAGAGGTGAACTTTTGTTTCTTTAATGTGCTTCTTGGTGAAAAACTTGAAAAGCATCATAAGAAAATGAGGGTTTTGTGATTCTCATTAGGGTTGATCTGTAGATGCAGTATCTAGGGTCTTTAGAAAATTGAATCTCAGGAAAGAATACATTACAGCTAGATTATTGTCAAAATCCTTCTTGTCTAAAGACTATATGATTTTTCAAAGTATGTTTCTTAACTGGGCTTCTGCGTGGTCTCATCATTGTAAACAGTACTGCAATGAACATGAAAATGCAAATCTTTTTAAGAAAGGATTTATTTTGAACTGATGACTACATATGCATGTATCTATGTATGGGTGCACTATGTGGGTGCCTGTACCCTCAGAGGGCAGGAGAGGGCATCCGAGCCTCTGAATCTGGAGTTACAGGCGTTTGAGAGCCTCTGGCATAGGTACTGGTATTCAGACATAGTCCTCTGCAAGAACAGCATGCACTCTTAACCACCGAGCCACCCCTTCAGCCCCTTAGTTCTGCTCACAGAAGGATTCTGAGTTTATTACCCACAGACAGGTTTCTGGATCACATGATAGTTGTGGTGGTTTGAATAAGCCCATGCACTCATACATTTGAACGTGTGCTCGCCAGGAAGTGGAACTGTTTGAAAGGATTAGAAGGCTTAGGAGGTGTGGGCTTGTTGGAGGAAATGTGTCACGGGGGGCGGTCTTTTAGGTTTGAAAAACCCATGCCAAGCCCAGTCTCTTTCTTTGCCTGCAGATCAGGATATATCTCTTAGCTCCTTCTCCAGCATCATGCTTGCCTTTCTGCCGCCATGTTCCCTGCCGTGATGATATGGAACAACCCACTGAAACTGTAAGCAAGCCCCTGTCTATGTAAGAAGTAAGAACCTTAGCTCTCATCTTATAGGGATTAAGAGATAGTTTATTCTGGAGCCATTCTAAGTGACCATGGCTTGGGAACACAGATTTAGATTACTGCAAATTCTGTGTTCCAACATGAAAAAAGTTTTATGAAGTCTTTTTTTTTAAAAATAGTTTTACAGAACAAAGAAAACCATAAATCAAGGTAAATTAAAAATCCCTTGGTGGGTCCACCAGAGAGGGGGGTGCAATGGGATGGAGGGGCCATTCTGTAGACCACAGAGGTCATCTGATTGCATTCTTAGCTCTTGGATTGGTGGAATCCAGTGTTCTGCTAAGTTAACAGCTTCTAAGACATTTTTATTTATTACCACAAGGTGTTAGTTCAGATACAGAGTGGGACAAAGAATGGCTGTTCCAGAGTGGCTAAAACTAAGCCCAAGTTAAGCAATGAGTCTCTGAA
This sequence comes from Microtus pennsylvanicus, assembly GCF_037038515.1. NCBI lineage: Eukaryota > Metazoa > Chordata > Mammalia > Rodentia > Cricetidae > Microtus > Microtus pennsylvanicus. The sequence continues at coordinate 25,421,175 of NC_134592.1, forward strand.
CCTACAAAATTCCCACCTCTCCACCATGCTGAAATTCCAATCTGTATTTGTTTTACTATCTTTCTATTCTTATCCATAGATGCCTACTAATGAATCCTAATTAACATTCTTGGAGTTGCTAATCAATCAATGTGGATTTCTCAGCAGCTGTGCACAGTGTTTTCTCCTCTTTGATTTTAACATACACGTATAATGTTAATCTCAAAAGAAATCAACAAATTAAAAAAAATACCATATACCTTAGTACAGGAAGAAAATGTATTGCCTTTTGCCCATGTGAATTTTGGTAACAATCTTGTTCGAGTCACTCCTCTAGGACTTCACTTTCAAAGCGCTAGATCAGCTACTCAAGATGAAACACAATCGTCTGTCCAGATGTGGTACCAAGACATCACAAGAGAGAAACACATGCCGTGGGTAACACATTTGCTTAACTTCAGTAGTTACGAGTCAACTGTCGGGAAAGCCAGTGCTAAAGCACAATGCGCCAGGGCCGTCATGGAAGGGTCGAGTGAGATGACCCACAAAACCCTACTTCACAGACTTAACGTGACAAAACGTTTTTATTGTATGCTTTGGGTCATGAGCACTGAGAAGCAAATGCCAGATCTGCTTGGAGGGTGAGGTGAGGCACTAGAACAGTGTAGTAAGGAGCTCTCCAGTCAGGAAACCCAGAAGGTACTCCTGTAGACACGAACTCCTGGCCGTTTGAAGCAAGCTCACTATTGGCCATAAATGTTTTATGTCAGTGGCTGACAGGCTTAGAAGGAATCTGGCAGCGTCAGATGAAAAGGTTTCTCTCTTGACAATGCTAGTATGGTAGGAGATGCTGAGTGCTAAGAAGCCGACCTGTGAGGATGAGGTAAATGCTTTGAAGTGAGTCTACACAGTCACATAATAACTCTATTATTAGTCTATATTTTGTTGTTTTGTTTGTTTGAGACAGGTTTTCTCTGTGTAGCTCTGGCTATCTTAGAATTTGCTTTGTAGACCAGGGTAGCCTTGAACTCAGAGATCCACCTACCTCTGCCTCCCAAGTGCTGGGATTAAAGGCGTGTGCCACCACACCAGGCTGTATTATTAGTCTATTGCATACACGTCAGTCTGTTTTGGACTTAACAGCAGTCTAGATATAACAGTTAGATGAATAGTTAGGATCATTCTCCATATAGTCACTCAGAAGAATTTTTGGTTCAGACATGATGATCAAAATAAAATAAAATAAAGGCAAATCTTCTTGGGTCATAGCATGGTTCCAAAAAGAAGTAGACAGCAGCTCCACAAGATAGAAAAACCAGGTTTAAAGATACATTTAAAGATCCATGAAAATGTATCTTTAAAGACGAGATATACCTAGAGTTTTTAAAATGGAAGAGGCAACAAGCGCCTCCATTTCAGTTTGGAGTTCCAGGGACTTGCTCGAAGCCCAACAGTTAACTGGTATGTAGTCACAGTGTTAACAGGTGACTAAGTGTGCTCTGACCTCATTCCCACGTATTGCTTAGAAATGTCTTCCGGAGCTCTCACCTTCTACAAGAAGATAATTCTTAGATTGCTCAACCATAAAAGATGGGATCTCAGCAGGTTCTCCAGCCAACGCAGGACAGCCAGGTCACAGCAGGTAGATGCTGGTGAAGAGACACTTGTTTCAGAGTCTAAGGAATAAAAAACCTCTCCCAGCTAAACTTCCCCCTTTTCATGTTTAGTGGAAGCAATTATGTAACATCTAGTCGTGTTTGGCTTTCCAGGGTTCTTTGGGTCTCAAGATGGGATATCATGTAGGCTAGACAGGCTGGGAACTCACTCTGTATTGGATCCGCCCTGCCTCCACCTCTCAATTGTGGCATTTTAGCTTTAAGGGACAAAAGCTTTCTTTGGTTATATCAGGGGAGCCAACATGAAGCTGCTTAAGTAACTGAACACTGGCGATCTTCAGTATTAAACAACACTCCACAAGCAGAGAAGGCAGATGGGGAAGGGTTCCGTTGGTATCCGTGGAGCATGTCGCCCAGGGTCATAGACGGACATGTCTCCTGGAGAGCATGGACTATTTCCATGTTACCTGGGACTTGGATATGCTGCTAGCTTCTCTCCCTTCTTGGAGACAATACTAGAGATGAACTGTGTCCCTATGAAACACCACCTGCCTGAAGCTACGCATCCACGTGCCCTAGATTAGAATGTGCATTCAAGAAGCCAGCCTTTTAAAGTCCCACGGCGAATGGTGCAGCGCCACTTTACAGGGCCGTTTGCCTGTCCTCTTCTGCAACTTGCCCCTGTATTTTTGGAGTTAGGCGGGCGTTTTCAAGGAGTTCGTAGGCATCTTGCATGCGGGGGAGACTCTGCCTCATGTCCTGGGGAACCTTTTGAATCGGAATCCCGGTGCTGTTGTTTGGGCACACTCTCTGACCCTGGTATGACTGGGCCCGGCGTTTGCAGATGCCAAACTTGCTGAGCAGGATGAACACATCCCTCTGGAAGGCCTTAGTGAAAATGGCATAGAGGAATGGATTGGCACAGGAGTTGAGGGGGTAGAAGAGAACCAGCAAGATTTTGGAGTTAGTGACGGTGATAAGGGGCTTGTTCAGCAGTGCTGACAGGGCGTAGAAGGAGATGGGGGCCATGCACATGAAGTCGGTGAAGATCAACACGGCCATCCTCTTGGCAATCTTGGTGTCTTTATCGCGAGGGTTGTACTGGGGATTCCGGACCGTGACGTAGATCTTCACGTAGCAGGAACAGACGATGACAAAGGCGACAATATTGAGCAGCAGAACCAGGGCAATGTAGGCTAGAGCAAGAGGCGTGTCAGTGTCCATCGGCAGGCAGATGCTGACCTTGGCGTAGCTGCTTATTCCCACCAAGGGGAGCAGGGCCAGGAGGAAGCAGGAAACCCAGCCCCCCGCCATGATGGTGTACGCATGCCGGAGGCGGATCTTCCTGTCCAGGCGCATGGCGAAGGTGATGGCATACCATCGCTCCAGGGTGATGACTGTTAGGGTGTACACGGATAGTTCGCTGGCAAAAACGGTGAAGAAGCCAGCCGTGTTGCACCCAGGGCCAGTCTGCCAGTCGATGGCGTGGTTGTAGTACTCGGACTGTGTGTACAGGTCCACAGAGGCAATGAGCAGCAGGTATACCCCCATGCAAAAGTCCGCAAAGGCCAAGTTACACATAAGAAAGCGAGGCACGGTCAGCTTGTAGTGGCTGGTAAGGAGAATAAACAGGACAAAGATGTTGCCCAGGAGAGCCAGCAGACTGACAAACCACACCACGATTCTCAGGAACTTGTAACCCATGATGTCTTCACAGGGGTTAAACTCATCCGACTTGGGAGTGCACACCATGTCTTCATTGTCCCCACACACAGTGTAATCATAGTGGCTGTCGAAGGCTAGCAGAGTCTCTTCCTGAGGATTTTTGAGCTCTTGGCCGAAACCAAGGATCTCATCCTCTTGTTCTTCAAAGAATACGTAGTAATGAGAGTTGCCCGAGCTCTCCTGGAGCTTGGGGTTTTGTTTGTACCCAACACCGTTGTCACTCAGATCTTCCTCATACTCCTGGTAGAGGGGACCTCTCAGCACATTCACTGATTTTCTCTGGCGCAGATTCCGGATGCTACTCTCGTTACACATCAAGGACTCCAGGATTCTGTAAGGCAACAGATAGGAGTCACCTCTTGCTTAAAGTCCACCTTGGAGCCCCTTAAACTCTGGGAAGATATGCAAGTTACTTCTTTTGATGTTATGGTACTACTGATTCTTTGTGATCTGGATGGGCCCTCCTCTGCTATGCCATTTAAAACATTGACTTTGTTATGTTGCATGCACCACAGCATGGCATAGAGTTTCACTGGCAGAATTAAACCTTCCTAGTCAAAAATCACTCCAAGCACTTCAAAGATCAACGAGAACACTTCAATAAAAGCATGCATCCAGATTCTGGTTAAGCCTATGGGATCCCAGCCATGACCAGAAATTGTCTACAGCTCCAAATCTTGAGCTCTAACATGGTAACCTTACATATGCATTGAGTTGGCTTTTAAAGCTCCCATCCCAAGCTACATTTTCTGAGCAATTAGGTGGGTTTTCTTTTCCTTCCTTCCTTCCTTCCTTCCTTCCTTCCTTCCTTCTTTCTTTTCTTTTCTTTCTTTTTTTTTTCAAGACAGGGTTTCTCTGTAGCTTTGGAGTCTGTCCTGGAACTAGCTCTTGTAGACCAGGCTGGCCTCAAACTCACAGAGATCCACTTGCCTCTGCCTCCCGAGTGCTGGGATTAAAGGCGTGCACCACCACGACCCGGCTCATTAGGTGGGTTTTCTAGAACCAAAACGAAGCAGCAGTTTTTGGTTATCTTTAGATTACACTGAGCAGCACAGATGCAGCTCTCTGTTAAACAAACAAGGTTTGCTGTCTGAACAGCTGGCAGCCAAGGCCATTTTCTCTTTGCGTTCCTCTGATGAGAAAAGGGGCTTTCTATGAGTCAGTTCTAAAGAAACATGTCCTGGGGGAGTCTGAATTCTAATTTACTGTACTAGTATAACTCTGACTTCCTTATTTTATACTCTCTAGGTTTGGTTAGCATGCTATTTTCTAGAGTTGTGTTGGAGGCAGTACTTTTTCAGGTAAATTCTACTTCTGTGTAGCTTAGTATTTTCTCAGCAAACAATAGTAAATCCTCTATGATACTTGTTATTATTTTTTCTTTTCTTTTCTCTAAAAAGACAACTTGTGGTTGTTGATTCTCTTCTCCTATTATGTGGGTGCTGGGGATGGGACTCAGGCCTCTTGGAGCCATCTTTCCCACCCTCTGCTATGTCCATTGATATGACCTCACCTCTGCTATTGTGACCAAGGACACTGATCTTATTTCTCACCATCTTGAGCCACTTGAAGAAGAATCATGATAGAAAATCATGGACACGGGAGCCCACTTAGAATATGGCTCCTGTGGTTACTAGCTGTGCCACGTTGGGCAGGTCTGTGAAACCCGTTCATTTGTGAGTGGAGTGAGAACATTGAATGAACAGAGGAGTAGCTTTTCCGAGCTGTTACAGCAGGACCGGGAACATGTGTTTGTGAGTGCTGTTAAATGCTATTCCTGATCCCAGCTCCAGAACTCCACACTCCCTTTGTCTTGAAGCTCATGGCCACATTTACTCGTTATTCAATTTTAGACATAGCCGCGTTTTTTCATGGGAGCCTTTCCTGGTCTATTAAATAAACCACCCCACCCCATTGTCTCATCCCTTCCCAGCCCTGACTGACATTTCCTTCTGTTTGTTGACTTCCTCCAGTAGACTATAAACTCATGCAAAAAGCTTCCTCATACCCCTGCTGTGGCTAGGATAATGCCAGGTACACAGGAGATGCTCACAAAATATTTGCTAACAAATTAATAAATGGCCACAGCACACGGGTATACTCATAGATATGATTTACGTTTTCAATTTATTTTTTTAGAGATTATAATATAATCACATCATTTCCCCTTCCTGTGTTCTCCTTCCTAATCCTCCATGATACTCCTCCTTCCTCTCTTTCAATTTCATGACTTTTTTCATTAATTGTAGTTGTTATTATGTATGTATATGCCTAAATACATAAATACAACCTCTTCAGCCTGTCTAGTATTATTTTTATGTTTATGATTTCAGAGCTGACCGTTTGTTATTGGAGAGCAAATTGGTGTGCTCTTCCCTGGGAAGACTAGCTCTCGTTCTCAGCATTCCTTAGCTGCCTGTTGTTCTCTGTGTAGGGTGGAGGCCTACAGGCCCTCCCTGTACCAACATCAGCCTGCCTATTGTTGTCCTTGTTCAGCTCCTGCTTTGGTAGTTATATTGGTGAATCTCCATGGGCGTGGCTTCTGACATTCCTAGGAGATACAACACAGTAGACTCTCTGTTCCTCTGTCTCTTATAATCTTTCCATCGCTTCTTCCTCAGTGATCTCTAGACCTTAGGAGCAAGGGTTATATTGTAGATGTATCTGTTGGGACTGGAAGGATTTACATTTTTACTACATCACCAGCGAGGTCGCCTCTAACCACGCGTTCCATCTCCGACCCTTTCCACTCCATGCCGTGTAGTGTTAGTACAGCACCCGATATCAACACCCTGTGCCCCGTGCAGCTATTATGGCTGTGATAGTCCCCTTCACCTAGCTCTTCAACCTTCCTCTTTGCATCTGCCTCTGTGATTATGTCTCGATTTTTTTTTTCTGGTAAAATTATGAGTGTAGAAAGTCATCTAGTAGATCCTTGTGTAGAAACTAAAAGAAATGGAAATAGACACATGAAGGTGGAGTTAGAACAGGTGGCACAAGGCCAAAAGAGGAAATAGGTCAGAGGTCAGGGACAGCTGGAAGTGTGAAGTGTGGTGGAGTATCTCCTTGGCACTCTTGCAAGTAGCCAGCTACTGAAATAATACACGTCATAGCTAGTACCTTTTACTTGTGACATTCTAGATATTCAATCCCAGATGTTTCCAGTAAACTGCTTTATCTTCTCAAAACCCCTATGGATGACGAGTGATGGTCTCGAACCTTAGAAACTTGGGGTAGTGGAATGAGTACACTGAACACCGAGATGATACAGCTAGAAGCTGATAGGGTTGGGATGCAAGCCGAACCTGCTTCACTGTTCCTGCACACCGGACAAATTAGCTGCGCGGTGAGCCCTCTCTCCATGACATCATCATTTCTTATTGTCTCCCCTCCCCCACCGCAGTCCAACAATGTTGGCCTTATTTCTCATCTGCAACCACTTTGCTCCCACAGCCATTAGGCCTAGGGCTTTCCTGTTGCTCGTGGGGAAGCTTGCAGTTCTTTCCCTCCTCGGTTTTAAATCCCATTCATTTCCAAATCTAAAATGAATCCAACTCCTGTCGTGGCCTCTCCTTGCCCCTTCCAGGCCTTTACTACTTACCCCCTGATTTTCTTCTGGTTTTTAAAAGCACAGCAGTGGCTTGGGTAAGAGAGGTCAGCCCGCGTGAGGTGGAGGAGACTCAAGGACAGAGGGAGCTTCTTGAGAGTCCAAGTGTCTTTGGCGATCAGTTCCTTCAGGTGCTCCAGGCCTTTGGAGGGAAGGGCGGTGACACTGGTGGAAGACACATCTCTGGGATTCCGGGGACAAAACGACACAGACAGGCAGTGAGCAGCCAGGGCCTTTTAGTCTTTGCCACCCCTCACCCCCCAAAACCACACAGTCCTGAGATTGATGGGGAGATGACACGCTCCTTTCCAGATGACATGGACTGACAGGTAATCTGAGTTCATTACCTGCACCCACTGGTCCACAGCAGACATTGAGTGTTCAAGTCAAGGTTACAAGAAACTCCCGTTTTGTAAAAGTTTTCATCAATCTTTGTTGTGTGTACGCATATTGTGTGTGTGTCAGCACACACATGTCGTGGTGTGCATGTGGAAGTCAGAGGGTAGATTTGTGGAGTTAGTGCTCTCTCTCCTTTCATCTTTACGTGGGTCCTGGGGATGGAACTCAGGTCTTCGTGCTTCTGTGGCAAGTGCTTTGTACCTAGCGAGCCATCTTACCAGCCTAGAACTGCTGTTTTTATTGCATGGAAGTCTTGCATTTAATCAGCATAACTCCATAAATATTTTATTCTTTTTGATAAACTCTTGGAATCAGAGAGGACAGGAACGTTATTTTGTAAAATGACGTCATACAACTACTAAAAGATCTCCAGAAAAAAAAAATCCAACAAGGTCAATGACACCTAAACTATTATCACTTTCTGGGGTTGGGGGTTGGGAGCTTATGTCTGGAGACACATAAAGTACTCAAGTACTCATTTGTAGGATTAGGATCAATATTATGAAAATACTCTCCATTAAATGCAGAACTGAAGAGTTCCATAGTTACATAGTGAGTCATGGCTAAGAGAACTCTCCCCAGCACAGGTTCTTTTAGAAAACTGTAAATATACTCCTATTTTTAAAAAGCCAATTATTTTATTAATAATCTAACATTACTTCTGCACACTGTGGGAGGGAAATGTGGTGGGGCAAGGGGTTGTTAATATTAATGTTAGTTATTAAAGTAGAATGGTTTTGACTTTTAAGTAACAATTATCTCTTCTCTAGTCCCAAAGAGTAAAGACTATATGTCTTGTTGATGTATAGACATATATATAGAGATGATGCTTATACAGAGCAGAGACTATATGTCCTATTGATGTATGTATATATATATATACACACACACAGAGATGATGTCTATACAGAGTACAGACTGCATGTCTTATTAATGTATATACAGATATAATGTCTATACAGAGTAGAGATTGTATGTCTTGTTGATGATTTTTCTTGCATTGCAAAATAACTTGAATAAATCAATGGATATTTAACCTGCCATCTCTCTTCTTTAAATAGTCACTATGCATTCCCTATCCAAGTCATATATTTATACTTAAAATATTTACATTAAGATGGGTGTGGTGGTATATGCCTTTAATCATAGCACAAGGGAGGCAAAAGCAGGTGGATCTCTAAGAGTTCTAGGCCAGTCTGGTTTACAAAACAGGTTTCAGGATAGCGAAGACTACATATCGAGGCATTGTCTCAAAAAGAAAAGGCAAAACTAAATTTAAAAAAATTAATATTAACCTGGCTTGGTGGCATATGTCTGTAACATCAGCACTTGGAATTTGGAGGCAGGTGGATCAGGAGTTCAAGGCCATAGTCCTTGACTACACAGTGAGTTCAAACCAGCCTGGACTACAAGAAACCCTGTCCATATACCTATGTGGTAACCGATAGCTCTCTGATAGAACTTAAGACTGACTTAACAAGAGGGAAACCATACTTGTTACTGGAAATCTAGCCAACTAACAGGGCTAGTGAAGTCATGGACCTTGGAGGAAAACCCACAACGTCACTCTACTAAACCAGCATATCCATAACTATATTCTAAATACTTGTCTTATACCCACAGATAAATCTAGTCCTTACTCCTCATTAGGGAATCCTCTCTTTGCAACCAATGGAAACCAGCACAGAAGACCACAACCAGTTAAAGTACAGAGTTGTGAAGCTTAGTCCCAACATATACATCTATAAAACAATTCCTAAACCCGAGGCTCAGGGATCACTGCAGAAGAGGGGGCAGAGAGATTGCGAATGAGAGGAGCAGGAAGCTTGCATCTCCTAGGAATGTCGGGAAGTACACCCATAAAGTCTCACCATCAAGACTTCCTAAATGTGAGCTGAACAAGGACACCAACAATGGACATGCTGATGTTGGTAAAGGGAAGGCCCATAGGCCCCAGCCCTACACAAAGAACTACAGGCAACTAGGGAAAGCTGGGAGTGGAAGAAGTCGTCTTCCCCAGGAAAGCACACACCAACTAGGTATCTACTACCAAACAGCCAGCCCTAAAACATACACACGAGTAACAGTATAGAGACTGAGCAAGTTACAGTTAATGTGTTTACAAATACAGAGGTATGTACCTGTGCATATATGCGTGTAACAATACTGAATGAAAAATAGAGGTCGCGAGTTTGAAAGAGCAAGAAAGGGCATATGTGAGGGTCTGCAGGGAGGAAAGGAAGGGGGGAAATGATGTAATCATATTATAATCTCAAAAATTTACAGAAAAACAAGAAGAAAAAACAATTAGTAGTGTCTGCTTAGCCAATGAAATCTGCTGTTGTCAACTCTTCCATTACAATTGGATTTAGCTGGGATTTTATCATCAAGGTTCCAGACTGCCAGAACTTGTTACTGTTCTTTTTTTAGAATTTATTTTATTAGTATTATTATTTACTGTTTTATGTTCATTGGTATGAGAGTCATATGTTCTGAAACTGGAGTTACAGACAGTTGTGAGCTGCCACGTGGGTGTTGGGAATTGAACTCAGGACTTCTGGAAGAGCAGCCAGTGCTCTTAACTGCTGAGCCATCTCTCCAGCCCCTGTTCTTTTTCTTTTTTTAAAACAAATATAAAGCTCATATTTATTATCCTTGCTGTCACCATAGAACTATGATTCTTGTGGGAGAAGGTGTCATATTAGTTATTTTGGTTGGTTTTCTATTTAAAATTTTACGGTTCTGTGTTCTCCAACCTTGCCTGTTACCGAGAATGAACTTTGGCACTTGCCCCTGAATGCTCTCCAGGTGATTAACACCAGCACAAGATGTTTGGGAAATTGGCATAAATAATTCTGCAGCTGGGGAAGGAGCAGAGGGAGGAGAAAGCGCCTTTAGCACAGCTGTGAAGTGTGGCCTCTCCTGTCCTTTGAATGCCCCTCACTCCCCACCCCCATCCCCTTACCCCCTGCCCCCCAACCCTCCCCCCTGCCATTCTATCTTCAAGGTTAGGCCATCTTTCAGTTCTAGCTTCTCTTGGAGCAAGTTAGGTATCTCTACCCTGTGGTTCATCCATCTGTCCGTCATGTTGAAGGAAGATAGCATCTTTTAGCTCCTTTGCCCTGTCTTGCTCTCTTCCGGGCGAGTGTGCCTGGCATAGCATGTGAATGTGGCCCCACACAAACACTGTAAATGTGCTGAAAATATTATGAGATGTGTATGTGTGATTCTTTTTGTTTTGTTTTTATAACTTGGTTTTGCATTGTGGGTGGTGCCATCGCTGGCCTGGTGATCCTGGGTTCTGTAAGAAAGCAAGACATGAGGAGCAAGCCAGTAAGCAGCACCCCTCCATGGCATCTGCTTAGATTTCTGTCTTCAGTTTCCTTCCCTGTTTGACTTCCCGTCCTGACGATCTTCAATGATGAGCAGTAATATGGAAGCATAAGCCAAATCCTTCCTGTGCTTTTGGTCATGATATTTCACCATAACATATAGTAACTCTAACAGCAGGCAAGGACAGAGTCAGTGTTGGAGCAGGAGTTATATACCTGAGAAACCTCTGTGGCATGATGTGTGTTTGGAATTTACTGGAACTCAATAAATCTTCATTCTCTTTTTCAACTCTGAGTTTATCTGAACTCAAAGCAAAGGATGCGGTCAACACAACTTGAGCCTGGAGCTGAAGTAGTCTGTGTAGCTGCTCATTTGACACCTTCACCTGCATGCCTTGCAGACACCTCCAGCTAAACAGAGCTGAAACTGAGGGTTGGCAGTGACTCTCCTGAAGCAGGTTGTTCCGCCCACCCTGGTTCACACTCATGGGGTCAAGTCGTCAGAGTCGAGTGGGGTTTGTCGTTATTTTCCTCATCCGTGTTTTACACTGACCCTGTCTTGCCGAGGTCTGAAGTTCTCAACAGACACTAGAATGTTATCAAAAACAAAGGCAGCAGCTCCTTTCCGCTTCCCAGGTGAGCCCACGAGTCATCTCTACTGGAAATAGTACGACTGGAATGGATCTTCCCTTCCTTCCTACCAGTATCAAAGGGAATCTTTCCTGCCTTTTATACACCAGCTTCCGGGGTTTGAAGCTACAGTTCTTTCATAGGGTCTGCTTTGCCCTTGTTCTACATTCATGTTCTCAAGATCTATAGTGAAATAAAACTGAGCTCCCTCCAGCCATCAGATACCAGCCCAGTTGTCCATGTGCCCATATACTTGTGACCTGTAGTGATATTTCATTTGTATTTCAATAAATAAAGCTTGCCTGAAGATCAGAGAGTAAAACAGCTCCACTGACCAGCCTTACAGACCAGGCAGTAGTGGTGCACTAGAGAGGAATATAAGATGGATCTCATTCTGAGATTCCTGGAGGCAGGATTGCCGTATCTGTCTGAGGTAGAGGTAAGAATCAGAGTCTGGCTCTTTGTTTTGCTTTTCTGACCTTTGGGTTGAACGCCAATATTGGTTTCTGGGTTTTTATTAATAGCACTACAGTGACCCTTCTTACCACCATAGCTTAGGTCTCAACTACACTTCATCTGAGTTTTGCAAAAATGTCACAAAGGTCTCCCAGAAATCTAATGATTCCCCGCCGCCTTAACACTTAGAATAGGATGCTCTCCCCAAAACATAATCTTACCACACTACTGCAGCAGCGAGCGAGGCACAGTTCCCTCAGGACATCCAGCTGCTCAGAAGAGTATTGCCCTTCCCTCCACAGGGAGACTGTCCCTAAACTCTGTCATCTGTCTTGATATTCGCTCTCGTTCAGTTAGACCACACTTTCAAACAACTTCTTAGAAAGACCAGCTAGAAAAGAGATTTTCAGCTTGCTTGTAATTTTCATTCTTTGCCTTGCTAGTATTTTGGGTTGCAAACTTTTATTAAAAAATCCCTCTGGGGCTGGAGAGATGGCTCAGTGGTTAAGAGCACTGGCTGCTCTTCCAGAGGTCCTGAGTTCAATTCCCAGCAACCACATGGTGGCTCACAACCATCTGTAATGAGATCTGGTGCCCTCTTCTGGCATGTGGGCATACATGGAGGCAGAATGTTGTATACATAATAAATAAATAAATCTTCAAAATAAATAAATAAAATGTTTAAAAAAAAAATCCCTCTTTCAAAATTGAAATTACTTGTCTTATTATAGTCTAACACCACTGTTGCTTTTCATGAATAGGATGCCACTCAAGTTCCTATGATATGGACTAGCTTTAACTCTGTGTGTCTGTCTCCCTCCCTCTGTCTCTCTCTGCCTGCTGTCTCTCTCTCTCTCGCCCCCCCCCATGTGTGTTTGTATACCTGCCCATATGTACGTGATGGTGATTAAACTCAAGTTTTATACCCTCTACAGCTGACATTCTAAGTCCCCGCCCCGGAAGTCCTTAGAAATGTCTCTTTATCCTCAGTGTGAGAGTTCTCGAAGCTGTGCCATGCTGTGAATCCTTTTACCATTTTTTTTCTTCTAGTCACAGGGGTTTGGATCCTGCTTAGTCTGAACCATTAGGACATGTTCTTCTCTGGAAACTCTTCTTGGGAAGACTCATTTCTCCCATTTTCTCTTCCTCCTTTCTGGAGTTCCCAGGAAGTGGGAAAGGAACCTCTTGTATTCCCCAGACACACGTCCTTCATTTCTTGTGATTGTCACCTTCTGCTCTGTAGTCTTCTGGTAGAATGCCTTCACCGTATTGCCCATCTCTTGCACTGAGTTTTTCACTTTAGCTCCAAGAGAGCTTGTACTCTGTCCTGTTTAGAGCAGTATTTTTGATACTTAGACTTCAGGCTGGTGATATGGTTTGTCAAGAGCAAGAGAATCTTTCTGAGCCTTTCTTGTTCTTTTGTTCTTCCGGTAACAGGATGACCTGCGAAACCCAGTGCAATGCTAACGAATGTGGATATAACCACACTGGATTTTAGGAAGGCAAAGGAACAAATACAGATGATAAGTTTGAAATTCAGGTGTGGTTTCTGGCTTCCTCATTTACTCACGGTTGCTTAGCAGCAGCCATCACTATCCTCAGCAGAGTTGTGGGGATGAAATGTCTCATCAGATCTATCAGATCACTAATTGCTCTGTGAAAAGTGAGTGCCTTGCTCTTCTCTGCAGGGTCTGATTCTTCAGACTCCCTTTCCCGTTTGTTTCCCTGGGTTTTGAGCTCTCCTGGTAGAAGCATTCTTTGCCCTGGTGCCCCGTGGTTACTCATTAACACAAGTGAGCTTGGCCACTAGCTGACTTTGTTTTTGGGCCGCTGCAAAGAAAGATGGCCATTGTGTTACTGGACTCCAAAATGGTCAGGTTATATTCCAGCATGGGGCGGGGGCGGGGGGAGGCACATGAGCCCCTACCCCAGCTGATGACCTACTGATACTTGGTGGCTTTGGAGTGAGGAGAATCAGCTCTCTGGAAGGGTGTGGCCGGCCTCCGTAGCTCTCCACGCTCCACCAAACGGCCCACATGCAGGGATATTTTGGCAGCATGAATTGGGCTCGCTGGATTACTTTTAAAAACAAAAGACACTGAGTTGGGAGGGAGGCAGGAAGAAGGGAGTGTTTCTGGGAAGAGTTAGGGGGAGAAGTGGGGAATGAATATAATTGGATGTGTGTAGTAAATTGCCAAAGAATTAATGAAAGTATTGTATTTATAAAAGGTCAGGTTATGGTGTCGTTTTTGCTTCCCTGTTTTTTTTTTAATTTAATTTAATTTAATTTTTTGTTTCCCTGTTTTCTAATGTCTTTACAAAGGAGACTTGAAATCTAAAGTTCTGAACTCCTAATAAGGACACGTTATGATGGCAGGATTTTGCATGAATGGGTTAGCAAATATGCTGATCAAAACTGATTGTCAACATGTCAGGATCTAAATCACTGAGGAGACGAGTCTTTGGATATGTATGCCTGTGAAGGATTATTGATTTGGGTTAAATGAAGTAAGAAATCCTACCTAAAAGTGAGAAAACCTGCCATTCCATGGGAAGGGATCCTGAACTAAAGAAAAAACGAGAAAGCTTGACAAACACATATAGTCAAGCACATATAGTCATCTCTGTCTGGTTCCTGACTACAGATGTGGTGTGAACAGCTGCCATCTCCACGCCTTCCCTGCCATGAAGGAGGGTACCCTTGAACCAGGAGCCAATACAGTAAACCCTTTCTCCCTAGGTTGCTTGTCAGGGGATTTTATCTCAGCGACAGGGAGAGTAACTAATACAGAGGCTCAGTGTTACCAGACAGACACATTCAGCCAGTCCTCCACCGTTTAGTTCCATGTTGTCTCTAACACGGGGACAACAACAGGCCACACACATCACCTCTAAACCCCGTACTACAAGGGTCCTGGGCAGAGCAAGACAGTTGCCTCTGGCTCTCTTTCCCTCGGGAGATCTCTGCGTTTTGCTTCCCTTTTCCCCTGCCTTTCTCTTTCATAACTCTCCCGACTGTGGACACGCCCTTACCGTCTTCTTTGCATAGGTTCAACCTATCATCTTTTCCTTTTAGCCGCCACTCTGCTGGGCATGTGGACTCTTCAACAGCTTTGACAATGCTGCCAAATGCCGAGCTAGAGCAGACAGCCTCCCGTCTCTGGTGTGGATGGAGAAAGAGCATTAGTCTGAAGAAAATCCTCAAGCTTAACAACTTAGGGCTCTTTTAATGAACTTGAAGCTGTATCTTGTCTTATTTACACCATTTTTTTATGTGATCACTTTGCATCCTAGATTTCCTTAGTGTAATTTCTTACTTACAACTAGGCATTCAGCAGACAGTTAAAGCCCACGGGTTCCATAATTTGTGCCACGAGAGTTCATGAAGCTTCCTGTTGCCTTAGGAACCTTACAGTGAAGGATTTCTCACAAGCCAGGATCAATCAAGAGAAGAGCTTTACCACAAGGAGATGAGAACACAGGGCCTCTGAGTCACAATTTAATGAACAAGATAGATTTCTATGTCCTGTCAGAGAGAGTGTGCACACGTGACAGCCCACAGCTTCCTCTTTCCTTCCACTACTGTGGGAACAGAACTGCAAGAGAGACAAAGAAGTTGGTATTTACCCATGTTTGCATGGGGCAAATCGTGCGCATAATCCTATGAACTAAAACCTCCATGTTTTACTTACGTTGGTGGCTTATTTGTAATAATAATATTATTAGAGATAATAATATCCAGACAGATCCACATCCCCCGTCAGTTAACAGGCTGCCAGGATTGTCTGGTTAATGGTGGTGTCCTGAGTAAATGCTGTTACAGAGTGTAATTCACTTGATTGTTTTACCTTTGCTACAAATCCTACGCATCCTCAATTCTGTTAAACATAGGTCATTGAATCAATATGCATAAAAAAATCAAAACTTATGCAGCGGATGGTGATGGAAAAGGCCATAGTTTTTTGTAATTGAAAGTACAAGATAAAATTTGTGTGAACATATTTATCAGAGTCTCACTGGCATTCACAAAAAGCAGATTTTTTTTTTATATTTAAAGATATGAAACAGGGGAAGCAAAAACATAACTGTACTGTTTGTTCTTCAGGTTCATCACTGTGGAGAGACCACGGTTAACAAATGCTGACTGGTTGGGCTGGAGAGATGGCTCAGAGGTTAAGAGCACTGGCTTCTGGCTGCTCTTTCAGAGGTACTGAGTTCAATTCCCAGCAACCACATGGTGACTCATAACCATCTGTAATGAGGTCTGATGCCCTCTTCTGGTGAGTAGGCATATATGCAGACAGAACACTATATATAATAAATAAATAAATCTTAAAAAATGTTGACTAATAACTATAAATTTATGTAACATTTAGTACGTCTTGCCAGTTTTGTTTTCCTGGGGCTTATTCAACAAAACTTTTCCCCCCCATTCTTTAAAGACAGGATTTCTCTGTCCTGAAACCAGCTTTGTAGGTCAGGCTGGTCTTGAACTCACAGAGATCTGCCTGCCTCTGCCTCCTAAGTGCGAGGATTAAAGGTGTGCACCACCATCACCTGGCTTTTGTTATCACTGCCCGGCTAAATGTTTTTTTTTAACATGCCAAAGGACAAACACAGAACCACCCTTTACTTGAACAATAAACTGTGATTAAATTGTGCTCTAAGAGAGCTTATGACTTGTAAATTATTTTCTTAGAGATAAAACCTTATTCTACTAGTACTTAGCATATATGAAAGTATTTATTCTGAATGAATCTCTAGGTTTAGGGCAGAATTCCCAAGATTTTAGTGAAATTTTTCTTTATTTAAGATATAAAACAAACAAGAAAACAAAAACTTTCCTCTTGGAGAATGGTAATGGTTATATTTTTAGTTGATTAAAGAAAAACAAGTATTTGTCTGACTCTGAGAATCTTCAGACTAACGCCATCACCTCTCTCCTATCCAAAGGAAGCCACTAGCTAGTGTCTACTTTGCGAATGATATCTCACCAGTTGTTAAAAAGTAATGCAAGTTGCGGGTGGTGGTGGTGCACGTCTTTAATCCTAGCACTCGGGAGGCAGAGGCAGGTCAGGTGCCTCTCTGTGAATCTGAGGTCATCTTGGTATACAGAACTAGTTCCAGGACAACCAGAGCTGTTACACAGAGAAACTCTGTCTCCAAAAACAATACAAAAACAACAACAAAAAAGCAGTGCTAGCATTATAGACGGCTGTGATTTAAGGTATTAATTTTTTCCACATGCCAGTGACTACAGTAGTAAGAGATCTCATTAATAAATGAGGATTTGGGGGCTGGAGAGATGGCTCAGTGGTTAAGAGCATTGTCTGCTCTTCCAAAGGTCCTGAGTTCAATTCCCAGCAACCACATGGTGGCTCACAACCATCTGTAATAAGGTTTGGTACCCATTTCTGGCCTGCAGACATACACACAGACAGAACACTGTATACATAATAAATAAATAAATAAATATTTAAAAAAAATAAATGAGGATTTTGGGGGAAAGTCAGTAGCCTTAGTTTCTAGTACCACTCCAATTGATCTGACGATTCCTAGGGCTGATATTGTTTATCCTGGATCTTGTCCAGAAGCCAGTACACAGCGCAGGAGGTTTAACTGTCTCTATTAGTTCTGCACAGACTTCCATGAGCCTCTTTCAATGCCTTTGCTGTGACCATGAAGGTGGGGCTGCGTCTTAAGAGGCATGAGGTACTTGAGTTGTTGCCTCAGCAACTTGGCTCCTGAGTTGGGCACTGCAACAGATTTGTTGGTCTTGGGTTTGCAACATTGCCACAATCAGTAAGCACAGAGGCCTGTCAGATTAACATCCTCTAACCTTGAATCCCTAGGAGGCTCCCCTTTCCAAGACAACTACCACCGGCATTCCTCTGTGCAGCGCAGAAAGAAAGATGGGGTCCAAGCCGATATGGTTTTCAGAGCTAGGTTCTCTCCTTTGAGGGAGGTACAATCCCTTATGAGAAGCTAGGAGATCCAGAAGAGCTAGAACTGAATACCTAATAAAGCCAGGGTTAGAGGCAAAAAAGGATGGCGTGGGGTGAATTGAAGAGGTCACACCCTGTAAAGGGTTCTAACGTCCTCACGGCCACCCGTCAATCAGCCCTTCTTCCTCATCAGATCAGGGTCTCCACAATATGACCTAAGAGAGTCTTTCAAATGCTATGTTTTGAACCTAGCTGTCATGGACTTCTAGTCTACCCTTTGCCCTTTCTCAGCTAAGCACCCCCCCCCCCCGCCTAAAGCCCGCCTCCTTTAATAACGTCATTGCTAAATCACACTAACAAGAGCTAGTACCTTGGTTTTCGAAATATCTCCTTATGGCTCTTTGACATTAAATTTATGTCATAGCCACTTATTTACCTTTTCTTAAATTTTGTTTTGACCTCTCTCAAAGAAGAGTTCTCATCTCTTTGTTCAACAAAGTGCCCAAGACAAAAATGAGTGAACAAGCGTCTGCCACTTAGATCAGCCAGCTGTCCTCAGGAAAGGAAGGAAACGGCAGAGTATAAACTCGTGACGGCAGAGGGACGGCAGTTAGAACTCCAACTGACTTCTTTTCGGACCAGCTGTTACCCAAATAGAAAACTGGACACAAGATTTGAGCAGACACTTTTCAAAAGAAATTATGCAAATGCTAGTAAGCATATGAAAAGCTGATCAACATCATTAATACTAAGGAAGCACAAACTGAGACCCAAGGTTCCATTCATACACACTGTGATAACTAGACTCAAACAAAACCTAGGTGTGGCGATATATGCCTGAAATCCCAGCACTTGGGAGCTGGCTGCTAGCAGGAGCCTGAATCTGAGGCCAGCCTAAGTTACACAGTGAAACTGTGTCTCAAAAAATTAAGGGCTTGGGATGTAGCTGAGTGGTGGAATGTTTGTCCAGTTCATGCAAGCCCTGGCTTCAGTCTCCATCAGCACACACACATACACACACAAACACATGATTGATTAGAATGAAAAAAAAAGTTGACTGGGATGAAGCTCTCATCTATTATTGATGGAGAATAAAAAATGAGACAAACAATCAGGGCTGGGGAGATGGCTCTGCAGTTAAGAGCACTGGCTGCTCTTCCAGAGGACCTGGGTTCAATTCCCAGCACCCACATGGCAGCTTATAACTGTCTGTAATTCCAGTTCCAGGGGATCTGGCACCCTCACACAGACATATATGCAGGCAACACACCAATGTACATAAAATAAAAAAATCTTAAGAAAAGAAGATGAGAAGACCATTTTGGAAAACAGTTTGGTAGTACATCCAACAAAGTTAAACATTTATCTGCCCTGTGGCCTCATAATTTTGCTTCTATATTTTTATGCTAGAAAATTCAAAAGATACGTGGTTGTTTATAAGAGATCAGGACTTGAGAGAAGGTCTCTGGGAATGAGAATGTTCCCAGGTTTAGCCAGGGTAGAGTAATCAAGTGGTACAATTAAAAATGGTTGTTTCAATTATGCCTCAATAAAAAAAATTTTTCAAACATGATCTACCTAGAAAACAGTGCATTTGATACACCTGTGGGTTTCAGGCATGCCAGAGAGAACTTCGTCACAGATTTCTGCTAAAACTATAACCTTGGGGTGATCATAAAGAGCCAAAGAAAACAAAAACCTATTCTATGCAAACAAAAAAAGTTGGCAGTGCCATGCCTGGGGTTTTTCAAACGACTAATTTGAAAAGAGCTGACATCAACAAATGCTTATTCTAGTTCATAAGTGTAATATGAACTCAAGGATATAAACACAAAGACAGTCTCTTCTTAAGACATACTTATAATAGTAATTGGGACTGTTATGGTAATTATCACCAGCTCGCTAAATGCTGTTCAGGCGAGTTACATAATTTAGAATCTCGAGAGCCCTGATTATTATGGAAAGCATTGCATTTCGCCGGGTGGTTTGCTTTGCTGTTCTAAACACAAGGAGCTTCTCTTTCAAAATAAAGTGGGGCAGAAACAAGGCACTCAAAAAATGGAAAGTATAAAAATGGAAAGGTGGATGGACTGTCTCTGTGACAACAATCAGTCAATAAAATGTTATTAAGTTCCCAACTAAATTAAAAAGCCTTCGTAGAAAAAGAAGGTCTTAAGGACTGCAGAATAGATGGCATCTCCGATTTTGTGCCTGGTAGAAATCAGACTCTTCTGGTAGAAACGACCTTGAAAAAGAAGACGTGGCAGAGGCAAGTTCTCTGTTGACCCTGGGGATGAGCACTCCTTTACCGAGACACTGCACAGGGCAGAATATACGCAACACACAATCCCCTTTTCTTTAGATGGCTCTTGTAGATTTTTCAAGTTTAGCATGTACCCCAAATGGCAACCATGCCACGGCTATCTGACACTCAATTACAAGGCATCTGATGTTCCTTGACTATTTGCTAATGTCTGTTTTGGTGAGGACATCACAAAACTGTGAAGTACAGTCCTTTTCCTATGGGAATCTTCAAATCTAATTAGGGGAGGATTGTGGGAAAGAAAACGAAGGTGTTGATGCAGGCAGGCTTGAGAGCTGTCACAGGTTGTGCCTACACAATTTTAAGAATATTCGCGCTTCACATTTGAGAATGCTATAGTTCGTTTCTTATTTTTGCTCTTATGGAACCTTCAAGCGCTGACAATTTCATTAACTTTCTCGTTGCATCTTATTTGGTTCAATTAAAATTTTTCTTAATGTAGTGCATGGGATTTGTTAGGTCTCAAACCCAGGACAGGTCTCACTGGGTACCTAAGACTCCTCTCAGCTCTCAGTACCACTCAGTACCAGTGGCTCCTCCCAGCACTCCTCACACTCCCCCCCCCCCCAACCTCTCCCTCCTAAAGGATAGGCTTCTGCTTCCTTCCCTTAGTCTGTGCCCTAAGTAACTCTTTTGGCTACTCTCCTCTCTTGACCTAAGCCATCTCTCTTGGTTAGCAGCTCCTCTCCTGCCCTCCCTCTACCTCTCTCCTCTCATGGTGTGGTATAGTCTACTGGCCATGTTCTCCTTTATATCTGCAATAAAAATTTTCTCCATACTCTGTAGCTAGTTTTTCTCTGTCCTGACTGCCAGCTCCCAAAGCACAACACAGAGACTTATTATTAATTATGAAAACTCAGCCAATAGCTTAGGCTTATTTCTAACTAGCTCTTATGACTTAAACTAACTCATTTGTATCAATCTACCCTTTGTCTCGTGGCTTTATTACCTTTACTCTATGCATGCTGTTTTCTCTCTGTTTGCCTGGCAATTCCTCAAGTCTCCATCCTTCTTCCCAGCTTTCTCTCTGCTCCCAAAATCCTGCCTAGCTATTGGCCATACAGCTTTTTATTATACCAATCTGAGTGACAGATCTTCATAGTGTACAAAAAGATTATTCCACAGCAATACTTGTCCTTTAATTCCATTTTTTTCATTCAGTACTATTTCTTTAATTAAAAATTTAAAAAATTATATATTTTGTTTTATGTGTATGGGTGTTTTGCCTGCATGTATGTATATAAGTGCACCATATGTGTGCCTGGAACCCTCAGAAGTTAGAAGAGATCCCCTGAAAATAGAGTTACAAATGGTTTCAAACCACCAGATAGGTGCTTGGGAACTAACCTAGGTCCCCTACCAACAGGTGGTCATAACTGCTGAGTCCTCTCTTGACCCCTACTTTATTTTTTATTTTGTGTATGTATGTGTGTGGGTATGTATTTGTGTAAGTTTATGTGGGTGCATGTGTGTTTATCTATGTGTGGTATATATGGGGGGGTGTAGCTCTGTATTCTGAGAGACCAGAGGATGGCGTCGGATGGCTTCAGGTGTCTTCCTTTTTTACTTTGTCTTGTTGCTTTGAGGCGGGGTCTCCCCCAGTTTGTTTGTTTTATTTCCCCCATCTAGACTGAAAACTGGTAAGGCACAGTGATCCTCTTGTCCTTACTTCCCTCAGCGCTGGTTTACACGCCGGCACGGAACCACACCTGGCTGGTTATTGCTAGGTCTCACACTCCAAAGGGCAGTGCACATGTCTAGAAATAGCAGTCTTGGCTGAGCGCACACTGGACTATATAGGATTGCTGGCGGATACTTTCAGCATTCCTCGGGAACCTGGGAAACGGGTTTCTGTCTGCCCGGAAGAGCCACTTCCCTGTTCTCTTCCTTTCTCCTGCAGATGAGGCATCTTGCTCCCATTTGACACATACCAAAGCCAATGCTAAAGTTTAGACCCCTCAAGTCTGTATTCACTTGTATTTGTTATACATCTTCCAGCCCCTGCTGGCCTCCTGGCCCTTCCTATCTCCTCCTCTCCTCCTCCAATAAACTATGTCTTCTAGATTATGGCTTGTAGGGATAAGTCCCGCCCTTAGGGGGCGTGTTCGCCTCGGGCTAATGTTTGCCTATAAATTTGGCAAGCGTGCTCCCAGCCGTCCCTTTTCTGCTTTCCTGGTCTCCGCAGGAATGGTGGTTCTGTAAGTCTATTTCACCATTAAAGCTATATATATTTTTTTACAATCTGTCTGCATTAGTTTACACCATTACAATAGCTCATTTCCTGATTTCTTTAAAATGATAATGATTCCCCTCCCCCATTCTCTCTCTTGCTATTTTCTGCTGTTCTCACTTCTTTTGTAGATAACCTTGGCCCTGTCCAGTCTGCTTCTTTTTCTCTCTGCTCTGGACTCTTCCAGATGCCTCTGGATGTTCTCCCTCTCTTGCCTCCAATAAAACTCTTCCCACCAAATCATGGAGTGGACATCTTGGTGATCCCTTTACCGTACTCTTGCTTATAGTAGTTACACGGAGGTTGTGGTCTGCGCACAAACCACGTTTGTACAGCAAGCACTCTAAATTCCAGAGCAATCTCTCCAGTGCCCCTCCCCCCCATTTTCTAAGAAGTAAATGAAAACCCTGGAAACTTTATAATCTGAGCATCCAATTTCTCTGTAATCCATATCTCCAAATCTAGTTTCTAAGGCCTCCAAGTTGATCACGTTCAACTTGGCCTGTTTCCTTCCATTTGGTCAACATTTCTTCATATCTTTTAGAGTTCATCAGCTGGTTTTCTTCTATAGAACATGAATGATACACTCTTCTGTCACCTTTACCCACTCACTCCCCTTCCTCATATAGCTCTACTTGCCTAGTAGTTTCAGGACCTCTTTAATCAAAGCCACATCTAGGATTTGGCTGGTTACCGTGTGTGTTGGAACCTCATTGTTCCCCAATGATAGCTTTTCGTTTTGTAATGAGCTGTTTCTGTCTTTGCCTCTTTCTTATTTGTACATCTTGGCTTGAAGGGACCTCTTGCTAAATCTCCTGTGTGCTCCAATGTTTTATAAAACACCTCCCAAACTAGACCAGCATTGCTCCTCATTTTAGTTTTTTATTAATTAAGCTTATTCCTAGACAATGTCATACATACATGTATATAATACATTCTGTTTACTCTCCTTCATCCCCTCCCATCCCTACCAACTTCCCCCTCCTCCCTACACCTCCCTTTCTCAGATTTACATCTCTTTTATTCATTTTATGACACACTGCGCTTAACCAGGGCTGTCTACCTGGTCACAGGTTTGTAAAAAAAAAAAAACATTGGACTATAAGTAGGCTCACCGGTGCCTAGATGACTGAGGGAAATAATGCTTGTCTTCTGGAATCTCTCCCTAACCCCATGTTCAATTATGAGGGCTGGCCTCCAAGCTCCTCCCTCATCCAGCCTGACCACTGATGGGCCACTGTGGTGCAGACTCGGCACAGACAGCCATCACTGGTGTGAGCTCATGATTCCAGATGGTACCCCTTGCATGCTCTGCTCATGATTGCAACGGTTACCTCTTGCATGCTCTTCTGTCTGGACTGGCAACCGTCCATTCTCCTCTTAGCATATACCTATTGTCCACCAGTTTTCGTCGTCATCTGTATATGTGTTAATCCAATTTAATTTGTTCTAGTTTTACAAGTAAATGTTTCCTCTCGCTTCTAATGGATGGCCTTGTGGATCTGTAGGGTACTGGGTTTTATTTCACTAAGGACTAATTAGATGGTCGGTGATGAGCTCTTAAAGCAAGGAAATGAAGAAGGTGGCAATGATACAGAAGCTTGAGGAAAATAGACTTGGTAGGACATGATCGCCAACTACATGTCGGGGGTGTGGTTAGAACAGATGCACAAACAGGTGCATTGGCTAACTATTAAAAAAAGTATATCCATCTTCCCTCAGATGTAAGATCTTCCAGATAGGAATCAGATTATAATTTATAGTTTTTCTTCTTTGTGTTGGGCATCAGGGGGTTGCCTTCATGTACAATTTCTCTGTAAAGACAGAGCACTTCCTAACTTTCAACTTACTTAGGAATCTCATATCTTACAATTTCGTAAGCAGTCACTGGTCCACAAATAGAAGGCCTATAACTTGGGGCCTTCTGAGTCTCAAAGGCTTCTTTCTTCTAAGAGGTAATCTATACAGCCAAGTGGGGAATAGTGGCAAAAGCCTTACCCAAAGATAGCAGCTTTCTCTTGTCTTGAATTTGGTGTGGTGGTCTGAATGAGAACGGCCCCTATATGATGTGGAATGTGTTACATTTGTTTGTCTTGTGGAATATTTGATAATGATGCAAATATGTGTGACGTTCTTTTATGTTGCTTTGTTTAACTGTAAAGCTGTGTAACTTTGCCTGTCTGTTTTAACACCTGATTGGTGCAATGAAGACCTGAGCGGCCAATAGCCAGGCAGGATTGGGCTAAGCAGGGCTGGCAGGCAGAGAGAATAAATAGGAGAAATTGAGGTTCGAGAGAGGAAAAGGAGAAGGAGAGGCAGATGCCCGGGGCCAGCCACCCAGCCACACAGCCAGCCACAGAATAAGAAGGAAAAAAAGACATATAGAATAAAGAAAGGTTAAAAAGCCCAGAGGGAAATGTAGTTAAAGAGAAACAGGATAATTAAGTTAGAAAAACTGGCAAGAAAAAGCCAAGCTAAGGCCGGGCACTTGTAAGTAAGAATAAGTCTCTATGTGTTTGTTTGGAAGCTGGGTGCCGGGCCCCCAAAGAGCAAAGATTAAAAATAAAAACTACACCTATAGGCTCATAGGGAGTGGTGCCCTTGGGAGGTGGGAGGTGTGGCCTAGTCAGAGGGCCTGTCACTGGGGGCTGGGTTTTGAGGATTTCAGATGTTCAAGCCAGGTTCTCTCTCTCTCTCTCTCTCTCTCTCTCTCTCTCTCTCTCTCTCTCTCTCTCTCTCTCTCTCCTCTCCCCCCCTCTCTCTCTCCAGCTCTCAGATCCAGATATAGAACTCTCAGGGACCTCTTTATCACCATGTCTGTCTATACTCACCATGCTTGCCTCCCCGGTGACAATGGACTAAACCTCTGAATTTTAAACCAGCTTCCCATGAAATGTTTTCTTTTGTAATAGTTGCTGTGGTGCCTCTTCTGTCATAGCAATAGAAACCCTAACTAAGACAGTTGACATTGCCTCTCTTCACGCCTCTTTCATTCCAGAAAAGTAAAAGAGAAAACTACTAAAAAGCTACCAGCCATTCATTTGTGCTACTCACAGCAAGGTTGGTCCGCTGTATACTCCTCCAAAGGCATCTTTGTCAATAGCTGTCAGGAACTTATTCTTGTTTAGATAACTAGACAGGGGAGAGAGAGTGGGGGAGGAAGGAGAGGGAGAGGGAGAGAGAATACGAATTACGCAAAATTAGACATCACATAACAACAAATATCAAAATACACTGTAACCAAGGTCACATCAATTTCAAAGTCACTTTATATTCTCTTGGCTTAAGCACCAATCTGTGTGTCAGGAATGCAAGGTTTTATTGTGGCAGGAATTTGAAAATTAATTATGTTTTGGGCCTAGTTTGCATATCTACATTTTATCAAAGTTGCCCAAATTTCCTATATCCTGGCAATCATTTTTTTTTCTACTTTGACTCAAAGTTTGCTTTTCAAAATTGACCATTACTCCCATATAGCTTTGAAGCTAGAACTTAGTTAAGAGGTGGGATGGAGATGGTAGGGTGGTGGGAGGTGGCAAGGATGGTGCGAGGCTCAGTTCTTTTTTTTAAAGCAGAGTTGCCAGATTTAACAAATTAAAACAGATGATGTCAGTTTAATTAGAATCACTGATAAGCAGTGAATAATTTTCAAGAGTAAATATTTCCCATGCAAATTTATCTGTTGCTTATTTGAAATTCAAAGTTAATTGAATGGCATGCAGTTTATCCAACAACACCAGTTTTGGTGTAGGGATATTTGTATAAGTAAGATTGCTATACCTTTTGTGAAAAGTGTGTTGATCTTTCTGTTTTTATAACGCATTAGCCATTTGAAAGGATAATATTTCTTAGGCAATTTAAGTTGCAGAGTGCTTTTGAAATAAGATTTCCTCCAAGTGAACAAAAGCATCCAAGGATTTAGAAATTGGTCCTTCCCTCCCCCGCACAGCTTTTTTAGAGAGGAAAATCGTCTAAAATGAAATAAAGTACATCTGTCTTTGACATAAATGACCCCAATTTATGCATTTACAATAACTTGCAGCATAGCGTAGGAAATTTACACTAGTGAGTGACCGTGACTTGATGCAGGATAAATACAGTGGGGACGGCTGGGAGGCCTGCTTAATTATAGATAATGCTTCTCGCGTTGTATCAGCGAGTTTCTCGCTGCAGGGTGGTTAGTGCTGAAGGCTGCCGGCTAATTATAGTAGAGCAATTGAAGACTTTCGGTCAGAATTCCATCTCCAGAGCGTTCACAAAGAGAGGGCCCTTTAGCTGATTGGGTCCAGCTGAGTCTTTACTGGAGCGCATGGATAAAAATAGAGCAAGCGACCCCCAGTGCGGAGGAGTTTTCTCACCCTCCTCTCTGAGCACGCTAAGGGATTAAACTAACAGGCAATGAGTGGAGGCCCTATATGTTTGAATACAGTTTAGAGTCTTTCGATTATTTTTTTAAAATGGAGGTTGGGGACTATTGGTCTAAAGTAGCACGCCTTTTGCCTGTACTCTCTGTTTCCTCCTGACATTATCAGAATCTGTGATCACCTAGTTTCAGCCAGAATGGAAATTCTGCGCCGTATTTACTGCTGAGTACCCACTGCTAAGTTCAGGGCTCCAGGAATACTCACTGGGTGGGAACTGTGAAAGAGCAAACAAACAAATAAATATATCTTTTCTTCAAGATGGTGACATTGATACTTTCAAACTTTGAGGGTGACGCATATGACTGTCTAAAAAAAAAATAAGGAAAAAAATAAAAGAAGACAGCATATGATATGGTGGCCTTGGGGAAATTGACCCTCCTGACGTCTGAATGCTGACGCAGCTGGTTTACAAATGGCCCACCCGAGGCCTTTTTAAGGGGTGGCTGAGCACACAGCTCATGGCGTGTGTTAGGTAGCTCTCGGTTATAACAAAACGGACACAAACAATCAGCGTAAGAAGAGAAATGGATTACTTCTGTTCACAGTCATGGGGAGGAGCTGATTGCAGTATTCTTGGTCTGTGGTACCATGGCTCACCATGGCAGGGGCATGAGGCAGAGGAAGCTACTTTTTCTACAGGTTCTGAGAAGCCAGTTACAGAGGAAAAGGACCTGGTACCATGTCCCCTTCAAAGGAATGTTCCCAATAACCCCTCCGCCCCCACTAATCTTAAAACTTCTACTGTTTCCCGCTAACACCAAGCTTACAATTGGTCGACTTTAACATATGGGCCTTGCGGGGCATTCAAGATAACTTCTATAGCAGACGGTGTTTTGAAGTCTCCCATAGAAAAGACCAGTCCACTATATGTTCGGATTCCTGAGTATGATGCCAAAGCATTAGTAGGCATTCCCAATGGGTTAATGCCATAGAAGGCTTGGGTCAAAGCACTCTCATGTTCACAGACTGATTCTGCCATAAACGCATTATGTTTATGAAGACCTTTTGTTTGGTTATAGCTAGCGTGGGTAAGACCCACCTTGAGGAGAAAACAACAACAACTGGAGAGGCTCTTGATGAGCACATCCTAACGACTACGATGGGCTTAGTGGCCATAGCGCCTTGTAACTCTTTATTCTTGGGCCAGTGTAACTATAGGTCACGTGTTGTTCCCAGGCTGTGCCAAATCAAGTGAGCTCTGCCGAGCTCCTCTCTCTCCTCCTCTTCACCCCCAGTGATTGAGAGCAAAAATCAGCTTGCTCTAATCATCAGAAATTACTGTAAAACAAAATTATCACTTGTCCAATTTTGTAGCGTTTTCGTCTGATACTTAATACATCCCCGAGGACCAGGAGATCGGTTGATAGGCAGCGCACTTTACCAGAAATGTTGCGGGAGGCTTCAAACTGGGGAAGGCAGCCAGAGTCCAGAATGGAAGAAAGAGCACAGCAGGAGGCACAGCCAATGTGAATGGAGATGAGCCAGCCTGACGGAGGCCCCTTTCTTAAAGGACAGCACGCATGGTTATTTGGCTGCTTGCCCCCGAAGATGATAGAGTGATAACAATGCATGTGCCTCTCTTCCTTGTTCGGTCTGTTGGTTTTTTGAGCCAGGGTCTCAGTATGAAGCCCAGGCTGACTTTGGACTCGTGAGCCTCTTATCCCCACATCTTGAGAGTCTCTGGTCGTTTTGGGGGCTGCCTGTCTTAGCTTTGAATCTTGGGTTCTGATTTCTCCTTCCAGCAGAAGCTAACGGTGAGGAATTGCAGACCCAGAAGCATTAGCATGGAGGAAGGAAGAACTTCCACTAACCTCTTTAGCCACGTGCTGCCGTCTGGGAATGTCATTCTCCGCAACCTGGTTCCTTGATCACGATTTATCCCGAGTTTGTGCTGTGTACACTGACTTGGCCAAATCAGTCACAAATCTTGGTAAGCCAGATGGGACCCTATTCTAGACAATGACTCTTTTTGTGCGAATGGTAATAGAAGATGAAGGCAAAGAAGGTCCAAAAGTTTGGGAGGACTTGAAGAAGTGATGAAAGGAGAGATTTCCTAAAAGTCAGATTGCTAATGTGAGTACTGGGACAGGCTTCCAGAAAAGCTCCAATAGTTCCTTCCAAAGTGAAAAAGATGCTGCCATCTCTGCCTGGGTAACGATGCTTCATTATTTTCGTGGGTTCTGCCTTTTTGATGCTGGTGAAGAAATTAAGCTTGTCCTCGAAAACAGTTGTCAAATTTTCCATATTTCAGGACTTGAGAATCTTTACTCTGAACAGTAGGGCCGGGAAAATGAAGACAGCGATGAGCTGGGGAAAAAACATTTAATTGGCAGCCTTAGTATTGTGAGGTGTGTGTGTGTGTGTGTGTGTGTGCTTAGTTTCTTGAACTCACCTTTTTTTTTTTCAAGACAATGTTTCTCCGTCTATCTCTGACTGTCCTGGAACTCACTATGTTGACCAGGTTGGCCTTAAACTCAGAGATCCGCCTGCCTCTGCCTCCCCAGTGCTGGGATTAAAGGTGTGTGCCACCACCCCCCAGCTTGGACTCATTTTTTGAAAAGTTTCTTTTGTGAGACTTATTTTTATTTTATGTGTGTGAATGTTTTTCCTGCGCGTTTGTCTGTGTACCATGCACATGTAGATGCGTGCAGGGGTCAAAAGAGGTCTTCGGATTCACTGGACCTGGCATTGCAGACAGTTGTGAGATTCTACATAGATGCTGGGAATTGAACCTGAGTCCTCGGCAAGAACAGTCGGCACTCTTAAGCACGGAGACATCCTTCCAGCTCCTGGATTCCTTCTTGACACGCAGCAGCCATTCAGTGAAGACTTGTTTGACAAGAAATGAAAGCTCTGTTTCTGGGTAACTCACAGATAGGACAGGTTCTGCCCAGCGACAGAAGTAGTCAGTGTCCCAGAGAGGTGTATGATGCACCGAGTAAATTTGCTGTTGCTCCTGGGTTTTGTTCTCTGAGGAATTTAAGGATCCATTTCAGTTCCAAGATCGAATTTCAGCTCATTTCTGCATAATTCCTTTAGGGGAAAGTGGGGTTGGCTTCTGGTTAGGCTGTGACATTCACATGGGAGTACTTTACATGGGGCACCGTGGTTTTTATGTTGTTGTTTTTTTTTTGTTTTGTTTTTCCACACAGCTCTTGTTATTCAAAAAATGATAAGGATCCACCGCCTTGCTCTTACATTAGTCTAAATGGAAGCTGGGTTGCCCCGTGGAAATCTTGATGGTTGCAGAGATGGAGACACTTGTTTATCGACAGTAACAGGTGAGAAAGTGTTCAAGACTGCAGAAGGCAGCCAACCTTGGAGCATATCCTACAAGCTGTTCAAATACTTACCCCGTGAGAAATAGCAGCCTGCTTAATCCTATAATCTTCTCTACCGTCATCTTTCCCTAGTGGCTCCAGGCTGCGCTGAATTACTTCTAATCAGCTCATGTGTGATGCTAATTAGCACATTGTTTGTGCTGACTTCTCTGCTCATAACGATGACTGTCTTGGTAAGTCCTTAACACATCCAAGTTGTATTTATTTTGGGTCTGAATGTTTACTGTTAGGTAGAAACCCAGAAACTAGAATCCAACAATAGAGAATTCATCTCAGGGAATCAGACACTGTGTGCGACGCCACTCGGTTCTAGAAGACTGGATAAAAAGAGAGCAGAGAGGTCCAGAGAAAGAACACGGGACTGAACTTATGATTGAGAGCAGCTCAACTTCTCTTGAGCAAGGACACTCGTATTCAACGATCTGCCACCTGAGTGATGACAATGTGTTTGGCTCGCAGCGAAACCACGGAGCGACAGCTTTTACCCACTTGCCATGATTTTCAGAACCCCCTAACTAACACCAGAACTGCTGCTTGGCTTCAGTGCTTGTTCGCAGTGTGGGATGGGTCCAGTCTGGCTGCAATAACACTACTCAGCCAGGCTAAAACAAAGAGTGTAATTGAGGTCAGACCCGATAACTTCAGAACATCAGCATGAAGGAGATGATTGCTGTTTTGGATAACAAATTCTTTCAACTAGAACCTAGGGATATGTAAACACAGTTCTAGAGAGATCACGCTATTTTAATCTTTGAACCCTGCGAGGGTAATTATTTTTTTTTAAAGATTATTTATTTATTACATATACAGTATTCTGCCTGCATGTGTACCTGCACCCCAGAAGAGGGCACCAGATCTCATTATGTGATGGTTGTGAGCCACCATGTGGTTGCTGGGAATTGAACTCAGGACCTCTGGAAGAAGAGTCAGTGCTCTTAACCGCTGAGCCATCTCTCCAGCCCCCTGCGAGGGTAATTATTACAGAAGAATTATTAATATGTTTTCCTTAGTTTGAAAACACAGTCAAGATGGAACTGTGTTAAAAGTATAGAGTGAGGGTCTAGAGAGATGGCCCAGGCTAAGAGCACTTCCCATATAAGCTTGACTACCTGAGTTTGATTTCTGGAACCCAAGTAAAGGCTTTTACTGGAGTGGTAGTGCAACTCTGTTATCCCAGCATTTTTATGGTGGGATCAGAAGTAGAGATACAAGAATCTACCTGAAGCTTGTGGACCACTAGCTAGGGTAGAGTAGACTGAGCAAGGGAAGGAGACAGCAGGAGAGATCCTAGCTCAACAAGATGGAGGGTAGGACCTGAATCTCAAACATTATCATCAGTGTCAGATGCACATAGTACCACAAAGGCACACACACACACACACACACACACACACGAACATACCTGTGTCCCTATAAGACAACTGATAATGACAGTATATGTCTTTACTTTATTGAGGATGAGAGCTTTGGGATTTAGAACTGGGGCCAACACTGTGTCCACTTCTGATGGCCCATGTCAAGTTCCTTTAGTATCACTTTCAAGTATCACTTTTGAGACTTAAAATAGATCCCAACAGAATTCAGACTCTCTGGATGGTCCTTCTAGGGGTGCGATGTGGGGAATGGTGGCAGTTTCCATGGTTACCCTAAACTTACACAGCATCCAGCTTTGTCCCATTGAAAGCATGTCCTTGAACTGAAGTAAATCCATTATTGTATAGTTTCCTAAAATCAAGAGAAAGAGAGAGAGAGAAAATCAGTGGCCATGTAGCTCGGTGGTAGAGTACTCGCCTAGCACATGTAAGGCTCAGGGCCATGGGATCCCCAGAAATGAATAAATAAGTAAATAAAATTGATGACCTGTGGGATATATGTTGTTCCTTTTTAAAATAGTTGGTCTTCATCTCTTTAGTATCAGAAGTGTGCATGAAATTTCACTCGTCATCCATATGCATTCCTCAAGACAAAATCCCTCATAGTATGCCTTGTTTGGGACATAAGATGTTTCCAAGTTTGGAACCTAATTCTCCGGACTTAGGGGCCCATGAGTCAGCCTTTCTGCAGAAGCTATTTTTTTGGTATGTGTGTGTGTGTGTGTGTATGCACTGGAGGGCACTGGATCTCCTGGAGCTGAGTTATAGGCAGTGGTGAGCTGTCCTATGTGTACGCTGGGAACCTAACTCAGGTCCTCTGCAAGATAGGTAGGCACTGTTAACTGCCGAGCCATCTCTCCAGCCCATAGACTCTTTTAAAAGATGTGTACATATTAAAGGGAAGGGAGTTTCAGATGACATTTAAGCTCATGCCAACATTGGAGGAGTTACAACACTTTAAGAGAACCAGATGAGAAGACACCCATCTGAACGCATAGATTGCCATTTTGTCCCCATCTCTGTCTCTCTCTTAAAACACCTACTTGTCTTTATTGTTTAACCATAAAGCAAATACTTAATGATTATAGCTGGAATTAATTTGAACCTCATAGATGAATTTTAAAAAGTAGAGAGACCATGCCCCTTTGTGGCAATTTTTTTTGAATGTTTTAATATCTATTAAATTTTACCTTGATTCCCAGGAGCCATCCTCAAAATATTACCACCCCTGCTTCCTGGTGAAGTTACGGAGGATATGGGAGTGGCTTCCCAAGAACTTGTTAGTCTAAACTTGTTAGGGTTCTGGATCCTTGACCTCAAATTTTCTCATCTACCAGAAACACACCTCTGCAGGAGAAGGGAACCGAGTCTTTGGGACTCCAAGCTGTGTGGCACTCATGGCTATTGGTAGTTATTGGCACAATGAAGCAGCAGGCCCCAGGAATTCCTCAGGACAGGTGGGGTGAATTTCGACAATAATTTAATCTACTACATATGGACTTGATAGGACAATAACTACAGGGGGACTACAAGTTTACAACCAGGCCTGGCTCTGCCACTCAGTAGCTAGGTGATCCTGAGACTCTCACTTCCTCCTCCATCCTGTTTTTTCCTGTTTTTTAATCTCTAGAAATACGATGCTAATGTCTCATTACAGGTTGCTCGGGAGACCCAGTCACTATATCTAATAACGATGAATGCTAAAAGATGACCATGTTAAAGGAGAACGCTAAAATTTGAATCCATTCTAGATAGCTGTGAGAAACTGGGGAATGATCTCATGGTTTTGTTGTTGTTTGTATATATTTTTTAAATGGCTGAGTTTACTTGTAGTTCCTAAAGGATTATAGGTGTGGGCTGCAATCCATTTTCTAGGGACTCAGGTCCAGAGAATAAAAAATGTTGGTGGATAAGTTCTCTTCTCCTGAACTGCAACTCTTACAAATATGTGGAAGAATATGCACTTTTTTATTTTCTCCAAATTTGTCCTTGATGGGCAGGAGAGATGGGTCAGCCATTAATATGCCAGCCACACAAGCACAAAGACTTGAATTTGGATCCTTAGAACCCACTTAAAACATCAAGCATAGTAACAGTGCCTGGAACCCTTGTCCTGGGGGTGGGGTGTACATGGGTGGATGCTTCAAGTTCACTGGGCAGCCAGCCTAGCCAAATCGATGAGCTTCAGGGTCAGCCAGAGACCCTGGCCCCAAGAATATGAGTGGAGAGGGATCGAGGAAAAGCAATGCCCATCTGTAAGCCTCTACAATCCATGCATATATCTGCATGCATACGTGCATATTTCTACACGGACAAGCACAAACACCACACACATACATGCACACACATGCACACACACGTGTACATACACACTAAAAAGTTTTCTTGGTTTGAGTTATGGTTAGAGACTAAATAAAACTTCATGGAGGAATAGGTCCCGAGAAATGCAAATGGCAGAGAAGGGAAGAGGTGCCGACTCTGCTGTTGGGCATTTTCCTTGCACATTTAAAGTTTTGAATCTGATTGACCTTTACGGAAGAAAGGGCTTTTTTTTTTTTTTTTTTTTTTTTTTTGATTTTCGAGACAGGGTTTCTCTGTAGCTTTTGGTTCCTGTCTTGGAACTAGCTCTTTTAGACCAGGCTGGCCTCGAACTCCCAGAGATCTGCCTGCCTGTGCCTCCCGAGTGCTGGGATTAAAGGCGTGCACAAGGAAGGGCTTTTATAACAATATTATTTTAAAGAAATATCATCTGGAAAGATAATTTGCTAACTCAGGCCAGGCCAACACTACACAGACAGAACAACAATCCCCATCCTTCAGCATTTACTTTTGAAGAACCAAAGAGCAGGTCATGACTTCTGAACAAAAGCACTGTGTTTTCTACTGAACAAGCAGTTACAGGAGCTGTGTTATAGCTTGTGATCTCTGAGCAAAAGTGCAATTACAGAACATGAAAAGCCCCCCGTGGCACCACTCGCTTGTCAGTGACTCTGAAAGTCACATTTACTCCATGGTGTTTCTTCCTGGATAGAACGGGGCTATTTGGATACGGGATGATGTACCATAAAGCCGACAGGCCAAATCCGATCCACATTCTGTTTCTATAAAGGGACTTAAATGGGATGCAGACTTGCCCCCTGACTTATGGATGTGTTTGACTGCCTTTGCTTTGCAGTGGCAGTTGCTCCGAGGCAATGTGTACAGCCTACCTGGCCCTTCTTGGAACAAATGACCAACCCCTGCCACAGAGAATACGCAGTTCTTATTACCGCGATCTGTTTGAGGTGTGCCGAATATCACACCACAAGGCAGCACTCATCTGTGTGAAACCCTTCCAGATAGAGTACACATTATAAGGTGGCATGCTTCTGTAAAACTCCGACACAGTTTTAGCCAGAAAAACCACGGCAATAGCCTCAGATAAAAGTCAGGTGCCGGCAAGTGTGAAACCGGGAATACTCACAGGGTCAAGGTTTCGTTGCACAGTCCCTGAAATGCATTTTCAGGGACCGAAGTCATGTAAGGGTTGTCTGTGATTTCCCTGCAAGAGAAAACGATGAAAGCAGTTGAGAGAAGAACGCTGGAAATGGGTTCTTGTTGCATGTATGCACTTCAAAGGACCGGCCGTAAGATAGCTCAGCTTTTGCTGTTTCTTTGACCTGCTTCTAAGCGCTGGTGGCCATTTGAGGTAACGAGAGCTGCTCTAGGTGGATATACATTCGGAGTCCAGTCTGCATCAGGCAAACAAGCTCCAGTGTGCGCTGAGGTCTCTGCCTTACTCCTTATCTCAGAGCAGATGGAGCTCAGAGACTTCTGAATCTGTATCACGATGTCCATAGCAACTAGAATTTTCTCTGTCAATATAGGGATAAGGGGAAAGGAAAAGGATCAATGGATTTCATGAGGATCATTAGAAAGTCTATTTGCAAAATGCTGCCAGGCAGGTGTTCCCAGAGGGCTGCTTATGTTTAAACAGAGTTTAGCTGTAGCAAAGAAACATGCTCATTTTTTTTTCCTGGAAAAAAATTAAGAGTGTGCAGCATGCCAGGCGGTGGCACACACCTTTAATCCCAGTCCTTGGGAGGCAGAGGCAAGCAGATCTTTGAGTTAGAGGCCAGTCTGGTCTACACAGTGAGTTCTAGAACAGCCAGGGCTACACAGAGAAACTTGGTCTCAAAGGAAAACTGAGAGACAGAGAGAGACAGAGACAGAGAGACAGAGAAAGGAGAGAGAAGAGAGAGGAGAGAGAGAGAAGAAAGAGAAGAGAGAAGAGAAAAGAGAGAGGAGAATCATTCTATACTTTGCTGACTGCAGTGCAAACTCAACCTTTGCAATTTTCCTGCATACATACTTTTTCATTTGCATGATTAGGTAAGACAGCTGGTCCATGCCACTGCTTTTGGAAAACAAAAATAAAAACAAAAGCATCAGTCAATCAAAAGCATGCCCTGATTGCTCTGTGACACTCCGATCACATACTCATTTGGATTTTTCTAGTCCTTTGTTTCACTATTCATTGAAACAAAACTTCCCTTTATATTTTGAGTGAAGCAAGTATAGAAAAAGCTATCAGAAAATATGAAAAATGAAGTATCACTGTTATCAGTAGCCCCCTTCCCCATTTGGCCATTCCCCTCGGAAATCATTTGATCATTTTTCCCATTTAAAAATTAAATGTGGGTGGGGGAGTCTTGAGACAGCTCTGAGGGTAAAGGTTGACAACCTAAGTGTGGTTCTGAGAAGCAACTCCTGCGTGTTGTCTTCTAACCTCCACACTCCACATAAGAGACATACATATTAAATAAGTGTAAAACATGAAATAAAACAGGCTAGAAATTATTCTACCTAAGTGCAGTGGGTAGACCCTCCCTGAATGTGGTTGGCACCATTTCATGGGCTGAATTCAGAATCTTATGGGAGTGGAGGAAGCCCACGGAGTTGCAAGGAATCATGGATATGTCTGCTGTCACTTAGCTCTTGACAATGGGTGTGACAGGACCAGCTGCTTGACTGCCTGCTTTGGCTTCCCTGAAATGATGGCCAGTAACTTGAAATTGTAGCCAATTAAATCATTCCCTCCCCAGTATGTATGCTTCATGCCCATGGAGATCAGAAAAAGGTGTAGAATGCCCTGGAACGGGAGTTACGAACCGTTGTGAGCTGCCACATGGCTGCTGAGAACAGAACCTGGGTCCTCCACAAGAGTGAGCTCTCAACCTCTGAGCCATTTTTCCAGCCCCCTCACCACTGTTGTCTTTTGATAACAGAAATGAAATTAAAGCAAGAGTAAACCTGAAGAGTTGGCTTTCTTCTCTCTCTAAAATTCTCTCCCAAAATTCTCTTTTGAACCCTGTCTTGGTTACTAGTGTTGTCATGAAACACCATGACCAAAGAAACTTGGGGAGGAAAGGATTTATTCAGTCTGTGCTTCCATGTTACAGTTTGTCATCAAAAGAAGTCAGGACAGGAACTCCAGCATGGCAGGAACCTGGAGGCAGGAGCTGAGCTGAGACCATGGTGGAATACGGCTTACTGTCCTCTTGGCTTGTTCAGCCTGCTTTCTTATAGAACCCAAGACCACAGCCCAGAGATGGCCCTGCCCACAGTGGGCTGGGCCCTCCCCCATCAATCACTAATTTAAAAATGCTTTACAGGCCTGCCTACTGTAAACAGAGACTGCTCATTCATTTCCTGGCCACCCAGACCCAAATAATCACACAGAAACTATATTAATTACAACACTGTTCGGCTGATGTCTTAGGCATATTTCCAGCTAGCTCTTACATCTTAAATTAACCCATTTCTATTAATCTATGTATTACCACAGGGTGTGGCCTACTGGTCCTGGTGTTCCGGCATCTGTCTCCTTTAGGAGCTTTGTGGCATCTCCCTGGCTCCGCCTACTTTCTCTCTCTCTCTCTCTGGATTTCCAACCTGGCTTTATTTTGGCCTTTCATAGGCCAAAGCAGCTTCTTTATTAATCAATGGTAATAAAACATACTCACAGCCTACAGATACCTACAGAGGGGCATTCCACATCCACATTCCATCTGACTTTATGGAGACATTTTCTTAATGGAGGTTCCCTTTTATCAGATGACGTTAGCTTGTGTCAAGTGGACATGAAACTAGCCAGCTTCCTACCACCCCCATCCTACACAAGCTGTTGTTGTGTGAATCAGCAGTGGCCCACAGCTTGTGAACTCTGGCCATTCCTGACTTGTGCCTCGCTCCATCCTTCAGCACAGTTATCCTGCCTACTGCTTTCTCTTGGAGTCCATTGCTTCTCCTGGCTTCTACTACTTCCTATGACTGCACCCCAGTTCTTACCAAATACTGCATGTTGAGCTTACTTACAGTATAAAGAATACATCCGTGGAATAAATTTTGGTCAGGTCAGGGAATATTCTGAGTCCAGTGTTGAAAATGCCACTATATTAAAAAAGAAGAAATGAAAGTTTAGATAAGAAAATCAATACCTAAGAAATATAGTGTAATGGCCGAAATCTTGAGACTAGGAGGTAAATCCCAAGTCCTCCACCCAATACCTCATGACTGTGGCAAGTGCCAACCCTGACATGAGATGATATTTCTTCAAAGCATAATTTAATTTGGTCAATAGTAGTGATATCGATGGCCTGCTTAGAATTAAATGTGGATTATTTGAGCCCAGTGAGATGCCTAGAAATAGAGGAAGAGACAAGGGAGAGGAGAGGAGGTGGGGGAGTGGATATTTCCCTGTTTTAATTGGAAGACATATGTTCTTGCGCAAGTGGTATGGTATCTTTGTATGTGTGTCTCTGTGTGTGTGTGTGTCTGTATGTGTCTGTGTGGTGTACACGCATGGTATGTGTATGTTGGGGAATGGGCTGTCAAAGTCCAGTGGAAGAAGAACACATGACTATCCAGCCCCAAGTCAGCTTTCCTGTTGTTAGATTTACATTGTGGCATGGCGGTTTGTGCCATTAATCCCAGCACTCAAGAGGCAGAAAAATCTCTATAAATTTGAGGCCAGCCTG
This sequence comes from Microtus pennsylvanicus, assembly GCF_037038515.1. Classification (NCBI taxonomy): domain Eukaryota; kingdom Metazoa; phylum Chordata; class Mammalia; order Rodentia; family Cricetidae; genus Microtus; species Microtus pennsylvanicus. Next base: position 25,459,574 of record NC_134592.1, read on the forward strand.
GTCTACATAGTGAATTCCAGGACAGCCAGGACTAAGCAGAGAGGCCCTGTCCCTTCCACACCCCCCAAATCTGCATCCTACTACATTATTACTTTGCTAAGAATTCCTTTTTTGCAGTAACAACCCTGTGGGTATACAGCAGTCTTTAACCAACACTCGCAGAAAAAAGAGGAAAATCTGAAAGACGATAGCTTCTCCTTCCAAAATTCATGCCATCAAGGAAAGAGTATGTCAAGGTTAAAAGATGTGTGAAACAGAACACGAACACAAAAGTTTGAGGCTTCGAATGCCTCCGGGACTTAATTCCTTTGACACTTTCCTCAGCCACTAGAACATAGCAGTGGTAACAAAGTACGTTTGGAAAGGCTTGGTACAGAGCAGGGGAGACTTTGACCCGACCCAGCTCTTCTAGTGTGAAACAACTCACGTTTCCCTGAGACATGTTCAAAGGCCATTCAGTCTTGTCTCCTTCTAAAGAGAAATGCACTGGACTGAAGAGGCAGCAGGAGCCAGAGAACTCAAAAAGGAATAAAGGGGATGGTCCAGAAGGAGAGAAGTGATGTTCCATGGGTGTCTACGAAACATAGCAGCAGTTCAGCCGTGATTAGGGGTTCGTGACAAAGAGTAGGACAAAAAGGCCAGAGAGTCCAGTGGAGACCATAAATGTTGGATTAATGAGGCTGGAACCTTGACCTTTCTACTCTCCAAACCCACTAAATGAGTCCTTTTCTTCTTTGATCTCCTCCTTAATTACCTGATTGACCGTCCACTGAGTTGAAAGCAAGTCCATAAACGGATTGACTGCCTTGTCCCACAAGGAGCCTTTGAATCGCACACACCATTAGACATGGAATTTCCCACTCCCACCCCTTGGACATGGGGCTGTTTCTAGTTCTCCCAAGTGGGCCATGTGGCTTCATGCTTCTGTCTTTATCATGGTACCCTATCCAGTTAAGGCTCCTTCTGACATAATGTCTCTGCAGTTCTTGAATAACTTCTATCCAGCCTTAAAATGTCGGTGAGATATACTTTTATTTTAAATGTCTGGATGGAAATAAAATACATGTTAATAGTGATTATTTCAAGGCACAGGGTTGAAGATTGATTTTTATTCTCATTATACTGTTGCTTTTCTAATTTTAAAAATTGTATTTAAACAGGAAAGAAGGCTCCTCCAGCTGGTGTGTAGAGGGCTTTGGGTCAAATATCACATCCATTCAAGACATTTCCCTGGACTACCTACTGTGTGATAGGCAGCAAGAATGAAATAGAACCAATAGGCCCCCTGCTCTGGTGAAGTTTATGGCCAGCTCATAAGTCATTGCCAAAGCCAAGAAGAAGTGTGTCGCTTCTGTATTGAGACTTTGCCTTTTGAAATTTCTGATGTTGTTTTTGTCAATAAATATAAATATAAAATTGTTGTTTCGAAACATTATTGACAAGTTGGCTATCAGGATAAGACCATGTATATATTTTACTGACTCCTTCCTCTTGGCTCTGGGAGCAGCTCTTTGGTCCCAGAACTATATGCTGACTTTTTGGGGTAGGCTTTAAACGTGAGCTGTTTCATGTGGCACTTTGCCCAATGGGAAAGGTGAAAAGTCATAAGAAACGGTCTGATTTTGCCATACACCATTAAAATGATGTTAGACAATATCATCTTAAGGAGATTCTTGATAGACAATAGCATCAGAACTCTAAAACACACACACACACACACACACACACACACACACACACCAACAAGGAAGGAGTCAATACTTACAGGAATTTGAGCAAGGGCAGCTCTGTTAGAGCATCAGGGTCTATGTAAGTTAAGCTTCTGGTGTTGCGGATTTCTCTGCAAGAGTTAACGAGAGTGCTGTCAGCAAAATACAGCCCTTCCAGTTTTTACTAAAGATAAATCAAGTTTAACAAAAGTTCATGAAAAGATGAGGATACATTTATATGGCAAGACAGAAACTCTATGTCCTTAGCCACTGATTCCTAGCTCCTCCCCTAGACATGATTTTCCTCATGGACTTGGTCTCAGTCAGTTTGAATTTATGGACCACCTTTCAATTAACTGTAGTTTCAAAGCTTTGTTTGTCTGTTGTTTGTGTTTCTTATTTTCCTTGCTTTTATTCCCTAGATTTTGGTAGAAAAGAAAACCCCTCTAGTGGTTGGCAAACTGATGAGCACAGGCGTCTTTATAGTGACAGGAGCCAGCGATGCTGCCATGACGATGAGCACTAGGGGGGTAAGTGAGTGAACCCTGACAAATGACAGCATTGCAGAAAGGGCCAAGAGTCAGTTGACTGCAGTTTCAGGTGAAAGGGACAGAGGAAGCCTAAGCGGCTTGCTTGGGTTTATTTTGTGATGCCAATAATCTAAGACTCAGCATATGTGACATGTTGTGATATCATATGAGTTTGTAACTTATATAATTAGGTTCATGCATTCACTCATCAGGAATAGTTAATATAAGTGTCATAACTACTGTTAAACCTGAGCTGTCACTAGTAAAATTAAAAATTTGGCACACCTAGATTGGCTAGAAGAGGTTCACAGCACTCTCTGTGCTTACAAGGAAAGTCAGTGAGAACCCACTGGGGTCTGTAGTCTTTTGTTCTGCAGATGTCCCCTGAGGCTTGGCCACCGAGAGACCTGTGTCCAGTCATCCATGCTATTATATTTGGAAAGCTTGGAATCTGATCATTGTAATTCTTAAGCGTCTTTGTTCTAGGATAATTATTTGTGGAAAACGTTCAGCTGTAGGATACATCCAGTACCTCATGAGAGCCTGTAGAAGGAGGAAGTGCTGTTATTGTCCGGATTTATAGACAAGGAAACTATGATTCAAGGGACCTTATCCAAAGTTATGTGGCCAGAGGTGACAGAGTAAAGATTCTACCGCAAGCCTGGCTATTCAGCAATAAAAGGAACAAACTACAGATCTGTGCTACAAAGGAGATGAGCCGCATCTCACAGGCATCAAAGCTAAATGAAAGAAGTAAAACACAAAAAGGCCACTTACTATATGCATCCATTAATAGGAAAGGTCCATGTAAGACAAAGTTGTAGCAATATTTTAGAGCAGGATCTGAGACATAGCAAGTACTTAGCAGCCATAGAGACTCGGGTTTGATCCCTAGCCCTAAGGAAGGAATGGGGGGGGGGGGAGGGGAGAAGAGGAGAAGAGAGGAGAGAAGAGGAGGGGGAGGGGAGGCTAGGGGAGGAGAGAGAAAGAAAGGTAAGGAGAGAAGAGGGGAAGAGAGAAGAGCAGGGGAGAGGGGAGGGAAAAGGAGGAGAGGAGAGGAGAAGAGAGGAGAGGGGAAGAGAGGGGAGGGGGAGATCTGGCAGAAAAGAGAAAGTTGAGATAAACTACAAATATTCACAATGATGCTTTTGTCATTGATAATAATGTGTGTTCTAAAACCGGATTGTTATGATAATCAATTCTGAAAGTTTCCAAAAAATTATTGAACCACGGACCTACAGTGTGTGAATTTTGTGTTCTAGTCAAGCAATTAGCCTTAGTAACAGTTTCAAATGTGGTTATCACTGGAGTCTAGCTGAAGAAGAGAATCCAGTTACAAACGTTACTGCCAGATCTTTACCACACATCACTGGGTGGCTAACAGATGGGACTCATAGTAGGTGACCAATCAGGTTACTCTTTCAGTCACTGGTAATTGTCATCGTAATTCACTTTACTCACAGACGATAAAGAACACAATGTGTTGCCTATGAGCTTCTTAGTAAGAAATTGGTTTGACATGAGTTAGTTGAAAGAGTGAATTGATGTATTTGAAATGAATGAAAAGGCACGTGGAGGCCGATGTGGGAGGAACACATATTCAAGACCAGCCTGTAGCACACAGTTCTTGACCAGCTAGGATTATATAGTGAAACCCTATTTCAGCCACCCCTTCTCTACTAATGGATCAATCAGTTTATCATTGATATAGACCTCTGTGTGATTTCTTTGGGGCTAAATGGCTGTGGGACCTGGTGGGAGGACAGAAACCAGGCAGGACAGAAAACTACCCCAGAAAACACTCTACCTCAAAGCAAGGCATGGTGTTTTATACCTATAATCTGAACATTTTGGAGAGTGAGGTGGGAAGATTGTTGTAAGTTCGAGGCTAGCTTGGGCAACAGAATGAGATTTGGTCTCAAAATCCTGAACTAAACCAAATCAAACCATAACAACTATGAAAAACTTCCCAACCTCCAACAATCTCCTTTAAAAAAAAATCAAAACCAAAACAAAACCACATTAAAGAAATCCTTGGAGATAGTTTATTACATCGAAAGAAAGAGGATTGAGTATTGTTAGCATCCAGACCTAGAATTTTCCAAAACATTAGAAAGATACTTTCTTGTAACTCATGTAACAAAGGCAAAAATGGGCAAGGGCAGTTTAAACTTCTTAAGAAGCGTTTACAACCCCTCCCCCAATACTGTAATTCTAATTATTTTTGATGCCTAAAATTGTGCATTCAAACAATATTAGATTTTTAAATCTTTTTAAATCTTTTCTTTTCTTCTATGTTTGCACCAGTAAGACAAATTTTAATGTTTTGACAAAAATTTTAAATGTCACAAAGTACTCAAACTTTTCTCATTGATGGTTGAGTTTCTTCACCCAGTTCCAGTTTGTTTATTTTTAGAGTGCCAGGCTACCGTGCAGAGCATAGGTTACCCTTATTTAAATTCCACTGTTTTTTTTTCTGTGCAGTCAAATCTATTTCTATTTACCTCCACATTTACCCCCCCCCCCCGCCTCTGTTCATTTTCTTCAGTACAGAGTATATGGCTGGATTGGGTCATTTTTTATTTTTATTTCCTAATCCTTCCCTGGAGCAGTTCTTTTACTTTAAGTCTAATGCTGACAAGTTCTCAAGAACTTTCTTTGTGGATTTGGAGAGATGACTCAGCCTGGAAGGTCACTTGCTACCCAGTCTAAGACCTGAGTTCTATCCCCAAAACCCACTTGGTGAAAGGGAAGAATTGACTTCTGCGGGTTGTCTTCTGACCTCCTCTTGCATATTGTGACACACCAGATACCGCAAAAATAAAATAAATGAATGTAAACGACTTTTTGTACTGGTGGCTGTGGTGTGGCTCTACTGGGTACTTTTCGTTGTACTTACATGTGAGTCATTTTGCTCAGGTTGTAGAAAGAGTGTGGCTCCAGCCGCTGCAGAGTTGCATCTATAGATAAATAGCTGAGCATTATAGAAATAAGACACAGCAGGAAGTTAGCAATGGATTCCAAGCACTCTATTTTATTTTATGACATGGTTTACACAGGCCATTGCAATGCACGTATAGACTGTGCTGTCAACATATCCCCCACAGTCCACTGCTCTCTCTTCTCTTGCTCCACCCCTTCCCCATTAGTCCTTGTGTCCCCCTGCACAGCATTGCTTCCACGTTCCGACCATCTGTATCTATGTGGCTCTAGGTATCTATAAAGCCTAGGACCCATAAATGAGAGGACACTTGCAATATGTGTCTTTCTGAGACGGCCTGAATTCACTTAACAACATGGTCTTCAGTTGCTTTAACCCCCCATTCTTTATGGCTGAAATCAATTCCATTGTGTCTGCAAACCACGTTTTCTTACCCATTCCTATTGAGGAGTGCCAAGGTTGGTTCTCTAATTTCAGTAGTGTGAAAAGTGCTACAGTAACCATGGATGTGCAAGTATCTGTGATATAAGCACAGTATTTTTATGTACATATATGCATGTGTTCATGTGTAAACAGGCAAACAAGTGTATTTGTGTGTGTGTGTGTATGTGTGTGTGTGGTGTGTGTGTGTAGACTTGAGGAAACTTTGGCTCTCATAACTCAGAATGCCATCCACACTGTTTTTACAGACGAGGTCTCTCATTAGCGTGGGACACCTAAGTAGACTAGGTTGACTGGCCAATTGTCCCCAGATATGCATCCATTTCCACCTCGAGAATGCTGGCATTTATAAATATGTGCCACTACACCTGGATTTCAAACACAATGTTTTAATAACTTCTTTGTTAGGGCCTTCCCAAATCATGGACCATGCACAAAGCCCATATGTAGTCTCTAACCACATTCCCTCTCCCCCCAAATCCCAGTATGTCTAAAACTTCCCAATCCTTTATGTTTCATTTCTCTGCAGGCCTCAAATGTCATTTCCTTCAGGAGTTTTCGACCAGCTTCCCAAAGATGCTACCATTATCATGATACATCATCACAGCAATATGAATTCATCTTTCATGGATAACCACAGTGCATCTTCCTAATTATTTGGACAGCACTTGATTTATGTCACACCACTAAGCTGTCAGTCACCTAATGTGGAGTTTTGTGTCTGCTTTTGACCACCGAATTGTGAGGGTCCTCATAGTTCTTAGCATGAAGCAGACTCAGTAAATACATGCTCAGTGAATACATAAATAAATATCAAAATCAGAAAGTGTCACAAAAGAACACTAAAGAGAATAAGAAGCATTTTAATAGTGGGCTTAACAGCATGAGGAAAGAAGTGAAACTTCCAAGGAACTAACTGGCCTTCTCCTGGTGGAGCATCCCAGAGGGTGGTGACTACAGTGATGATGCAATATTCTGAAAATGTCTCCTAACTCCTAAGAAACGGGAACCTTTGCTGGGCTTCACAGCCAAAGCTAACAACCCACCTTGAAGTCACTTAAGACGTAAGATGGCCAGCCTCCTGGAGTACTCAGCCTATTTGTTTAGCCTGCTTTGAAGAGAGCAGTGGAACAACCAACCTTACTTGCCTTGGCTTTCCCATGGAATTAACTTTTACAACCTAAGCTAATGAATAGCTGGAACCTTAAATTATGTGCTTTATAGCGGGGCGTGGTGGCACACATCTTTAATGCCAGCCCTTGGGAGGCAGAGGCAGGTGGATCTCTATGAGTTCGAGGCCAGGCTGGTCTCCAAAGGGAGTTACAGGATAGCACACCTATCACACAGAGAAACCCTGCCTTGAAAAACAAACAAAAAACCCCAAACATACAACAACAGAAATATTATGTGCTTTTCCTTGCCTTTGTCCTATAACAATACGTGTGTATTATTTGTTGAAAGTAGCAGATACAGAAGTTGAAAGCAATCTAAAATCTACCATGAAGGTTGAAGGTATCCATTCATGGATATTGGTTGATAAACAATGTTTGTTATTTGGGTCAGCTGGGATCAGCTGGGGCCAGTGAGAATACCTTGTAAAACTCAGTTAAAGATTTTTGTAGAGTTGCCCATTCCTCCCCATGTGATGCCTTCTGCGCTGTTCAATAGAGTGAAACCTTTTGTGAGAGACAGACACACAACAGACAGAGACACAAACAAAGACATGCACATGCACGCATGCACACACACATACATACACAGACTCAACAGTCAGTGCCGATGGGCCCAGATTAAGACTCAAACAACAGACAGAGGATGTAAGACACTGAGCACATGAAGTTAAGAACCCAAGTCTGAACGCCTTTTGGTAAATGGTTCCAAGGTGAAGAGCTTTTATTTCTTTCCTGAATAAGACACAATGCATTGGTAATCAAAGATCATCACTAATGCATTTAATTAATGTAGACTACATTCTCTCTTAAGATCTATCTTTCTGGTTTTGAATGAAACTGAAAAGTTCCAGGATTTGCCTTGAAATTATTAAGCAAAATATCATGCAAATAAACGTTTTAGTTACTAAGAGAGGGGAAAACGATAAGCTCCATTGCATGAACAGTTCAGAATTTGTATGTAAGCTAGGTTGTTTTAGATGGTTTTGTCTAAGTCTCTCTTGCAACAAGAATAATCCACACAGATTCAATGACCATCATCTACTGAGAGGCACTTCTATGGCATTTTAGAAAATCAACGATTAGCATAGTTGTAACAGAGATTCTCAGCTCTGAACCTAGAATTGAACAACCTGGATACATAGATGTTCAAGACCCATCCCAGGATCATTGATTCAGGATCATGAAGACTGGGCCAAGCATTTATATTTTTCCAAAAGCTTCCTTGGTAATTTTTATTGAATGACATTCTTCATAAGAGGGACAGTAATTGTTAGACTTTGGGTTATCTTTTTTTTTTTTAAAGCAGGGTTGCTCGTTACTATTCTGGTAGCCCTATGCTGATTAGAATTATTTATTCTATGAACAAACGGCCTTTGACTTCTCAGGTTTCCCAGCCCTTTGTCCTTTGTGGCTAAGCAACAACATGCAAATTGTTTTCATCCGAACATTATCTCAGAACACTTTTTACAGGATACGTTTACTGTTTAGGGGCCATAGAGAAATTTTCATGGGTGAAAGTGGAGCAAGAGTCATTCTGAAAGCTGGAGACTTACTTCCCTGTGTTTGCTTCACAGCCTTTACCCCATATTTCCTACTGAATTTTCAGAGAAGTTCATTCTGCCCACCACACTGAGCTGAAGTTCTGGTTTCTCTAACCTCCGGGCTTGCTATAGCTTAAATATAGGAATGATTTATTCACCAGGACTGAAGCCATGACTCTATTTCATCCCATTTTAAAACTAAGACACATCTCTTTATTGCATGTAAATGTTACTCAATTACTATGATGAGTATACAACCTCCTATAAAATTTAGGGTACTTTTCTCCTGTTGAAACATTTGCCAGAGTCACTGGTGGAGATTTTTAATTTCCTGGGCAAACCTAGGTCATCTTGGTGATCTCCGCTTGCTTCCCCTGAGATATCTTACTATTATTACTGTATGCCCACGCATCCAGCAGTTATCTGTCGAACATTTACTTTATGCCAGGTATCTTTCTGGACATTGATAAAACAGACTTCTTCCTTAGCTTCAAGGAACGCATAGAATTAGGAGATTCAAACTATCAGATGGGATTAGTGCAGCAAGTATTAAGTGCTCTGGACAGTACAGGAGATCTTAGGCTGGCAAACCCAGTGCGGCCTGCTTGGGGGTTGCCTCAAGGAAACTTTCAAATCTCCATGAATATTGTCTATTTCTCAGCCACCCTCCTCCTACTGACTATTCTTGATTATATAATATTTTGAATTCTGGTTGCTCACCACCAATCTTAGCAGACAAACTTTATAGAAAGCGTTGAAGCAGGAGATAGGAATTCTTTGGACCCCCCTCCCCACCAATAACTTTCTTGTGACAGTGGAGAAAGGGACTGTTTTCTTACATCCCTAACTCTGCTTGGCTGCGATCCTCCACCTCCTCAAGGACCACAAGCTCTAAGGTTGTTCTTGCTTTGTCCTTTAGCATCTCCCATTCTACAGTCTTCACCGTGTACTTGAGACTGTTTTTAAAGACAGGATTTTTCTGTGTAGCGCTGGCTATCCTGGAACTCGCTTTGTAGACCAGGCTGGCCTCTAACTCGAAGAGATCCATCTGCCTCTGCAGTACTGGGATTAAAGGCGTGTGCCACCACCACTCAGTTTGAGACTGTTTTTATGACTTCCAAGAACCTCAGTTTCTACTTACATCACTCCCCTGACCATGCACGTGCCCAGAACGTCCAATATCCTTTATTATACCTTGCATTTCCCCCTTCTCGTGTGCATTCTTTCTGTCTGAATCAGTATATAATTTACTTTATTATGTTTGGCTCATTATCTGTCTCCTCCCAGCTGAATATAATTTTAGTAAGTGCTCATAGCCAAAGTGGAACAAATGCTTGCTGACTGAATAAAAAATGTCTATATCATATGTCTGCAGGAGAGGATGTCTTTCACATCCTTTACCTCCATACTCTAGAGGCCAGTAACATTCTCCTCTGCAATTCTGGCAAACAGTCAAATGTCAGAGTTCATTCTGGCTGAGAATCATTGAAATGATGCAACAGATGGTCAACACATGGCCAGAAGTGGAATAAGTTGAGTTATGCACTGTACAGGTTACTCTTGGTATTATTGGGTGTGTTTGAGTTAACCTGAACTGCCACCAAAAAAGACAAATACCTCACTCATTTCATGTGCAGAATATGGCAATGTGAAATCCCGAAAGTGACTCTTACATTCTAAGACACTGGAATTTTTGTTGGACACCACAGCCAAAGGTAATAATACATCGTGAGGTCACTTGAGATTTTAGACCACTAGGGTACTGTGTCTTCAACCTGTTTTATCTTCTTTTAAGAGAACAATGTAACAATCAACCTTACCTTACCTTGGACTTCCCATGTAGTCAACTTTTTCAACCCAAGCTAACCCGTAGTAGTAAACTTAAATCATGTACTTCTCTATGCCCCAAACCAGAAGAACACATGTGTTATTTGGTGAAAATAGTAAATACCAAAGTTGAAAGCAACTTCCTAAAACCTTCCTTAAAAGTTAAAAGCATCCATTTATGGATTTTTGTTGATAAACAATGGTTTTGTAGAACTGTTTGTTGTCTGGGTCCCCTGGGATCAGTTGGAGTTGGTGATTTGATCCTTGTAAAACGCTGTTCAAAATTTCTGAGAAGTGTTCCATCCCTTTCCCGTGGATGATTTCTATGTTGTCCAGAAAATACAGGGCAGAGTGCTTTGTGGCAAGAGAGAGAGACATGGAGACGCAAACAGATACACACAGCCGCAGAGCAGAACTCACGGATGCACACAGATGGAAGACAAAACACGGGGACGGATCAAGACAGCCTTCAACCAGGCACAGATTCAGACTCAAGCAACCGGGAGACAGAGGTTGGTACACATGGGGAGCATGAAGTAGAAGTTTCAAATCTAAACTTGCTTTTGGTTACATGATTTTAAGGAGGAAAGTACTTTTATTTCTTTCCGTAATGGGACACAAATTATTGGTGACTCAGCGTTGGTCACAAATCTACACACAGACAGTAATCATCAGTCTAACATGCAAGTTCCTTTTCTCATCTGTTTTCATACCACATTTCTGTTTCTCAGGCTTAGAATTGTTTTAAATTCATGTTTAAGCGAGAGAAATCTCAAATGATTGGCTGCATTTGGGAGAAATTGTAAATGCTTGCATTGTATTAGTGGTGGAAGTGAATCAACAAAAATCTAGGATGAGTGAGTAGGAGAGAGAGACACACAAATGTCTGGATATTCTTAGCTAAGGTTTTTGTCACATCCCAGGATATATTAAAATACACATAAGTGGTGACTATGACATGACCAAATGAATTTAAATTTGCATTGGATTTAGAAGCAAAACATGGAGGTGTGACTAAGCAGGTAAGTATTATATAAATAAATTTCAAATATGCTTAAAAGGCAGATGTCACTGATATATGCAAGTGTAATAGAAATTGCTTTTTCGACAGAGCCCATTTAGAAAGTATGTCACAACAGCAAAGTTCTCTGTATATTAGGGTAATTACTTACATCCTGGAAATATTGGGCAGGTTTGAAAACGCGAGACTGGGGATGGTCTTCAGGTGAGTCTCGATGAGCTTCCTAAGGAAACGACAGTCATGATTAGAGTCCTCATCACTGGTCTTTCCTAATTACTCATCTAATTAAAAGAATATCTTATCAGAAGTGTGTCACCTTTAAACACAAACAAAATCGACAAAGCCATCATGATTTCTCCTCCAGGAAAATAAGAACTGAGAATGTGATTCAGATGCGGAACATGAATCCTCAAACTTCATCTATGAATTGAATGGAGAGCAATATGCTTTCTCCACCACCGCACTGCATTTGCTCACTGAAAAGGAAGGTAGGGTGTTCCTATAGTATATTCATGAGAATGTCAGGTCTACTGTAGTATCGATGCTGATAACCAGCCAACACTTTCTCAGAACCATAAGTATTCTTTGTTGAACCTGCAAATTGAAGGTATGGTGATGTGGGATTCCCCTCTGAATGCTGGGAATATCATTGGTTAATGAATAAATAGACTTTTGCCTATGGAAGGGCAGAATAGAGCTAGATGGGAAAACTAAACTGAATGCTGGGAGAAAGAGGGCAGAGTCAGAGAGATGCCATGGAGCCACCGTAGAAGACCTGAAAGAAACTTACTGGTAGACCACAGCCACGTGGCAATATACAGATTAATGGAAATGGGTTAATTTAAGATGTAAGGACTAGCTAGAAATACACTTAAACTATCTGCCAAACAATCTTGTAATTAATATAGTTTATGTGTGATTATTTTGGGTCTGGGCAGCTGGGAAATGAATGAGCAGCCTCTGCCAACAGTATGGCATTCTCCAACTTTCCTTTCTGGGACACCTCATAAGTAAGAAAACATCTCCAAATATCTCAGTATGGGTCTTCATCCGGGTATTCAATTTTTTGGCTTCCTCTCTTTACATAGTGATTACTTGAATAGAATCCCATATGGAAAAGGTGTGCCCAATATCCCAACACATTTTGCAAAAAAAAAAAAATGCAATGTTGTGTCCCATCTGCCCAAGTCTAGTCTTGCCCCTGAACTGGAAATCACACATCAGTCCTTACTAACTTACGTATAGATAATAGATAATACTGTATATCTTCCTTTCCAGAGTGAAGACTATTTCCCTTCATTTCTTTTCTCCCTTTCTTCTACCTATGCTTACTTTGCACTACTTTCTTTGACAGTACTAAAAAAATATCTGTAACATTCTTGATCAAAGCACCAGTAGGCCAACTTAGTTTGTAAAAGGACTTAGGAACTTTAGTGAAATGTGAGGGGGGTAGGTGGATGAACGAGATAAAGCTTTTACTCCTTCTCAACCTCTGAGTATTTGATTATGAGATCCAATGTTGCTTTAGTATTAAGAAATTCAAGCAGTGGTAGTAGAATATGCCTTTAATATGAGCACCTGGGAGGCAGAGGCAGATGAATCTTTGTGTTGTAGGCCAGCATGGCCTACAGAGTGAGTTCCAGGATGGCCCAGGTGACAGAGAGAAACTCGGTCTCAATCCCTCCAAAACAAAAACAAAAAAAGAGAGAGAGAGAGTGTGTGTGTGTGTGTGTGGGGGGGGGAATAAAGTCAGTGTTTGAGTGGCACCTTAATCTAGCTGGGTGGTGTTTTTGTTTGTGTGTTCATTATAATAATGCAATTTTTATTTTTACCAAAGAAAAAGAAAAGGAAAGAAACTCAGATCCGTAATTTGCCTTCACTTGAAGTTACATCCCCTTAACTGCGGTGATTAAAGGCTTATTGATGCAGATCCAGGATTCTGGAGTCAAAAACATATGAGAACAACTCGTTCTATTAAAATCTCTGTGTAAAAAATGGGCCATGCAGAAGGCAAACAAGGGATAATATGCACACCTGTTGGGTATTATGAAAAGAGGTTGAGTTTCTTGAGTCCAAAGGTGGTCTTATAGGGCTGCCTGGCAGCAAGCCTTTTGAGGGCATACTCTCAGAAGATTTCACATTGTCTGCAGGTAATGTGGACTAAACTGCAACTTTCACTGACTAAAAATTAGGGCACTCAGCCTTCTCCAAAGGAGAGAAATAGGTCAGGCTTGCTGGTGCACATTTATAATTCTGGTATCCAGGAAGATGGGGCAGGACAGTTGTGTGTTCCAGCCCACCTGGGGTACATATTGAGTTCAAAATAATAATAATGATAGTAATAATAATAAAAAGATTAAAAATAAATGATGTATGTCAAATTAAATTGGAAGTTATAATAAAAGGGTTTCTAGAAGTTTGATGATAAAAGAAATAGCATATAAATAAAATTTAATATTTTTCAATTAAAATGCAAATTGTATTTATATTTTCCTGGAGAGAGAGAGAGAGAGAGAGAGAGAGAGAGAGAGAGAGAATATTATGTGTATGTGATTGTGAGTTTATGTGCACCATGTGCACGCAGGAGCCTGTGGAGGTCAGAATGGGGTAATGGATTCCCCTGAAACTAGACTTACAGATGGTTGTGAGCCACCATGTGGGTGTTGGGAACTGATCCCTGGATCCTTTGCAAGAGCAGCCAATGCTCTTATTATTAAACACTGATCCATCTCTCCAGGCCCATAATACCTGTTTCTTAAAGTATTTCTGTTCTCAGACATCAAACCTTATATACACTTAAAGCTGAACAAGTTATTCTTTCTTAGTGTGTCTTTCTGCTGCCTCTGTTTCTGTCTGTTTATCTGTCATGATTACTCATCATGTATAGACCAACCAATACAAATTATGTACTTATTGTAACAATAAAATAGGCTCAATAAATCTTCTAGAGTGAAGATGATGCCAGCCATCTTAGCATTAAATGAAAACAAATAGCTTATTTGTTGGGTGAATTTAATGTAGTGATAATCATAAAAGAGACTGATTTCCATAACATTTACTGAAGTTTCAGAGTGAAAAATGATCACATATATTCAAATTCAATAACAATGTAATTTACAAGTTTTTGTTTTTGTTTTTTTTGCTATGCGTGCATATTCACAACAATATATAGATAAAATACAAAACACCTCTGCAACTTCGAATTCTTTTACTTTTGGTCTAAATAGTCTTGGTTACGTCTCTACAATTCACCTCATATTCGCTTTTGTTTCTGAGAAGTGTGGTTAGTTTGATGAACTACAATTGACACTTTGAAAGGACGGCTTCCCAGTGCGTATCCAGACATTTGTATTTCTTCAGGTAAAGATAAAAAGGATAGATGAAACTGTGGCATCGAAGTAATGAAATAATGAAGACAAAATATCTACAAACAGATCTCATATTCTGGTTTTTCTCTTAATAAGAAAGGCCCAGAGACGGAGCTATGTCCTGTTCTAAGTGGCTGTCCTGTCCTGAGTTCCATATTGTGGGGCAGTGGCTTTGGGAGTGCAAACGCAGGGTGACTGTTCATTTGCACTGATTGTGCAAATAGATGTTCACCACCTATACAGAATGCACCACAAGGCACAAGGTGCTAACTTATTCACACAAGTAAAAAAACAAAACAAAACAAAAAAACAAAAAAAAAACTACCCTCTATGAACACAAGGCGGTAAGTACATTGAGAACATATGAACACTATCAGAAAATCCAGGTCCATGCCTTTACCTAACACACCAGACACAATCTCTCACTTATAACTAGAAAAGGAGTGCCCTAGCCCAGAGTCAGGGGAGACATGAACTTGTCACCTGGCTACTTGGGAGCCTTTTCCAAGAGCGTTGCCACAGTGATGGATTGCTGCCTCAGTCCCTGGCTCCAGCTTGAGAACAGTTTGTCCTGTCCTCAAAGACTAGCCCACTTCAAACGAACCCTCCAAAGGTCTTTTGGATCAGGAACCGCATTGGATAACACTGTACCTTCAGGAGCTCTTGTTTGCTCCGCAGTCC
This sequence comes from Microtus pennsylvanicus, assembly GCF_037038515.1. Taxonomy (NCBI): domain Eukaryota; kingdom Metazoa; phylum Chordata; class Mammalia; order Rodentia; family Cricetidae; genus Microtus; species Microtus pennsylvanicus. The sequence goes on from NC_134592.1 coordinate 25,474,805, forward strand.
ACAGAATTTCTGTGGACCACAAAAACTACCCTTTTGTAGCCACCCTGTGCATCTCTGTGGGAAGTGGGATGTGTGATCGGAGAGTTAATTGTTGTATGGAGCTGCGGGCTGCTTCCCACCGCTTAGCTCCCAGCCACCAGCTAGCTCTACCCAAAATAATTACACAGAAACTGTATTCTTTTAAACACTGCTTGGCCCATTAGTTTTAACCTCTTATTGGCTAGCTCTTACATATTAATCTAACCCATTTCTAATATTCTGTATAGCTCCATGAGCTGGCTTACCAGGAAAGATCTTAACCTGCGTCTGTCTGAAGTGGGAGAATCATGGCGACTGCCTGACTTGGCTTCTTTCTCCCAGCATTCTGTCTGTCTACTCTGCCTACCTAATTTTCTGTTCTATTAATGGGCCAAGGCAGTTTCATTATTTAAGCAATGAAATCAACACAAAACAGAAGACTCCCACATCATTTCCCCTTTTTCTGTTTAAACAAAAAAGAAAGGCTTTAACTTTAACATAGTAAAATTACATATAACAAAATTAACCTTAAAATCTATACCAATGCAAATTATTCATATCTATATCAGTTAATATTAGTAATTTAGGTTGGAATGGAAGAACATTGATCTCCAGTGGTCACATTAGTGAGTGAAATTGGGTCTAATTGCTGCTTTACAACTGCTCTCTGTACCTCAGTTCACAGCTGGAGCTCAGTGGCTAGTCGGTCTCTCCATAGCCTACATTCCCCACAGCTAACTTTCTAGTCAAAGAATCTCCAGACACTGTGGTTACAGTTTAGAGGGAGGATAAAACAAGACAAAATTTAAAAAAAAAAATCAAACTACAACAACAAAGCCCCAAGAACGAGTAGAGAGTAGCCAAAACATTTTATCTTAATTTTCAGAATTTATTTTGACTGTTTGTGGGAAAAGAAGTACATAAATACTTTATACCAAGAGTGTTAACAAAACGTCTGGATGTTTTTTTGTATTCTATAAAGAATCAACAGCAAGCCAATTGTTTCAGATTGGCAGTTCGTAGGTATTGAAGAATTCCTGCTTTTGATTTGCCTCTGATGATTTGGGATAAATTCAACAAAAAAGGGTCAGCAAAAATAAAAAGTTTCTTTATAAACAGAGTTAAAAAGCTCTCAGAAAACTTCCTTTCTGCTAAGTACGACCATCTACTGTTAATGATTCCATCTTAGCACCGTGTATATGCAGTCACTGGGAAAAAGTTCAGAGCTACCACTTCATACCCTCGGTGAATTTTGTAATTTCATAGTTAAGCTGGCAGTAAGACATTGAAATTGCAAGTGTGAAGAAATCTAAGCTGGTGGTACAATTTAAATTTAGTTTTCTGCGATCCACTTAACAATGGAAGGTCATTGAGCGTGTGACAGAGTCAAATGTTTCCTTCGGGCCTTCTTGTGTGATTCAAAATCAGTATGAAAAAAGCTCTATAAAAGTTTTCAAAATGGAAACAGGAGTATGTTCTGCATGCTGCATCATTCCCGTTGCTGCCTGTGATGGGCAAAGCTAGTCACTAGTGTAATGGTCACATTGTCCTTCTCTGACTCTGGTGTTGTCCCTGGTACCTTTTCTTTGGAGTCCCCTTTCAGGGCTGATGGATAAGTGTCCTTATGACAATGGACAAAAGCTGCTGGAGCCTGGTGTAGGAGGTCCTTCTGTATTTGAGTTGCTTTCATTGGTTGAATAAAGAAACTGCCTTGGCCTTTTGATAGGGTAGAGCATAAGTGGGGAAGACAGAACTGAATTCTGGGAGAGAGAAAGCAGAGTCAGACCGAGCTACCACCATGGAGTTGCCAGGTCAGACATGCTGGATCTTTCCCTGTAAGCTATGACCTCGTGGTGACATACAGATTATTAGAAATGGGTTGAATCAAAATGTGAGAGTTAGCCAATAAGAGGCTAGAGATAATGGGCCAGGCAGTAATTTAATTAATACAATTTCTATGTGGTTATTTTGAGGTTAAGCTAGCCGGGTGGTGGGATGCAGCCCACTCCTCCTACTACAGATTGGCGCCCAACTACAGGAGCCACTGCTAGCTTCACAAGACAAATGACCCTCACATAGAAGGTGGTTATCTATCACTGTGAGGCTGCGCTCCTGAGCTAATCACCCTATGGGAACCAGACTGAACCCCTCTAAGAATAAGCGTTCTTTAACCTATCTTGAAGAACTAAAAGCAGAAAATGAGCTACTCCTGATCAACCAGTTCTTCATGAGGTTCATGTTAGTGCCTCAAAGACAGGTTGGAGCATCACGGAACCCTTCTTAATGTAACTGCATTAGCTAAATCTCTTTTCTCCATTACTCTTCTTAACTTGGTGTGCTGGGAACAGCTGGTCAAGTCTAGCTTATTGGAACTCCCGGAGGCAAGATGTTTGATCCACTGCTACTTGGAGTTTGAACTTTAGTCATAGCCCTCTGGTCACAAATATTTGAAGTGACCAGAAGTACAAATATGCTGTGCCCAGAAGCTTGCAATGTATATCAAGAGATTTTGGGTTTCATGTCTTACAGATGATCAGTTTATCTGCTTCTCTTGCTGGTCCAATCGCCCTTTAATTTCCTGTCTTCCCTGCCTTCTGAGTACTGATTCAGAACCATCTAAACAGATCCTGAGTCATAATTCCTAAGGCCAACAAACACTCATTTAACCTCCGTGTTTCTGAGTTTAACTGATAGGCACTAGGGGTCGGGGGCAAGCTATGTATGTCTCAAATGTCTGCTTCATGTAGATAAAATGTAGAACAGAAATCAATGGGAAATGCCATGGCTTGACCTGTAGATTTTGCAGAATGGGATCCAGATGAAAAGGGTCCTTTTTTTTTTTTTCAGCAGCAACGGGGAAAACACACTCAGCTAATGATATAGAGGTGGGCTGCTTGTACCCGTGCTCTAAATGAGAAAGGTGTGTGCAGTTAGACCGTTCACAGTATTCTCCCTCATGGGTTCATCTCGCTGAAATTCCATTGACACATGAGTAGTATTAAAATCTTAACATCTTATTTCTTATGGAGGATAGGTGTTTAGAAGTAAGTTTGGGGTCACACAGAATGAGAGAGACAGAGAGAGAGAGAGAGAGAGAGAGAGAGAGAGAGAGAGAGAGAGAGAGAGAGAGAGGCGCCAATCGAATGGCTCCACAGGGAAAAACTTTACTCTTGATCAAGAGGGTACACTGCTCCCAAAAGTGGAGGAGCAAGCACAGAGAAGCAGGAAGTGAACTTAGATTTTTATTCTAATGAAGGTGGTGACTGAGTCTTTCTCTTGTTTGGCTGGGATTTGACCTCACACATTCTTTCAAGATTGGTCAGTTTTTAAAGAATTAGCACAAAGAAAACAAGGGGGGAAAGGACAAATCAATCACTTTATGTCTAGAACAGAGCAGGGACTTTGTAAAAAAAAAAACACAAAGGTTTTTACAGTAGTAAGGAAGTGGGGGAGAATGAAATACCTGTGTAACAGTTATCATTTGGGAGAGAGATGAAGATTCGCATCCTTGTTATGGAGGTTTGAATGATAATGGCCACATAGCCCATACGTTTAGATAATTAGTTCCCAGTTGGTGTTACCATTTTGGATGGCTTAGGAAGAACGGCCAAGTTGGAGGAGTTGTGCCACTGGAGGAAGGCTTAAAGGTTTCAAAAGATCTGTACCACCAGGTGGTGGTGGTACTTGCCTCTAATTCCAGCTCTCAGGAGGCACAGACAGATTTTCATGAGTTTGAGGCCAGCCTGGTCTATAGTTGGAGTTCCAGGACAGCCAGGGTGGTTAAACAGAGAAACCCTGTCTTGAGAAACAAACGAAAGAAAGAAGGAAGGAAGGAAGGAAGGAAGGAAGGAAGGAAGGAAGGAAATAAAGGAAGGAACGAGAAAAGAAAAATAATAATAAAATACTAAAGAGAAAAAATGACTTGTGCCATTCCCCGTTGACTCTCTGACTTCCTGGTAGTTGTATCTCAAGATGTGAGCTCTCAGCTACAGCTCCACCACCATGCCAGAGTATCCTGGCTGTGGACACTAACCCTCTGAAACTTTAAGCCCCAAATAAAGCTTTCCTTTATAAATTGCCTTGGACATGGTGTCTTATCACAGCATTGGAATAGTAGCCAAGACACTTGTCTTAAACACAAATTTTATAGTATTTCGTAGAAAAGATTCATATTTAATGCTTCTTACGTAGAGAAGCCATGGAGTTTGTGTGTTCTTTCTGAAGGTGCAGAAGTTCTCATCCATGGGATAAACTGGCAGGAGGAAGACTAACAGGGGAAAAGCATACAAATTCACAAACATATAAAACTTTGGAAGCCATAGATGAAGTACAGGACTCAAAGGAAGGCGAGATAGTTAAGGGGCTCTTGGAGAGGCAAGGTCAAGGGTTATGGTGGAATAAGGGAAGATGTCTCCTAACATAGACGAAGTCTCAAAAAGCAGCTCACATAGTGCCTGGTAGTGGGCGATGATCGGTCTTTGGACAAGGGGTGGTCTCTCATAATCTTCCTGTGAGTTGCTGGGCAGTTAAGGGGATTCTCACAAGCAAGTCTCTGCTTGAATCTGCTGTTGCTCCACTAATTTAGGTAGACATAAATTTCTTTTACAAATGAGCAGCCTTCTCTGTGTGTGTGTGTTTTAGAAGAAAACCACAGGATCTCTCACTGATCTGGAAGTGGCCAGTAGGCTAGGCTAGGTGGCTAGTGAGTGCTAGGAACCCACCTTTCTCCATTTCCCAGAGCTGGGATTACAAATACATGCCAACACACACTGCTCTTTCTCTTCCTTCCTTCCTTCCTTCCTTCCTTCCTTCCTTCCTTCCTTCCTTCCTTCCTTCCTTTCTTTTTTTTCTTTGTGATCTCTGAAAACTGAACTCAGGAGCTGATGGTTCCATAGCAGACTGCCGAGTGAGCTGTCTCCCTAGTCCGCCAACAGTTTTTCCAAGGTAACCTTGTGCCTGCACTTTCTCAGGATACCTGTCTCAAACTAAGTTCAGCTAAAGATATATTGGGATGTCATACTCTTGGACCCTACAACAATTTCTACAATTTCAATTGCATAGTGTGTGTGAATAGGCTCACCTGCGGGGATTTGAGTTGACTGGTGTTCCACATCACTGTCTGGTAAGGACTGTGAAGGTTGAGTGGATGCCAGTACCTGAGTCTAAAGATATTCTTTGGGATGGCTCAGCCTATGTAGTCTGGTCACAACAGATTTCTCAGTCATATGGCATATCTTTATCTCTTGGCAAAGAAGCTGAGAATATTCTGTAGTTTTATATCAGATCTATTTGTTTAGTAGCAAGGTCTGTATCCCAAAGGCCTTCTGTGTTGTGGCAATATACTAACCAGCATTAAATCAGTCCACACAAACACTGAAAATATTGCCCATAGAGAGAGGAAATTGGTGCAAATAATTCATATAGATATTATGGAGTTGGATTGGACAACATTAGTGTAGTCTCGATGTGACATTTACTGTTTGCCTGGGGTTTATTTTGTGAGATGAAATTCTTAATGATGAATATGTTTAAATGGGCAATTTTGGTATGCTGTGGCAAGCTGTGCCCCTTCATGGGGTTTCAAATAGGGACTGCAGACCAAGATAGATCATGCAAGCAAACACCTGGGAGGATTTGCATATAGACTACTTTTAAATAAGAACAAATTTCAAATCTGTACTTTGTTAAACTTTTTTTTAAATGCTGGAAGGAAAGTAGGATTTCCATGCTGTGGCTGAACGATATTACAATACAAAAACTAAGATAACTTCAGTGTAAAGTATAACATTGCAGCTTTAATGGAGCTATAGACCACTAAGAATTCAAGTGTGCCTGAGATATGATTTTGGGACAGACAGAGTTTCCTTTTGGGGTTGATTTGACCCTTAGAAAACCAAGCGAGAGTTCAATAGATTTGACTTGTGGGAAATTTTGAATTTAGGGCCCTCAGGGAAAGAGCTGTTCTTTCAGAACTCATGGTTTATTTCTCCAGGTTGCTGAACATATCAAATTTTAGTTCATCAGTAAGTGTAACATCTGAAATGGTTCATCTTGGTTATTTACATTAAGGTAGGGAGATTTTAATTTGTGTGCTTCAGGGTTTACAGATACAACCTGACACAACAGTCACCACCTTGACTCATAACCAATGTGGTTGACCTTGAGTGACATTAGCCAGATTCTCCTGCATAGCTTCCCAGAACACATGGACAGAATCCATCTGGGGCTTTGTGGGGCTTTACAACTAGCCTCTCTGTCTTAGTAACTTTTCTATTGTTGTAAAGAGACACCATGACCAAGGCACCTTATAAGAGAAAGCATTGAATTGGGAGCTGGCTTACAGTTTCAGAGAGTGAATCCATCCCTGCAGGAAGTGTGACAGCAGGCAAGTAGGCATGCTACATGGAGAGCTTACTCCTCAGCTACAAGAAGGATGCAGACAGGGAGAGAGAGACAGCCTGGCTTGGGCTTCTGAAACCTCAGAGCCCACCCCCAGTGACACACTTCCTCCAATCAGGCCACACCTCTAAATCCACCAAGTGGGAGCCAAAGACTCAAATAAATGAACCTGTGGGGGCCGTTCTCATTCAAAGCATCACACTTTGGCTCTAGGGATATACCCAGGTAAAGGGATAATCCAGATATATTCCAGCTAGAAGAAAATTGCTTTTCCCCTAACCCTTAAAACTGGCCTTATTTCTAATCCGAATCATGGAGATTCAAATGGTCTTGCTGACACACAGGACTGTGCTTCAATTACTAATTCTCTCAATCAATTGAACCCTGAAATCCTGAATTTTTTTGTCTCTGTTTCTTTGATCTCATGCTCCTTGGTTCAAGTCTTCCATCAACTAGCAATGGCATCTTCTGGACCACTTATCAGCCAAATATTAAAAAAAATACAAAATTTTATGAAGGCAATATGTATTATATTTACTAATATGTGATCATAACTATGCAGTTATCATCTGTCATTGGTTTGAACAAGACCACAGATCTATGTGGTATAAATCTTCTCCAAGGAAGAAGTTATGCTGGTATTTAGGTAGAAGCGTTACTCCTGATTCCCATCCATGAAACTGGATCATGTTTTGCACACTACTGGGGGAGAAAGACAATCATCAATATTCACTCAACTACAAGCTCTGTGTACTACAACGGTGATGTGCCTGCAAGATATTCTAGTGCAATAATGGCATAAATGTTATGGGATCAACCAACTGCTTCAAATAATGGACTTAAGGCCCACTCCATGAGATAGAATCCATGCCTGATACTGATAAAGTGGCCATGAACCTGAGACTAGATTGGTCGTGGATCTAGGGGAAAACTTAATATTATTCTGATAAAGGAATGTAGCAATACAATGGCTTCTAAGAGCATGCTGTTAATACTCATAGATCTGTGCCTTGTTCAGTCCTCATCAGAGAATCTTGTTCTAGCAGTCGTTGAGAATTAACACAGCAAACCCCCAATGGCAAAAAATGTGCAGAGTGAGAGACTTTGGAGCACTCAGTCCTAAAGGAATGTCTTCACCAAACTCTCCCCTCAAGACTCAGGGATCTGTGTGAAAGAGGAGGCAGAAGGATTGTAAAAGTCAGAGGTGACGGGTGACTCCAAGGCAACAGGATCTTTCTGATGTAACAGGGCTGATTCAGTGTGAGCTCACAGAGACTGTGGCAACAGGCACAAGACCTGCACAGGTCCAAGCCAGGCAGGGTCTTGGCACAATAAGGGGAAGTGGACATGGGATCCCAAGAAGCTATTTGCAGTTGATACCCACTGACAAAAGGAAAATCCGTTTCCTCCAATGGAGTGTCGCCATGTGTATCAGCCACTAAGCCCAGGAGCAGCTGACCGACTCAAACAATGCTACTTCTGGGGACTTTTTGCTTCACTTTATTTTATCATTTTTGTCTTATTGGTCTTTTGCTTGCTTGCTTTGATTTTAATTTTTTGTTCTTCTCTGGTTTTTTTGTTTGTTTGCTTTTGTGGCTTTTTTTTTTTGACAGAGTTTTTCTGTGCAACCCTGGATGTTCTGGAACTTGTTCTGTAGACCAGGCTGGTCTCAAATTCAGAGATCCACCTGTCTCTTCCTCTTGAGTACTGGGAATAAAGACATTCACCCTTACCACCCAGCTTGTGTTTTTTGGTTTTGTTTTCATTTTTGTTTTTTGAGAAACAGAACATAAAGTTGGGTGGGGAGATGGGTAGGATCTTAGAGGAATTGGAAGAGGGAAAAGTATGATCAAAATACAGTATATGAAAAAAATTAATAAAAGGATAAATCTCCAACAATTTATTTCAGGTAAGAAGTGAAGGCTTCTGATTATTGGAAGGGTCTGAAGGGTCCAGAAATGGTGCAGAATCATGAGCTGGAGGCCAAGATTTTCTAAATTGAAATTAACTAAGGAGTTGTGATATTATCTCCTCTCATCAGTTAGATATTCTGAGATGGAAAAATAGACATGAAAGTGAATTAAATTATACAAAACCCTGATGATGATCAGGAATTATAATGTAAGTAATCTTATCTAAAATGGGGTTCATCTGGGCATCCTGTAATGTCTCTGCAATCTCAGTCTCTGTGAGTAGAGGCAGGAGAATTGCACGTTCAAGGTTGGTCTCATCTACATGGGCTAGCCTGCAGTAAAGAACAACTTCTTTTCTCCACAGAAAATCAAGGGTTTAAGATGCAGTTTGGTGGCAGAGCACTGTCTTGCCCTCACAAATCCCGAACTTGATCTTCATAACAATAATAATAATGACAACCCTGCTCATAGATACAGCTGGCATTCTGTTTTCTTGTAGAAAAAATGTCACTGTTGGCTTTGTTTGTCACAGGCTTGTGTTTTCTCCCCTGGTTCTCATGTGTCTTGGCAGTTTGGAACTTTACCACTTCTTGTTGAAATTTAAAAGATCGCACACGAATTATGTCCAGGGAGAAGAGGCTTGGCTTAAGGACCTTTCAAATCAATCAACACAGTGAGCTAGATATCATTCAAGAGAACATGCATGTATTTATCATCTATGTGGTTACTCAGAAGCAAGCAGTTGAGGAAGTAGGTGGTAGTGTGTGCGGTGTGGTGTGTGTGTGTCTGGTGTGCGGTTGGTTGTTGCCGCTGTTGCTATTTGGGAGAAAAATAATGTTATTTTAAGATGGCAAAGAGGAAAGTTCTTATTCTTGATTTGCATTTCAAGTGTCAACAGGTCTGCACAAATTAATTTTCGTTACTGTTCTTGCGTTTCAATTGTTTGGCATGGCTCTCAAACCACATGCTCCTCTTACCCACATTTCCTATTGCTCTTCAAGTCATGCATACAAATTCAAGTTTCTGTTTTCTTTATGGCAGAAGAACTTCCTCTTATGTGGTTTGATTCTCTCCCCACTCCTTTCCTTCCTCCCTTTCTCTTTTTCCTTTTAAACACAAGTCGCTGGCAGTGACTTTGCTAAGTCTTTGCTCATTTGAAGGAGTTTCTCTTTAGCTTCAATGGGGAAAGGCATCATCCCTGGGCATAGAACAGTATAGAAAGACAGACTTACTTTTCCTTCAGTGCTTTCAACTCTGTTACATTTTAGTTCATGGGGCTTTTTGACAACATACGTTTTTATTCTTGGTAGACAATGGGAGCATGGTATTTCCTGGCTACTACTGAGAGCACATTATACTGATTCACAGCAACTCAGTTGTATATATTGCATTATAGTTTTCTTGGCATGTCTTCTTTTTTAGATTTTGTAGAATCTTTGAATTTGTGAGTTTAGAATTTCCAGATTTTGAAAACTGTGATTTGGGATCACTCTAAACTTTTTCCTTTATTTTGTTTCTTCCTCATCTTCTTAAGATCTAGTTATGTGGTGCTGGGCGGTGGTGGTGTATGCTTTTAACCCCAGCACTCAGGAAGCTGAGGCAGGCAGATGTCCTAGTTTGAGGCCAGCCTGGTCTACAGAATGAATTCCAGAACAGACAGGGCTACACAGAAAAACCCTGTGCTGAAACCAACCAACCAGGCAACTAACCAAACAAACAAAAAGTCTTAGTTAAGTGAAGTTTGATCAGTAGGTAGACATCATCGTCCAGATCACTGGTACACTGTTAATTTTTTAAGGCTACAATAGTTTTTATTAATCTTTGAGGATTTTAAACATGTTTGCTCATATACACCCTCCACTCTTCCACTTCCTTCCAGATCCATCCTTATCTCTCTGTCGTCTCACAAAATCCCAACTTCATGTGCTTTAAAAAAAACCTAGAGTGTACAACTTGTGTGTCCCACATACTCACGAATGTAGGGCCTTCCACTAGAGTATGGTGCAGCCACCAGCAGCCAAACCCTTAGAGAAAAGTGGACTCTTCCTCCCCAGATGCTATCAGTGGTCTAGCATTCCTTAGTTCGAGATGGGAGCTCAGGAGCCCTTCCCCCTCCATACTAGAATGTAGACCAACTCATGAAGAAATTCTTCTAGTTACATTTATTTACATACATGTGCATGCACGGCACCGCACATATGTGGAAGCCATAGGACAACCTGGAGCAGTTGCCTCGCTCTTTCCTCACGTGGGTTCCAGGGAGAGAACTCCTGTCGTGAGGCTTGGCAGCAAGTGCTTTTAGCTGCTGTGCCCTCTTATAGGCCCCTCTTATATTCAACCCTTTTCCTCTTTATGGTTCATTTTAGATTACTTTCAGTTCCTAAGTTTCGAACTTCTGATTCGTTTTCTTTCTGGAGTGTTTAATCCTTTAAATCCTGTCTATGTTTTGATTTTATATGTTACTAACTGTCACTTAGGTCTTCTATGGAGTTTCCTTTTTTATTCTTATTATAATCATTCTTTATTTGTTTTATTATTGTTTGAAAGACTTAGCATGGATGTTTTGGTGCCATGGTTTGTGAAGTCATTGCCATCATCTGGGCTTGTTGTGATGTAATGGCATTTTCTCTTACCTATGAATCACTTTTTTCTTTTTCACTCCTAGATTGAGATGTAAGACAGTATGATAAACAACGTTGGGAGGGGGCTTTCTGAGTTAGATGGACACAAATTCATCTCTCTTTGAACTGGGATTGTGGTGTAGGAGGTCCTTCTGTCAATGTGTTGCTTTCATTGGCTAATAAAGGAACTGTTTAGGCCTATATCAGAGCTGTAGGGGAACAGCTAGGTGGGGAAAGCTAAACAGAATGCTGGGAGGAAGAAGGCAGAGTCAGAGGGAGATAGATGTGCTGAAACTTTGCTGGTAGGCCACGATCTCATGGTGATACACAGATTAATAGAAATGGTTAAATTAATGTAAGAGCCAATAAGAAGCTAGAGCTAATGGGTCAAGCAGTGTTTAATTAATATAGTTTCTGTGTGGTTATTTTGGGACTGAGCAGCCGGGAACGACCAAGCGGCTCACTCCTTGCAACAGGATTGCTCTGATTGTTGTTTGGCCACAGGATGTTCTGGAAGTGAAGATCTGGGATTTTTGAGATTTGATAAGAAGCTGCGCGGCTTATGTGAGAGTCCCTTGGGGAATTTCTTCTGAGAGCTCGGTTCTGTTCTGTTAGTATAACTACCCAGAGATCGCAGTGCAGAGAAATTTCGGAGGAGCTGCCAAGTGCCACCCGAGACTGGCATTTAGATGAGTGTCACCAAGGCTGCCAACGTGTAAATGAAGCCATCTTTGGTTCTCCAGCCAAGGCAATTTGTCACATGAATGCCACAAAGAGAATGCTGTTGAGACCGTGAGAACAATCCAGCTCTCCTTCATAGTACAGAAGTAAAGGTAATGAAGTAGTTCTTATTTTAAATCTCAGCATTTTGAGGCAAATTTTTATGTGGTAATAGATAAGAAAAATGTTTTTTATCCAACATTATTTACATAGACAGTTTGCATTAAATTACTCATTGGACTTTGAACTTACTGAGCCATTCAGAAGATGTGGAATTTATTGAGTTTGCTTTCATTGGGTTTGATTCACCAAGATGGTAATGGCATAGGCGAGATTATATTTATAATCTTACTTACAGAATGTCTACTTGGAAGAAAAGGAGAGACTGTAAATATTACTGTTCTCTTTCATTAGATTAAAAAGTATTCAGAATATATTCAGTCTCCAGATATAATGTGTATAGTTTCTTGACTTTTCTTGTAAAATTTTAATGTATGTTTAATTAAATACTTGAAAGTCTTCAACAGAGTCAGCCAACTGAATATTGTTTAGTTGCCTGTAATTTATAGTTTTCCTATTCTTTGTAACATCTCTTAAAATTCTTCCCCTGTAACTGCAAAACTGAGCAAAAAAATTGCTTATTCTTGATAGCTAAGCAAAACAAAAGGAGGGAGAAAGAACTGAAATATCCAGATAAGGGAATGTAAGTAAATGATGGCCCATCCACTCAGTGCAATAGTATTCTGCCTTTAAAGTTTCTCTAAAAGACATCTGAAAAAGAAATCAGATGTGTAATTCCTTCCAAGGCACAGCTGAAGGATCACAAACTAGACGAAGCTTCATGGACTATACAGGTTAGGTTTCCATCTCCTTTACCCCTGGAGAAAAAGAATAGAGGTTTGCAAGATGGAGAGTTCAGCAGGGAATCCTAGGACTCTCAATTCTGTAGCAGGAAACCTGCAGCATTTCCTGATAATTTTATTCATCCAGGTAAGTAGCCAGTGTTCCCTGTTTCTCCAAACACATCAGCTTTCACAGACTCATTATAGCTTTATAATATGGGTGTATTCCCCTGGAAATACCCCACTATCATAAAGGGACACTACCACCAGCAACGTGTTCATTTATCTGTTCCGTGTGCAACAACCAAAACTTATTGCCAAAAAATAAAAAAAAAACATATTGCCTACTGATCATCTTGATTATAACAAAAAGCAAAACAAAACAGTAAAAGCACTATGGTGGCCTGAATAAAAATAGCCCCCATAGGTTCATATGGAACAGCACGATTAAAGCTGAGGCTTTATTGGAGTAGGCATGACCTTGTTAGAGGAAATTTGACACTGGGAGGTGGGCTTTGGGGTTTTAAAAGTCCAAGCCAGGCCTCTTGGCTCACTCTTACTTCCTGTTTCCTGAGGCTGTAGCTCTCTCAGCTGCTCTCCAGCATCACGACTGCCTGCACTCTGCTATGCTTCCTGCCATGATGATAATGGACTAAACCACTGAACTGTAAGCCAGCCCCCAGTTAAAGGTTTTCCTTTATAAGAACTGCAATGGTCATGGTGTCTCTTCACAGCACTAAAACCAGAACTAAGACAAACACATTTCTCATTTAAAAAAATAATAAGGAAACCATATGATTTTATGTTTTGAGTGGAATCATCTAAACGGGTGGATGGTTATATCCATCACCTTCTGGCAGGCCATTGTTGGCTCCGTTCAGAAGCACTTTTATAACCTGTCCTTTCTGAGTGATAGCACTAGGCTTAGACAATCTGGTTTCACAAAAAGGGAAAATCATTGACAAAAATGTGAAATTTAATTCACATTCATCTCATCATGACTTTTCAGAGGAGCTTACATTTGCGCAATACATTGAGAAAGATAGAAAAGATGCATAACAGCATACTTCACAGTGTATCACAATTCAAATAGAATTACTTTTAGTATCCAGATCCAAGTCAAAACTTCAGAGAGTTTTAAAGTGAAATATATTTTGTTTAATGTGACAACCTTGAGCTTGACTCTTGAGTAAAACAATGAACCAACTATGAAAAGTAATGCATTGTGCATCAGTTTTTTTTCTTTTTAAAGGAAGGGTCGTGTTCTACTTGTCAAGAAATGAGGTGGACATTGAACATGCTTCATGCTGCATGGGTATGGGATAGCAGGCAGTGGAAAGGTCCCTGTGAAAGTGATTTGTTTTTTCCTTTTTCTCCTCAAAAACTCCAAAGGGTTCCTATTGGAATGTCATTATTGTTTTTGTAACCACCTTGGTTATTGTCCATGTTGCAGTAAACATGCCCTCATGGTGGGTACTAAGTTTTTGTCAGCAAGGGCTGCTACTCACAACATCAGGTTTCTGCCCAGCTTCTGCTGATCTCATTAATTCCTAAAACATCTGTTTTTTACTTTGGGCTACAATAAAAACATATTTGGAGGCCGTTCTAGTGAATTTTACATCCAAAGCTTGGAGATTCTAGACAGTGCTTAGAAGCCCCAATATACTACACAACAGATAAACTGGCAAGGATGTAGAGTCCCTGAGTGTATTTTTGTTTTAAAAAAAAATCCTCTTTTCTTTAGGAAAATGTCAAATATTGTTTGGTTAAAAGCATCACCTCAGACCCTAAACTCCTTATCCAAAAAAAGTCTGGAATGTTTGATTGAGGGGCCTCAGACCAGCCCCCTGGCATCCATCTTGAAATGTTGGGTAAAAAGTTCCATTTCAAAGCTCCCTCCCCTGGGAGTTGCCTCAGTCCAATAGCCACTTCCAAAAAAACCCACCAAACATGACCCCTCCCCAGGGAGGGTCAAGACCATTCCCACAGCCTATTTAAACTACCCACCCAGAGAATGATCACGTGGTCTCCCTTTTTCCCCTCTGGAGGGGGGTCATTTTGGTTCTCCTTTCTCCCTCTCTGTGTTTTCCCAGGGTGTCACCCAGGAGCAATGGAATCCATCAAACCTGGGTTTCTTCAAATTCGATCTGATTAGGATTATTGCATCGGCGGAGAGGCTTTTTGGTCAGAAAATACTTAACAATGATCTTGATCAATTCACAAGTGATCAGGTGCCCTAATTTAAGCACAGTTTTCCAATTTAAGAATGGCTCATGCTCATTTCATGTTAGAAATAAACTCAGGACTTTGCATGCTAGACAAGTATTCTACTACTGGGTTATTTTCCAACCCCTAGATATAGTATATTTCCATAAAATATACATAAAGGAAGCTAGATTAATTTGAGGTTTTTTCCCTCACTAGCACAATTTGAAACCTAAAATCAAGTTATACATATTTTCATTTTTCTCTCCATCTTAATTATAAGTAATAGTTAACATTCTTTGGATGCTTTTATGATCCAGATTCTGAGCTAATAATGTTACATGCATTTTCTTATTTAGTTATTCCCATGACAATATGAAGTAGGCAATGTATCTTTTGGACTAAGAAACTGAGAGCTAAAAATGTTAAGAAGCCCCTTAAAGGCCTTGTTCAAGAATTATAAGATTCTGTATACACATGTAGATATACATATCGTGAAGACACAAATATTAATAACTTTTACATATTGACTCTCTGCAGATACTCTGTTTAATATTATCGATGTCTACTATGTGTCCGAAAGCTGTACCTAGACTATAAAGAGGGGATATTGATCTGTAACCATACAAATCAGAGCATCTTTCTTTTTTATCCCTTCTTCCCCATTTCTCTTCTCTCTTTTCTGCCTTCATTATCATATGATCTGATCTCTTGTCTAGAAATTTAGCTGAGATGCTACTATATACAATTCTGTCACCCCCATTCTCTGCATGCATGTCTATTCTGATCTGTGCAAACCAAAGCAAAAGTCATTCACAGTATTTGCTGATTTCACATTTTATTTTAATTAACTAATTATTTCCAGTACTGGGATTGGACTAAGGTCCTTATGCAAATTTAATGAACACTTCATCATAGAGCTGGAACATAGGGCTAGGACTCCTGATTTCATTTGATTGATTGATTGATTGATTGATTGATTGATTGATTGATTTGGTGTGTGTGTTTCTGTGTTTTGTGCGCATGTATATATGTGAATATGGGTGTGTGCTTGCCAGAGCACATGCATGTAAATCCGAGGACATCCTCCGATGTTGCTCCTCACTTTCCACCTTGTCTTAGACAAGATCTCTCTGCTGTTTTCCCACCCTGGACACCAGTTATCTGACCCATGAGTACCCGGGAGTTCTCCCGTTTCTGCTTTCTATCTCCCCCTAGGAATGCTGGGATTACCGACTCTTGCTCTACGTGTCTGGCTCTCGGGATTCACAGTCAGGCCCTCGTGTTTGTACAGCAGCATTTTCACCTACTTCGCTGTCTCTCCAGCCCAACGTAACAGTTAAACTCAAAATTTCAATTACACCGAGTAGAATTTTAATCAAGGTGAAGCTAAGTTATTTAGGTGGATTAAAATGTTTGGGGGTCTGGAGAGATGGCTCAACAGTTAAGAGAACTTGCGGGTTCAGGTCTTAGCACCCACATGGCAGTTCACAAACCCTTTGAACTCCACTCTAGAGGCTCCGTCACCCTGTCCTGGCCTCTGAGTGCAACAGGCACGCCTGCAGGGCACACACAGACAGGTACTCATGCATATACATGAAATAAAAATAAAGACATCCTTTTTAAAAATGTATTTTGGACAAGAAGAAAAGCATTAAATTATTTATCAAAGAATGTTTAACAGGAAGATAAACTGAGGTCTCTGCTAATCAGAGAGAAAAAGACAAGGGGAGACATAACCCAAATACATTTATGTTCCTACCTTACCTATCTAATGTTCCGTGTTTTATTGAGTGTCAAATCTTATCCTCTGTTTCTTCCGTTAGCCCTTTGCTAGTCTCTTCCCCTTAGTTATTTAAATGCGAGGAAAGCCACACTTTACATTTCTGACATATAGCTAATGCTGGGACCAAGTCTTCATAAGATACAGACAAACTTCTTAAGCAAACAGATAGTATTTCCAGTAAATAGTTTAGGGAAAACTTTATATCCCTATTCCGATTCAATGGAATGTCCTTTTCTTATTTCAAATGCAGATGCCAACTCAAAATGGATAAAGATCCAAGGCTAAGACTTTAAACACTACCCCTGGAAGAAAACATCATGGAAAATTTCTTGATAACTAGTCTTAACAATGAGTTTTTGAAATAACCTTAGGAGGACAGAGAAGAAAAGAAAACAAAGCGGGGGGAAATAGGACTAATTACATTGAAAAGCTCAACGAAAGAAATAATTAACAGAATAGCAAGCCAGTCTATAAATTGGAAGACGTTATTTGCTGGCTGTATATCTGATAGGTTAATATTCGAAGTGTATAAGGAATTCGAGAACTCAGCAGCAAGTATGTCTGACTGAGACTGGGCAGAGCACAAAAGCAGCCATTTCTCAAGAGCAGAGTAGAGGGAGGCCAAGGGTGTGTGGCTGAATGCTCAGCTCTCTATTATCAAGAAAATGCAAATCAAAGTCGCACTTGTCCGGACGTCATTTAGGAGGAAGAGCTGACAAAGCAAAGGCGGAGAAAGGAAGGGCTAGAGAGAAGCCGCCTGCACTGTGGGTGCAACTACAAAGTGGAACCAGAATTATGGAGAAGGACAGAGGTCCCTAAAAGAAAGATAAATAGCAACAGAGCTACCATATGGCCTGTCAATCCTACTTCTGGAATAGAACCAAATGAATGAGCTCAGCATTTTGTAAAGACGGCTATCCTTCCATATTCAATGCAGTAAAATTCACGATGGGCAAGCCGTGGAAGCAACCTAATAGCTATCAAAAGAGGAATGGGTAAAGCAGATGTGCCCCGAGAACACACGGGAAGGGTATTCAGCTTTTCAAAAACAGGTGTGACAACACGGATGAGCCTGGATGATAGCATATGACGTGAAACAACTTAGGCAAAGAAAGACCTAAAATGGTAAATAAACTCTTAGAAGCAGGAAATGGAGTGGTTTTTTTACCAGTGGTTGGGGGAAGAGGTGGCGTAGGGAGGATACTGGGGAAATGTACTAAGGATACAGAGCTTCAGTTAAATAAGAGTTCTGGAGATCCCTATGCAAAGTGGTGACTACAGTTATTAACAATAAATAATAGAATGTAGAAGTTATTGACAGGAGAGTTTTAAGTATAAACATGTTGAGATGAAGCATACATTAACTCACTTTGACCATATCAAAATGTATACATATTTTAAAACCATGTGGTGGGCCAAAAATATAAACAATCTTATTTGCCATTTAAAATAATTTAAAATGCACATGCTGGATTTTGAGCATACATCTAAAAGTGCTGTAACTGTATTTGAATAAAAGAAAATTCTTGCTGGTCTTGACAACTATGCACTAAAAGTTTAACCTAAAATTTTAAATTGACATCAGTTCCTCACTTCTCCTTCTCTTCATCCCCATTTACCACAACAGTAACTCTCTATCACTTTCTCCAACCTGCCAACTTCTTTGCCAGCCTTGGGTTTTCAGAACGTGACATGGTGCAGAACTTCATGGTTTGAAAACTTGATTATTTAAATTTTCTCAGACAAAGGAATTTAGGATGCCCTTTATGCTTCAAAACTTTATACATGACCCAAAGGAATTTTAAAGTTTATATCCAAACTCTGAACATGACCCAAATAGTCAAAACCAGACCATTTTTGAATTCCTATCACATAAACAGAGTCTGAGGACTCCAACACTCAGATCATCAGTGTGTGATGGGATTGAACTAAAGGTAAGGAGCTGATTGAAGGTTTATTTTGCAAGATGAACAAAGTTAAACTCAAGGATGAGTTCTGTTCTTTTGGATTCTCTTTGGTTCCTTACTGTCGTTACAGTTGGCTAAACTATCTGTGTGAAGAGTCAAGTATTTTGAAAGCTTTTAGGCAATAGTGTTCTGCAACTGTGTTCTACCAAAGCACCATGACTAATAATGACAGGAAAGATGACTCAGGCTCCAAGACATTCTATGACTTCTACTTGGTGACAAAAGTCACCTCATCTTGGCGGCCACTTTGTTCCCACACAGAGAAACTGTGGCAACAGAGGCATATTGAAAGACCTTATTAGCGCAGGATTCCATTGTCGACTCAAAGCCTGAGCATTCACAGACAAGACCAGAAGGATGCCAAAGTTGAGATTGGAAGGAGAACACGGCAAAGGAACCTACCGAAGGCTGGGCTTTCAGGTATTCTACCTGGGTCTTCATATAAGTCACACCACTTATTCTCTTTTACGTCTGCTTGGCACAACCTTCCACCATTCTAGATTTTATCATTCACAGAAATTTTGTCATTTGGCATCATGTCATTCAATGAGGACACCTTAATGTAGTAGTGTTTTTTGTTTGTTTTTTTGGTTTTTCGAGACAGGGTTTCTCTGTAGCTTTGGTGCCTGTCCCGGAACTAGCTCTTGTGGTCCAGGCTGGCCTCGAACTCCCAGAGATCCGCCTGCCTCTGCCTCCCGAGTGCTGGGATTAAAGGCGTGCGCCACCACCGCCCGGCAAGTAGTAGTGTTTTGATTGTCAGTTTCTAGCACTCTTTTTGAACAACTCTAAGCTCAGCTCTTTTGATGTCTCCTCCGATGACATCATTCCCTCACAGGCAGATCCTCTGAGGCTGCACAGAGACCATCTCTGGCATCATCCCACTGTTCTTTCAGACTGCAACCAAATGAAAAACCTCATGAGAGGTCCCAGAACCTTTGACAAAAGAAGGGATCTCAATTTGACTTTGGGACTAAAATAATTGAGTCATCAAGTTATTATAGAAGTATTTATTTGTTTCCTTTCTCAAATTATGATTAAAATTATAGGTTCATGGCCTGTTTTAATACTAAATTAAGGATTAGAACACAATTTCCCACACGCAGCATTCAGGGGTGAAAATAATTCCGTAAGATTAATTCATGAAGATCTTTTCAATAAGGATTGTGTTATATAACACACTAATTCAGACCAGGTAAATAGAAACAATGCCAGACCACTGGTCAGTATTTCACTGGACTCTAAAACCCCAGAGTACATCCCTCCCCTTGGGCATGTGTATGGTCTGAAATGAAGAGTGCCTTTGGGTTTAGAACACAACCTCCCAGGCTAACTGGCTGTGGATCCTAGCTGGTTACTTATTTACTCTACTGAGCCGTAAGAGCTTCCTTTACAAAGCCGGAACACACAGCAGAGATTAGTATAAAGAGTGGGTACGTATTTCTAGTGGTTTGAAAATTCTTAGAGAACAGACAAGTGTGCCTTTCTTCACAGTAACACTGCTTCTCACAAGGGCACCTATCTAATACACTTTATACGAACATATGTTAGTTGAGGGGAACACAACTATATCTGTTTACAATCATGTGTATCTTAAAAATGATTAGCAGTAGATTTTACACAGGAAAAGATACCTTAATTCGTATTTTCCACTGTTTCCAATGCTCTTTTAGGGATGAGGACAGAGAGAAAGGGGCTGGGAGAGAATGGAAATTATTATTTTCATTAAGTTTTTCTATATCTATTTCTAGATACACCAATTTTTAAAATCCTTTTTTGAAAGTATAATATCATTGCATAATTTCCTCCTTTCCTTTAAATACTTCCATATACTCCTCCTCACTCATTCTTAAATTCATGGCCTCTTTTTTTATTAATTATTATTACATATGGATGTATATAGATGTGCATACATCTATACATGTATATATATATATATATTACTATATGCACCCCCCACATATCTGTACACATATATTGTGCTTTTTTGTTTTTACCAACCAATTTTGCTAGACATTTATTCTATTAGTTGTTTCAATATATCAGTTTTTATAGCTATTTGTCAAGTAGTATTAAAACATAGTATTATTATATTTACTGTATAAAAGAAATATAAATGATAATATTTGGTTATATACTAACTTCTAGGAAAAGTTTCTTTATGTGTTTCAATAACATTATAATGAAGTTATATATGAAACAGCAATTCGTCACATCTCATGCATAATTCATGCATGATTAAGGACTTTGGCTTCTACTCGAGAGTCATTGTTTTGCTTCACTTTACACTCTTGTGTGGGGTAGAATTTCAATGTTTGTGCCATTTGCTAAAAAAGCAATGTAAATTACAGGGAGTTCATATCTAAAGTGAAATTTCTAGTAAAGTTTATGTTTTTTGTTTTAGAAAATAATCTTGTGTTTCTTGTATTTGTCAGATGAAACTCAGCAGAAATCCACATAGTTTGGGGAACCAATTTATGTACAACCACGTCACCAATATGAACACACACCATTTCTTCCACACAGTTTCAGAGTTGGGTCTGCACAGAGGGCATTCGTGCTCTGCCCGGAGCTGATTAATTTTCTCAGCACCAACTATGGAACTTTCCCATCATGTTTCTGTCCTCAGTTTCTCCCAGGGTAGCTGTGAAGACGCTTAAAACTATTACCTCTGTGATTATGTTCTCTCTGTTCTGCGAAGCCAGCTTTTATTTTTATCCATGAAAGTACTTCTCGCTAATTACAAGGGTGAAAACAAAAAAAAAAAAAAACTAGGCTGGGTTGGAAAACTGAACTCAACTTTTTGTTTTATAGATAATAAATATGAAGCCTTGAAACTTTCCCCTCCTGAAGCATGGACCAAATATGACTTCCTGATAAAGAGTAGAATGTGGAGAATAAGGGGAAAGAAAACCTTCTGGAAGGGACAGGTGAAACTTGACAACTCCCAACTGCCACCAGGCAATGCAGGTTAGCATCACTAGTGAGAAGGCATACCGACAGTAGGCATTCTTAGGAAGATGTGACCAGTGGTATTTTATGTGTCCTGCCCCCGCCCAACCCTATACTCCTAGTCTAATCATGAGGAAACATTGTATATTTTGCTTGGGGGGTATTTCTACAAAAATTCCAGACCAGTGTTTCTTAAAATTATGGGAGCCATTAAATCCGGGAAACTCTGAGTTTGTCAGAAGTCTAGATAGTCTATCCTTGTCAAGCCCGAAACAAAACTCCAAAGACTGGCTGAATTAGCCAACTTTAGTTATTTCTCATGGGTTGGAGGGCAGAAAGTTAAAGTCAAGATATAAGAATGTTTGGCTCTTGTAGATGGTCCACACCTTTGCTTATAACCTCTGTACTCTCCATCCTCACATAGTGGAGAAAGTTGAGTTCTGTTTGTTATTTCTCTTTTTATATGAACACAAATCTCATTATGGAGGCTTTACTCTTATGGCTTCATGTAAAACTAATTATCTACCAAAGACCCCATCTCCAAATATCAAATTGTTAACAAAATTACTATGTGTGTAGGTATGTGCCTGTGAGTATAGGGGCCGTCAGAAGCCAGAGACATTGGATTCCCCTGAAGCTGAAGTTACAGGCAATTGTGAACCACCCAACACGGGTGATAATAATCAAGCTCATGTCCTAGAAATCAAACCCAGGTTCTGGGAATCAAACCCAGGTCTTAGGAATTAAACTCAGTCCTACTAAATCAAACTCAGGTCCTAGGAACTAAACTCAGATTTGAATAGTACGCACTCTTAACAGGCTCCAGCCCCTCACCATCATATTTTATTTAGGTCTTCAATATAAATTTTGCAAAGATACATTCAGTCCATAGCAATGACAAAATATAAAACTGTATTTTAGGTAGCATTTTATAAACAAATAATGGTCACTGGATAAAAAAATGTAGGAATCTAAGTACACACTATCATCAATACTGATTATGACAATCAGTAACACTACTGATTATAACAAATGTACAAGACTAACATAAAAAGTACAAGTCCAAAAGAAAAGGGAAAGAGTCAAAAGAAACCATTTCTCCCTATACCTTGATCTTGGAACTTTAGCCTCCAGCACAGTGAAAAAGTATGAATCTATTGCTTAGGGCTCCCGATCTCTGTGAAGCTGTTATCAACTAGAGCACAAGAAATGTGAGTATTAATGCCTTTGTTAACTTCTCAATTTTTCTCTTAAATCAAATTTATCCAAAAATAAAAATACTTATTTTAATGAAGTGAAATCCAAGGTGGTCAAACAAGACAGTCTCTGAGTCAAAAGTGCCATGGATAACTTGAACTCTCTGATTATCTGGCCATTTGTCCCCCGTAAACATTTGTTCATTTGTAAAATGAACGTGCCCTACTTCCTCCCACAGGGTTTGTATGGTATCAGTGACACTAATACAGGCAAAAGCAATTTAATCAAAGTATCTGTTACCATTAAATTTCTTGGCAAGGCTCATAGTTTTGGCAGAGAGGGGTCAAAAGGCAAGAACTCTTTCTTCTTAGTGGAATGCCCCAGCCTACATCAGCCACTCCAAGGCTCAGGAAACATTACAGAAGGGGGGACAGAAAGAATATAAGAGCCGGTGGATGAGGAGGCATGCTTCGAAAAAAGGTATCTTTTAGACCTAACATGGTCATTGAACTCCTGACCTCACTATGGCTACCGTTACCATGTAAAGACCTCCACAGGATTGAGCCTGCCAAAATTAACTTTATCATGGAAACACATCCCCTCCATGAGAGACTATTGACAGCTAATGGTTGCTAGGAGAGGAGGTATCAGTTTCCTCCGTGGTATAGCCATTAATAAATTACCCATAATCCGGTAAATCTCCTACCCATGCTCCTGCAAGCAACCCAAAACTCAATGAATCACATACAAAGAAGACATGAAAGTGGGTGAAGACTTGTAGGAAAGATGAAGGATTTCAATCAGAGAGGGAAGGGGATAGGGGAGGGTAATGGAGGTCACTCAAATTCACTACAAGAGTGTATGAAATTGTCAAAGAGTAGAGATTTTAAAAGGGATTCTTGTCATCTCTTAGTGCAGTTCTGGCACTCGTGACTGGCCACATAAAGACTTCTTTAACCCAGTGCTTCCACGGCCATAGGAGTCATAGTCTATCTGTGGGGTCAGCCTGTTCTTTCTAGCCAGGCTGAGCCGTTTGAAACTACAAGTGCTTGTCTTCAGTGGGGTCCTGGAGGATTCAAGGTGTAAACAACACAGTATTGATGGTGGATCAGTGTAACTCCTATAGAAGAAGAAAATATTTTTTACCTGTTAAATATAACACTTCCCAGTTAGTTCCCAATACATGATGTATAAAGCAATAGCCTGTGGTATAGAAAATGTTAGAATTTTGAAATTTTATACTCTCTGAATTTATGTTTTATACACTAACAATTTTGAAAATTTATACTCTCTGAATTTATGTTTTAGGTGTTTATAATTTATAAAATAAATGTAGTATCACTTATAGTAATATGTGCCTATTATACATGTATATATAGATTTACTGTTTAAGTTTCAAATTATCTTAGAGTGGAAACAAACATTAAAAGATTTGGAAACAGAGCAAAGGAAACAAACCCCAGAGTGAAAAGACAACCTTCAGAATAGAAAAAAAAATTTTTTTGCCAACTAAACATCAGACTGGAGATTAATAACTAATAACTAAAGTATATGAAGAACACAAAACTTAGAAAAATACATAAAGAGCACCAAAACCAAATCGTCCAATCAATAAATGTGCTGAGTTAAGGAGCATTTTCAAAGGATGAAATACGAATTTTCGGTCAAGACATACCTGAACAGGTATTCGACATCTTTAGTAATCAAGGAAATGCAACTTAGAGCTATTTGGAGATTCCATCTCAGCTCATTACAATGGCCACCATCAAGAAAGCAAATGACAGCCAATGCTGGCCAGGATGTAGAGAAACAAGGAACTTTGTTCACTGATGTTAGGAGTATAAACTTGTAAAATGACTATAAAATCAGTACAGTGGTTCCTCAAACACCAGAAAATAAAGCTACTCATATGACCCTGTCCTATTAGTTCTCAGGGATACACTCAAAATGAAACCAGCCAAGATTTACATTGAACTATGAAAAATTCACCATAGAATTTTCTTCACCTCTAAAGAAAAATTAAACCATGACATTTGCAGGAAAGCAGATGCAATTGAAAATCATTGTTATGCAAAAAAGGCCAGGTTCAGAGAAAGATGAAAACCATATTTGTCTTATATGTGGAACCTAGATTTAAAGTTAGATCTATATGGGGGGAGGTCACCACAAAACTAGAAACAGAATCATAAGAGGAGAAAAAGGGATATTAATGAAGGTAGGAAATGTAGAGAGAGGGCTGTGGAATACATGTAATAAGAAAGCAGAGGGGAAGACTTAACTGGGAGAAGAAAGGGAACCAGCTAGAGAAAGGTTAAAGGTATGTGGGAGGAAGAAAGGGCTGGGGGATCATGAGAATAAAGAAAAAGTAACTGATATGTATGACTATGCCAAGATGAAATTAGTTTCTTTTTATGATAACCCAAAATATGTACACACATATGATTTGGAGAGCACATTACTAGAATTAATGAGAAATGGAAATAGCAGTTGGGCAAGCACTAAGTTGGAGTCTTTTTTTTTTTTTTTTTTTTTTTTTGGTTTTTCGAGACAGGGTTTCTCTGTGGTTTTGGAGCCTGTCCTGGAACTAGCTCTTGTAGACTAGGCTGGTCTCAAACTCACAGAGATCCATCTGCCTCCCAAGTGCTGGGATTAAAGGCATGCGCCACCACCGCCCAGCTTAAGTTGGAGTCTTATTCTTCTTTTCTTTAATAAAATGACAGAGAGAAGAGCTCAGTTTTATTTCAAAGGCTGTTTTCAAATCCTGAGATTTTTCTACTTGCTATGAGTAACTTACAGGAGTAACTTCATCTCTCTATTTCAATTCCTTCATCTTTAAGGATGTCATTACCATAACTATTTCAACATTCAAGAGCAGAATTAGAAGAGTCCCCAGGGTAGAAACTTTCTTAATCAGAAAGCCATGTGTTCACTGAGGCTGTTTGTTGCAGGTATGAATTTCTCCTTGTCTAACAAATCATGACTTCAAGGACCTCTGAGTCAAAGCAAATCAGAGAAAAATGAAGTTCAGGCTACTGTGTGAAAAGTCATGCAGGTGAGCTGACAGAAATGATTGGCTCGGAACCATTTCTGTTATTTAGGACCACGTCAACCTGAAAACAGCATAGCTAGAGAGGCCCATTGACAAGACTCAGTACCACTATTGCCAATACAGTCTCATGAAAACACAAACTTTTTTTTTTTTAAAGATAAGATGGTTTATGTAGCCCTGGCTGTCCTGGAACTTACTTTGTGGACCAGGCTAGCCTTGAACACACAGACTCAGAGATTCACCTTTCCCTGTCTCCCTAATGCTGGGATTATAGGTATGTGCCACCACCCCTAGGAAAAAAATAGATCTTTATTAACTTGTTAATGTAAATATTTGCCTAATGAAAGGAAGGAAAAATAATATGTGTAAATGTATAATAGTGTAAAAGTACCTGAAGTGTTAGGTTCTTTGAGGACCCTATTAATTGCTAATGTAAATACAAAACCAACAAGCCACATGTATTGGATTATGACTATCAGATGCCAACTAACTATTCATAATTGTTTTGACAATTGGATAGAATATATACAGTTTGGCAGAATCACCTCATGGGAAACATTTCTTTTGTCAAATAAAAAAAATAGCTACTACCCTTGGGAATTCCTGTAAATTCTTCTGAAGTGTTCAGGAAATGAGTCACTGTGAGAAGCATAGGAGAGGAAGGGCTGGTGGAGTATCCTCAACCCAAGTTAATTTTTGGTGGGACTTAGTGAACAATCACATTTAAAAGTTAGAGAAAGAAAGAAGAAAGAACCAAATTATTCGGTTCAAGATAGTAGACAGTGACTGAGATTAAGGATTAGGAAGTACTTAGGCTGTGTAATTCTTTTTGAGTGAGAAAAAGGGGCAGAGTATCTGTGAAATGATTTGGTGAGATATGATGAATTTGAGTTCCTGTTAGCCTTCCAGGTGAAAATGTCCAGAAGGCAATGAGGAATGTAGCCTGCAGCACAAGGAAGAGTTCAGGATGAGTGACAGTAGACATGCTAAATTAGAAGAAAGTTTCTAAGAGGCCTGAGCAGTTCATAAAAGAGACAAAGGATGTAGTCTCCAGGTCAGTCTTTAATGATAGAGAAAGTCATAAAAATAATACATAGAGATTAAGTAGAAAGAGAATGAAGTTTGTCGCTGACATATTGTCTTAGGGTTTCTAATGCTGTGAAGAGACATCACGACCATGGCAACTCTTATAACAGAAAACATTTAATTTGGATGGCTCACTTACAGTTTCAGAGGTTCAGTCCACTATCATCATGGCAGGGAGCATGGCAGTGTGCAGGTAGACATGGTGCTGGCTAGCTCTTGATAAGAAGGAAACAGGAAGTGGACTAGTGTCACACGGAGGGAAGCTTGAGCAAAAGAGACCTTAAAGCCCGCCCCCACAGTGTCACACTTTCTCCAACAAGGCCACAACTCCTAATAGTGTCACTCCCTTTGGGGGCCATTTTCTTTCAAACCACCACACATAAGTTGCTGAAATATTAATCAGGATACAAACCAAACAGTGACTTTTATGGTGGTAATTAAGTCTTACAGGACCTTCACTGAAAAGCAATTGCTACACAGTTGAATAATAGTACAGTAAACCACATTTACCTATCATAGAACAGTAAGCAGGAACTGAGAATATTTTTTTAAGGCACAGAGAGAAGGAAGCTGGTAGAGGATTGATTAACTTTGGGTAAATAGGGTCAAGAACCAGGGGAAATTTATAATGGGGAAATTCTGAACTCTATAGGTACCAGGCATACACACAGTGTACATACATGCAGGCAATTACAGTAGTTGTTATACACATAAAACAAGAGATAAAACAAATCTTTAAAAAGACAATGAATAAACCAATCAAATTTGAAACTTTAGAGAATTGAATGGGACACTAGAAGATGGAAAGACCTCCCATGCTCATCACTGGTAGAATTAATAACCTGAAAATAGCATGTTGTCAAAAATGATCTATGGATTCAGTAAAATCCCCATCAAAAATTCTATTTTATTCCTTTCTAGAATTAAAAAAGCAGTCTTAATTCATATGGAAACATAAAGACCCTGAATAGTTAACTCAGTCCTGAATGCACCCATAGGACCCCAGTAGCACACCAGAGAGGCTTGCACACCAGACTCACTGCCGCACTAGTCACAGCAGCCAAGATTTGGAATCAACCTAGATATTGAGTAGCAGATGATGGATAAAAAAAAATGTTGTGCAAACACACACCAGATTTTATTCTCCTGGGGAGAAGAGTGAAGTAGCAACAGGTACCGGAAAGTGATGGTCCGAACAGGAGTCATGGCGTTAAGAGGAATGAACCAGATTCAGAAACAAAAGCAGTGAATGTCTTCTATAAAACTGGAGTCTAGGCTTAAATGTATATGTGTAATTCATAAAAGTAGGACGCACAAAATGAGAGGACGAGATCTAAAGGGAAGAGAGGCAAACAGAGAGAGCGGTGGATACCTGTGACGTGAGAGCAGGGGAGAGGAAGGGAACCAGCCAAGAAAGGATGGGGAATGAAGGAGGACAGTCGGGGAAAATGAGAGCAAAATAAAATGGTAGATAGGTACGAAGATGAAAATGATGCCTTTTCCTTCGTACGCTAACTAAAATAAGACGATAAGCTTCATTTATCTTAATCTTTCTAACAGCTCAGAGGTAACCGCTGTGTTTTATCCCCATCTTCAAGAGGAGGAAACGAGGCACAGCGATGGTGTGGAATATTATTTTAAGATATGTTACATTTGTTTCTGCTGTGGAACATTTGTTTTAATGATGCAAAGATGTGCTGTGTTCTTTTATGTTGCGTTTGTTTAACTCTGTGGAGCTGTGATACTTTGCCTGTCTAAAACACCTGATGGTCTGATGAGGCGTGAAATGGCCAATAGCCTGGTGGGAAAGGATGTGAGGGGCTGGCATACAGAGAGAATAAATGGGAGGAGAAATCTGAGAAGAATACTATCAAGCAATGAGAAAAAGGAGGAGGATGCTAGGGGCCAGCTAAACAGCCACACAACCAGCCACGGAGTAAGAGTGAAAGCAAGATACACAGAAATAAGAAAAGGAAAAACCCAGAGGCGAAAGGTAGATGGGATAATTTAAATTAAGAAAAGCTGTGGGTGGATGCACCCCTCGTGGTCCTGACTTCCTTGCTCATGTTCTCCCTCCTTCTGCTCCTCATTGGGACCTTGGGAGCTCAGTCCAGTGCTCCAGTGTGGGTCTCTGTCTCTATCTCCATCCATCACCAGATGAAGGTTCTATGGTGATATGCAAGATATTCATCAGTATGGCTATAGGATAGGGTCATTTCAGGTTCCCTATCCTCAGCTGCCCAAGTGTAGGGCCCTGGTCTTCCCTTATTCCTGGGGTGCATTCGCAGGGACAGTTTAAGATCAACTAACTAAGCTTCCTGTGTGTTTCTGTGCTATGCCTGCCCCGCCTGGTGGTTAGCTGCAGGCATTTACTCCATTGTTAATATGGTAATTTCCCACCTGCCTGGGCGGAGATCCTTGTGCTAAAAGGACTCCCCAATGCTGAATAAACTGGCATTTGGCTGATCTCCTTTGAATGACCCTGGTCTCTCTGTGTGTTCTTTTCAACCTCCAGGCCCTTGCCTGACTCACGTTCGGTACAGTGGCACGCGAACTGTACCGAGGGAGTAACACAAAATCGGGTGTTACACCCAAGGAACTAACTGGGGACATCGCCCTGGGCACCTGGGAGCCACTATTGGGAGCTCACCAAGGCCAGCTGGACTGTGACTGAAAAAGCATGGGATAAAACCGGACTCTCTGAACATGGCGGACAATGAGGGTTGATGAGAAGCCAAGGACAATGGCACTGGGTTTTGATCCTACTTCATGTTCTGGCTTTGTGGGAGCCTAGCCAGTTTGGGTGTTCACCTTCCTAGACCTGGGTGGAGGGGGGAGGACCTTGGACTTTCCACAGGGCAGGGAACACTGCCTGCTCTTCGGATTGGAGAGGGAGGGGAAGAGGAG
Organism: Microtus pennsylvanicus; assembly: GCF_037038515.1. Taxonomy (NCBI): domain Eukaryota; kingdom Metazoa; phylum Chordata; class Mammalia; order Rodentia; family Cricetidae; genus Microtus; species Microtus pennsylvanicus. The sequence continues at coordinate 25,504,464 of NC_134592.1, forward strand.
TGGGGGGAGGGGGAGAGGGGCGGAAGGAGGGGGAGGGAAATGGGAGGCTGGGAGGAAGCGGAATTTTTTTTTTTGAATAAAAAAAAAGAAAAAGAAAAGCTGGCTAGAAATAAGCCAAACTAAGGCCGGGCATCTAGAAGAAATAATAAGCCTCTGTGTGATTTATTTGGGAGCTGGGTGGTGGCCTCCAAAAGGGCAAAGAGTAAAAAGAAGAAAAGCCAACCAACTACACAGAGAGGTTAAATCAATTGGGCAAGGTCACAGAGCCAGACCACAGACAAGATTTGAATTCAGCTCAGACCACCAGACTTCATACTCTTCTAACTCACTTTCCCGGAAGGAGAGCAATGGAAAACAAAGGGCAACAATCTTGCAAGTACACCTGCTCTGAGAGATACAAATTTTAGAAAGTTAATATAGGTAAATTTTATTGTATCTCTGATGGTTTGAATGAGAACGTCCCTGGTAGGTTTAGCTATCTGAACACTTGGTCCCCAGATGGGGGCACTGTATGGGGATGGTTTGGAGGTAGAGTTGCTGGAGGAAGTGGGTCACTGGGGTGAGCTGTGGGGATTCAAAGCCTCATATCATTCTTTGCTTGGTCTCTCTACATCTTGCTTGTAGTTCAAGATGTGAGCCCTCAGCTTCTGCTCGAGCCATCACCCCCACAGCCTGCTGTCTACACTTAGCATACTGAACTCTAACCCCTAGCAACCAGAAGCCCATGTAAAGTTTTTCCTCTGTAAATTTCCTTGCCCATGCTGTTTCATGCAATAGGAACGTAACTATTACAGCCCCAATCAATATCTAGGGCATCGCTCCTAAATGATCACATTGATAAGCGATCTTGTTGGGGTCAATATAGGAGTGAAGAAAGACTGTAGATAATCTCAAGACAGCCTGTGCCAAATTCTGCCACAATGTGACTTGCCAAAAATCATTCGTGTTCAGAGCTGAGAGTGCTTTTAAACTGCAGATAAGGATCTGTGTTCTTGCAACAACCGAGCCTTTCTTGGATGGAGGAGGCTGGGTGATGTGTTGGCCTTTGAAATTACTGTTTCTTCCTGAACGGAGAAGTCAAAGACCAAACAGATGAGACTTCAGCTCCTCATTCCCAGTCCCACGAGGAGCCCTGCTCTTCTCCCTTATCCAATTTCAGGTTCTACGTTGACCTCAGCTTTCCTCTAAGGTCCAGAACAAGCTTGCTCTTGCTTTTCCTTCAAAAGGTCAATGCAATTTAATTTGACCCACCAGTGGCTTCTCTCTGCCAGGCTTCAGCTACACCAAGAATAGCGAGAGGATGGAGGCACAAGGTCCCACTGGGTAGGCTCTCAGACTCCATTTGCTCTCTGTGGCTAGCAGTGTTCACTCTGAAGTTATTTGTTCTTGGGGCTCATCATTCGTGAACCATCTTAGAAGCCTGTTAGAGTCTGGGAGAATGCTTGCGGGACAAGTGATGTGAAGCTGAGGATGTGGTCACGACTCTCAGGAAAACAGGTGAGTCGGCTTGGGTGAGACACTGCCACTTGGGCTGATAGGGAAGGAAAGGGCAGACATGATCTCTTGCACCTTCAATTACAGGACTCAGAAGTCAGAGAGAGAGTCTGTGAGCAGCAGGCCAGCCTTGTCTATTTAGCAAGTTCCAGGCCAGCCAGTACTACTTAAAAAAAAACCCTATCTAGAAAAAAAAAAACACAGAGAGAAAGAAAAAATCCTAAAACTGTTACGAAGATTATAACCCTTAGTAGAGCCAGTGAAGACCTAATAAAATATATACATAAATGCAAATGTAACTTTATGGATATATTTTATTAGAGTGTGTGCATGTGTGTGGACGCACAGCTTGAGCTAGCATATGTGTGGCATTTGGAGGACAACTTGTGGGCTCAATTCTCTTTGTCCACCATTTTGGTTTCAAGAATTAAACACATACACATACTGTCCTACTTTGTCAGGCTTGGGAACAAGCACCTTTACCCACTGAGCCATCTTGTCTAGCCAATGGCACCTTTGTACATAAAATAAAATTTAAAGCACCTGGCTCTGCAGCCATCTTCCTGCCCTCACTGGGCTCAGGTTGAAAGGAACTTAGGACTTTTGTTCAGAGCACACAACCAGGGCAGCTTTAACCCAGTTGGGTAGAAGAGGGGGAAGCACTGGAGTCCTCTAGAGAGGTGCTGACCATATTAACCCAGAAAAGCATTGTTAGACAGAGTGCTGAATGCTAGCATATTTCTAGTTATGTGAAAGGTACAGGTTAACCAAAAATCAAAACGAAGCAGAAGCCCAGGATTATGTTTTGCTTTTTTGACTGATTTCTATAACCATCAGGTATTTCAGGAGTTAGAAGGTTTTGGTAAGCTGGTCTGAAAATGTAATACCTGTGTAAAATGTATTCTATGTAACCAGCATCTAGAACACAACCCTGTAAGCTGTGGATTGTTTGTTCATACATTTCCTTTGCCAGTATTATCAAAATAATGGTATGTTAGAAATGAAAACAATACTTTATCTCTGTGGCTCAACATCATTGCAGTATCTTCAAACCCAGGTTTAATTTTACAACTAACATAATCTTAAATTTTCTAAACTGAGAGAATGAGTTGTTGGGCCACCTCATGTGGCAACATTCATGAAGAGATTAGAAGATCTGTTGATCAGATCTGACAATGTCACAAGCCTGAGAGAAAGAGCAAATGCATTAGGTAACAGACACAAACACTTTGCTCTCCTTCCACCTCTTCCATCTCCCATACCCAAACTGGTTACAGTCTAGAGAATCACGTTACAAAAGAATTATGGGGGAAACTGGAACGATTGGGAAAGGAGGACTTGTTAGTGGTGAAGAGGAGCAAAATCATTAAGAAGAAATGAGATTCCATCTGATTTTGTCTATGGGGCTTTCACAGACCCAAGACCAATAGTTACCCATTTTCTCTACTGTAAGGAAGCATAATAGGAGCTGGGGAGATGGCCCAATGGGTAAAGTGAGTATCATTTTAAGGATGAGGGTCTGAGTTCAAATCCCTAGGATCTATATAAGCTGGGCATAATAGCACGTGTCTGTAAACTCTGCACTCACAAAAGGAGATGGGAAGAGGACCCGGAACACCGGAAGCCTAAAGGCAACTAGTGTGCCTTTCAGAGCAGAACAAAGAAACCTTGCCAAAGTAAAGAAGGAAGGCAAGGGCACCACTGAAGGTTTCCTTTTGACCTTCACATTTGTATTATTGTGCATGCATGGCTGCCTCCACCCTCATAAGATTTTCTTTTTTAAAGAAAACCTGACAACAGAATTCTCAAAAGGAGTAAACTCTTGTCACTACAGTCATCCAGAGGGAGAGTGGTTTCTAGTGGCGTCCGGATATTCTTAGAGTGAGAAGGAAGAGGTGATAGTTGATGAGTTCCTCTTCCAGGATTCTCTGAATCCATGAGAATTATTCTCTATGCGTTCCTTCTCCAAGTCATGTGATATTACAGTTGGTTATATGATTCTGTAGGCAATGTCCAAATGTTCTTGATGAAGCTAGCCAGCCTTGAGACTGCCCATTGACTTAGTCATGGGCGCGTACTTTTGGAAACCAAAATCTCTAGTAGGCATAAATCTGTTCAAGCCATGAGGGTTTCCAACAGGGTATGATTACAAAAGAAGCAAAAATTATTACAGCCAAGCAGAGGAAAAGTCAGCAGAATTCATCATTCTTATAGAACGTACCCTTTGAATCTCCTCTTAGGTTATTGCATGCGTTTTTTGGGATTTTATTTTATTTGTTTTTGGTTGTTTAGTTGTCTCTGAGGTCAAAACAGGGAATCTCTCATTTTGTACATTTTCAAAAGTAATTTGTGCTTTCTTACTTTAAAAACTCTTTCATTACACTCATTGGTTGTGTGGCGTGTGTCACAGTGGGCATATGGAGGCCTGAAGACAATCTGTGGGAACTCTCTCCATGTGACTCCTGAGAATTGAACTTAGGTCATCGGGCTTGGCAGCAAGCACCTTTACCTCCTGAGCCATCTTATCAACCCCCATTTCCTTTTATTAGCTCTGGAGAGATGGAGTGACGATTAGCCAGTCTAGTTTCTTTTTATAACAGCTGCTGTTATAGAAAGTCAATAGTCTTTGATGTTGTAAATCATTTGGAGTTCACAGAGAGGCTTTCACCTGATTTTAAAAATATTAACTTTGAGTCACTGGAAGCTTATTTTTTTCACCTTTATCATACCCACCAAACTTGCAATTATTGCATCAGCATCGGCTGTCTAGAATGTCATTTTTCACCTTTACGACACCCACCAACTCGTAATAATTTCTTCGAGAGCAGCTGTCTGGAATGCATACGTAAGGAACATAGGGTGAGCAACCTATTTGTCTTGCTCGGTATTTACTCCTGGTGCCCAGAACAATGTTAGCACTCAGACAACACTGAATTGAACAAATAGATGTAGGAAGTGCGGAGCGTCTGCTCCCACAATGCTCTTAATTCAGTGCCTCTTATATCTCCACATCACAGGGCACATGCCACACTTTGGGGGGACAGTCACACAGAATAAAAACAGTCTACTCTTTGAGACAGACTGCAGAAGAAAAGCACACTGTCTCACGCTTCTGTGCAGAGGTCAGCGCCCAGGTTCCATCTCTTCCTTTTAAGCTGTTTCATAATTCCTTGGTTTTAAGTATAACAAATGAGCACAAGGGCAGTTCATAATGATGCACAGGTTGTCTTTGACTTACTTATGTTTGGACCTATAATTTTTGATTTTATGACAGTATAGAAGCAATATTTATTCAAAAGACTGTTGCTTTTTGTCTTTTTGCAGGCTACTGAGCACTCTCGTTTTTCTTTTTCTTTTTTGATTCTGAGTAGCAAGACAAAAATTGCTCTCAGAGAGCCACGATGGGGAAACACCCAGTAACCGGCAGCTTGGTGTCACTGAACTGTGATGTTTGGTAGGGAACACGTGAAGGGCATTTCCCACTGTGATCTTTTTGACTTGCAGTGGATGGGTTGATGTAGCTACAATAGAAGCTGGGAATTATCAGTGACGATAATGCACCGGATTCTTGAATGTCATTCCAAAGAACATGAAGACTGATTCCAAGGCTCATAGAGGGCAGAATGAGGAGTGGGTTGTTGTAATAAGGGCGGCAGGGCTGCATCCCCAGCACCCCGGCCGCCTGGCCAGCTTATGCCCCGAAATAACAACACACAAACTGTATTCATTTAAACACTGCTTGACCCATTTCTATCTAGCCTCTTCTAGGCTAACTCTCGCACCTGGACTAGCCCATTTCTAATAATCTGCTGTAGCCCACGAGATGGCTTTCCAGGGAGATTCTAGCCTACGTCCATCCTGGGTCAGAGCTTCATCGCGTGTGCCTCAGAGAGCAGAGCTATCACGTCTACCCAGGAGAGAGGAGCATGGCTTCTCTGAGCTCCAGAGAGCAGACCTGTCGAGTCTGAGCTCACTTCCTCTTCTTCCCAGCATTCTGCTCTGTTTACTCCTCCCACCTATGTTTTAACCTATGAGGGCCAAGC